>NC_047157.1:14992000-15592000 GCF_009819705.1 Hippoglossus hippoglossus
AGGAGATGATTTTGAAAACAGTATTTAGTCTGTTTCTTGATCTAGAAATGGTCATTTACATGAAGATGTAACAGGCCTGCTGCCTTACCACCCACAGGTATGTTCCAGCTAATGGAGAGGAAACTCTTCAGTTCTTGGCCAATGGTAAATTAGAGAAATTGAAAACTCAGAGAAGAGCTTCCGGTCAGAGGCCTGAGAAAGTTTCACATCAGTTTCAACTGAGCATGCTCCAGGTGATAAAACAGCAACAAACAGCCAAACATATTCATGTATTCCAATATAGTTTGAAAAGGATGAGTCTATAATGTCCATTTGTCTTGTCCTCTGTAGGTGTCCAGCAGTGGGGACAATATGGTGGAATGCCAGTTGGAGACCCATAGCAACAAGATGGTGACATTTAAGTTTGACATTGAAGGGGATGCACCTGAGGACATAACAGATTACATGGTGAACTGCTCATGTGCTGCCATAAGCTGTGTTGGTTAGTGGCAGGTGTCATTGAATGTCTTGTAAGTGCTTGTTTGTTTCTACTTTCTTCGTAGGTGGAGGAGGACTTTGTTCAAGATGTGGAGAAAGAGCAATTTGTTGAGGAGCTTAGAACAATAGTTAAGAAAGCCCACGAATTTCTTCAAACACATTCGCAGGTATGTTGTTTTAAAAATTCCCATCACCTTCTCTCCTTTAAAATTTCTGTTATGATTGATTATAATAATAATAACAATTATAATGATAACTTGATTGATGAATGGGAATTTATATTTCTCCTAAGACTGGATCGACTGAGCATCTTCATGTGGGCACCCCCCCCAACAGTAAGTTATTTTATATAAATTTACTATCCACCAAAAAATTACACTGTAAGGAAATGCTATGCTTACCAAAGCTCAACTTGTAATACGTAGTGACCTAACCTTGTTTTTTTTTTCAGCGGACTCAGCGCCTCATTCCTCCCCAGTGGGCCGCTGGCGCTTTTTTATCAACCAGACCATCCGCCATAGAGACTCCCTTTCCAGCCAAGGGGCAGCCACACCACTGTCAACTACAGAAACAAGGTTTCCCCTGTCTCCTCAAACAGAGAAAGGTGAGCTCCACCAAGGTTTTTGTGCCGTGGCTTATTAACATGACTGAGCAGCATAACAGAAACTAACCGTCTGTTACTCTCTGTGGCTGCAGAAAGTGAAGGATTCCAAAGTCTGGAGTCCTTGACTGGAAGGGCCTCTCCCCTCTGCCCCACCCTTTCTGCTACCTCCCCACCAGTCTCCACTGTCTCAGCTCCTGCCTCCATATCCCCCCCAGTCACCACAACCCATGCTCCCCTCACCACTGCCTCTGAAAGCATCTCTGCACCAGCCTCCATTCTGCAAGCCTCTGTCCCTGTCACTGCTTCAGGTGGTCTCGAACTGACAGTCCTCCCCTCAGCTTCTGCTGACCACATTTCCAGGGCTCCATCATCCATAGTAATACCTGCTGCTTCTAACCTCCCCACCTTGTCCACTGCTCCTTCTGTTGTGTCTCACGCACCCACCGCCTTTCTTCCTGACATCCTCACTTCTCCTGGAACCAGTGGTTGTTCCACTGGGGGTCAAATTATAGGGGATGCAGTGTTAACCGCTCCAAGGTCATGTGTGTCCGCAGTGGACCAGTCCTCAACCTCTTTTAATTCCCCCCCTCCTGCTACTGCACTGACCTCTTCAGCAGGAAGCCAAGCTGGCACGGAGCAACAGCAGACACTTGCCCAGGTGGCCAAACCAGTCCCACAACAACCTCAACAACCACAGCTACTGTTGCAGCAGCAGATACCAGTAGTTCCACAGCAACTTCAGACAATGCCGCTTGAACTGCAGGCACAGCAGATACAGCGTGCAACACCACAACAGCAAACACAACATCAAGAACAAATTCAGCTGCAGCAGTCTCTCCAGCACTTGCAGCAACAGCAGCTCATACAGAAACATATCCCACTTCAACAACAGGTGACTGAGATACAGGGGTTGCCTCAGCCAGGTCACCCAGAGGTGTTACACCAGTCTGTCCCTCTGCAGCAGTTTCTGCCCCCAGGGCCCCAACAGCAGACCCAACAGCCCCTTTTTCAACAGCAAACCGCACAGTGTGCTCCACAGCTGCTGCAGCAGCCTCAGTTACAGCAGCTACCTCAGCAGATCATGGCACCACTTGCTGCTGCAGTGCCGCAACAGCAGGCCCACATTGATCACCTGCAGCAGCAACAGTTAAACCTGCAACAGACAATACAATTACAGCAACAGCAGTTACAGCAGCATCAGCTGTTTATGGGTGCTGTGGCTTTAAAGTCAGATCAAGACCAAATGTTGCCCCTGTCAGTAAGTCAACAGTTTCTTCAACAACAGGCGCCACTAAATGTTGGCTTTGTACCGCAACAGCAGATTCCACAGCAAACCCAAATCTCTGCTGAGCTGGCACAACAAAGTATTCAGTCACAGACACAGCCAAAACATGTTGAGCAACAACAGGATGTTAAAGCTGTGGACACACCCCAGAAACAGCAGCAGTTTCCTCTGCAGAAGCAGACGTCTTTACAGATGTCAGAGTCAGAGATGTCCACGGGGGAGACGAGTGTCACAGAGGACACAGGCAGCTACTCTGCCCATTTCCACCCTTCCTCTGACTCGTCTCTGCCGCCTCTCCATCTGGGCAGTGCTGAAGCCTCCTTGCCTGCTCTCTCCCTAACAATGACACCATCCCCTGCTCAGCCCTCCTCTGTGGCTGAGTCAGACAGTGAAGGCCCGCCCAAAATAGAATTTGTAGATAACCGCATAAAGACTCTGGATGAAAAGCTGAGGAACCTGTTGTATCAGGAGTACAGCAGCGGGGCAGTGTTGACCGGAGGAGTTGCCTCCGGCCCAACATCAGCTGCCTCCACATCAGCAGGAGGAGACGAGTCATCTGAGCCCCAGTCACTCCACCACTTGTCTTTTCCCCCACCTGACTCCTCCTCAGATACTTCCCCACACTCCTCATCCTCCACTACCTCTTCCACCACCTCCCGCTCCTCCTCCACCTCCCCTGACCCAGAGAGGGATGGGGGGCAAGACGACGCTGCCACAGAAGTGCCCAAGTCTGCTGGGCCGTGGGCGGTGGAGCAGCAGCCCGGGCCATGTCTCCCCTCCACCTCTGCGTCATCGACCCCACCTACCTCTCTTCTGCCTCCCAATCAGGATGACTCCGCTGGGCCCCAGCGCCCGCCTGTACCAGGAGAACCAACCATTCTTGTGAGTGAATTCCACGGATTAGATTTTGAGCAAATTCTCTATCAATGTCGCCTTTCACTGTACTGAATTTACATCTTTTTACTGTTTCAGTGTGTAAATGTGACTCCGCTTGGTTCTTTCTCAGCTGTCTGTGAGAATGTTTGAGTGTTTCTCCATTTTAAACGTCTCAACTCCACGCAGCCACTCTTAATTGTCTTAACTGTTCCAGGCTGTACCCCCACAATCTGATACCAGTACGACTGGAGACGCATCGTGGCCTCCCAATCAGCAGCCGATCCCCCTCCGGCATGGACAGCAGCAGCACAATGCAGGAGGTGGATATTTTGGCCTAAACCTGACATGTCCTAGTATCAGAAATCCTGTTAGCAAGAAATCCTGGACTCGCAAATTCAAAAACTGGGCGTGCAAACTGCGCCACTCCGCCAGCTTGTTCAAGAAGCCCAGAGTCCAGCAAGGTAGCGTCCTCTTAGGGAGCAAGTGAGAGAGAGAGAGAGAGAGAGAGAGAATGAAATGTGGGGGCATGGACCTAAATCTAATCTACTACTAGTTTTAACATAGTAAATTAACTTGCTTAACCATCAGGAATTAATAACTGTTAATGCTAATGGATGTTAATGTGTACGGCTAAATATTTCTGTTTTAAAAATTTTTTTAATGTGACTTCAGTCCCCATGTAATGTACCTGTTGATATCTTTACATTCATTATTGTTTTAGTTTTTTTATTTTAACTGTTTCTGAATTGCTTTTTTACTAAATTTCATTTTCTTGGCAGTCTTTCTTTTTGCATGGGTTACTCACCCAGGGGGCACGAACAGTGGAGAATAGAGAAGGGTGGGAGATTGGCGCAGTGTAGGAAGAGGTCGGCATCAAATATCTGATGCCCATCCCAGTGCAGATGAACCCTGGAGAAAAGCCCAGCTGTGATTGTGCCCAGGACATACCCCCTCATATGACACCCCCCCCCCACCACCCTTCCCCGACCCCAGTTCCACGGGCGCTTCCAGCAACAACCATCTCACCTCCTCACATCCACCAGCTGGCTCAGTGTAGCGAGATCCGTGCAACTCACGCCATAAATAACACAGATAAGACAGATGCTAAGTTGCTATGCTAATATGTTGCTATCTTGTCACTCTAACTCTAATATGTGTGCACTGTCTGTGTCAGCTCATACACCGTAGCATTTCTCCACGAGGCCAAACTCTATAGTGTAATTGTAGCATATGAATTAAAAAATATATATTTTCTGTATGAAATAAACCAGATTAAGATGAAACTTCTAGTACATATTGCTTAAGTCAGGTTCTGTTGCACATGGGTAGGCTTTTCATATGGCTAAGCTTTATCGCAATGTTCAGGTTTTCCAGTCATCTTGCATGCATTTGTTTTTATGTGTGTAACATGTGTAGCAGTTGCTTAGATCCGTCGCACATGCACGAGCAAGTATGTTATGTTCCACACGAGTGACTAATAATGGATCGTTATCTGTAAGTAACACCTATTTCAGGCTGCATATTTTTTATGTTGGTCTTGAATTATGCAGTGACTATCCATGTACACACTTACTAATGTAGTGCGCCCAAATATCAAACACACACAACAATATCACTGTGGATCTGAGCACAGATCTCAAATGTGATGTTGGGCTTTGTTGTCTGATATATGACTGGGACAATATTGAGTCAGTGAGAATGAGAGAGAGTGGTGGGTGGTTGGGTGGGTGAGGGGACATGCTTGTTAACATTCAACTGCCATTTCACAGTGTTTTTCTCTTTTTTTTAATTAATGACTTACTATAATTTTGCTCACATGCATTTACCACTCCTTCCCTCACGGCCATAATACGTTTCTCTTGAGCATGTATTTATTACATCCCAAATGCCTACATTAATATTTTTATTTATAATTTAGACAAATTACTGCCATTGAAGTCGGCATATGTTAACATTGTTCATAGACATGAATGCATGCCACCTGAGTGAATGAGTTGATGATGTGTGACATTTGTGAGGATTTCTAACACTGCCTTTTTGTCCGTGCCCCGTGTCCGTCCATGTGCATCTATATGTCTCTCTGTCATGTATTTTATATGTCTGTTGTTTTTTGCGTGTGTCCACTTTGTCATTTATGTGTTGTTTATTCCTGTGTGTTTGTCTTTTTGTCTCTGGGTCTGTGTCTCCCTTTTTCTTTTTCATCCCCATCTCTTTATTAGAAGGCCGTTCTACCCGTCAAGCACTTAGAGAGGAGAAGGAGGCACCAGCCATGAATTCACCTCAGTCACGCAAAGGACGATTTCAGGTAGGACAAGAAGTACAGATTTTAACCCAACTTTTCACCACCCATTAGTCTGACTCTTCAGAGCAGTGTGGACAAGCAGCCAATGTCTCTCACCCCCTCTGCAACCAGGTGACTCCAGTGCTCCAGACCTCTCCCCCTAAGGAGGTGCCATCGGGTCATGGTAGCACTCACAGGAAAGTGGGACGCTTCTCTGTAACCCAGACTGAGACTAAGAAAGAGGATGTGCAGACTGTTAGCTCCCCGCTGTCTTCACACATGGAGAGGGAGAGGAAGAGATCTCGGGCAAAGGAAGGAGAGAAAGATGAAAATAAGAAGACCCCAGCGATGGCCCATCCGCCTCGTGGTCATGGACACAGCCACTCACCGCTGGGCAGCAGCGATGATGAGGATGAGAGTGAGCTGGAGGAGGAAGACCTGAGAAAAGAGCTACACAAGCTCAGAGAGAAGTGAGGGGAGATGTTTAGCTCCATTATTTTGTGTGGTTACAAGACGTTTGTTTCTTGATTTATTCTCTTTTCTACAGAGTACAAACATTTCCACCATTTTTTATCTCCTCCTCTATAGGCACATCAAAGAAGTGGTTTCCCTTCAAACTCAGCAGAACAGAGAGTTGCAGGACCTTTACAAACATCTCCGTTCATTCAAAGACCAACGGCAGAGTCTGCCTGCCTCCCTTTGCCGAACCCCTTCTCTTCCCACGGTGGCTCCTCTCCTCTCTCCTCGCAGGCCCAGGCTAGGCAAAATCAAACTCCGGCCCCGGCCTCACTCTCACATGGATAACAACGGAGTTACGCACTCTGGTAGGTTTTTTTCTTTCTCCTTCATTTTCTCTTTGTATTGCATGATGTATGTGTAAATATTTGTTTATCTCTTGTTTAGGGATTCAGCAGTCAAGTAGTTTCTCAGGTAGCGAACAGAATAGACTGCCCCTATACTGCAACCCCGAGCAGCCCCCATCACTGCCTGTTAAAAGAGGTACGGTTTGTTATAATGTTGATCAATTCATTTAGTAACAGTATGTGGTATGATGTTGCATCCCCCCTTCATTTTTCCACAGATCAGAGTCCTCTGAGAAAAAGCACATTCACAGATGAACTGCACAAACTTGTTGATAATTGGACGAAGGAGACGGTGGGCGCCATCCCACCAAAACCTTCCCTGAATCAGATCAAGCAGATTCAGCAGGTGCAGGAGTTGGGAGGCTGGAGCCAGTCGACTGAGGTAGGACTGTGCACTAAAATATGTACCCAGTTTTTACACAAATTTAAAAGAAATACATGCTGAATTCACCTTCTTGACCATAATAAGGTCGGAATCTATGTCCCTTGCATATCTCTAAATTTGATGCAAGACTTCAGTCAGCAGCAGGTTAGTTTAGCTGAGTATAAAGAATGGAAATAGGGGGAAACAGCTGGCTATCATATCTCTAAGGTAAACAAAAATTGCCTACTATACAAGGAACAGCATATAACTCTCATAAAACAGCAACTTGTTATTTTTCACACTGTTCCCCCTGTTTCCAGTCTTCATTCTTATCAAAGATAACTGGCTGCCTGCATCTGTATCATGCTGCTAATCTCATTTTCAACAAGAAAACAAATAAGTGTATTCGACAAATCTCAGATTATTGCTTTAATATATTGTCAGACGTGTTGTTCTCTTTTTATCATAAATGTCATGCTTGTGCTTTTGTGTTATTACAAGATCACTTGATATTCCTCATAAAAGATGATTAAAGACACCAGACAGTGTTCATTGGTATTTGATGAAAGGTTTTGTTGTTTTGACTCATTTGTGTCAGAGCATTGTTTTTGTGCTGTATTATTCACTCGATACTTATTACTATATTCCATACAGGTGGCTCCACCGGGTTGGTTTCCTGTGTCACCTCTGAACCCCCAGGCATCCCCGACCCCCGCCAGCTTGCCTGTGGCGGCCCCTTCCCATTACACAGGTGGAGGGAGCCTGTCCACCCTGCCCTCACCAGGACCTCCGCCACAAACGCACGTGGCTCATGCGCCCCAGATGCAGCCAAGTTTACACCTGCATCAGTCTCTCCCCCTCCAGCAGATGACCTATCAGCCGTCACCGGTTCGCCAGCAGATACCGCAGCCCCGGATGCAAACTCCCGTGCAGTCTCAGTCTTTACCACAGACGCAGCCCATTACCCAGCTGCCCAACTCACCACCTCAAAGCCAGCCACTGCTGCCTTCTCCAATGCCCACATCTCCAGTGTCCACGGCCGTATCTCTGCTGCCCGGCAGTGGGACCACTGCACCCACAGATAGTACTGCTGCTACTGGGGGGACATTTTGCTCCTGCTCCTCATCCTCTTCCACCTGTTCCTCCTCTTGCTCTACTGCTGCTCTACCTTCCAGTGCCAAAATTCACCCAACACCCCCAACCTCGACTCTTCCTCTGGGACAGAAATGAAACCAAGGTGAAGTGTGAGGTCAATATGAAGGTGCAAGAGATTGAAGTACGAAGTTGGTCAGGATGTAAAACAGATCCACGTGGAGTGTTACTTCTGTGTATACATGAGCGAGGTGTGACTGCAATGAATTTATGGATACCAGTGTATGTGAGGGATGATAGATTCTAGTATGTACAAAACAGACGGTAATGAGGGGAACACAGAAGCTGGGGTTTATGGTTCACGGTATGTTTGGGTGTTGAGATGTAAAAATTCTTTAATGTATGAGTGTGTGCTTTTATGAGTGTGGGTGAGTGTATGTGGATTATCTAAGTACATATCCCTGATGTCCTTTGGCATAAATTATGTTCATTTTTTTGTTTTAAAACCAACTCAGTTGGACCTGAATTCTCCCGGAGCAGAGACAAGAGGGTCAAGCTGTTTGACAGTGTGTTGACATTCATTGTTTTTCTTATCAATGCTTACAGTAAAAGGACTATCAATTTTAAAAGTGCAATTAGTAATGGTCATCGAAATTGATCAGCATGTGTTGTATTGATTTGTCTGTAAGGCATAAAATATTTTTGTAAAAGCACATTAAAGAAGAGCAGACGCATAGAGCATTTTTCCATGATCTTTACATGATCTTTTAAAACTTTAGGCCTCGAGCACAAGGTGTTTAAATGGGCAACAAACGACTAAACTAAACAGCAGCATGTTACACAAAAGAGCACGGTTAAGTTATCTGGCTACCATCGTTACCACAATACGACCAAATACATTGTGACAGTGTTGTGCACTGTACAGCATGTGCTTATCTTTTTGTTATTTTGTGTTTGTAACATAGATGCAGACTGAATAACCGTGAGTGATATGATATAAAGTCTGATTGATTCTTAATATGATGGCAATTTGAAATTGAAAGACTACATGACCTTATGACTAACTTGACTTGCCTAAGTGCAAACTGCTTGCACTTGCTATATTCATGAATCTCACATTTACTGTTTGCAGCCCACTGAGAAAAATAATCAGTCATGAGTAAACTTGCATTCAGGATGACCTGCTTTCACATTTGACTTTCTAGTTTTCAGTTGTGGCTCCACATATCACAGTATATCACATTGTCATTCTGAGGTAGAGAACTAAAAAAAGAGAGAACTGCCACGTTAATAAAGACTGGGGAGACCATGTGGGTTATTCCCATACTGCCTTTTAAAATGACTGCATTTTTGTGAGTGTGTGAGTGTTTATTTGTTGTGTGACAAAGCTTTGTGGTAGTCTCATGGTACATTGCAATATAGACTGCACCCCTGTTACTTTTATTCAAAGCGGCCTCTCAAATGTCCCCGTACCCAAATGAAGATGTTTACTTTGCCTATGTCTTGGGCTTGTTTCCTCAACAAACAAAACAAGTGAGACTTTAGACCATTTGCCAGTTGTAAGCTTAATGTCCAACACTGTTGTGGGATCCTCACTTGCCTATTTGTCAACTTTGTTTGGCGTTGCACATTTTCCTTATTTCAATTGTAAACTACCTTCAAAACTAGTCTTCAACCACATCTGTCAGAAGTGCAACTGCGGGCCATAATTGTGCTTTACGCACTGCAGAAGGTTTACTCAAGTCAAAATGTTCCATTCCTCTATTTCCAAACTCACTTCATTTGTAGCCGCAGGAATAAACAGAGTAATATATCAGGAGCGGATATATTTCTGTACATTTTATTGGGTTATCAGTGTGCTTAGCCATTCACACATGACCATTGATAGTCAGCCATTAATATTTTTTTGGCTTAATAAGTAGCCTGTAGTCAAAGTAGCATTTCTGTTTTATTAATGATAGCGAGATCGTGTGCCACAGAAACAGGACATTGTACAGGTTGTAAAAGACTGCTACATGTGAGTCAAAGAAATTAAAAACATGGATGGTTAAGGACTACTCTATGCTGAAGGGTACGGTTGTTCAGAAACTGCAATTGCATTATCTAGAGTTTAACAATGGTTTTCTGTATTTGTCGCTTTCCAAGACAACCCACATTTTCACAGCGATGTAGTCCATTATTAGTGAAGGTGAGATACTGTGCTGTCATGTCTGATACTAACATGTTGACCGCAAGCTACAGCTCAACGATCATGACTTATGATGTGGAGCTGGCTTTGTCCTTGAAGTGTTACCAAAATGTTATCTAAAAGATAAAGATTATTTTTGTATTTTGAACTGGGGTTGTACAAATTGTAAAACTGTAGAAAACACTGGTTTTCATCGCTGTTTACATGGGACTCCCCTTCCTTTGATATACCTCTCTGACAGGCCAGGGTCATTTAAGGTCATATTCAGAGAATTTTGGTCCATTTTTAACTTCTTATTTTAGTTTTGAACCATTGAAACCTGGAGGATACACAGCAGAATGACATGAGCTACTTGGATTTAGGTTAAATATAAAATAAACTCCAAATTAATGCAACAAACACCTGGGGAGTCCCAAATGGCATGACTGAGAACCAATCATTAAAACCTTTTTGGGCAAAGAAACCTAGAAAATAAAGTAAGTTTCTGGTGATTTAGCCTCTGTAAATTGTAACTAATTCAACTGTTGATTTTATTTATGTTTTGTAACTAATCAAAATAAATGATGTCAAACATCAAATTGTATTTTCATTATGCCATAATTTCACATCAAGTACTCCCACAAACCACAGTGGTTTAAAGTGGAGGTTTGAGGTCGCACGTCAGACTTTGAAACAAGACCAACGTGAAGGCCAATCGGAGCCATTCGGTTGTACATTTATGAACCACTTACATGTTCCTGTATACTTTAAGTCACAACGTCATGTCTGCTTTTGCTTTTATTGAAGGGGAGTTATTATCTCAATATTGTCCAGCACTTCAATTAACACAAAATGGCTCTAACAAATGCAGTAAAAGAGCAGGTTGATGTACAAATTCTGCACCACATTAACACAAAATGGTATGAAATTAGGTATTTAAATGAGTTAACATTTTCAATTAGATAGATTAGAAATATGAAACATCGTTAGCAGGCTGATTATAGCATTAAAATAAAATTGAATGATTAATTTCAGGCTCTACATTGTACTTTGAATGTTATTTATTGAATGCAGGACTAATTTAAAGACATAAATATGCAACTAGAATTCTGCCTTAATGTTGTCTGTCTCTGCCGACTACTCAAATAGCAGTTTACCTCCATGTGTGTCCACACCAAGGGCTGTATACAGTTCCTCCACTCTACCAAAATGACGTACCATTACATCTGCCCAACCAACATCTGTGTAATAAGATAGACATAAAATTACAGAAATTATCTTTTAGAAAAATGTATATAACTCGTACTTTCAATTTTAAGTTTAGTACATATCCCATCTGCTAACATGGAGGAGGTAGGGTTTAAGACCTATACTGCAGCCAACCAAGAGAGAGCGAGGACGATGTTTTGGCTTCTGGAGAGCATTCATGTTGTCCATCTTCATAATGGTCCAGACACTATCATATATGTAGTGAGGACTTTGGAGGGAGTTGATACTGATTTTCTTTGTACAGAGACAGGAAATAAATCTTGCTGCAAGCAAATAAATGTTGGTTTTAAGAGACAAAATCAGATTGTGTGATTAAATCATTTACACATTTGCAAATATTTGTACATTTTACTGATGTGATAATCAACAGCTGAATTTTTGTATTCATGTATATATTATTCACTACTAAAACCTTGTTGCACTGAAAAACAATGTATTCAACCCAGGTTCCAATTACATAAGCTATAAAAGGAAAGCAAATTGCCAGAAGAAGTAATAATAACATCACACTGAAAAATCCAGTAGAACAATTTACAATACTGAAAGAAACAGAAAGCAGTTTATATATCGAAGGATGTAAAAAAGCAGTACTTATCAATTTAACTCAATAGTGTTGTTAGTTTTAAAACATTTTTTATTTACCAATTTCCTACAGTTTGTAATATTATAAAGACAATTAAGTTGAGATGGTCCAATTTATTTGATGTACTTAAAAAATATCTGACATATTATAAAACAACAACATTTATAGTTCTCTTCTATTGAAACATTCTAAACATGACAATTACAGCCTGATTGCTGTCCAACTTTCCTCTAGAAAAACTTTATAATCCAAACAATTTTTTGGTTTTACACAAAATATTTTTTCTTTGTTTAGAAAAAAAACATAAAAAAATAAGACCAGGCCAGACTTATCTTCTATTTACATTGGTCATTTAGGAGTTTCTCTGTAGAAAGTCAGAGTGGAGCCTGACTCTGTCATTGTTTCCCCTCAGCAGCAGCAGCGGTTTGTCCTGATCGCAGCTCCATAGTTGACTCGCTGCAACTTTATTGTTTTTTCGACAGCGGACAGCGACGAACAACGGTTCTGACGCTGCAGCCTTTGAAATGGCGTCGGTGCAGTCAAATAGCGCCGTTACTTGTCGTTGTTGAGCTCGTGTAGGTCGCGTCAGGTGGTGGGTTCCTGCTCCAGTGTGAACCTTTGGCTCTGGCCTTTATACTCGGCTATTACAGAGTTGATAAACAAAAAATGTGGTGAAGCAAATTGTCAATAATTGACGTTGCATAATAAGGCCGCAGCTAACCCCGGGCTTGCGTAGGGATTACAACGGCTTTTGGATGCTTGGCCCTGCCGCAGCTCGATGTCGGTGAGTTTCTAGCGATAAAATATCTATTAAACCATCAAACAGCGCGTTTCTACTCGGTTTATATTTTTTAGCTGTGTCAAGTGAACGCAGAGTGTTCGGTTTGAAAGCTCATTTCGCAGCATTATTTCCCTTGTGCAAGTCTTCGTAAATGCTGTGGTTAGCTCGTTAGCTAGCACGGCTAACACACGGGCAGCATGTTTACAAACAGCGAGCTAACGTTACATCCTGCCGGTGTGTTGTTTACAACTTGTTCACAGAAGCAAAACCATTTCTTATTTGAACTCTGCGATGGTTATTGGATTGTTGTTACTTATCCAGTTTAAAGAGTATGACCCAGTTTAATAACCGTCGGGTAATGTTATGCTATCAAAACAAAACACAGGCTAATTTACTTACCTAGCTTGTTTACTTAACTTCAGTTTGCAGAATTAGTCGGTGTGCGTTATAACTGGAGCTGGTTTAGCTGTTTGCTGTGTGAAGTCTTCCTCATTGTTCACCGTATGTATTAATTAGCTTTCAGATGCAGGTGCTTCATTGTCATGTGTGTAAGTTTCGTTTTGTTTCTATATTTCAACAGGTTTCCCGGTGAATCCTGGTGGACATGTGCAGTTAAATCAGGAATCTGCAGCTGAAGTGGCCGGCTCATAGTTCAGATCTACAGCAACATTACCATTCATTATGAATTAAGTCTTTAAATTGTTAAACAGCCGTTACTCTCTTAATTAGAGTTTGAAATCCTCAGAAATAATAATTGATTGTTAGTTCTCTCTCACACACACACACACACACACTCGATATGGCATCAGTGCCAGTGTACTGCTTGTGTCGCCTGCCATACGATGTGACACGCTTCATGATCGAGTGTGACATTTGTCAAGACTGGTTCCATGGAAGGTAAGTTACTCTCAGAGGCAAAACTGTTCATTCATTTGTAATCTGTGTCTGTTTTCTTAATTGCATGGTTCCTGAGTGAGCTCTCGATAGGACCCACTGCAGTTTATTTAGCTATCCATTCTGCACATATGCTGTCTGATGAGTAACAATGTGTTTTGTGTAGCTGTGTTGGGGTTGAGGAGGACAAAGCAGCTGAGATTGACCTGTATCACTGTCCCAACTGTCAGGTCAGCCATGGGCCGTCTGTCAGTAAGTTAGCGTTTCCTAAACAAGCTTTTCTGAAAATGTTCTGATCTTATTGGCTTAATGCATCTGTCGATTTTTGTCTCTCCCTCTCCTTAGTGCGCAAACGCCGTGGAGGCAACAAGCAGACAGAGAGTGGTGCTACTGGAGGGAGAGATCCAAGTCGGCCCGTTAAGACAGGCAGTCCACAGTTTGTTAGGGAGCTACGGAGCCGCACCTTCCCAAAGTAAGTCTTTCCCCTTTGTCCTGTAAAGAGAAAAGTTTTGTTTTCTCATTATAATACATATGTAACAATCTCTTTGGTCGGCTTAGTCTTAAGTCATTTTGTGCATTTGTTTCTTTTTCTATGACAGTGCGGATGAAGTCTTGCTAAAGCCTACTGGGGCCCAGCTGACAGTGGAATTTCTAGAAGAGCATTCATTCAGTGTTCCTGTCATGGTGCTGAGACGGGATGGCCTAGGCATGACCCTTCCCCCAGCGGCATTCGGCGTCAGTGATGTAGAGCACTACATCGGTAAAGTTGCGACTTATTTAGTGCTACATTCAGATAATGATGCTCTTTAAGATGTTTAGGCTAATGTATATGGGGGAATTTAACATTAGTTTTCTTTGTTGTGTTGGACATGTTAACCAAGTCATCTACACCTTTCTTAAGCTCATTCATTTTGTTTTAACTGCAGGAGCAGACAAAGAGATTGATGTGATAGATGTGTCACGACAATGTGACCTGAAGATGAGGTTGGGAGAATTCGCTGAATATTACAACAGCCCCAACAGAGAGAGAGTGCTAAATGTCATCAGCCTGGAGTTCTCTGAGACCAGGTATGCAAAAATATTCTTCTCAGGCACTGTTCAGTTCAAAATGATGACCCAGTGTCTTGTTACTTGAGTTTAATGTTTCTTCTCTCAAAAAAAAAAAAAAAAAAATGAGTACTTCATCTTTTTAATCAAGCTATCTTGCTCATGATGTGATGTTTTGCACACTAAAGTTCGGTGTTGGTTCTTGTTTTAGGCTCTCAAACTTGGTGGAGACTCCAAAGATTGTGAGGAAACTGTCGTGGGTGGAAAACCTCTGGCCTGAGGAGTCTGTGTTTGAACGCCCCAATGTGCAGAAGTACTGCCTAATGGGAGTGAAAGATAGCTACACAGACTTCCACATTGACTTTGGGGGAACCTCAGTATGGTACCATGTCCTCAGGGTAAGAGCTTTCTTTAATTTCTGCTTGATTTCTTTGAATACATTGGTATGATATTAAGAGCTTGCCTCTCTGTGTGTGTTCAGGGCGAGAAAATCTTCTACCTAATTTCCCCCACTCCTGCCAACCTAGCGCTTTTTGAGCGGTGGAGTTCGTCATCTAACCAGAATGAGATGTTCTTTGGAGACCAGGTTGATATGTGCTATAAGTGTTCGGTTAAACAAGGAAACACCTTGTTCATACCAACAGGTAAGCTGCAATATTTCTGCTGGTTTCATTAGTCATATAAAATTATTTTAACAGTCTTGTAATTATTAGTCTGAATCCAATCATCTTTACACGTTTGTCATTTGTTTGTCTTCCAGGGTGGATACATTCTGTCCTGACTCCAGTGGACTGCCTGGCCTTTGGAGGAAACTTCTTGCATAGTCTTAACATTGACATGCAGCTCCGGTTAGTTTTCTTCAAGACTGTTCATGTCATCTTATTATAGCCCTTCCTGAAAGATATATTCTTCTAATGTGAACTTGACTCTGCCACTAATCTATAATAGTTGTACAAAGTGAGGTTGGGGTGGTGGAAAATTAAATTGAAACATAATATTACTCAATAATAAATGTTTCCAATGTGTTACATGGGGGGGAGATCTGGCAGCTCTTGTTACTTTGGAGACAGAAATTCATAGTCAAAACTCAAACATAAAAATTTTTTTTATCTGAATTACCTGTAGTTTTTCACTTCTCTGCTTTAAGTTCCTCTGGTATTTGGTCATAGACAGCTGCTGCCATTCTTTTTTTGATCATATGTCTTTGTTTGTATTTTCATTTTAGAGCATATGAAATAGAAAAGAGATTAAGCACAGCAGATTTGTTCCGATTTCCCAACTTTGAGACTGTGTGCTGGTATGTGGGAAAACATCTTCTTGATACCTTCAGAGGTGAGTGATTTCAATGAATTTCATGATATTCATTTCAATTTGGGTTGTTTGTGCTTTTAATCATTGTAATATTATTAATGTTTTGCTATTCTGTCTCACAGGCTTGAGAGAAAATCGCAGACACCCAGCCACATATCTGGTTCATGGAGCTAAGGCCCTGAACAATGCCTTCCGCGGCTGGACCCGAAAAGAGGTAAAATCTTATTTGATTACTTATTGTCATTCTTTCCCTTCTTTCCTTCTGGTTTTATTACATTTGCGTGTTAGAATTTGTTAGATTTTGCACCAGACAATTGTCGGATTCCAAAAAATTGAGCAGAGCAGCAATATGTAAATTATTCTAATTACATAAAATCACATTTGTGTCTAAAGGATTAAAGTATTCGAATACATTCGTCCAATGCATCTTGTCAAAATTCCTTAAAACTAAATGGTTTTGGAAAAAAGGGATTGCACAGACCCACTGCCTCTCTGAATCCCCATTGCCTTGTATCCCTGTCTGCTGTCATCGTGCTAAGCTAAAACAATGTTGCCTGAAATGAGTAATAGTTATTGCTGTACACCCAGACTTTAGCAGGTCATGAGGTTGAGATTCCAGAAACCATCAACACTCAGACGCTAGTGAAGGACCTGGCCAAGGAGATTCGTCTGGTTGAGGTAAATGGTAGATTAATGGAAAATAAGGGGATGTTTTGAGCTTTATAGTAACTTTTAAAGTGTTAATGAAAAAATAATATTTTTTATACCCTTCCTCCTTCCTGTTTTACTGACCCATCTGTTTGGTCTCTTTTGATAGGATATCTTCCAGCAAAACATTGGTCGCACTGGACCTCAGTTTCCTGGTTCACCAGTCTCGAAAGCTCCCCTGACCCCCTCTCAGAATTCAGGACGCCCCCCAGGAAAAAAGAAAGCACCCAAGCCTAAAGAAGTGATTGGGGGCATTGCACCCCCAGGAACCAAGAAGAAGAGTCAAAAGGGGCTGCTTAAGGCAGAAGCAGGAGAACTTGACCTCATTGAGATCCACACCAAACATACACTCAAGAAGTTCCACACTGGCAAGTCCAAAAACAAGAACAAGGTATGGGATTTGTGAACATTTACAGTTACATTGGGAATGTTTATCCACATTTTGTTTGTGTCTGAATGTTTTATCTTTATTTTTGCTTACAATTCTTATCTGTCTTTCCAGTTGGATTTGCCATTAGAAGAACTTGAAGGGAAGCTAAATAAAAGCAAACTAAAACTTGTGCTGACTAATGGAAAAATCCAAGGGTAAGCTTTGCAGCTCTATGGTGTTTTCCTATTACTTTTGGGATCTGATGGTCAAAAGGTTGGGGTTCATACTTGCCTTTTTGTTCTGCTTGTAGTAAGAAGGATGGCAGTAATGGTGCAGGAGGTGCTGCAAAGTTCAAACATCTTGCCACGGAGGGATCCAGTCTGTCTGACCTCGAGTCTGAGGACGAGCTGCAGATTGATGAGACTCCACCTCCACGTCGCAAACCTGCAGGACCCAACAAGAAAAAGAAACTAAGCGGTTAGAATTTGACTTTAAGCTGTCGTATTATGAATGCATAAATTAATTGAGTAGTCCTCATAAATAGCTAGGACTGCTGGTTTAATGTCGATCCTCGTATAGTGTCAAAGCCCCTTTGCTACTATAACGTGTGTTAAAATGTGCCTTCAGGTCTTCCTAGAAAGCTGCCCAGAGCCAAACCGTGCTCTGACCCCAATCGCATCAGAGAGCCTGGAGAAGTAGACTTTGACATTGAGGTGAGATCAGTAATCACCAATATTATGCTTTCCATATCAAACATACCAAGTTTAACAGGTCATAAATTATCACCGGTGGGGATAATAAAGTTGTAGTTGCTTTATTTCCTCAGCTGAACCAGATTACATTTGTTGCTTCATCAAACTTATTTTGCCACAGTGATAAATATATGTTTCAGTGTGATCAGACTAGTTCAAAATAAATCTTACAATCAGGGGGACCTCTAGACAAATGGGTAGGGTGTACACTGGATCCTTTACTATATGTCATATCCCTACTCTACCCACATTTCCTTCAACAAAACTTTCCCCAAAATACGTAATTGCTGATTTGATTGTCTGTTTGTATTAGGAACTTTGTGTCTGCAAGCCTATATAACAGAAATATGTATGATTTTGTAACAACTGCTTGCCCTTTGCAATGGCTATGCAGTATTATACTTTTTTAAGTGTGGCAACATAAGCTCTGCATTCTGTCAAATATATTATCCCCCCCACCTCCCCTGGTTGGCATTCATTATTCCCCAGAATTGTATTGTTATAACACTAGTTGTACACTAGTAGTAACTATAAAATGTCTGTACATGTGTCTACAGGAGGATTACACCACAGATGAAGAGGCACTGGCTGCTCATGGAGTGAAGGGTGGAGCAGGGGGCATTCTGGACTTATTGAAGGCCAGCAAGCAAGTAGCAGGCTTGGACTCTGCATCTCTTAGGTTCGATTTCATTATTGACCAGTACTTAATTTGTTCAACACGACAATTCAGGAAGAGTCTGTGATGCTATTTTGAATATATATTTATTTAGATAATTACATTTAATTAGATTTTCATGATATTAGATTTAACCGTTTCTCAATAGTGACTAGAGTGTGAAGATTCTCATTCATCAAGGTCATGTTATATTTAAGCACTTGGATGAACAAGTGATAAGAGCAATAGTTCAAAGTACTTGCTGCATGAATACAATAACCTTTGAAACTTGAATATTTCACATATTTGCAGTGGCTCTGTGCTGTTTCCAGGAAGTTATTTTGAGATATTACTTGATGCTTGACTGTCCTTTTCTCAGTGAGGAAGCCCCAGCCTCTCCAAGTACGCGTGATGCCATTCAGGGTATGCTCTCCATGGCCAACCCTCCATCCTCGTCCTCATCTTCCTCCTCTTCATCTCCCTTATCCATCTCTGGAGGCCTGACAGAGGGATTGGGGGTGGTCAAGGAAAAGGGCGGCAGGGCTGTGTGGGTGACTGGAGGGGTCAAAAAGACAGGAGTTCCTGATAAGAAACCAGTCGTCCAGCGGCCTGGGAAACGGCCAATTAAACGTCCAGCCCGTCACTTTAGTGATGAGGAGAGTCAAGATGAACAAGAAACTCTGGGAACATGTTTTAAAGATTCAGACTATGGTGAGAAATACACTGTCTTACATTTCAAGTTTACAACTTTCACTGATCATGCCATTGATTAATTGTTGATCAATTTTTTAAGTTTACCCATCCTTGGAGTCTGATGAGGAGGACCGTGCCAACAAGGCTAAGACAAAGCGCAAGAAAAACTGGGATGATACACCTTGGAGCCCTAAAGGTACCTGGCTTAAACATATAAGGAAGACCGATTTGCCTTTTAGCTTTCCAAAGGTTGATCTTTTCATTTCTTCTCATTTATAGCCAGAGTGATGCCCACCCTTCCCAAACAGGATCGGCCAGCCAGGGAAGGGGCTAGAGTTGCATCTGTAGAAACTGGTCTTGCCGCTGCTGCTGCCAAGCTGGCACAACAAGTGAGTTGAGGAAAAAGCATATTGGTGTTAGTAGGATAACAATTAGTCAAAAAGGGTAAAAGGGATGTCTAACACAATATGTCCAAACAAAAGCACGGTTCCATACCTTTTGTTTTGATTGTTTATTGTGGAGACAACAAATATATACAGTAACGAGGCAAATTGGACCAAAATATATCGGTCGACAAATAAGGGCTCACCCTCTCTCCCAGACAACAAACAATATCTAAGAAGATGAGTAGGTGATATTAATTACTGACTTTCGCTATGTCCTGGTGAACAAAGACCTCCACAACTTCCATCAGTTACTGAGTGACAGGTATTCAGCTCAGATGTGTACGCTTCCTAATAAATAATTTGGAGTAAAGTTATCTTTCAATGAAAGATAATAACTCTTGTTTCTCTTTGTTAAATTATTATTCAGGAACAGAAAAAGCCTGCTAAAAGGAAGTACAGCAAAAAACAGCGTCCTCCTGCTCCAGTAGTTGCTCCTCTCCCTGTTGAGACTGAGCCAGCCCCAGCCTCCCCATCACCTGGTCCAGAGTCTGCAGCAGACTTCAGCCCAGAAAGGAGAATGGATTACTACTCTGCTAGTCTGATGGACCATGAATACACAGCAGGACCAGGACCTTTTGGCCCTGGAGGCCCTAGAGGTAGTGGAGCCATGGCCCCTGGTGTGTTCCTCACATCTCGACGCCCTTCCCTGTCTCCGCAGAACAGCAGCTCTCACTCTGGTACGTCCCCTGCAGGTTCGGCCAGCCAAGGCACAACAGGAGTTGGTCAAGGTAAGCATTAAGTTAAAACATTGACAGCATAGTTGCAGATCTCTGTGATAGAATGTTTTCTAATGTATGTCTCCTTTCCACTTTAATTCAGGGAAACGCCCAAAGAAAGGACTTGCTACTGCAAAACAGAGACTTGGAAAGATTTTGAAAATTCATCGCAACGGCAAACTTCTCTTGTGAGAGATGTTGGAAATGTGGGAATCAAGAGAAATGATTTTGTGGAAGTAGGTCTGAAGGAAATAGAAATAGTAATCTATATTTTCTACTCTAGATAAATTTGTTTACTGTTTTCACCTGTTAATTGAACCCCACTATATTTTGTCCTACACCAAGTCTTCAGCACAATTAGCAGTCTGTTTTGGCACTTCACCTACCAATATCTTCATAAAGATATTTTCAGAGGCATATCTGTTACCTAAAACAGATCACTGTAATGCCCTAGATATACACTCACTCTGGTAAATAACTTTTAATTTCACACATTTGACAAGAGGAAATTGTGAAAAGTGTTTCAAAATGACAGGTGGACAGCGATTTAACTAGCTAGATTAACTAGCATAATAAATAAAGACTGAATAGTTTCTTTTGCTTATATCTTTTGCCCTTTTTAGAGGCTGTATTTATGCAAATACATTGTACTGTCCATCTTAATTTTTTTTTTTTTTTTAAAGGGAAAGAAAAACAACACATTGTCTAGTCAGGTAAAAATTACCCCAATCCCACAAAAACAATGACAGCCATGCAGTTGTAATATTACATTTACTTAATTTTACCTCATAAATCCATGTGCGGTATGGTAATCACAGCATGCCAACCTTTTACAAACAATGAACAAACCTAATATGCACTTGGTCAGCACTCAGTATGGAACTGCGATTAAATGAAAATGTATTAATTTTACAAATTTCTCACTGGCCCTGCTTAGACCTGGTATTAACATTGATCATGAGAGATCCAATCACAAGTGTGTGTGTGTGTGTGTGTGTGTGTCCTAACTGTTTTTGCTTTGACCACCTGGGATCAGATCTCACTTCTGTGCTCTGTATGCAAATACATGTGTACGTAATTTAAGTTCACAAACACCAAACTATGCTGCTTTTAGCCAGTCTTGAGTGTACTGACGTGTTCATTGTAGATGTGTTTGTGTGTCAGCATAAGTGAGAGATAGAGCAGAGACAGGAAGGCAGATATTTTTTTTTATGAGATTTTACCCATTTGAAAAAAAAGATAAACATGTGGTGGTCACTGTTTATACTCTGGCCACAAACAAATCAATGTATGGGAAACACGAGAAGTGTAAAAATACTTTTGGTTCTTATTAAAGTGCACCACGTCAGAGGATGTCAACTGAGTAGTTGAACTTCATAAGTGGCCCAGGACAAACTTGTGTTCACGCAGCTAAAAAATGTGGCCACATTGTCCCAGACCACTTTCGAATGTGGTCTGAATGACTGGGTCTCAAATGTGTCCTTAATCTGTTTTGTATGTGGTTGCTTTCACACCTGTGCTAAAAGCTGTTCACTTGTAATTGGATCACTCACTACAAACATTAATACCAGGTCTCAATGGGGTCACTGTTATTTGCTAACTAATTTTCCTCCACTGTTGCTCTACACTTAAAATATTAAGCCGGCAATGTGATACAGTTCTATTTATTCTGATCATATTTATCAAGACAATGCTTTGTCGCCTCCTAGCCTGTTTTACTGTCGAATGTTTGTACCACCTCATCTTCTTGGACCCCACTTTTGTTATTTTCCACCATTTAATACCTGTACAAAAATATAGTCATGAATTTGTTACAATTTTTTACAGTTTAAGTTGTCATTGTAAATATTTGTAATATTTGTAATTTATATAGCTACATTGGAAAAGCTGAAGAGACTAGTCTGCTGCAGGTTGCCATAATCTGTGCCCCAAGTGTTGGCAGCATTCTTGGACCAGACATAGAAATGTGCTTTCTTTCCACAGAATGTACTAGTAATAAAATGTTGGCAGAAATGTAGATTTAACTGTGTGAAAACATTGTGAAGGTGCGAAATATCAATTCATATGTAAATATATGTTGTAATTTAAGTTCTTTTATAGTTCAAACAGTTTGAAATCTTTCTTAACATAACTTGTACATGATACATTGCTGTATTTGGAAAATATCTGAAATAGTTCATTTTTTATATTTGTATGCAGTAATTGTCACGCTTAGTTTGTCATGTCTTGTTAGTATATTATTGGAAGTGTTCTGGATAAAAATGCCCTTGTTAAATTTCATCAATTTAGTTTTATATGAATTGTTAATGTTCACTCTTGTGTTGGTGTGTACTTTGTGTTTTAAACATGATGTGTTTAAATACGACCTGGAAAAGATAAAATACACGTTGGGCAAAACTTTCTTTTTTCATTGATTTTATTTTAGGAACACAGTCACAAGAAGTGTGATTTGTGGCCCAAATGAATATTACACAACCCAGTTTTCAACTTTCCTGCAAACGTGATGAATGGGGAGGTTATACAGATACAATAAAGATTATTGGGTTGTATTTAACACATTTATAGTTAATTCTGTCCACTGAAAGTAGGACAGCTGTTGACTACAGTTTTTCTCAGGGTTTTTTGTATGAATTACTGTTCTATTATTTTCACGTAAACCATCTAAACATTGCTCTTCCAAATACATCTAAACAAGCATTTGTTATTAAAATGTCCAATATTCATTTCCTACTTGTCAGTGAGTTTGGCTGCACTTTCATATTAAAGCGAATTAAACAGAATATGTTTTATTACAATGGATTCTTCATTTTGCCATGGACTTTTGTGTGGAGCACTTTGTAGCCTCGTTTAGATAAGTGCTATACAAATAAAGTTATTATTTTTCATAAAGAATTCTGCTGTGTGCTTTCCTGTGCACATCTTAATGAGGCTGGACACCAGTTCACAGGCTGTGTCCCGTTGCCAGATGGAAAACGCTCTGGTATTGTTTTTCTGCAACAATTACAAGGGAGTGTCCTGAGTACACACAGCAACAGCAGCAGCAGCAGGTATTCTCGCGAGATCTGAACTGTCCTACCAGTCGCCAGTGCAAGATGGAGAAGCATATGTAGCACGCATTCGAGGTAAGCCGAAATACTTCTTCCAGGGTACTGACATGGGTTTCAACGAGCTGGTGGCTCACATTGATCGTCCTTGAAGACTCCCGCTGACGATTCGTGCCCGTCACTGGAATGCGAGAACGCGAACTTGTGTCTTTTTAAGGGTAAAGTGCGGATCTTCTGCTGTTAAACCGCCATTTTTAATTTAGCCATGATCCCACTGATAGAGCATTGTGCGGAGCTCCGCAGCTAGCTAGCTAGCTAGGCTCGCGCGAAACCCCCCAAACACACTCATGTTCACTGTGTGTGGGTATGTGCGCCACTGCTCAACTACAAGTCAACGCGGTATCCTCGTTCAATGGCCACCCACGCTTCTCGAGAATAACCGGTGAGGGCTGAGATGTGTGTCGCGCTGCAGATGTGACTTTTCCTAATCTGCTAACGTTAGCCACCTGAGCCGAATTTAGGACAAGAAGTAACAGACGTTAGCCTAAACTGCTAGTGGACCTAGCTACCGTCATCCAACTAGCATTCAACTTTGCTAACGGTAGCACAGCCGATGACTTTGTCGTTACTGTGTAAGTAGCCGTCTCAATAATACTGGTAAACGCCGTGAGGAGATGTTACATCAGCTAATCAAGCTAACTTGGGAGTGATACACAATTTGGGGAGTGTAGTAATGCTACTTGAACTACGGCCATTGGTGTTTTTGGATGCAGATGATTGCTAACATAAGAGCTAATGCTGCGTTGGTGTTTTGGGGTATAATTATCCAGAGAGGTGTAGGTTGAATATATTAATATGGGTAACGTCAGATGGTCTGATAGGCTTTGGATATTTGATAGCAACCTGTGATGCTTGTCAATACAACCAGCCAGACGTGTTACTATGTAAACTAATCAAGTGGATCTATTGTACCTGTCAGTGCTACCCTTTGGTTCTTGTCAGTCTCTGTCAGTCACCATTGTAATGGCATGAGATGGCCTGAAGTTCAGTTGTGTCAAACAAAGCACTGCTGACATTTGTTGGTTATTCATAACGAGGCTTGCAGACCCTTCCAGTTCATCTGATGATTGAGGCTTGTACCTGCATAGTAAAAGCTGGTCTGACCAGAGCAGACGTATTGGTTGAACTTGGTTGGGAGTGATGGGTTTTTGGACCAATAAGATTTGATAACCTGCAAGTTGATGATGCACAATGTTTATGATTACAAACAAGACCTCAAAGAAGTCAGTTTGTTTTTAATTATATTTATAGACTGTAAAATGATAAGAAATTCTGCATATTTGTAACAAACAAACAGTAAAGCTTACATTTACATACATAACCACACTAGCACTTAAAGGAGACAATGCTAACCCCAAAGCTAGAAAGATGGAGGGTTTTAGGTGGGAATTCTAACTGTCAGTGGCAGAGAAACCTTATTCATTACAGTAGAGTTTTAACTTTTAACTTTAACACCAGCAAAATGCTCATATTCAACAATATGTAATTGATCTCAAGACATTAAAATGGCCATTTTAGTATAATTTTGCTTCTCCAATTACACACCGTTCAGCTGTATCACAGTATTTCTTCATTTACTTGTTTGCACATTTGCAATAAATATTAACCCAGTTCACCAGAGCTGAGCAATATGCAAACAAACCTGTACCAATTATCTTTAAAGATATTGTAATTTGAGTTAAGATTTTAGTGGGAAGGGCCATTTTTGCATTTTAGCCTCACTGAAATCAATATAACCTATTATGAGACAATATGAAATGATAATAAAAATGATGTGATTTTTGCTGGGGTCTGTACCAAACAAATATCATTTAATTCAGTTGCGTTTAGAGAATGTGATTTGCAGGCCAGAGAATCTCTGTAGCACCACAAAGCTTCATTTATAATGGTAGTATGTAACACGTTTTACCTACATCAGAATTTGCAGCTTTTACAATTTGGATATTGCAATAGGCCATGTTGCGATTTTAATAATATTTCAACTACTTGTTCAGCTATTCTGAAGTGTAGGTATATATCTGGCTGCTTGTTTTATCAATTATGTTGTCTGAATTTCCTTTACCTGTCATATCTGATTGGATGGTTGTCTACTTGTTTTCAGATTGTTTAAAGAAACTGCTAAAGCCAAGGATGACAGTGGTGGAGTTATTGAACCAAAGCAGTTTCTGGTATGTACTGCCAACCTTTTTGCTACATTGACTGAAGCTGTTATGATGGAACACATCAATATATAAAGGACACAGTAATTTGCCATCAACACGTGCTTCTAAGGCAAAACATTACAAATTACTTCATGAACCACACATGATAAACAAGAACCAGTGGAAGTAATGTTCTGCCCTTCTCTGTACAGCAGATGTTGGATATCTCTGGCAGTGAAATTAAGTTTCCCTGAAATAATATGCTCAGCAACGCAAACTAGCTTAGGTTCTTAACATTCCTCAATGATAAACACGTCATTTCATCCATAACATGTAGTTATTGTTATCATCCCGGTCATCCTCTCTATACATCTATCTGGTTTTGGTGAGATTAACTGTGATTTAGCAGCTGTAATTCACTGTAAAATGGAGCTCACTGGCATAGGGATTATGCGGCTCAAAGCACCAGAACATTATTGTGGAAAAATTAACCGATTCTATAATTTGTGAAGAGATTTAACTCCATAGAATATGTACTAGAGGAAACCTCTAAATACATATTTAAATCATCTATATTTTACCGCCGATAGGTTTAATTGAACTACATATTTAAATTCCAAAACGAAACCTCAGTAACTCACATCAAAAGAACATATCCTGTAGCATTGGCTAAAAAAAACAAGTGCAATAGGCTGTGTTTCTGGGTATGCTCATTTTCTAAGGTTGCCCTTATCAGCAGTGAAGAGGGATTGGTGTGGCAGTCATGGATAAAGATGGCATGTGTTACATGATGACCACATCCCTTCAGATCTTATAATTTAGAAAACAGCATGCCTGACATCCCTGAAATGTCAAGACGCCTAAGTATTGTCATAGATTTTTAGAAGCTTCTTATGAGATACTGCAAGGCACTGTCCTGGTAATTGTGTCTGAAAGCTTTCTGAATTTAACAGTATTAATAATCATTCTAACACACTACATAACAACAATCACACATCTCTGTACATATATTTTTTTCTTTATCAATTTTAGGGTCAATTTCAGTTTATAGTCTACCAAATAGCACTGCTCCCATATTAATATCAATGGACATGTCCAATATAGAAAGTATTGTCAAAATTCAAGTTCATCAGTGATATCACTAATGAGCTTTGATCTGCTGGCATAAAAACTAGGATGATACGTGCCTCTTTGTTCCATTATTAAGTGTAATTGCCACAATCTGTTGCAGTTTTACTAATATGGAATATGAACCTTTGGTTCTTTGTTATAATCATTTATCACTTGAGCATTATTGCTTTTGCATCAATGTGCCCCACGTTACTTGGGATGCACATAACATGCATCCCCCCATGGTGAGTTTGACAGATGTGAGCTTGAGAGATTTTTGATTTTAAGGCTTTAAATATCATATTTATTGTTGCGTGGTCGTATACTGTGGGTGTTAGTTGAGAGACCTGTTGGCCCTTAAATGACATTATCACTTTAATCTTTTCCCCACAGAAGGCCAGTTGCCCTTTATTACTATAGACTGCATTGGTGCACAGAGGCTCAGGCGTTACACGGTTCACTTTTTGCACACTACCCAGAGTCATGGTGACTCTATCAGCTAGTGTCTGTGTGCTACGAAAACAAGCGCGGATACTCTGAGAATTAATACAACGACCGGATGAACTACTTCTTCGCCGAGACGGTGGCCGGTTGATAATTTGCCTGAACGAAAACTGAAACATCACTCGCAGTGTCACGTTAAACTCGTCCGACAATGATTCAGCGACTTATTATGCGTTTCTGCCTGCTGCTCAACTAACGGTAGCTAGCTTGCTAGCTAGCGCGTGCTACGGCGGTGTCAGAGGAATCAGGTCGGGACTCCGGACCTCGGCAAAGTACCGCTCGCTGGCTCCAGGTATTTGACACACACCGATGTGACTGTCGCTGGTCAGCGAGTGGTGTTTACCGCTTCCTTTTACTCGAAGCGGGGATGGTGCAGGAGTGGGGAGTGCGGGCTTCTTTTGCGGCCTGCGCAACCCCGACCTAAATTAGTCAAGAGTCGGGTCAGGACAGCATGGTGAATCTGTGAGATTTGGGTTGACAGCTGTGGCACAAGGGCTTGAAGCACTGGGTATGCGGTTAGCTGCATTTTAAATGTCTTTCGTTCATGACACATGTGGCTTGTTTGTGCTGACGTCTAAAAATCTGGTGGTATTCAAATGCTTTGAAGTATGTCAGGAGAAGATCGCTTGCTAACGTTACCGGTAGCTCAGTGCTAGCTGGTAAGGTGCTAACATCAACTCCGCAGCAAACATTACCGATCTATTATGTCTGTCCGTTAAGCGTCCCAGTGTATTTAGTTCGTCAGACGTGGTGTTGCCCTTTCACCGAGGAAAACCAGTTCCGTTTGTGACCAGTAGCCGCAGTGCTACATGTGCATAGTGACTTGTTAACGTTGGGCAAATAACGTTATGCTGTTAGCAAGGGTGACGTTAGCAGCTAGGTAGCTTTAACTTTAACCTGTTAGCGTCAATCCGCTTTAGTTGACAAAGGGCAAGCAGCGAGGAAGCGATTTTTTTACATTTAGATATCGTGTGAATCTCAAGCACACAGAACGTAGGACCAATGCTGCTGGCCATTAAATGTGGTACGAGCCATTTTAATTAACTTTGTGTCATATGTTGCAAGCCAGACACTAGCCAATGCTCTGCCTGGGTCTGCTTTGTGATTATCAGACCTGGCTAGATAACATTTGGTTTAGCTACCACCATTTGACCGATGATTATGATCTGTCATTTGGTATCTACCATGAAACTGCTCATACACTACCCTCGTCCATTGGTAGAGTATTGTGTGAAAACTCTATAGTGAAGGCTGATTCTCGGATGTGTACTTGCTGTTTAAGTACGCACCAAGTCGATAGAGAGACAGCAAGCTCAAATCGTGGCAGCGGCAGCTCGTAGAGGCACTTCCGGTGGCAACAGAAACGGCCACTGATTTTTAAAGGCAGTTGCCGCGATTGGAGGCCGCTGTCAGTTGCCACTGCTGCCATCCTGTTTGAGGGCAACTAGCGCTGTTTGTGACGTATTCCCTGAGATTAATATGTAGTTTCTGAATGTTTATCAGCGCGTTACTGTTCTGAGTACCAAGAATACTTGCTCTGTATTTCTCCACTTGTATTGGGAAACATGATTGTTTATATGGCAGATCTATTTGACTTATTTGTACCGATTCTGCTTAAATGCTGTTAATGCTTTGTCTAGGTTCTGTGTCATTGAACTAAAGCTTGAAATCACACTGCTGGCAGGCTGCATTAGGGCACCTGCCGCGGCAGTTCCTACCTTTTTTCCTTTTTTTTTAGGCATCTGCCTCTGTTGCCACACTAATTATCCAGATATATTGGTTTTCATCTGAAAAAAATGTGTGCGCGTCTCTCTTTGCTGTTTTGTAACACAATAACACTGAATACATTTATTCAGCCTAGAGAGAACATAAATATATATGGAGTGTGTCTGGTCCTACCATTACTAAAACGTTGTACCTTCGATGTATTTCCATCTACTTTGGTACACTTGTAGTCAATAAATTGCTACATGAGCAGTGGCATCATTGCTATCATGGAGTTATTCACCATCGTATGTAGTATTAAAGGATGAAGGATAAAAGTCATAATTTTTCCTTTGGTGTATTGTTATATACATTTTTTCCATCATTTTTACAGGTAACGTCACTGGAACATGCTGTTAAGTGGGAATTGCCAACTTATTTTCTGTAAGTAAATTTCATAGTTCAATCTGTGAATTATAGAATCTGTATCTAAAGGCATCATTTGTTTTAGAGTATATTTTTAAGTCCAATATTTGGCTCATTTGCACATTGTAGATATAAGTAGTTGTGTATTGTAACACATTTTGAAATTCAGCATCATGTGTTGCTTTTTGATATACATAACATTTCTCAACAGGAACAGCAAACAGAAAAATTGACAATGAAGGTCGACAGAAGCAAGTTAAAGAAAACTCCTACGGAAGCTGTAAGTATCCATAATAATTCCTGTTTGATCATTCCTAACCTCACTAGTCCATGATTTCCACATACTGTAGTTAGGCTTAGATGCACTAGCCGGGGTTGCATCTTTTACCAGTCTTTCCTTACAAGATGATGGCATACCAAAACAGCACTGATAGCAGTCAGTTGCTAACTTTTGTAACAGTAAGACAAAGCAGTGGTATGTCTTTTTAATGTAAGTAACAACAATTTTTAACTGAAAGGGCAGCAGATCACAAAACTGCTGAGACTTATATTTATAGGATATACATATTGTGGGTCATCATGGTGTTTCCCTCTAGTGTGATTTTTTTTTTTTTTTTTTTTTTTTTTTTTTTTACAGAGGAAATTTGTCTTTTCATGTCACATTGTCACTAAACTGTTATACTACACTATTCTGTGTCAGCAGAGGCTTAGGTTGGTAAATCAGAATCAGAATTCTTTTTATTGCCAAGTATATTTACACATACAGGAAATTGCCTTGGTGTGGCTCAGGTTGTCTGTGCTATCTGCTTGACTAACTTTTGCTCCTTCTGCATCAACAGCCTGCCGACTGCAGGATACTTATAGAGAAGCTCAAGGCATGTAGTGATGAGCAACTACTTGTTGAACTGCAGCACATCAAGACCTGGAATATTGGCAAGGTAAGACCCAAGGACAACACTGATTTCAGTTTTGTCTTACCTGCTGTGCTTTAAAATATCTCTACAAGTCACTCTAGAATGTGTATCTCTTCAGAGCATAAGTGATGTATATGTTTCTCATGATAGCAGATTGAACAGGTACAGAAGGGACAGAACAAGATTGTTCACTAGTTCATTGAAACAAAAATACATGTAAAAAAAAAAAAATGCTTAGGTGTGTCCCCCAAATATACTTTGTAAAATATATTTTGGTGACTGTTAATATACCTGATCATATTAAGTCAATGTATGGAACACTGATTAGTAGAAAGTGAATGCAGAGATATGGAATGCAATTGTTGATATAATCCTGAATATTAATGGAGTGATAGTGGTTATTCAAGATGGTGGTTTTCCATTTAATTTGTTCACTGCTGGTACATTTGTCCCAATTATAAAATGGCTATAACGTCTATAGTGTGTATGAGCAAAATGGAGAAAAACCATCCAACTAAGAAATATATTATTATTATCATCTATCAACCTAAGGGTCGTATGTTTGATTTGGACTTGCAGTCTTAAGTCTGTAAAACCTTCTCGTGGTCAAAAAAAATATCCCCATGTTTTTGGGAAAATAAAAAGATCTGAGATACCAGTGTTGCCACTAAATATAATTTGCAGCAGTGGCCTGTCACTATGATGTGACAAAATCACAATTACGTGATTCTGCTGAGAGCTTTTAATTTGAAAGGTAAACAGGATGTGTGGTCAAGTGTCAAACACTGGGCTGAGGTGAGCAAGTTCAAGCTGTCCAAGACAAGAGGGACAGAGCGAAAGAAGAGAAAAAGAAAGTAGCAAGAGAAAGGTAGATTTAATCAGCTAACATAAACATTAAATCAGATATTTTATTATTACCTATTGATATTCTTATCCAAGCATACCCACCAATGTGCATCAGGTATACTAAAACATACCGCTGGCTGGCCACATCTTAACGGAAGCACTGGATGCTGAACATTGATTTGACTGATCACTGAAAATACTTTGTTCAACAGTGTGAGCTGTACCATTGGGTGGATCTGCTGGATCGCTTCGATGGCATCCTGTGCGACGCAGGCCAGACGGTGGAGAACATGTCATGGCTGCTGGTGTGTGACCGTCCTGACAATGGACAGCTCAAAGCATTGCTTTTGGCAGTACTCAACTTCACAGCTCTGCTCATTGAGTATAGCTTTTCTAGGCACCTCTACAGCTCCATAGAGGTAGGCTTGCACTTTGTACACTCTCAACCACGGCTCTGCCTTTGTGGACTGTGTATATGTCAGAGGAAAAGGTAACATGGCATACTAACTGTAACCTTCTTTTATCTACCACTCTCATTCCCTTTACAGCACTTAACCACCTTGTTAGCGTCATGTGACATGCAGGTGGTACTGTCTGTGCTGAACCTGCTCTATGTGTTCAGTAAGCGCTCAAACTACATCACAAGACTAGGATCTGACAAAAGGACGCCTCTACTGGCTCGTCTGCAACACCTGGCTGAGGTCTAGTGAATGCTATTGTTTTCGTCTTGCCATAATTCCAGTTGTCAAGAGAAAGAACTGCATTGTTTAGTCTCTTTATTCTCTTTTGTAGAGCTGGGGAGGAAAGGAAAATGGTTTTGGTCTGGCTGAGTGCTGCAGGGATCTGCCTATGACAGTAAGAATTTTATGCATCAATTGCAAGTGTTCAGTAACTGTCTGTCAACTATTTACAGTTATAGCACTACTAGTTATGTTATAATTAAGGTCTGTCAAATTATATTAATTAACCACTATTTATAAACTATCTTCCATTACTATGTTGCCCCCCTTTGGTCCATGAGCAGAAGTACCCTCCGAGTGCAACCACTCTGCATTTTGAGTTTTATGCTGAACCAGGCCCTGAGGTCAAAGTAGAGAGGAAGGTAAAGACAAAGACATTATAAAATAATTATAAAACTTAATAATCTGTGATTACTTGTTTTGATGGCTCAACTTGCTAATCCTTTCTGAACTCTTAATTTTCCCTGCAGACAAGTAGTAACACACTACACTATATTCACATCGAGCAGCTTGACAAGGTAGAGTCGGATTTATTATATGTCTATAACATTGGAAAAATAATACCAAGGCTTCTTCAGTTAACACATGGTGTCCTTTTGTTTCCCAGATTGCAGAGAGCCCATCTGAGATCATGGAGTCGCTGACAGTGATGTACAACATCCCTAAGGACAAACAGACCCTGCTGTTCACACACATTCGACTAGCCCATGGTTTTTCTAATCACAAGAAGAGGTTGCAGGCTGTGCAGGCCCGACTGCATGCTATCTCTATACTAGGTGAGTAGAAGCTGCCTTCTTTAAGATAAAATGACAAAGATTTTGCCACAAGTTTTAACTGCTGACATTTTCTGTTTCTTTTCAGTGTATTCAAATGCACTTCAAGAGTCAGCCAACAGTATTCTGTATAATGGCTTGATAGAGGAGCTGGTGGATGTATTGCAGATTACAGACAAACAGCTTGTGGTAAGAAGCAGTTTGACTTTTCTGCTACTACCCTGAAATCCAAATTAGCAGTTGCTCTGTATGTATTAACTGGTATGCGATATCTTTTGCTGCTTTGTCAGACCAAGATTACCTTTTTTATATCATTTTAACATGTGTATTCTCCACGATCAATGCAGCAGCATTGTCAAGGACCGTTTAAATTTCAGGATACTGAATAACTAAATTTGATCTATTTTCTTCAGGATATCAAGGCAGCATCTTTGCGCACTTTAACCTCAATTGTCCATCTGGAGAGGACACCCAAACTTTCCAACATCATCGACTGCACCGGCACTGCCTCCTACCATGGCTTCTTGCCTGTGTTGGTGCGCAACTGTATACAAGCTATGATTGGTGAGAGTTCAGCCTCAACCTTTTGTGTAGCAGTTATGTGTATGAAGCACAAGACAAGTATGAATTGGAAGTTTGCTGGTTAACCCTTTGGTTCTGTTTCTCAGATCCTCTGATGGAACCCTACCCACACCAGTTTGCCACTGCACTCTTTTCATTCCTCTACCATTTGGCTAGCTATGATGCTGGAGGGGAAGCCCTTGTCTCATGTGGTATGATGGAAGCACTCCTGAAGGTATATCTTGATTCTAATAATGTCATTCCCAGTTGAATTTTCTTTTCAAAAAGATATTAACCATTTTGCTATCTTTTGCTTTGTAGGTGATCAAGTTCCTGGGTGATGAGCAAGACCAGATCACCTTTGTGACTCGAGCAGTACGGGTCGTGGACCTCATCACCAACCTTGACATGGCTGCCTTTCAGTCCCACAGCGGCCTTTCCATTTTCATCTGCAGGCTAGAGGTTGGTTCTGCACTGGGCATGTCTATTCAGAACTAGTCAGCCTTAAGCAACAGACTCACTGAAACCTCTATCACACTTCCGGACTAATTTATCTGTTCATCGCTCCTTTCATCACTTTGTGTACTTAGCATGAGGTGGACCTGTCAAGGAAAGAGTGCCCTTTTGTCATCAAGCCAAAGATTCAGAGGCCTAGCGCAACTGTGGATTCCGAGGACATGGACACCGACATGGAGAGTAAGTCGCTATTACTAAGACCCATGAAGGGATCCACACCATCAGAAATGACAAATCTATAAATTGAGGTCATAATTAAACTCTATGCTTTCCATGGATATTGCAGAGTTATACATAATCTCTTTATTATTGTATTAATCTCCCACATTATGTATTGTCAGTGTCAGAAGTTGCCATGGAAAGCAGCCCCGGACCTTCAACATCAACGGGCTCCAAACCAGAGGCAGATCAACGATCACAGAGCAGCGGCGCTAACACGCCTCGTGCAGGTACACACAGCATACACACAAGAAACAAAAACGTGTCACTATTGGATTCTATCATCACAATGACACTCTGTCTCTATAGGAATGCAGTGTATCCCCCAGAGGGCAGCTCTACTAAAGTCGATGCTAAATTTCTTGAAGAAAGCCATCCAGGACCCTGCCTTTTCCGATGGTATCCGACACGGTGAGTCATTGGCATCTTCTCACTTATTCTGTAGATGAATTCAATAACAAGAGCATTAAAGTCATATTGATTATATGCATTTAGATTTTATCTGACGGTGTTTCCTCCTAGATGTATTCTTTTCATTATGTAAATATTGACTGTGTGCCTGCATCCTATTTTTGTCTCAAGTAATGGATGGGTCCCTGCCTACCTCACTCAAGCACATCATCAGTAATGCAGAATATTATGGCCCTTCACTCTTCCTCTTAGGTGAGTACACAGTAGCACCTCAGAAAACCCCCAAGAAAAAAAAGAATTGAATGTGATGACATTTCACTGTCTGCATTACTGTTTACAAAATTAGTTTTGGTTATGATTTTCATTTCTCTTTTTTCCCTCCGCTCTTGTCTCTGTCTTTAGCGACGGAGGTTGTGACAGTGTTTGTGTTCCAGGAGCCATCCCTGCTCTCCTCTCTGCAGGATAATGGTCTCACTGATGTCATGCTGCATGCCCTTCTCATCAAAGATGTGAGTTTTCAGAGCTGCACTTCTTCAGATTTCCTCATTTACACTTTAGTTTTAAAGTTGGTTGACTTGATAGATTAAAATTACATTGCTGTGCTATAAATGCTACAAAACATTTGTTGTAATGTAGCAGACACGCATTAGCCATTGCATTTTAATAATTGGTGAGAACCTCCATGTCCTCATGCTGCCCATCTTGTTGCAGTATCCATATATATTCATGTATGACTTTTAATACTAGTTCAGGACATGTGTAGTTTAATGCTTTGGGTTATTCAGCTTTGGTTCAGTTTTGAAAATAAGAAAATGCTTATATAATGTGCAAGTCGACCTGTGGTTTCTGTGAACCACTGACCGACCCAAGTCAGAGTCTGGCATGATGTGTAAGCATCCTGTCATTGTTTTTCTTTCCAGGTTCCTGCTACTCGTGAGGTGTTGGGATCTCTCCCCAATGTGTTCAGTGCTCTGTGCCTGAATGCAAGTGGCCTGCACTCCTTCGTTCAGTGCCAGCCATTTGAGCGCCTCTTCAAAGTGCTTTTGTCCCCTGACTACCTGCCTGCTATGCGACGGCGACGCAGCTCTGACCCTTTGGGTGAGTTGGACTGATTGGGCTGTGTTATTCCGATATTCCTTTGTGCAACCTGCTGGAGTGAATGACATGTTCTGTGTTTGGCTTCAGGTGACACTGCATCCAACTTGGGCAGTGCTGTGGATGAGCTCATGAGACACCAACCAACTTTGAAGACTGATGCTACCACTGCCATTATTAAGGTAATGTACCCTTTCATATAAGAAGCACTCTTAAAAATATCACGACGTGATTTGGCAAAAATAATTAAAGGTAGTTTGGTGTTACAGTTACTGGAGGAGATATGCAACTTAGGTCGGGCCCCTGAGTACATCTGCCAGAAACCGTCGATCCAGAAAGCAGATGGCACTGTAGCAGTGCCACCAGCACGCTCCAGTCACGCTGCTGAAGAAGCTTCGAGTGAGGATGAAGAGGAAGAGGATGCCCTCCATACGTTCAGCCAGCAGCAGGGGGAACCAGAGAGCAACAGACAGTCAGTGCCACTTGAACTGTATGACGATGAGTTCATAACACAATAGAATAGAGCAACAACTCTTTACAAACTTAAAATTTTATTTCACACAAGTCAGTTGTAAATATTAAATCGGTAGTTGTCATTTTGATGATGTGTTGATTCTTGCAGGGTGGTGGGCACTGAGGAGCGAATACCCATTCCTCTCATGGATTATATTCTGAATGTGGTGAGTGTTGATTGTTTGACAGTTTAAGCATTGGATTGGGTATGTTGTGAAGTTGTACAAGCAGTGTTTTGCATTACAGTCATTGTTTTGTGATGCTTTCCAGATGAAGTTTGTGGAGTCTATTCTAAGCAACAACACCACAGACGACCACTGTCAGGAGTTTGTCAACCAGAAGGGGCTGCTGCCTCTGGTCTCTATTCTGGGTTTACCTAACTTGCCCATAGACTTCCCCACCTCTGCTGCCTGCCAAGCAGTGGCTGGTGTCTGCAAGTCCATATTGGTAAGCACACCAGAAAGCTCACTGTCGTGATTTTTTTTCTGCATTGTATTTCTTTATCTCAAATGACACACATAATTGCCATTTTGAATGCAAAACTTTAGCTAAGTAACTAATTTCAATCTGCATTCCCCTGGGCAGTTAAATTATAAAGAGTTATAAGTTTGCTGAATTTAGACTGAAACTTTTTTCCCCCCTCTAAATTCTCTGTTAGACTCTTTCTCATGAGCCTAAGGTACTTCAGGAAGGCCTGTGCCAACTGGACAGTATTCTGACGTCTCTAGAGCCACTTCACCGACCTATCGAGGTGCCTGGTGGGTCTGTGCTTCTCAGAGAACTGGCTAACGCGGGCCATGTCACCGACGCCACGTTATCAGCCCGTGCAACACCTCTTCTTCATGCACTTACCGCAGCACATGCCTACATCCTCATGTTTGTCCATACTTGCAGAGTAGGACAGGTAAATATGAATGTATTTTCTTACCAAACTGAATTGACAACCCCTCACCTTTTTGTAATAACATATAATCACTTGATTACACAAGTTGATTGCCGCCCATCTAATAATGTGATTTGTAAACAAAACGGGCTACGTCAGTAATCGTGTAAAGGGAACAAATATCTATGCAGCCAATTATCTGGTGTTATTTATTTGTACTTAATTTATATCAATTTGTAGTAATCACGTATTTATAGGCCTTGTATTTGTAAGAATTACCCTTTTTCTACCAAGTGTTTATCTCTAGGATTTAATCTATTCTTCTTATCCCTTGATTGTGATGAATGGTCAGTTGTGTACAAGTTACAATTAAGAACCAGTTTCTGAGAATTAATGATAATTGTATTTTCTTTGTCAAGCTGTGATGGGGTCTTTTAATTTGTGATCATTATAGGTTCAGCAGCTCTGAATGTTACATTTTTCTTTTTTTGAACAGAGTGAGATCAGGGCCATCTCAGTCAACCAATGGGGCTCCCAGCTTGGATTGAGTGTTCTCAACAAGCTCAGTCAGCTTTACTGCTCTCTGGTGTGGGAGAGCACTGTGCTGCTTTCCCTCTGCACACCAAACAGGTGAACCTTTTTTCCTATCCCCTTTATTTTAACTGCAGAGCCAAATCTTACCGTCTTAACACCTCTTGCCCTTCTCCAACAGCCTGCCACCAGGATGTGAATTTGGCCAGGCTGACATGCAGAAACTGGTGCCCAAAGAAGAGAAGCCATCTAGCAGCACTGCAGCAACTACTGCCTCTGGCTCCAGACGAACTGGTAAGATAACTTGAACTTAAACTAAATACATCGGTGTCATACTATGTTTCTGGAACATCCATACCTAAATCTCCTACCTTTATCTAGCAGATTCTGAGACAACGTCTGTGGATGCATCTGCTGGTGGACTGTTGGAAGGCATGGGCCTAGATGGGGACACCTTAGCTCCCATGGAGACAGACGAACCCACTGCAACTGACCCTAAGGCCAAATCCAAACTTACCCCAGCTATGGCCACCCGCATCAAGCAGATTAAACCGCTACTCTCTGGTGAGATAATATTCATAACACACATTTTTATGTCTTCATATTGTAACTGATTATTCAAAACCAAGAATTAATTGTTTAACTTGCCTTCTTGTGACATTTCCAGCTTCATCTCGACTTGGTAGGGCTCTGGCTGAGCTCTTTGGCTTGCTGGTGAAGCTGTGTGTGGGCTCTCCAGTCCGCCAACGCCGTTCCCACCATGCCACAAGCACTGGCACTACCCCCACACCTGCTGCACGGGCCACTGCCTCTGCTCTGACCAAGCTCCTCACCAAGGGTCTGAGCTGGCAGCCCCCACCCTACACACCCACCCCTCGCTTTAGGTAAAAACAGACTATCCCTAACACCTACATGCCATTTTTCACCAACGTGCACTGTACACTGGTTACATGAAGTGTGCTTTTTTTTTCTGGCAGGCTGACATTCTTCATCTGCTCAGTGGGCTTCACATCTCCCATGCTGTTTGATGAGAGAAAGTACCCCTACCACCTCATGCTGCAAAAGTTCTTTTGCTCTGGGGGGCATGATGCCTTATTTGAGTAAGTCCCACTATGTGTGGTGACATATCAAAACATCAAATGTTGTTCGGTGATATCCAAAATATTCTCATTTATTTGTTGGTTTGCTTTTGTACAGGACATTTAACTGGGCCCTGTCAATGGGTGGGAAGGTGCCTGTGTCTGAGGGTCTGGAGCATACTGATCTACCAGATGGGACAGGAGAGTTCCTTGATGCCTGGTTAATGCTGGTGGAGAAGATGGTGAACCCAAGCACTGTACTGGACTCACCCCACTCCCTACCAGCTAAAATGCCCGGAGTCACACCCACTATGCCCCAGTTCAGCGCCCTTCGGTTCCTCATAGTCACCCAGAAGGTCAGCATCAACCTGCCATATGGTATTCAAATGAGTGTTCTGCTGCTAGCAAGTAGAACTTGCGAGTTTGTTTTCAACATTGGAAGTCATCATATATAATACATGGACAGGAAAGATGGACACTGTAAGATTGCTCCTTGCTCTCTTTTCAGAAAGAGTTTTTTTTCCTTTGTTGCAATCCTTTTTTTTATACCATGAAGACAATGTTAAGCGATAAACTTTCATGACCTCAGCAACTGCATTCAGCAACATTTAAAATATCTATAAATATAAATGGGACAGTATCCATCAGTTAATTTAAACTGTTGTAAACATAGTTAACATGGCCCTGTTGAAATGGAACAAACTCTTACGTGCATATTATTATACAAGCCTCTGAGCTTTGGAGTATTTTACTTCCCATTTATGAGAATTTGAGGCTTTGCCATGAATATATAATTATAATTTTAATTAATTTTAGTTTAATTAATAGGTGCCTTTCAGAGCACTCAAGGTCACCTAACAAGGCACAACAAAAAACAATGCCAAAAACATAAATAAAATGGACAGTGAATAAAACATGTAGTTTAGCCAAATGGAACACAATTAAACTGAATATGCCACTTTAAAAAGATGAGTTTTGAGATGGGATTTGAAAATGGAAAGAGAGTCAATGTTAGGAATGTCTGGTGGGAGAGAGTTCCAGAGGTGGGGAGCAGAGCGGCAGAAGGCTCTAAATCCTATGGTTGTCAAAAGGGCAGGTGGTACAGTGAGGTGGATGGAAGAAGAAGACCTGAGTGTGCGGGAGGGTGTGTCAATGTGCAATAATACTATTATTATTATAGTAACACTTTCTCTTCCTCATCAAGGCTGCATTCACGTGCATCCGCAGTTTGTGGAATAGGAAGCCGCTGAAGGTGTATGGAGGCAGGATGGCTGAATCCATGCTGGCCATCCTCTGCCACATCCTTAGAGGTGAGCCGGTTATCCAGGAGCGCCTGGCCAAGGAGAGAGAGGGGACAGTGCGTGCGGATGATGAAGGGACTTCTACAACTGCTTTGGCCCCCACCGGGGCCCCTGGAGCATCTACAACAGCTGGAGAGGCACCAGCACCGACTGTACCAACTACTGGGGGGCCAGCAGGAGGATCAACTGATGATTCAACCAATTCCACCCCCCGCCGTGAACCCCAGGTCAACCAGGCACAACTTACACAGGTTTGTAGGAAATGTATCTAGACTGTCATTGTGTTAATTTTTAATAGAAAGAAATATAATCATAAATATTGCAAATGAAGAAAAAAAAAGTATACAAAAAACAACTGGGGACAGATAACATACATTGGTAATTTCATCCTTTATTTTGGTATTACATTTTTTGGTATTGTTTGTAGTTTGACTGGAAGCTTTTCCTGCTATGGTTTATTCGTGCAGCTTTGTCTATATTTTCAGCTTCCTTTGCCATTAAAGATTGCGCAGATTTCCTGCATAATTGCATATCAAGTGGGCCATATAAACAAGAAGCGAAAGCAGGGCTTCTCTGTTAAACAATCTCGTACCCCCGAAATACCCCATGCACTGAATCGGTGGCCACCGTTTATGTAACAGAAAGATATAGAGGGAGACAGATGTGCTCACAGGTCTGCCAGCAGCAGATGCAGCAGGTATCGGTGCCATCAGGGAGAGAAATCAGAATGTAGCTGTGAAGGAAAACTGTGTAGGTGTTTGAGAGGTTATGTGTAGAATTCTTTCATTCAGAAAAAGAGTGAAAGAAAATATACATATCCTGGCCCCCTTTTTTTTGCCCTTTATTGATGACTCCCTCTTTTGTGTTCTGCTTTAGTTGATGGATATGGGTTTTTCAAGAGAGCATGCCATGGAGGCCCTCCTGAACACCAGCACCATGGAGCAGGCCACAGAATACCTACTTACACACCCCCCTCCACTTCTTAGTGGAGCAGTACGGGTAAGACTTCATGAACAGAAATGCACATTTGTCAATTTCACAAGTTATCTCAGGTAGCTGACATGTTTGCTCTTACTCTTCTAGGACCTGACTATGTCTGAGGAGGATCAGATGATGAGGGCCATTGCCATGTCACTTGGGCAAGAGGTCAGCATGGAGCAGCGCTCTGACTCTCCTGAGGTGCGTCCCTCTCACTGCGCAAATTACATTGGGGAGAACTGTTTCGCAACAAACCATCTGTTGTAGGGCTGCACGATATGTCCAATGTATCATCCTCGTGTTATCAACATGCGCGATATACGTATCGCAATAGACTGCTTGAACTGCGATAAATGGTGTTGCATTCGCGCTCTGCATGTCAATATATTTGGCCAATCAGATGGAGCCCTGCTGCCCTAGATAATAAATAAAAGATATTCAGATCATTGACGGGTTTTTCTGTCAATGAATAATTGTCAGAATAAGAGAAGAGAAAGAGAATAACAGACAATTGCGAGGCGGCTCCTTCAAATCTCGCTCCACCGCCGCTCTAATAAATTCTACTTTGGAAACTTCTAGTGATCACGTCAGGCTGACATGTGGTGTGTTACGAATTTGTAAAGTTACTCAATGTATGGAGAGCCAGAGGAGATGGCGCAGTGCAAATGATAGACTCAGAGAACTGTAACGGTCCAAACGTGTATGAAAATACCCTAAATTAACACTGTAAGTGGACTTAGTGGCACTGTGGCCGGGCTGTGCACCTTCTCCTCGGGCTGTGGAGCTGTCCATGGTCCCTGCGTAGTCAGGGACTGTTTATGTTTATTTATCGCAAGTCATATCGCCATCGCGATATTCAACAAGGTTATCGCAAGTTTTCCTAATATAGTGCAGCCCTAATCTGTTGCTAACTGAAATGAAAATAACTAATTGAACAGTTGAGAGATTATGGTTATTGTTGTGCCTTAGGAAGCAGCACGTCGGCGTGAGGAAGAGGACAGGAGAGCAAGGGAGCGGGCAGAAGAGGAAGAGGCCCGCTGCTTAGAACGCTTCATGGAGGCTGAGCCGCTGGATCCCCAGGAGCTGCATACCTTCACTGACGCCATGCTGCCTGGCTGCTTCCATCTTCTGGATGAGCTGCCTGACACAGTCTACAGACTCTGTGACCTGCTGATGACTGCCATCAAGAGGAGTGGCGCAGAATACAGGGATCTCATCCTTGGTCAGGTTGTTCACCAGGTGAGAGGATGAATGCATGTTAAAATCATTTTTGCTATTTGGATCGTACTATATATATCTAGAGAGAATGAGTTGTTGGGCTTTTGAACGTGTTTCATTTAATTCTTTTTCGTTCAGCAATCAAGGCACTGGTCAATCACACAACTCATGCTTAGCTTAAATATCTAGTAAAACATGCAGATTTGCATTCAGCGTACAATTAATATTTGTCTGTATTTGTAATTAAGTTATTTAAGAATTAATGTTCAAATTAAATACCTGATCTTATCTTGATTTCAATTTGTTTGTACCAGTCTAATTGCATTCATGTTGTGTGTAGGTGTGGGAGGCAGCAGACGTGCTGATCAAGGCGGCTGAGCCTCTGACAACCAGTGACACAAAGACAGTGTCTGAGTGGACTAGACAGATGGCCACACTGCCCCAGGCGTCCAAGCTTGCAACACGAATTCTGCTGCTCACGTTGCTCTTTGAGGTAACAGAAACACACCCATAGAAAGTTAGAGCCTTGTAATGTCATTCTTAGAGGATGAAATCATTTTATGTCATTGTTCATCTACAAACCACTATTTATCATTTGTTTTATGTCTTGAAAGGAACTGAAGCTGTTGGGTGCCAAAGTGGTGGAGAACAGTGGGATTCTTGATTTGCTGATCAAGCTGCTTGAGGTTGTGCAGCCCTGTCTGCAGGCTGCTAAAGAACAGAAAGACATCCAGACACCAAAGTGAGTTTCACCCAACACACCAATCTTCTCTTGTTCTCATCTCATCATTAGAGATCCAATTTTTGTGTTATGTATTAACATGATGTCCTTTTTTGCAGGTGGATCACCCCAGTACTGTTGATCATTGACTTCTATGAGAAGATGGCAGTCTCTTCAAAGCGCAGAGAACAAATGAACAAGGTACTAAGTTGCAGAGTATTATACTAAAGTATTATACTAAATATTTAGACCTAGTTACAAGCATAAGTATAGACAACTACTTAGCGATAGAGTAAATAAGTCTGTCATACGTTTTGTAAGTTGGTACTTAGTGGCACATATGATATTTCACTGAAATGAAGTCATTGCAAGGTGTTGTTATCTCATGCAACTCTTTGTACAAAATTCAAATTCTCTCAACCTTTTAGTATCTCCAGCCCAATGGAAATAACTGGCGATGGTTTGATGATCGCTCTGGCCGTTGGTGCAGTTACAGTGCATCAAACAACAGTACCATCGACTCAGCATGGAGGGCTGGGGAAAGCAGTGTCCGCTTCACAGCTGGACGCCGTAGATACACTGTGCAATTCAACACCATGGTGCAGGTATATACAAACACAATCATCTTTCTCAACTGCCAGAGAATACAAAGAATAGAGAACTTTTAAAAATAGCTTAATTTCATGGTTGATTGTCTTTAGTAGAGATTTTTGAGTTACTATGAATAATTCCACACCTTTGATAGGTAAACGAGGAGACCGGTAACAGGAGGCCAGTGATGTTGACTGTCCAGAGAGTGCCACGCATACCCAAGCCTGCCAAGTCTGGTAGCATTACAGACTCTGAGAGAGAAGAGGCAGACAAGAGCAAAGCAGAGGAAACTCAGACTGACCTAGACTCAGGGGCAGCAGTGGAGATGAGTGCTCCAAAGGATGATTCCAGCCAAGTGAAGGAGACCACCCCAGGCCCCTCACCTGCCCCAGAGTCTGATCACGCTCAGAGCACAGATATTGTTGTACAAGGCCTGAGTGAAGACATGACCACCATTCTTATTCGGGCCTGTGTCAGTATGATTAGTGTTCCTGTGGACCCAGACACCCTCCACGCCACACTGCGCCTGTGTTTGCGCCTGACACGCAATCATCACTATGCTATGATGTTTGCTGAGTTAAAGAGCACGCGGATGATTCTGGGGCTGACGCAGAGCTCCGGCTTCAATGGCTTCACCCCACTCGTTACTCTGCTGTTCAGACACATCATTGAAGATCCAGCCACACTGCGGCACACCATGGAAAAGGTTAGTCTAATCACAATTTTCCAGTATTTAAAGATGCTTTCTGGTAATATTTTATCAGCAATTTGTTTTTGCTGAATATGGCATTTTCTGAATATCTTTAAGTTGTTGAATAACAAAAACACTTCCTCAACACTGTTGCATAGGTTGTGAGATCAGCTGTGACCAGTGGAGCAGGCAGTACCACCTCAGGTGTGGTTTCAGGCAGCCTTGGTTCCAGAGAAATCAATTACATTCTTCGCGTCCTGGGCCCGGCCGCCTGCCGTAACCCTGAATGCTTTGCTGAAACCGCCAGCAATTGTGTCCGCATTGCTCTGCCTGCACCACGTGGAGCTGGCACTGGTGAGTATGCAAGCTAATAGGCGCTAGCTGTAACATTTAGTCATACTTTAAATGGGTTCAACTGATTTATTTAGCTCTTAAATTGTGTGTCGATATTTCAACGCCTATAAACACATACTGCATTCTTCTCTACAGCGTCTGATGATGAGTTTGAGAACCTTCGAATTAAGGGGCCCAATGCAGTGCAGCTGGTGAAGACCACTCCTCTGAAACTCTCCCCCTTACCTGCTATTCCTGACACTATCAAGGAGGTCATCTATGATATGCTTAATGCTCTGGCTGCCTACCACGCGCCCGAAGAACGTAAGGAATGCTAACAAGATCCTGACAACTACTGATTTGATAAGTGTATATGTAATTTGAATGTAAGTAGGCATTTGAACATTCCAGCTAAGTGTTTGCTTTTGTGTGTGGCACAGCGGAGCGTCCAGAAGAACGTGCAGCAGTTGTGCCTGGTGGTCAAGACCTGTGCCAGATATTGCAGGATGTTGGTGATGACGTTTACCAGCAATACCGACTCACCCGGCAGGGTAGCGACTTCGACTCCCAGTCTGCTTTCCATATCAATGTGAGTCTCAATGACATGTAGTCCAGTTAATCTTGCATATCAAAACATGACTTGTATTATCTCATTGAATAATAGAGCCGTGTCTCTTTGTCACAGACTCAAGTGTTTGCTGCTGATGGAGCTGTCGCTGAGTCTTCTCAGTCTGGCACACCACAAGGAGAAGGTGAGACTAAAAGTTTTTTTTAAATACAATGCAAGTAACTGCACTTGTATGATACTCTTACCTCTCCTAATACTGTTTGATTAGCTGTCAGTCTGATAGCTTTCTTAGTGTCATTTATGGCAAAGCAGTATATGGAATGGTAAAAGTGTATGTTAACAGTGTAGCAGACGAGCTCTGTCAGTAAATAGTTGTTCTGCTAATTCAACTGTTTTAGCTCGCCAACATAATAATTAAATGATTAGATGAAAGTGCCAAAGCAAACTGCATAATATTGCTCTGTTTTATTCATGGTTAAAGTTTTGTATTTTCAGCCCTAAATAAACTGTTAAAATGTGCTCCACACCATGTGTAAAATACATTTTAAAGTATTGCTTAATTTGGGTTATCTTTAATGCAAGACCGTCCCCCATATTGTTATTTGAACTGTACATGATATGTGTACTCTATCATTCTGTTTCTCAGCCTCCACACCAGAAGAGATGCGGGAGGAGAAGAAAGAACAGGAGGGAGAGAAAGGCACAAGCTCAGATGAGGGTAAAGCAGCCAAGGTAAAGGCAAGTAAGCCTCTGATGCCAACCTCCACCATCCTCCGACTGCTGGCTGAACTGGTGCGCTCCTATGTTGGCATCGCCACATTAATTGCCTCCTACTGCTACACTGCTGGACAGTCTGAACTTATTAAGGAGGTGGGTAGTTAAAATCTTGTTAACCATTCACATCTCTATTTTATTGCATTAATTTATGTTTAATCTTAACCCGTATTCACCACCCTACATCCTAACAGGATTGCAGTGTTCTAGCCTTTGTACTGGACCACTTGCTGCCCCACACCCAGAATTCAGAAGACAAGGACACCCCAGCCCTGGCACGTCTCTTCCTTGCCAGCCTGGCAGCTGCCGGCACAGGCACTGATGCCCAGGTAGCCCTTGTCAATGAGGTGAAGGCGGCCCTAAGTCGAGCACTAGCCATGGCAGAAGGCGCTGAAAAACACGCCAGGTAAACGACATAAAAATATTTCAAGCAACCTCATATTGATAATATAAGCCATGATTGATTAATAATTTCCATCGATGTGAACAAACCCACACTCACTGTCTGACCTGCCCCATCTTTTTCACAGGCTTCAGGCAGTGATGTGCATCATCAGCACCATCATGGAATCATGCCCCTCCACATCCAGCTTCTATAGCACAGCAGCAGCCAAGACGCAACACAATGGCATGAACAACATCATAAGGCTTTTCCTTAAGAAAGGACTGGTTAACGACTTAGCCCGTGTGCCTCACAGCTTGGATTTGTCCAGGTATGATTACACCATATTCATTTAAATAAAATTACTAGACTGGGGGCCCTTGCATTACAAAAAATGATCTGTGGATTAAGAAGCTAAACGGGCCCCTATGGTGCATGTCCTAATGATCCATCCATGTTAACTAGTATATAGTTTTCTTCTTGCCTGTTGGTGCATTACTGCATATCTTATCATAGTATTATCACCTGTAAATCAGTAGGGTTGTGTATCACCATTGGCAGGACAGTGTAACATATCACCAGCAGGGATATGAGATAAACAAAATGTGGAACCGCTCAGAAAAAGACTCTATACCACAATTTAATCATCATGGCACGCCTCTTAACCCTGGCTTTCCCAAATCACCATTTTGAAATGTATTAAGCCAGACATCGCAAAAATGACAATCGATCTTGAGGGCTTAGTAGTTCGGTTTCATAATCATGTTGGCTTTGCCAAAATTATATTGTGACATAAAATCAGTATAAAATGACTCGACATTCTTCCTCTATATCATTTAGTCCCAACATGGCCAACACAGTGAATGCGGCCCTGAAGCCTCTGGAGACTCTGTCCCGTATTGTGAACCAGCCCAGTAGTCTGTTTGGGGGCAAAGGAGGCTCCAGCAAGAACAAGACTGAACATGATACTGTGGGCACTGCCAGGGACAGCAACAGCAACACTCAGGACCAAGGTATTGAGTCAGATGAGGTATTTCAAGACTCTAGATCCAGGCATTGCAAATGTGTCTTGCTGATGTGTGACATGTATTCCAGGAGAGTCTGGTGAGGCAGAGCCAGCAGAGGGCAACCACAGGGTGCAGGGAACAGACACCGACCTGATGGATGGAGAGACGGAGGGAGACACTGTAGTAATCGCTGGTCAGCCAGAGGTTCTCAGCACACAGGCTATGCAGGTAATTGACATTTAATTACACACAATACTCATTGTATCTCACCACATCACTTCATCTTTAACCTCTGTAATTACTGGCCATAACATAATAGCAAATATGACCAACGGTATTTTTGCATCATTCCCTGTGCTTTTAGGTAGAGAATGAGTTGGTGGACCTGATTGATGAGCTGCTGGAAAGAGATGCTGGCACTGTCAACAGCACTATTATAGGTAAGTCACCTATAGATGAGCTAGATGGTATGGAAAAAGTTAGAATAGTTAGGTTCAAAACCACAAATCCTCTGTGGTATAGGTGCTTGATACAAAAAACACAATTTAAGTACAATCATGGATGTTCATAATGAAGAGTTAAATAAACTGTAAACTAACAAGAACCATTTTTGACCAATTAATATGGTTAAACAGTTAAAAAAGAATAGTAGTTCAACAGTGTAACAATTGTCATCTTTTCTGTCAAACAGTGGGACGAAGCGGTGAAGATGAATCGCAAGAGGATGTTTTGATGGATGAGGCCCCTTCAAATATTAGCCAGGCATCCACTCTTCAGGCAAACCGGGAAGGTAAGACATCAAAACATCACAACGTTAAAGACAAACAACTGCACAGTTGTTTGTCTTTTTTCCATTAAAGAGTTTTTCTTTCTTAGATTCAAGGATCTAAGGACTGAGGGGGTTGTAATGCTTTACCGATTATTACATAATTATACTTACATAAGATTTGACTTGACTGGGACTGACAGCTTCTCAATATACTGTATATACTTTAACGACTGTGTGGTTCTCTCTTCCATCAGACTCTATGAACATCCTGGAACCCGAGGATGAGGAACACACTCAGGAGGAAGATTCTAGCGGCAGCAATGATGATGAAGACAGTCAGGATGAGGAGGAGGAGGAAGAAGAGGAGGAGGAGGAGGATCAGGTATGACTTAATGCATTGAGGTTAAGTAAACAATTTGTAATTCTTGCTCATCCTTAAAACTGACGATATTACTGCTACTCTCCCTCTCAAGGATGATGAGGAAGGAGACGAGGATGATGACGATGAAGGTTCAGAGATGGAGTTGGACGAGGACTTCCCTGACATCAATGCCGCACCTCACATCCGCTTTGAAAGATTTGACAGAGACGATGACCTCATCATAGAGTTCGACAACATGTTCTCCAACAACGGTATGCAGCATCATTTAGAACCAACAATTACTAATGTCAAATGAATTGTAATTCATTATTCACCCACAAACTCAATTTGAATCAATAAAAAAATTCCATCATACTTTTATATTAAGTCTGGTTCACACCACAAAATGCCTTTTTGACAGCAGACATTCTGACTTGTCAGAGCAGAGTGGAAAATCTGTTAATTGCTCAGTTGCTGCAAGTGTTGCAGTAAGCCACACTGGCTCACCGGCATGGTGAGCCAGCATGCACAATACCAACACCACCCTGGAACTAGCTCACCTAAATGAATTACCATTGTTTTTAATGTTATCAATCACATGTGCTTAACGAGGCAAAATCTCTGCTGTTGAAAAAGGTCTGTCAGATAGTAAGTGGCTCTGCCCCCCTAATGTCTGCCTACTGTTTTCTGTTTTCCATCAGCTGACATCCCTCCTTCCCCAGGGAACATCCCTAGCTCCCACCCACTGATGGTGCGCCATGCTGACCACGGTTCCCTCACCCTAGGCGTGGCAGGCACAAGCAGCCGCCTAGCTCAGGGCATGGGTCGCAGTCAGCGGACACTCCGCCAGCTCACTGCCAACAGTGGACATACTATCCATGTCCACTACCCTGGCAATCGCCAGCCCAACCCACCACTCATTTTGCAAAGGTGAAAGCATGTTATTTTGGTGGCTTTGTTAAACAATATGTCTTGCAACATCTGCTTTGAGCAATATTACTATTAAAAATATCTGTTCGTCTTCTACTCCCTTCTTTAGATTGTTGGGTCCCAGTGCTGCAGCAGACATTTTACAGTTGTCCAGCTCTCTGCCTCTGCAGTCTCGCGGCCGTGCCCGCCTTTTGGTTGGAAATGAAGACGTGCACATCATTGCTCGCTCTGATGATGAGTTGTTGGATGATTTTTTCCATGAGCAAAGTAGTACTGGGGGACAAGCAGGTGAGGTTGACCTATTACAATGGTCTTGGTGTTAAGTATTTGCTCGAATTTGTAACCATTTTTTTCTTTGTCTCTCTAGGCACCCTCTCTAGTATTCCCACTGCCTTAACTAGATGGACAGATGAGTGTAAAGTGCTCGATGCTGAGAGTATGCACGACTGTGTCGCAGGTAGGTTTGTTGAAGACCAGAAGCTCAGTAAAGATGAATTTGACTAAATATCATTATAATGTGCTACAGTATTGCAGGGGTTTCCCTACAGATGTAGCCAGACCTTTTTAATTTATAGCACAAGCCAAGGATGAGTTCTAACGTCTGTGTTTGCTTTCAGTTGTGAAGGTGCCTATCCTGCAGCATCTAGAGAGTCTGCGTGATGAGGAACTGGAAGAGCGTAGAGAAAAGAGGAGGAGGCAGCTGGCGGAGGAAGAGGAGTCGAAGCAAAATGAGAGGAGGGCCTCTGGAGCAGAACAGGCCAGGGAACAGAGCCTGCAGGTTAGTAAATAATAAATTTGCTGACTGGGAATCTGACTCTATTTACATTTTAGACATACAACTTTGAGGTCAGTTTATTTGCTAATGTCTGGTCTTGTTTTTGTCTGTAGGGTTCTGGATTGGGGACAATTAATGGTGCAGACAACACTGCAGGTACTGACATTTGTAAAAAAAATATATATATATATATATATATATATATATATATATAATCTTTCTTGATGTTCAAATTATCCAGCCTGTCTAAAATGGACACATCACAGTGATGAGCACCCGGAGGCAAGTTAACACCAAAGCGTGCTGTGGGATGAGGTAGTAGTTTGTATAGTTTTAGGATCACACCAGATCTGGGAGATAACTATACAGTCTACTGTCTTTCTTATAGCAACGCCATACCAGCTCGGCATCTTCATCTGCTACAAAGGAAATCCACTCCTACTAACTTGTAAAAAACTCATGTGTATTTATCAAACTCGTATCTAATTTACAGTGCTGTCTTAAGTACCCAACTGCACATATTGACATTGTATCTCAGGTGTACAATGTTGCTTTGTATGTATCTTGTACGTAATTGTTATTCTACACTTGGCTGTGCTGTGGTGAGGTAGTAAGTTGTGTTGTTGTTGGGGATCAGGATTGTGCACCCCGTTCAGGAGATAACTATACAACTTACTGCCTTCCTCAGCAGTGGCTATTGCCTTCTGTGAAGATAATGTTCTGCTCTGTTAACAATTGGTTACTATCTTGCATCGTGAAAATGTTTTCATAATTGTTAAATATTTAAGGGCCCAGTTAAACATTCAATATTAGTAGCCATTAATAACCTCTGAAAAAAGCTACTCACTTGCAACAATTATTTAGCATAATTTTCTGAATGAAAATCTATAAACCAGTAATCTTTAGTTCATGAAAGTATAAAAACTGTACTTCTGTTTTCACACAAGTTTTCTCTATGGATCTTACAGAGGGTGAGCAGGCTCAGGGTGGCACAGTGTCATGTCTGGACCCACCCAGGGTCTCAGAAGGTTTCCTCACTGCTCCCCCATCTGGAGAGGTCACCCCCACAACACCTGCTCCTCATGAGCAGGCTCTAGTCTCCTTGGAGACTGCGATCAGTCAGCAGGTCCACCAGCCAATTGCTGACCTGCTATTGGCTGAGTCGCATGCCAGCTCACTGGCTGCTCTAGCAGGGGCCGGCCTTCCACCCTTGGCGGCAGCTGACAGACCAAACAGTGAAGCGGAGGCATCTCAGATGGAAATGTCCCCAGCACCCACAATCGGTGAGAGAGTCGGTGGAGGAGGAGCGTTGGATGAAGGCAGGGAAGGTAGATTAACTTTGAAAACTCTCTTTATACAGACTGGCCAACAGTGAGGACAAGCATCTGTAATATAAACAATGTTGTTGATCTTGGTCGAAGCTAGATCTGTCCTAAAAAAGGTCTGAGCACTGAAAAAAAAATCAGTGACCCATGGAACTTTACTACAGTGCATTTAGTGTTATTATTTCCTAACGCTTCCCCTTAATGATTTTATTGTCTTTTTCTCAGCCTCCCTAAGTCCAGACATCGTGGAGACCTCAGAGCCTGCAGTAGTGGGTGTGTCACAACTGGAAGGGTCTCCCATGGATACCAGCAGCCCTGCCTCTGCCACTCAGGAAGAAGCTGCTCCCATCCCTGCCCAGTCCACCCAGCTCTCTCAGGAGCTTTCTGGTAGTGGGGAGAGTGGACTGACTGACAGGCAGACAGATGCAGACACTGGGTGAGTAGTTTGTAGTATGATTTCTCACCCAAGGCACATTAAAATCAATGCCATGTTTTCTTTTTATCTCTTAGATAACAATAAAGGTTACAGGTAGTGATTCTTACCCCCTATCTTTGCCAGCACATGCAGAACATGCTTTAGTCTGATGCAAAACAAATTAAATAAAGTAAAAATTCATTTTTCCAGCTGGGGAAAAATCCACTTTCCTTTTTGCCCAGTTTTAGTTTGTTTTCAGTCTGTGCATCAAATACATTTTTGTATCCCTTTTGAATGGTTTTAAGAAAACTTAGTCCTTTTAACCAAAATAATACAATGATATGGTTTAGTTAAATCTTCCCTCGGGATTGTAAGCACATTAACACTGTGTAAATCATAATCATAAATATTTCATTGCACACACTTTTGCTGACTGCTAATCTTTTTTTCTTTTATGTTTACAGCTCCACTTCTGTGTCATCCCCTGGGGAAATGATGCCCAGGAGTGACAGTGCTGACAGCCAGTCTCAGGCCATTCAGGAAGAGCCCCTCCCATCAACCAGCAATGAAGAGGAGGACCCACTTGCAGGTAAAATTAATTGCTACCCTTATTATATTCATTACATTTTTTAGCAATATGACATCTCATAATGTGTGATGTTTTTACCTTGGCAGGCATCAGTCTGCCAGAAGGTGTGGATCCCTCTTTCCTGGCAGCTCTTCCTGAGGACATCCGCCGAGAGGTGCTGCAAAATCAGCTTGGGATCAGACCACCCTCCCGTCCTCCTGTTGCCACCAGCCTGCCTTCCTCTACTCCACCTGTACTGGGAGGACCAGGGGTTACAGAAGTCAGCCCTGAATTCCTGGCGGCCTTGCCACCTGCCATCCAGGAAGAGGTGAGATACACTTCTCAGAAATAATGAAAGATCACAGTAGACTAAAGGCTTAACTTCAAATCTACAAGCTGGACAAAAAGATAATAAAAAATAATTCAAAAAGTCTCAGATATGCAGTTCTGTTATTAAACATGCCATTGGTCATCTTAGGTTCTTGCTCAGCAACGGGCAGAGCAGCAGCGCAGGGAGCTAGCCCAGCAGCCTACACAGGGAGACACTCCTTTGGATCCAGTCACCTTCATCCAAACGCTGCCTTCAGAGCTCCGACGTAGTGTCCTGGAGGATATGGAGGACAGCGTGTTGGCTGTGATGCCCCCAGATATTGCTGCTGAAGCCGCAGCGTTGCGTAGGGAGCAAGAGGCACGTCAGAGGCAACTGATGCATGAGAGGCTGTTTGGTCATAGCTCTTCTTCAGCCCTATCAGCCATCTTGCGCTCACCAGCCTTCACAAGTAGGTTAGGGAGCAATCGTGGCGTCCAGTACACCCGGCTGGCTGTGCAGAGAGGAGCCACATTTCAGATGGGGGGAGGAACTAACCACAGGTGAGAGAAGATGTTCATCACTTGAGAATCCAAATGCTTTTCACATTTTGTTTGATCCCCAACAAACTAACTAAATGTAGGCATTAGAAACTTAAGAAACGTCTTTTTTTTCCTAGATGTTCTTGATAAACCATTATTGATAGATGATAATCTGAATGTGTTGGTTTTGTTTCCTCAGACCTTCCAGTTCTAGCGTAGACTCCTTGTTGCGTCTGCGCGGTCGGTTGCTGCTGGACCACGAGGCCTTGTCCTGCCTGCTGGTTTTGCTTTTTGTGGATGAACCGAAGCTTAACACCAGCCGTCTGCACCGTGTGCTCAGGAATCTCTGCTACCACTCTCAGACACGTGGGTGGGTCATTCGCAGCCTGTTATCCATCCTCCAACGCAGCAGCGAAAGTGAGGTGTGTGTGGAGACCTCGCGTCTCGAGGACTCTCGTGGCAAAAGGAGCATCCAGGGAGGCTGTGGAGCAAAGGGTTCCGCTACGTCCTCCCTCTCCTCTTCCTCCTCTTCTTCATCATCCTCATCCTCCTCCTTAGAGTTACTGAACAGGGTGGAGTCTCGCAGCTCCAACCAGCTTTCCTGGCTCTCTGTTTCTATGGACGCAGCTTTGGGCTGCAGGACAAACATTTTCCAGATTCAGCGAGTATCGGGTAGGAAACATGCTGACCGTCACTCAGGTGGGGCCTCTGCAGCATCTGGAACACTGGGAGGACTTTCAGGTGCTGCTGCAGGTGTCACGTGTGCAGCAGGTGGAGGCTCCACTGTTCACATCCACCCACAAGCTGCTCCGGTGGTCTGTCGACACGTGTTGGACACACTTATCCAGCTAGCTAAGGTGACGGTCCAGCTTTTTTCATCCACCTCTGACACATAATTTATTACATATTCAATTCTAATAGTTAACTAAGTTGATTAAGTTGGTTTCCTGTGTACCCCCTGCAGGTGTTCCCCAGCCACTTCACCCAGCAGCGGTGTAAGGATCTGTCTGCATCGTCTTCTGACCTGGACTCACGTCTTTGTCTGGGCTCCTCCGGGGGACTGGGTGGAGGTGGGAACTCCAGGTCAGGGTCGCAGTCTCAAAGCAACCCCGGCTCTAATGTCTCCAACACACAGAACTCCTTTGGCTCCTCTGCTATTAATCCCCAGTCCCTGGGCATTTCCACTGATTTTTGGGACCTGCTGGTCAAGCTGGACAACATGAATGTCAGCCGCAAGGGCAAGGCCTCTATGAAGACAGTGCCTCTGGGGGGCAGTGCAGAGGCTGAGGGGGCCCAGTTCAGCTTGGAGACGTCCCCTCTAGGCCAGCTGATGAACATGCTGTCTCACCCAGTGATCAGACGCAGCTCCTTGCTCACTGAAAAGCTGCTACGCCTGCTCTCCCTCATATCCATTGCCCTGCCTGACAATAAGGCCACGGAGGTGCCCGCTGGACACCCCGCCCCACAGGCTTCCCATGTGGCAACCAACTTAGGAGCCACGGCCCCAGTCACAACACAGGGCACTGTATCTGTATCTGTGGGCTCTACCCAGCCCATTGTGGCAGGCCCAGGGGCCTCTGTGGGAGCTTCAGCCCAGGGTACATCCTCAGGGAGTGTAACAGCCTCCCAAACATCCTCTACAACAATCTGTATACCCACATCCACTGGAACAACCTCTACAGGTAATGTTGATTTATTCCAAAATACGATGTCATCTGTTCATTTAAACATTACATTGTAAAATTGATTTTAGTAGATAATGATGTACAGTTTTGGGAGGTTCAAAAATAGGGAAACAGAGGAGCACTCTTACCAGTTCAGAGAGTGACAACAAGATGGCCTCCAGTGGACTCACAGAGAAACAGCTTCAACTCTCTGTGGAGGTATGGAAAAGTTGAAAACTGTTTCTGCCATGCTGTCATGAAATGTGTGTGAATTTCCATTACTGCTCATGGAACTTGAGGCGCAACAACAGAAATATTTTAAGCCTTGACCTTGGAGTGGCCACAAGTCTGTTTTTCTAGCTAGACAGATGATAGAGTCCAATAGTGATCCAGCATAAATTTTATTGACAGTCTTCAGAGACCTTTTGTCTCAGACACAAAAAGCTAATTTCTCATGATAAACATTCATAACACAATGTTAACAATCATTTACTGTTTTCAACAGAGGCCAATTGATCTGTTTCTGTTACACCCTCCTCTGTTTTTGTTAATACTCTTTCCCTTCTCCTTACAAGGTGTTGACATCTCACTCATGTTCAGAGGAGGGTCTGGAGGATGCAGCTAACATTCTGCTGCAGCTTTCAAGAGGAGACGGTACCACCAGAGACACTGTACTCAGACTGCTGCTCAGTGGAGCTAGACACCTTGGATACACTCTATGCAAACAGATCGGTTAGTGCTGTGAGACTACACTGATGCTAGTTATCATCCCCCAATTCAAGCGAATACAGTTTTCTTTACATGTTCATTTGAACATTTTCTCTCTCTCGCTGTCGCTCTCGCTCTCGCTCTCTCAGGCACATTGCTGGCTGAACTAAGAGAGTACAACTTGGAGCAGCAGAGGCGGGCGCAAGCTGATTCACACTCCCCAGATGCCCCGCCTGAAGATTCCTCACTCTCGGGCCGGCTCAAGGGCAAGATGACAAGCAGGTTAGCTAGTTATGACCCTGGTTGCCCAGTGACACTAGGTTGTCAAACACACAACTCACAGTCACTGGGCTTTCAAAAGGGACTAGCAGACTGACTCTATTTGAACTATTTTGATTTCCCGAAGTAATACTGCATTATATAATGACAGTGTCTGTTTTTACATGAAGTGTCCCAAAACTACAATTTCCTTTACCTCGTATGCGTTTGTTGGCTTGGGCACAGGTTTGACGGTTCGGAGAGTGTAGTCATTGTGGCTGCACAGAAACGCACACTTGGGGGACGAGAACTACAGCTTCCCTGTATGAGCTCACTGACCTCCAAGACGTCGACACAGAAGTTTTTCTTGCGAGTGCTGCAGGTCATTATCCAGCTCCGTGAGGACACCCGCCGTGCCAACAAGAAAGCCAAACAGACAGGGCGATTAGGTAAGATGTTGTTACAGTATTCTCGATGCATACATCCATTATCCTGAAGATCTACAGAGTGATATAAACCCTCTCCTCCCTCTCTGAATGTCCAGGCTCCACCAGTTTGGGCTCAGCCAGCAGCATCCAGGCTGCTGTGCGTCAGCTCGAGGCTGAAGCTGATGCCATCATCCAGATGGTGAGAGAGGGTCAGCGGGCACGCCGCCTCCAACAGGCCCCCTTACCCACCGCCTCCTCTGCCTCTGCAACCGTTGTCGCCGCCGGATCCTCAGTGGCAGCCCCCCATGCTCCCACTGGTGCTGCTCCCCCTGCTGGCACGGCTGCTGCTGCCACGGTTAGCATGGCTACACTGACAGCAGGCATACTCCTACTTACACACTGCACACACTTATTTTAGGAGACAATGTGGACAACAGAAAAAAGAACATTGTCTTCATAGTATACCCATCACAGAATTACTGTGGTGGTCATCAAGGTTTAATGCTATGAAATGGCTAAAAGCTACTGACATGCAACATATCTAATTAGTTTTTTGCCTCTATGGGCTTTGTACATTTTTAACATTCATGAGCTAAGCCATTACTTACCGTGTACATCTGTACTATTTTGCAAAAATAGCTGTAGTTAACATTTGATATTGTATTGCATTGAATTTTTTGATAAACTAATGCATTGTGCACTCATCCAAGAGCCCTTCTCAAATGGTGTATTCATAGTGACAGTGTCTACACTTCTGCCCTGGTAAACGTTATCTCAACTGGACAGATGTGTCAGAGATCCACTGCATCATATGCCAGTGTCTTTTAAACAACATTTTCGACTGTTGAAATTATCTGTTTGTAAATGTCCTGCCTGCTTCAAACGGTTTTCGTTTCACTGATGTGTTTGTTGGCTGACATGGCTTCACGCTTTTGGCCCCTCCTCCTTCCCTACTTGGTCCAATCCCTGCACCTTTTGTAGTGGATCATGAAAGTGACATTTTGCATGGCATTATCGGCCATAATTGACTACTGTGGAAAGAACTCTGTTAATTCTTCTGTGTTTTTTCTCCCTGTTGTTCATCCTCTGTCACTGCTCTATCTGCTCCTTTCTGAATTATTTTCTGTAGTCTGAGGTGCAGTCAATGTCAGAAGCCCAGGCAGCCCAGAGAGACGACTCTCCTATGGATGTGGACCAGCCCTCTCCACTAGATCAGGACCCTGCGCCTCTGGGTATGATTACAAACTGTTCACACTGCTAAAGACTATTTAAACACCTGGTGATTTGTGTTTTCTTCAGTAAATGCCTCCAGCATCCACTGAGCACAATTCTCATTTGATACAGTGATGATCTAATTCAGTGTGTATTGTAAATGAATTTTCTAGATGAAGAAGGAAACAGCACGTCAGAGAGTGAGGAGAGACTTCCAGAACTCCCTCTGCTCAGTGAGCAGCTTTTGCTGGATGAGCTATGGGACATGCTTGGGGAGTGCCTGAAAGAGCTGGAGGAGTCCCATGACCAGCATGCTGTACTGGGTAGGTGGAACGCATTTCTCTATGCTATGTGCGATTTACATTGTATTGATGTCAGATGAAGCTCGTGATATGTTCCCCTAAAGAAAATTTTCTTTGTTTCCTCAGTTCTCCAGCCTGCTGTAGAGGCATTCTTCCTAGTGCACGCCACTGAGCGAGAGAGTAAACCTCCAGTGAGGGACACCCGGGAGAGTCAGCTCTCTCACATTAAAGATGAGCCTCTTCCGCTGTCACCAGCCCCGCTTACACCTGCCACACCTTCATCCCTGGACCCGTTCTTTTCAAGGGAACCATCCTCCATGCATATCTCATCCAACCTGCCACCAGACACCCAGAAGTTCCTTCGATTTGCCGGTGAGCCTGAGCAACTTCACTAATGCGAATGATGAAGCTTTGTTTGCATTTGTAGTATACTGTATAACAAGAGTTGTTGTTCTTCCTTTTTAGAAACTCACCGCACAGTTCTTAACCAGATCCTGCGCCAGTCCACCACTCACCTGGCTGATGGGCCCTTTGCAGTATTGGTTGACTACATTCGAATCCTGGACTTTGATGTGAAGAGAAAGTAAGGGGGATTGTTTTGCACTTCTGTCCTACACTGTCTAATAGCCTCTTCAAATTACTGACCCTCTGGTGTTTCTAACCATATCTGCAGGTACTTCCGCCAGGAGTTAGAGCGTCTGGATGAAGGCCTGAGGAAGGAGGACATGGCAGTGCATGTGAGGAGAGATCACGTGTTTGAGGATTCCTACAGGGAGCTGCATCGCAAGAGCCCTGAGGACATGAAAAACCGACTGTAAGGCCATTACCCCTTTTTCCACCTGCAGGGCCTCTCAGTTCTGAACCACTCAACATGAGTAATACTCTGCTCACTTTTCGCTACAGGTACATCGTGTTTGAAGGAGAGGAGGGTCAGGATGCTGGTGGCCTGCTGAGGGAATGGTACATGATCATCTCTCGGGAGATGTTCAACCCCATGTACGCCCTGTTCCGCACTTCACCAGGCGACCGTGTCACATACACCATCAACCCATCATCTCACTGCAACCACAACCATCTCAGCTACTTCAAGTTCGTGGGTCGTGTGGTGGCTAAGGCAGTCTATGATAACCGGTTATTGGAGTGCTACTTCACCCGCAGCTTCTACAAGCACATCCTGGGCAAGAGTGTCAGGTATTTGAGCTACTGTCAGTCACAGTCATGTACCGAGTTGTTCAAGACATGTTTCAGCTACACCAAAACTTCCAACAAACCAAGCCATGATTAGCACTATACTGAATGATTGGTAAGCTATATATCTTTCTATTGACTATGTTACTAAATGTATTTCTGTGGTCTTCCAGGTACACAGACATGGAGAGTGAGGACTATCCATTCTTCCAGGGTTTGGTCTACTTGCTGGAGAATGATGTGTCCACACTGGGCTATGAGCTGACGTTCAGCACAGAGGTTGGTGTCTGTTCTCTAAATGTTCCAATCAACTTAAAGTAGAAAATTGATTGTCATTCTTAACTGTTGAAATTGTGGTTGGGCCTCAAGGGCTTGGTTCCCACATGCTTTATGATCTCGTAAAATTTGTGCTAAAAGTGTCGGATGACATTAAAAAACTGGCAGTAAAATGTGAAGCTGAAATTCTGTAAGATGTGTGACACTGAAAGTTTCCATCTGCTCTCTGTGTGAAGGTCCAGGAGTTCGGCGTGTGTGAAGTGAGAGACCTCAAGCCAAATGGAGCCAATATCCTGGTCACAGAGGAAAACAAAAAAGAGTATGTGCACCTGGTCTGCCAGATGAAGATGACAGGTAAGACTCACCAAATCTATTATTTCCTACAAGGAGCAAGGCTCTATTGTTAATACACAATTATATTTGTAATGAAAACAGTCAGTGCAGATGGAATCATCTATATCTTGAAATGTACAGATGTCATCTTAAATGTTCAGGGCAGATATTCCCAGAGATGCACATATAAAGCACTAGGTGGCAGCCCTGTTAAATGTTGCACTGATCAATATTCAGCAGCCATCCAGTGGTGCTTCTGTCTGTAAGATGGCTGATTTATCATAACTAACACCCTCCAGCTGCTGCTCAAAAACATTGTTCAGTAAAGTATTACATTTTCAGCTGCTTAATTGAAAAAGAATAGCCATCAAATTCAATTAAAAACAGTTGGTAGCATGCCTATCTTCAGTATTACAGAAAGATCCCTGAGTGAATTCTAAACCCTTGTTTTCTAGGTGCAATCCGCAAGCAGCTGGCAGCCTTCCTCGAGGGATTCTACGAGATCATCCCCAAGAGGCTGATCTCCATCTTCACCGAGCAGGAGCTGGAGCTGCTCATCTCTGGCCTACCCACTATTGACATTGATGACCTGAAGGCCAACACTGAATATCACAAATACCAGTCCAGCTCCATCCAGGTATGGAATAGTTTGCGCAAACATTTATTATGGAAATGAAAACCCACATCTAAATGTTGTGAGAAACTGAGTATGATTATGTCCACGTCTTATGACAGTTATCTTCATATTGTTTGAAATCAAGTAAAGCTGTTTTTATTTAGGTGTTATTGCTCATGTCTTCCAGCTTCTAGCCTTTAACTGTCAATCCTACAGAAAAAACAATTGATAAAACTGTATAAGAACAAATTTATAACTCATGCATTCCTTTATTTCCAACTTTAGATCCAGTGGTTCTGGAGGGCCTTGCGTTCCTTTGACCAGGCGGACCGGGCTAAGTTCCTACAGTTTGTCACTGGTACCTCCAAGGTTCCCCTCCAGGGTTTTGCTGCTCTGGAGGGCATGAACGGCATCCAGAAGTTCCAGATTCACCGTGACGATCGCTCCACTGACCGCCTGCCATCTGCTCATACCTGGTACACACCTATCAATACAATGATAAGAATAATAATCTTATTCATCCTGAAATGAACGATATTGTGAAGGTGTAACTTAATTTTCTTTTTGACCTTTCTCTTTCTCCAGCTTTAACCAGCTGGACCTCCCAGCCTATGAGAGCTACGAGAAGCTGAGACATATGCTGCTGTTGGCCATTCAGGAATGCTCCGAGGGATTCGGACTGGCTTAAACTATGAGACTCTTAACAAACTCAGACATGCAAACAGACAGTTGATTTAGATTTGCCTACTCCTGACACATTCACACTGATAACCTTTGAAACACACACACACACACTATCATAGACATTACTGGATTACTTGTTGAATGGCCTAGACTTACTGGTTTCTATTCCATATAAAACAGATAAAACCAGCGAGTGAAATGAACCGATTGACATTGCGTACAACACACAGAGCCTCATGATAATGGCAAAATGCAAGAGTGGATTCAGAGGATAATAATGGACTAATATAAGAGACGTTTTCTTCATTTAGTTTGATTTCTCTGTACAAAAGGTTTGGGAGTTTGTTATGTTAATCTTTTTTGTTCTCTGGTTGTGTAAAAAGAAAAAAGATAATGTTGTTTGAACAGGATGGTTATAAAACCTTTGGGGAAAAATATTGGTGGTTTCTTGTTGCTAATTTGTGACCTCATAAGCCTTGACGACGGGGAACCTTTTTATGGGGGGTATATGGACAACTTGAGGAGTTTGAGATATTCACAAAAATGCACTTTTCAAAGTTTTGTGGCATTTTTAAGGAAGGATGGTACAAAAAAATGAAGAGAAAACCTGAAGGAGATAAAAAAAAAAAAGAACATTAACCATAAATTCTAGAGTATTTTTGGCTATTAAATCGCTGACCCAGCCTTGAGCCTTTGAATCGGAGTGGAATAACTACATGAATAAATGCATAAAATTGCGTCCATTGTCTCTTTTAACAGTGTTTTACCTGCAGTGAATTCATTACATCCAAACTAAATATGTCACTTCTGAATTAAACCACCAAAATACTGCAAAAAAAAAAAGAATTCTATTTGGTAATACTATTGGCAGTTTATCAGTGATGCTGTGACAAGTGAAATCAATCCCACACCTCATGCTCACACTGATCCTGGCAGTGAATCAGACAAACTGTCACTCGTGACAAAATCACTTAGGCACTGTGAAGCTTTTGTGTAATGACTGACGCCGTCCTGGAGCACGTTCCTGATGCACCGCCTGAAGTCGGGGGGGTAGTTGTTTAGGGGATCATATTGGGAGCTCAGTGCAGCAGTGCTGTCATTTTTTTATGCTGCCACTGACCCGGTCTCCCCTCCACTCTCAATCAAATCTCTGTACCTTTTTGATTATGTCCCAACACCCAGTGTCCCTCTGCTGCTTTTTCAGTGCTGATGGGCCAAAGACGACAGAGACCACCAAGTGATTTCTTGTCATCGTACAGTCCTCTGAGGGTTGTATTTTTTTGTTTTTTTTCAGAGGTATTTGACGTTTCATGTTGCAGCAGGAACTACTCATGATAAATTGATATTAAAGTGTCCTGGCACACCTTACTTTGAAACCTATAGGAACGGATTCATCAGGCTAGCTAGGTTACCTCATATTTGATTATTCAAATACATTTTATAATTTTAGATTGTGTTATAAATCGTGAAATGTAAAACATGCATTTACCTGGCAGTTTCAATTTGTAAAGTATTTGATTACTAGATTGAACCTCAGCAGAACAGCATACCTCCGCCAAGGGCCAACAGTCCCCTTAAATTCAATCAGACTGCTCCAAATTGGTCACGCTGATATAATATAAGTCCCCTAATTGTGCCTTCATCAAGATCCATGAATTATACCCTGAGCAAAAAAAATACGCAAATGTTCAATGGAGTAATCTCGGATCTGCCTCAACACCAAAAATAAATGGGTTCTTTTCTGGCCAAGGTCACATCCCTCCACCAAGTTTCATAGAAATCCCTTGGGTAGTTTTTCAAATCCTGTTGACAGACTAACGGTCTCGTTTGTGTGGTGAAGGCCATTTTCATTTAGAAATGCTAAAATAGAACACTTTCGGTAATTATTTAGAAAGTAAAAAAGACTTCAGAAGTGCTGGTGCAACTGGTTCCTGGTATCGTTATAGTCCTATAAATTGACCTGGAGAGGAATAATCTTATACAAAAAAACAGTCAACTTTCCAACCTTATAAGGTCCTACCTATTTTGTGGTTTGAATAACAGTATGTTCTCATACTGTATGATAAAAACACCTTCACGTGAAAAAAAAGTAAAAGATGCTCCTGTTCTTCTTGGTGACAGACTTGAATTCAAAGTTTACTGGACTCAATGTGGGACTAGAGAACTGCCCACACTCTGTAACACTCCAAAAATCTTGAATATCTCCAGGGATTTGAGGTTAATTCCTTTGTGTTTCAGAGTAGCAACAGCACTCGGTTAAAGAACACCTGTTTGTTCTGCCTCTGGGTTTCCTTCCCCGTTCTGCCCTTCGCCCCCCCCCCCCCCACTAAAGCCCTCGCATGGCTGCAGTTTGCACCTGTCGTTGCCTCTTCTCCTCTCACTCCTCCCCTGTGTACTCCTCTTCTTCTACCTGCCCCTGCGTGATGAATTTGTTCCACTCGAGGAGCCACTACAACACTGGAAATCACAACCCCACCGCTGCTGCGTCTCTGACCCTCCCCCCCACCTCCAACCCTCAACCCCCACTGACAACCTGCATACCAGTTGCAGAATGGGGAGCGTCCATGTCTGATTTAGTGTGTGCCGAGGCATGATAAATGAAATTACAGTGCTGTCATGCAGGGATTTCAGACCCCACACTAAGCCCTGGTTTTACAGTACATTGGCCAGGCCAGGTCATTGTTGCCCCCCCCCCCAGCCTCCATTCATGTACAAAGCACAGATGCAATTTCCTACCGACCGCGCTTGAATTACAGATTCTGTAAGCATCTGTTGCAATTGAAGGAGAAAAATAATCAAAGAAATATTTCACAATACGTTTCATCACTGATGAGTAGAATTTTTCGGAGATGATTTTAGATTTCCTCTTTATTATCTTGCAGCTTTGGCTGAATATTCTTCCTGTGAATGTCTGGGGGAAATAGACCTATCAGCGGTGTGGCTCAATGAGCTGTTGCACTGCACTGTGCGGGCCTCTCCACTGGGTGGGGATCATTAGACCAGCCAGAGAGAACAGGGTGTTCCCTGTCAGACGTTCTCCGTGTCACTGCGTTTTCCAGCAAAGTCACTGGCACTGCTGTTTTCTATTTCATGCTGGAAGAGGCAATTTGAGGCAGACTGTTGCTAAAAATTTTAATAATTTGTGTTTGGCCACTGATGCCTTTAATATGCATCTGAGTACCACTGTGGAAAATTCAAAATCCTCAGCCTTCTTCCCCATTAAACCATATGAGATATAAAAGGTGAAGATATATCTTAAAAGATAGTAGAAATGAACAAGAGTGCGCGTGTCTGCTACACTGAAAATAAAAACTTGTTGTGCCGAGATAACGGTGATCAATGCTCATCAGTGACAGTGGAGCCGAGGAGGAAATGAAGGCCATTAATAATGACTCTGTTGTGTATGAGCCAGAAAGCTCTCAGAGTGATTTGTTTTACTTGTGCTGTCTTCAGTGCCTCTGGAATAAATCACAATATTACAACGCTCACAAGGCAAAATGATGAGGTCCTTTTTTCTTTTAGCAGAGAGCTGAAGAGTGCAAAGGAACCAAATCAGTTCATTAGAGTAATTGGTTTAATGTTTCCAATTTGCCACAGAGATCTTTATACTGGACAGAATTGATGGTGGAGCTTACTCACCGATTTTTTTGCCCTCTCCTCAAAAAATGTCATGATCCTCCAGATCAGAGGTCTTCAACAGGGGGTCCGCGGCAATTTTTGGTTGATTAGACAATTTTTTATATTTTTTTAATTTAAATTTTTTTTTCCAACAAATTTAAATGTCTTTAAATACACATTAACATGCATCCAACATATTGTGAGGCTGATATGACCCTCTGCCTGACAACCTCCATCCGTCCAAGGTTAGATAAGTTGTGTGCTACTCATCAGGGTCAGACATCTTCACTAATGTGAGAGTATGTGTGCCATCCACAGATGGCTTGAGGATTCACTGTCCCTTCTACATGTATGTTTAAAATAAAAACATGAATCTGTGAATTATTTTAATAGCTCAGTGTTGTATGCAAGATGTATGTTTATAAATGGCAGTGGCATGGCCACCCTGTACCTTGCACATGTTTAAATTAAAAACATGAATATATGAACCTGTGTAATATTTGAATAGCTTAGTATTGAATGCACAATAACAGGGTAGCTATGTTTATACATGGCACTAGGCCCAGTTTAATATAAAACACAATGTTATACACTATATATAGTAGGGGGTCCCTGCTCCATCTCTCCACCAGTTTGGGGGTCCTTGACCTGAAACACGTTGAAGAACCCCTGCTCCAGATCCTTCTAAAGGACGAGGTGAGGCTCGATGAAAGTGAAGAGTCATAACGGGTAAACACTGGCTTCATTTCAGGGCAGAAGCCAGTTAACAGCATCTCTATATACAGGGTGTGAGCGGCACGCTGACAGCTTGTTATTGTTCCTCCCCATTAATTCACTGTGGTTTATTCATGATAGATGTTCCAAATATAAAATATATCCCAGTGGAAACTTTGCAAACCCGAGACTCTCGCTGTTGTCGTGGTTTTGGTGCTTTTTCATGTTTTTACTCTCTGTAGTGAGAGTTTTTCTCGAGGCCCCTGCGCTTCACACGATCACATACAGGAGCTGCCTGACGTATCAAGGTGGACAGGAGCGGCCCTCCGTTGTGACAGCGGTGTGACGGCCGAGGGAGGCTGCTGTGAATCTGTCTGCTCTGTCATCGCCTCCTGATTAGGCTGCGCTCCCTGCTCAGAAAGGACGGTGTGCGCCTGTAACAGAGGAGAGGATCCATATATCTGTGCATCTCTGTGTTTGTGCGTGTGTGTGTGTGTGCGCGTTTCCCGTGGAAGAAGCTCTGGTGGCTCAGGTGGGAGCACGTATAGTCTCAGGCCGCAGCGTCCAGGACCCAAACCAGAAGTGACAGTCCGTCCACTGTAAAGGTCACAGTCTTTATTACCTCTGAGCGTCCAAGTATCCGTGGTCGCTATCTATTTACCACATTGCATATGCAGCCCCCCCCTCCCTCCTCCAATCCAGGCCTCTCTCAGTGGCACAGCGGTGGGCACCTTGTGGCATTTCAGAGGAGAGGAGCCCCTGTCGTATTCCGGATCGTGTAATGCAGCTCATCTGCTGAACGTTATCATCCACGGACACAATACTGTGGAGCCTGCCGGGGAGAGGTGTAATGTGGCAGGAGGCAGTAACTGCAGAGGTGTTTGATGAAACCACCCTGAAACACGCTGCTCATTTATCTGGGAATACACCCGGGACGTATTTAAAGTGCAAAAAAAAAGAAAAAAGATCTCCGTCTCGTCTCGGTGACATTTCCACGGCTCCCACGTTAAGCTGCTTTTAAAAAAACAAATTTAAAAAAGAAGATGCAAATGGTGGGTTGATGTAACTCCAACATGGTGCATTGTAATACACGATAAAGAACAGTAAAAGGGTCATCACTATTTCTGGAGGGAAAGAAGCCTTTTGAAGTAAAAGGCAGTAAACATCCCAGTCGCCCCCCCTCTGCTTTAATAACAATGTTTGTGCTGCAACAAATTCTATGCAAAAGCTCGATTTGAATATCAATGATGGGAAATTTGAGTATTCACAAGCTGCAAATTGTCTGCGCGACTGCCCTTATTCTGATTCTCCCACAACAACAACAACAACAACAACTTATCTCTGGTGGGGCTCTAATCTTTGGGCTCGCCACCGCTCGTTTGTCTGAGGCTGACTCACAGCTATTTACATGCAGTTAACATGCCTAATGAGATGAGTGGAGCGCGGCTCATATCTGGCAGCGGGGCCCCTCTATAAGCGTGGAGGGGAAACTAAATCGGAGTCATTTCCCGTCAATTAGCGAGTGATTAACGGCGGGTCAGAGACGGCTGGCTGACCTTCTGGCCACCTAATGACTTTTAACCGGATCAATGGATCAACCAACGCCGGCCACATCAGCAACCCAGGAAGCGTGCAGGCGGCGGAGAGGCCCTGGAGGTGCAGGGAGCTGTTGAATCCGCCCCTGACTGCCCAGCTTCTCACTCCTGCATCTTGCATCTATCTTCAGCTCTTGCAGCCTGTCACATCTCTCCCTCTCTGTCGCTGTAATATTATCACATCTATTCTTTTTCCCCCCCCACCACACACACACACACACACACACACACACACACACACACACACACACACACACACACACACTGTCGGCTCACTGGTATCTTTAAAAAAAAAAATATTTGTCTGTCTCACTCTGTGGCTCCAAGCACCTCCTCAGCATCACAACGTGTTCTGGCTTCCCCTACACTTTTGTTTTTTAACGCTGTGTTTGCCTGTGCACCTCAGTGCAACACTCCAGACTGTGGGGCTGCAGGAAATGGTTGTGATACTGAAGCAGATAGTGTGAATTCATCTCTACTAGATCACGAGGGGAAGTTGATCTTTAGGATGTTAGAATAATCTCTGCACCTGGCCTATCACGCTATATCCAAAACTATCTTCGCTATTTCAAAACACTGAGGAAATGGTTTAATGTTGACTCGTTTTTTCTGTCATGAAGACTAGAGGTGGCTTTAAATACAGGTTTTATGCTTTGTTTAATAATGCAGAGGCAGAAGACCAGCAAACAATAAAAATTGATTAAATGACAAAAACACCACAGTAAAATAATACATCTGAAATAATCTGTTGCTTTCTTAAGGTTGAACCTGTTGCACTTGCAGTCTCCGAACAGCTGAATGAAGCTGTTATACAATTATATTATTGTTTTAATCACAAACCATACAGGCCCCATTTTATGCCAAATCACTGATGCACTGTGTAATAAACTGGTTGCATGGCCACATCAGTACATTTTGTTCTTGCTTTATTTTTCCTATTTATTGACTTGATTCTTCATTCCCTCATCCCCATGTTATTGCTCAAGACCGTAATCCTGATGAGTGGTTTCTCGTAAACTAGTAATTCAGCATTTTTCCTCTGCCATCTGTGTCCACTCGGGTTTCTGTTGTGTCATCCATCTGCTTATTTTCCATTTTGCTACTATTACAACACGCACAGTACACAAACCTCCCCTTTTCCTTTTCCTCTCCTCTCTCCTCTCTCCTTTCTCATGCAGGTGGCTTAAGATTAAACATTTCATCATATTTCTTTCCATTATTCTTTAAAGGTTCAGTGTGTAGAATTTAAGTGACATCTAGTGGTGAAGTTTCATGTTGCAGCTGAATACCCCTCGCCTCACCCTCCTTTTCCAGACATGAAAGAGAACCTGTGGCAGCCTTCAGTTGTCATAAATACTCAAAAGGTGTTTAGTTTGTGCAGTTTGACGACTGTAAAAAAAACATGGCGGCCTTCGTAGAGAGGTCCTGCTCCCAATGTAAATATAAAGTATTCAAATATAAAGGGCCCATTCTAGTGTAAAGAAAACAACTATTGTACAATTTAGATGAAACACACTTGTGAAAACATCACTGAGAATATTTTATATTCAGTTTCTGCCCATAGATCCCTTTCACCTAAATCTTGAAGCTTTAAGTTAAAGCCTCTATTGCAGCATGTTGTTATTCCTCCACTGCTGCTGCTGCTGCATCAGGCTGTTTCTCTTTATCCCCTTTTTCCACCTTTTCCTTTTCTGTCCACAGAGCCTGATTTTGCTTTGCTACTAGTTCACTTTCTTTTTCCATAGACCCTGAGCCTCTGAGTATCTGACAACACTGTCTGTCTTAATAGTTTTACTTGACTCCTGGGTGTATTTTTGTCCTCCCCAATCCTCTTTTCCCTTTCTGCTTTTAATAAGTTGTGCTTTCCATCTCAATACTTCTGTCTCTCTCTTTAAGAACCTCCACACCCATACTGCAGCCATTTACTATATTGCCTCCATCCCCTCGTTTTTAAGCTGATGGAGCTCTCTCCCTCCCTTCTCTCTCTCGCTCTCTGTTTTTAGCTGACCGCTGTTTTTTTGCAGCTCCAGTCTTAGATTGTTCATTCAAAGCCTCTCTCTCTCTCTCTCTCTCTCTCTCTCTCTCTCTCTCTCTCTCTCTCTCTCTCTCTCTCTCTCTCCACACCCTTGTCTTCCTCCTCATATATCATGCCATCTCTCCAGCCAGTCTGCCAGCAGACTCACTTACAGTGAGTGCGGGTGGAAGGAGCTCCCACAAGGACGAGTGAGAATTCTCTGGAGATGAATGGCTCTGAGAGGGGGGGTATGAAGAAGTGACGGCTGCAGGTCACTGTCTCCTCTCAGACACGTTTGTACTACAGAGGTCAGGGAGGTGGATTCACTCTCCTGCTCTTGTTGCTTTCAAAAAACTCCGGCTGTGAGGAGGTGAAACAATCAGAGACAGGACATTATCTCTATTGATCAGTGTGGGGGAGACTTCCTTCAAGCTGAATGCTAATTTTCCTCCATCTCCCCACTAAATATTACAGTGTTGGCTTGTGTTTTAATAGCTTGGGCCTGAGCGGAGGAGCTGAAATGAGTCAGACCGCAGTCAGATTGAGCCTCACAGTGACTATTAAATACTAATAACTTCCTGCTCTTCAGTCCTGTTGATCAAGAAATCCTATTTATGTTGCAATAGTTGTCTCTCCTCAGAACCAGTTAGGTTCTGAGCTTCTTAATTTATTCTCATCATTTCCCATAACTCTCCCTATTGCCCAGTTTCCAGGAACTGTTTATGACATGTTCATAAACAGTTTCTGTTTATAATTAACATTATAATGTTTTCTTGAGCCCTCCGAGTCCACTCAGGTTTCTTATGAATGGTCCATCTGCTTATTTTCCATTTTGTTTCAGTAAAGATACTTCATCTTTTCCTTTGAAAAACATTAGTTAAAGACATTTCTTTTGCCTTTGTATCACCTTGTTATGTCTAGTGCTCGGGATGTTTTGTGAAGCGCTTTGTGACAGGTGCTATATTAAATCAACTTTACTTAATTACTTACTTTCCTTTTTTGACAGTTCAGCAGTTCGATCCCAGTCTCCTCTATCTTCTGCATGCTGAGGGGAAAGACAATGAACCACTACTTCTCATATCTCAGGCACATTTCTTTGGACGAGACATTTCATGATCAACTTTTTGTCACAAAAACTGAATTGATGACTTTCTCAGTGAAAAAAAGGAACTGTATTTGATCCCAGATAAATGTTGTCCATCCCATCTTCTCTCCCTCTTTGTCTCCACTCCTGGCTTCCATCCAGTCACAGTTTTGACCCTGAACTCTCGGCCTCTTCTCTAGACATCCCGCCTCTCCTGAGGATAATGGCGGAGGTTTCTCACCTATCTGATCTGGCCTCATCAATCACCATTCCCATGCCGCCCACTCCCGTAGCGGCTTTGTGTCTCCACGCCTGGCAGATCCTGCAGGCACCAGCTGCAGATGGGCGCGCTGGCATCGTCGGGTACCAGAAGCACAAAGAAAAAGAGGAGCAGCACAGTGGGAATGGGGCGTTTTTCTGACTGGACATGGTGCTGCCCCAATTACCTGAGCTGCTCTGAGACCTTTATTTTTAGGAACAAGTGTGGAATGAGTGTGAAAGTGGCCTTATCTTTGTCCCTTCTCTTATTTCAGGAACAGATCCAGGTACATCCGAGTATTCACATCTGAGGGATCTTGTGCAGTTTTTGGAGGAAACTCTGACCAATGTACAACAGGCCTATTAGCTCTATGAAGCTGTGCTTATAGGTACAGTTGTGCTAAATGCTAATGCCAGCATGCTAACACATTCTCAATGACAGTGCTGAGTTTGGTATTGGTATAATGTTAATTGTTTATCATTAGCCTGTTAGCATGCTAATATTAGCTAATTAGCATTAAACACAAGGTGGAGCAGAGTTGGGATTTGATGTTGATGTTGCAGGAATGAAACAAAAGTGTTGGACATATTTGACCTGACGATGGTCAAGAATCGTTACAGTTCATCCTGAGGCGACCGTGAATGTCTGTGCTGAATTTTATAGGAACGAATCCAGTAGTTGTTGAGATATTTCATTCAAATTCACAAATGCACTGCTGAAGTCAGTGGACTTCATCCTCTGGGGACCATGAATATATCATATAAACACTGTACATCCAGTAGTTGTCGAGATATTTCAGTTTGGATCAAACTGGTCGAATGACTGACCCACAGACCAAAATTGAACCCATAAAACCCTTTTGTCTGGCATGGCTAATAATAATACCATAAAGCTGAGTGCACAAGAAACACAGAATAAAGCTGCCACAGTCGCAATAACAGTGGGAACTCAAAAACAAGAGTGCTTGTTTCCTATCGCAAATAAACTGCATAGGGAAAAAGTCATCTTAAAACAGGTTTACTGGGCGTCGACAATAGAGAGGAATCAGATCTGAAAGGTTTTGGGAATTGGGACTGAGGAGGTTTAAACAATAAACTGGTGCCAGTTAATGCGCCGGGGTTTAAAAGCAAATATAAGAGAATATTCTGCTCCAGTGTTTCTGTTTTATGGAAGAGCTGGAGGGCAAACGGGTCCGGCACATAAATAAACACCAATCCCAATGCAACACATGAACAATGCAAACATCTATGTCACCATGTGTGCGGGAGCGTAGTCACCCAATGACGTTTCGCAATTTCATCTTAATCATGTCACATCAACAAACACTGGCAGACAACCAGTGGATTACTGAGGCCTTTATTACCCTGAAATCAGTGAAGCTCTGCTACCCCCCCCCCCCCCCCCCCCCCCCCCCCCCCTCCACCCTCCACCCCCCAGACTCAGATAAGAGTCGGCAGTGATCCTGACACATTTTTATTAACCACTGTTACATAACGTTCATCCCCAGTCACGCCTTTGACTATAATGAACTAAAGTGGAGGTGATGATTTAGCGGCGGGATGAATTAGAGAGATGAGAGTTGAGCCAGTGGAGCGTCGAGAACTAACACAAAACTTCACACGGCCGTTATTTCACAGAAACGAGCAAAGGGGAGAACAAGTGCCCAAGTGTTTTATGCTAATGTAAAGTGTGCATTAATATTCTTGGCACTGCCTGGCTGAATGTAAGTGCAGTAATAAGAGCAGCTGGACCTATACAAATCCACACTGTACACACATGCAGGGGGGAAGAGGAGGACAGAGGAGGACAGAGGAGGGGGGGTATAGAGGACAAGAAGGAGGAGAGGAGGCGAGGGAGGGAGTTCCAATAAAGGAATGGCCAGGATCCACAGAGATTGAGGTGAGGAGAGAGCGAGGGAGAGAACAGGAGGAGGACGGAGGGAGGCAGGCAGGCAGAGAAGAGGGGTGATGTCACCTCTAACAGGCAGCCAATGAGAGTCAGGAGGGGTGGAGAGAGAGAGCGGCCGGAGGAGGGTGTGTTTTTCTATCACTGCAGCATCAGCAGAGAGGAGAGGTGCACAATCAATTTCACAGAGAAGGAGAAGAGGAAGACGCAAAGGCACGAGTAGATAAGCAAGAGAGGGAGGAAAAGAAGACGCCAGGACTTGCCAGAGGATCGAGCATCAGCGTGGAGGTAAGAGGATGTTTTTGTGACGGGATGAACAGTTTGTCATCACATGAGAGAGACGGACTGTGGACTAATTAGGCTCCTATAGGTGGAGATGACTTGTTATGGAATCACACCTTTGCTTCATCTTATTCTTGCAGCAAAAGACGACTGGATCATGAAAATTTAGGTTCCTTATTCTCAGCCGTGTTAATGTTTAGAAAAAACAACTAATTCAACACTTTAATCAAATTAGACAGACATGTGAGGCAGTTTATCACTTGTAACTGTCCTAAGACATCTAGTGTATTAAAGCCGGGTGTCATGGATAACCTGTTGGTGCAGAACACTTTTAGAGAAAAGGGTTTTTCTTTTCTGATGTTTTATATTAAATCTTTATTCAGTGCAGTGCATGCAACAGGGTCTGATTCTTTAAATATTGAATATACAACAGTCTCATTGTACTGCCTCACTGATGACTTAATTGGCCATAATGACAATATAACAGTGCCTTACATTTTCATTGTTTTAATGTCTGATTTGTATGAAGTTAAGATTTGTGTTTGAAATTAGGTGCTCAAATGATTCAAGAATAATTTTATGGGCTTTAAATCTGTTGCATCACCTCATATTTAGAGGAAAAACATATTTCTCCACAATATCTGACCAAATGTCCCAACCATATAATGCAATTACTTAAAAATCTGCTCTTTGAAGTTAATATTTAGCATTTATTCCGTAAACTGAGGACAATTTTTCACAACAATTCTCAGCTTGGCTTTGCCTCCCCCTCTCCCTTGCTACTTTAATATGAATATTCGTTTTCTTCCCACATTCCCCTCCCCCAGCTAATAGCTGAGTAGCGTCATGTTCAGTGCAGCTCATGATTGCAATGTGCTGCTATGATTTTCATTGATGTGGAGGAGGAAACTCCACAAGCTACATGGTGAACAGCACAGCAGAGCAGACTGCAACGGGTCTGGTTTGCCTTGGCAAAGACAGAGCATGAGTAACCTTAAACCACCCACCCCGGAGGGAAGACAGAGATGAAGGAGTTTAAAAAAAGAAAGTGGTAGAAGGAAAAGAAAGAACGATTGAGATATCAACAGGAGACAGAGGGAAAGAGAGAGAGAGAGATGCGGAAGGAGATGTCAGAGGAAAGGAAAATAAGGGTGGGGCCGTGCACACAGCAGACTGTGGAGGTGTGCCAATGGAAAGGAGGCACTCACCTGGCTGAATGCCACACAGCTGGCTACTGTCTTTGTGGCTTATTACACATCTGTTCTGTTCAACAGCAGAAAATAGACAACATTACACACACCAGTTGTGTTCACGATGTAGAAAAGTGTATTGACGAACGCAGCTGTTAAAGGTTTGTTGTTTATGCATTTATGTGGTGCTTTGTGAGTGAGCACGTCTTTGTTCATATTCTCATATTTTACGCTAAGACACGAACATGTGTATCTTCTTGTATTATGTGTCTGTGTGTGTTAGCGGTGTAGTGAACCTTCTCTCTTACTCTCCCTCCCTCCATGCCTCGGTAGCCTGCAGCTTCCCTCAGATGAACATAGTCAGGGGACTGGAGGGGTGCGAAGGCGCTGTGCCTGACAATGACTTGTTACCATCTGTACAACATCCATAAACACACTGAACTGCACACGTACACACAATAGATCAGGATACAGCTGCTGCTGAAGATGGTGTGTACGTGTGTGTGTGTGTGTGTATCTTCTCCATGGCAGCAATGCTCCAGAGACCCACTGCTGGTCACATTATCATGCTATTTAATGCAGTGGGGTTTGAATGGCCGTGGTCGCCGGATCAGACCGAGCCGTGAGCTGCTGATGTGGAGGCGATGCTGTTGTCAGAGTAGCTTGGCGAGACTTGGAGTCTATGATTACCCTCGCTACAGTATGGTGCAGAATGTAATCTCCCCTCTGACGCCGGCTGGTTAATTGAGCTGTTCCATCAAAGAGATGGATGGAAACAGGGATTTATGTGAAGCGAGAGCGAGGGACAGAGAGAGACAGATCTCCGATGAAAAGAGAGAACAGGCAGGGTGGGGTGGGGTAAGCAACATATAAAAGATAAAGGTGAAGGAGGAGACGCTGGACTTTAATGCATCCTTTAATGCATGATCTCTGCAATGAGCTCTGAAGGGAGTAAAGGAGGAGAAGGAGGGATCAGTGAGGATATATGAAGGGGCAAGGTCACAAGGGAGGATGGGCTGTGGCAAAAGAAGATTTAAAGGAGGACTTGTACACAATCTATTCACAAATAATACGTCTGATTGCAATCAGAGCCATTTGTGAGACAAAAGCGTCGCAGTGTATGATCAGATATTTACGCTTTTGCTGTATTATATTTTATGGAATGATAGCGTCGGCGATTGGCCTGTTTCCAACTGGCTGTAGGCCTGCAGTGGAAGTAGAGAGCTGGTGTTGTGTAGGAGGAGAGTAGTGATCTGCTCTCAATCTGCCAGTTAGGAACAACTCCAGGGAAGAGCAGCGCTGCACTGGCCCCTCGCTCCTCAGCCACCTGTTATAGCCTCGGGGCACCTTTGCCATCCCGCTCACCGAATACAGATAAATGCGCACACACACACACTCACACGGGCACAACCTCTGCAACACACACAAACAAACACACACACTACAGAGATCTTGTTGCAGTGCGCTAAATTACAGATCCTCCAATGTTGCCTCATCGTCCCGATTACTTAAGCATCTGCTGCTGATCAAAGACCACACACTGCACTTCCTGGGGATTCAGCTATTAAATGCAGAAACAGGGTAAAATAAGGGTTAAGTGAGAGAACTATCTCAAAGTGTCAAGAGTGACTGTTTCATCTCAGCTTTCTTTTTTGTCCTCCTTTGAGAATTATCTTTGTAAAGTGACAAACACACGAGCGCTGATTCGAAAAGCTCACAAGGGAACTCCCTCCTGTTGTCTTCAAGCGCCTGCGTGTCTTTTCGAAGCCCTGCCCTTGTGTGCGCGGTTGCGTGTGCACCTTTAGGATGCTGTCAAGATGCAGAGTCGGCCGCCGCCTCCTCCTCCACCCTTCAACCCCTCCCTGGTTGCAGCTCGGAGGCTGTTTGATTTAGATTGTGCAGATGGGAGACAGCCCACTGGGTGTCAAGTGGGGGGGATCGTGTAGACATGCTGTCAGGGTTTGCTGGAGAATACATTGTGGTGATTTAGGGAGCTAAGGGTCAGATGGATTGACAGGCCCGCCATGGGCAAATCATTATGGAGAAATGAGGAGAAGGGGAAGGAGGCCAGCGAGAGGGAAGGGTGAACGTTTCTAAAAAAAGGTGAAATGAGATAAGCAGGGAGGAAAATCTTAAGATGGAAAAAAGACTGATTTAAAAAGCAGGTTGGTGTATGGTGATGGTGGAAAGATGAATGCTGTTATGGAAGATAAAGTGGGAGAGCATCGTCATGGTAATGTCTCTGCACCACCTTGTTCCAGTCATCACTTAAGAGTCCTGTTCTCTCTCCTTAGACAGCTTCCTGCAGGAACAGACTTCGTTAATCCATTTTACTTTACTGCCTCTGTCTCTCTCTCTTTCTTCTCGCCGTGCACCTCTCTGGTTTCACTTGTCCTATCAGTATTCATGCAGTGGTGGACACAAGAGCCCACACATCTTAATCAAAATAATGACTGACGCTCCTATTAGCTTTTTCCCAGAAAGAGGCTCTCAGACAAAGACTCATAAATCCAATTCGATTATACAATTGAACCTGCGATGGAGACTGGGCCAAGAATAAAGGCGTCATGTATGGAAATGAATTTAATTTGGGAGAGTGAGTTACCTTATTACAGCTCTCAGAAGTGATGGTATGAGAGAGGGGGAATTGTAGAATCCCCCAGAGAAACACATGTGTTATTGCTGGTTAAAATTGCACAAGTGGAACCCTGTGGTGGATATTGTGTCCTACCAGGAGAGAAATTAATTACTGCCAAACCAATAACGAAACTGGGGGCCCCAAATATCCAAGGACAAATATTAGGACATTAAAGGCCTATATAATCAATTTCTTTATCGTTTTGTTTTATAATTATGTCGCAAAACATCTTCCAATTCGGTGAGTAAAAGTTCTCCAGTGTGCTCTGTTTGAGCCAGACAGGAAAAGCAGCAAAGCAATAAAGCTAGGACACACAGGGTTGAATATGAATGAGAGGAGATATGAAACTCCTTGTCCGTCCTTCTCTTTTTCCTCCTTGACGCTGTCCTCATCTTTTTTCAGTCTGACAAAATTATTTCTTTGTCTCGGCAACACACAGAATTCCCCTCATCGTCACTCCTCCTGGAACCCGGTCAGCTCTATGAAAAGAAGCTTTATTGTCCACATCAGTGGATATAATTGGACTAAATTGACCCTCTGTCCACTGTGTTTCCCGACTGCATGTTTCCTCTCTATGAAGTGTTCTGTTGATTCTCAGAGATGCTTCTCTGTGTATTGGTAGCCTGTGCGTGCATGACTCACCATCAGCGGAACCAGTGCGAGATGCCCCCATGAATGAATGGATTATAACCTACATTAATCAATGTTGGGTTATTGTCATTTGTAAAGGACGATGTCAAATGTCTCATGGCAGCATTGTTGAGATACAGTAGCTAAGTCTGTAACTTTAATGGCTTCTGGGTATAAATAGCTTAGAAGTTAAGATATGTGTTTCCTTCTCTTCTTCAAAGTAAATTCTTAATACTTTATTTTGACTCTCATTATTCCCGACAAAAAGCCCGTGGTTATTTTAACTCAAAATAGAGAAGCTTTAATTCATATGTTTTCAAAATCCTTGTAATGTTTTGAAATGTCTGAGAGTCCCTAAAGATTTGATCAGAAATAGAATTAGACATATTTCTTAAATTAAAGAAACCAATATATTGTAATTGCTGTTATTGATGGTCGTGGGAGTCATTTAACAAAAAGCCTCCTCTTCTGTATTCTAGAGCTGAAGTTTTGTTTTAATTATTCCATTTAATTTAATTATTCCAGATGCCATTAAAATGGCGTGAAACATCTTTGCTGAGATTCACTCAGTTGTCTAAGCACGCATACTGGCGGGACCTCGCTGTGGCCGATATACTGCAGCCTGCCACCAGAGGACAAAGAAGATTTTTTATCTTCATGTTTTGGGAGTTGTCATGAGTTCAATCATTGGTCAGCAGGGGCGGTATTGTCTTCCCCTTGTTAGTGTGTGTGTGCATGTGTATGTGTGTGTTTGTGATCATGGCAATTTCCATTATAGCAAATGTAGCACCTTTGGATATTACCCAATAAGTCGATTTGGCAATATTGACAACATCTCAGACTCCATCGACCATATTTTGCCACTTCGGGGAATGACTGTGTCACTGTAGCACTCTGGTTTTGATTACATTGCACTGGCTGTTTATTAAGGGGACATGACAGCGTTGGGTTACTAATTTATTGATCTGTTGCTGTGAGGCTGGCTGCATTTTTAATGAATCTTTGGGGCATGGTTGGCTACTTCAGCACTGTTGCTTTGCTTGAAGTTACATCACACTGCTCTGCTGAGCTTTTGACAGGCCTTTCCAATACTGTTGGAATTTATTCTTGATCTGTGCTCGGTGTTTTTTCTTGTCAGTTTCCTCCTCTACTCTCTACACTCCATGTATTTTGTACGACTTTCATCCTAGCCCAGATTTTTTTTCTGTTGTCACCACTTTATCTGCTTTAGTTTAACTTAGCAATACTGTTTATTTAGGCAGTTAATAGAACAGCAGTAATTGGCCACCAGTCATACAGGTTGTATTCGACAGGCATGGCTGAATGCTTTGTGTGGAGGCTGCAAGTCACTGTCTCTCCCAAGCTGAGAAAGTTCTCTTAGAAGACATTTTCATTCAGGCACTGAGGCGTCATCACAGTCAAGCAGTTGACGTGTTTCTCTTTCTGAGGGAGCAAAGAGAAACATGTTTCTGTCTTTCTCAGAGAAACATGTTCTCCTCTGAGAGAAACAATTTTTCTCTGGATCGGAAAGCTTGGGTTATATTATGATGCTGAGCCTCATGCCCGAGCATATCCAGTCTGCTGACGCATCTCAGAAGCACACCCAAGATTTTACTGATCAAATGATGTTCCATGAAATTTTTGTAAATTCAGTGGTGGGTTGATGAACAAAATAAATTATACTAAAAGAATGGAAAGCAATGTTTGGTATCTTGCAGCTGAGACACACACATAATCAGGAAAACCGGCATAAACTGTGTGTGTGTGTGTATGTGTACTTGTACTTGTACAGCGGTCTTTGTGAGGACCTTTTTGAGCCTCAAACCTACGGAGTGAGGACATTTTTGGACAGTCCGCACTTTCTGACCCACTTTCAATTGGCTGTTTGAGGGTCAAGACTTGCTTCTAGGGTTAAAGTTAGAATTAGTTTTAGTGTTAGGTTAAGGATTGGGGTTCGTGTTAGCTTTAGTTTAGATGTGATGGTTAATGCATAAGCCAATCGGCTTGCGAGGGACACCTAGCCACTCAACAAAATCACGACTGTTTGCTGTCCTGGCTCCCAAATGATTGGAACTGGCTCCTCAGCAGAAATGTGTAGACAGCAGAAAGTCTACACATCTTCCGCCGCAGGCTAAAGACACGTCTCCTCCGACCTCACCTTGGCTAAGAAGATGGTCTCGGTCAAGTCTCACTTTGTAGTTTGGCTTTTTTGAAGCTAATGTACTTACATGATTCTTGTTGTTTTGGGTTTGTACCTTCATGGTTGAATACACTTATTGGAAGTCGCTTTGGATAAAAGCATCAGCTAAATGAAATGTGATGTAATGTCATTAATGTTAAGGTAAGGAGCCAGGAAATGCATTACGCCAATGAGCGCCCTCACTGTGTATGTGTGTGTGTGTTTCGAGGCATTAGAGTAAGTGTGCTGTTTGACATTGACAGAGCGGCGCGCATCATTTTATCACATGAGAAACACAATGTGGTTTGATACTGTTTTGAACCCATTCATTTGGAGTGTTTACATTTAAGAGTATTGATTTTTTTCTCCTTCCACTTGGCTCTTCCCCTTGGCTAAACTTACACTTCATTTGAATTAACCATAACTGAAAGAGATGGGGCATGAAACACGAGCATCCGAACACACTTGAAAAGACACCGTGTCCTCAAGCACTTGCAGGTGATGTACGTAGCCGGGCTGTCAGTGTTCGCTGTCTTGGTGATGTTGTGATTGTCGGCGCTTGCAGTCGCTTTATCTGCTGTGTCAGCCATGATATATTCATTAGGGTTGGATTTCAGAGAGTGGGAGGGGATCAGTTTTTGAGTGGGTTGTAATCCCCATACACTGGCCTAATTTAATCTCACCTACTGTGCCATCCTATTACACACTACACCCACCACACACGTGCAGGCGCTGGCTGGAGGAGAGCAGACAAGGGGCGTGCGAGGTTAAAACAGGGTAATGTCAGACAAGAGGCACGGAGACAAAGAGGATTGTAAAAAAAAAAAAAGAAAAAGAAGAAGCTACACAGGAGGAAAATTGAAAATGAGCAGCAGGAGAGAGATTCAGGAACAGAGAAAGAAAGGGAAAATGTCAAGGAGTAAAGAAATGTCAGACAGCAGAGGAGACGAATGAGATTTTTTAAGGGGTTTTCTCTTTGAGTTGTTCGTTTTGTTTTGGCTTGCTTCTTTCCCTGCTGAAGGTGCATCCTCAACTCACATAATACATAAGAGGACATTTGTTTGCATGTGTCTAATGAGTAATATAACCTTACATATATAGAAGAATAAATATGTTTCTCTCCGTCAGTTTCTGCAGAGTGACAGTAGAGATTGATTGGGAACAACTTCAGCCCATGCAGGAGTGCAGAATCTCTCAGCTTGTGATAAATTACATTTTAAATGAAACAAACCTAAATAATTTATGAATATATGAAAAGTAATAATAATTTGGAGTTTTCACCCAACACTAATAAACTCTGAAATAAACCAGCATTATTATTGCCCATAGATTTCTCTTTCAGAGTCCCACACACGTTATCCTCAAGATAACATGTTTAGAATGTTTGTTATGAGGAATAATTTCCCCTCATGGCCTTAAAATGGATTAAATATGAATGTAAACCTTCCTTCTTCATTTTGTAACTGAGATCTAGGAATATGCTTACATGGCCGCGCCCTTGCCCCCCCCATCTTCCCACCCTCACAGCTCACCATTGGTGGAGGGGCCTCTTCCAGCTACTGGGCCCCACCCACACGTTGACAGATATTGGTTTCTTAGGTTCGTGACATCACAAACCGTGGCTGTCTCAGGGCCTGGTCATACATAGGCAAACGTATCCGTGCAGACTCTTCACCTCCCAATCAATTCCAATCAGGGCAAGCCTGGTGGCGGATAAATCATTTTCTCCCTGTGGTGAGGCAAATAGCAGCGTGGATTCATGTGGAGTTCAACTTTGATAAACTTTGATAAGCTTTGACCCATAGTGCCCTGTAATCTTTTTTTTTCTAGCTTGGCATTAATTTACTGTGGTGCTAAGGTGGAAATACACGGAAATACTAATATATGTTATTTCACATTTCAATATCGTATAAAACGATATAAGTTTTAAAACCTTTATTCTCACAACTTCAACATTACCACAATCATTAATTTGCATTGAAATGAGTGCATTTTACCTACTTTGTCACATTTCCCACTTTCCCATCCTTTCTGGTTTGAACAAAATAAACATATCTCAGTTTGGCAGCCACGTGAGCCTTTTTCTTAGAATATTTTTGCGATGTCTCATGTCTCATTATATCTGTTTTGCCAAGTTGCAAATAATTTGCATGTCACAGAGACTTCACACAGCGACACATGGGCTTATATAACCTATTCTGTTGTTCTTTTTTACCACTTATGACCTACATCTCCCTCATCATCCATCCTTATCTGCACGTAGCCTGAGTAAATTAGGCCACGCTCCACGCTCCACACACCACGCACCTGAAGAGGATGTAGTCTGTGGATCTGTTCTTGTTAGCCTCTCGGGAGGGTGGACTTGTGTGTGTTTTTAAATCAGGTTGGTGTTGGGTGAGTTCTTTTTCGAGTTTGCCCTCTGAATTGATCAGGGGTAATTGGGCATGGCGCTACAGAGAACCTCGCACAGGGCCCAATCTGCAATAATGAGACTCTATATTTAGCTTATAAAACTGTCTGTTTACATCAGCCATCGCGCTCTGTTGCACAGCGGGAAGAATTAAGCGAATGTGTTTTTGTGGCCAAACACGCGGGGCAGACTTTCGGGTAGAGATTTTTGTGTAGATCATTTGTTGAGATCTGTGCTGAAGAGAGAGGACTGGCAGCGAAGAGAAGATGCCGGGTGAGGCTCCTTGTTAAAATGAGGAACAGATAAAAGATGCAAAACCTCAAGAGAAAACACAGGTGGATTTGTTTTTTTTGGGGGGGGGGGGGGGGAATGCAGGTGTCACATTGAGCGGAAAGAGGAAGATGAAGATAGAAATGACAAATGACAAATAGCACAGAGATATAGTGAGAAGCTGGAAAGAATAGACGTAGGATCCGGATATTTTTACCGAGGTAATTATGCTCATAAGCAAAGACTTAATCCTCCAGGCCTGAAATAACTGGGTGTGGCAGGGGAGGAAGGAGAGATAGAATGCTTGGAGAGAGAGCAGGTTCTTTTCTTTTTTTTCACTACATTTTAATAAAGATGATTGTAACATTAAAGTGTGATCGTGCTCAGGGCGACGGGCAGTAAGCATGAGAGTGTGGAGATTAAGATGGAAAGACACTGTGGAAAGACAAAGGGATACAGGGGGCAGAGAGAGATAGGAGGGTAAAGGACAGAGATCCTGTAGTGATTAAAATGTCAAGTGTGTGCAGAGCCAGATGCACACCTGCCACACACACACACACACACACACACACACACACACACACACACACACACAGTTCACCTGCATCCTCTCAGGCTGTGTACACAGTAACTCACTAATTATACAGGAGGAACACAACCCCAAACACAAACAGTAGATGTGCCTTCAGTACGCAGTCCGTGATGGGATGGCTTCATTCTCAGCGGGTCCCGTAAATCATCCACCTTTATACACCCTCGTAACTCTTGTTTTTCCTCTCCTCCCTCTGTCTTTCCATTCCTCCTTCCGTCCCTCCTCCATCCAGTGGTCCAGACAGGCTGTGTTTTATTTATGACCGTGCAGTGAGCGCTCACTTGACCAGCCTGTGGTTCAGAAGGGGACAAACAACGGTGAATGTTAGTGACAGAGATTTTTACTGGCTCTGCAGCTGTCATACACACTGTTTTCCCGTCTGCCTCCACCAAGTGCCAGAAATGCTGAGTTCTCCTTTCAGTTTGAATGAAGGACAAAAAGGTGTCTGAGGTGTTTGGAAAATGTTGTCATGCAAAAACTGTGTTTGTTTGGCTAGTACTACCTGGTGGGAGTTGGCGACACGCTGTACGGGTGTCCTATATATAAGAACCAGCACGATCAGCAGGATTTTAAGCCGTGCTTTCATGGGATGCAGATGGTTTAGATAGCAGGGGATTTGGTGAACTAGAAAACAGCCGCGAGAAGGTGTGCACAGGTATGTGTTGCTGATTTATTTAAATATGGGATAAGCAGCTGGCCACAGGCGTCTTTGTTCAGTGTATTTGTACCGGATACATTGTCAGACCTGGTTGGCCTGACTCTCTATGAGAAGCTCATCAGCTGGTTGTTTAGCCGCAGGGAAAGGTCACCGCAGCTTCCTCTGCATCTCGTGGCCTTTCTCTTCCTCTATCTGTCTTTCCCTCCCCATCTCTCTCTCTCTCACTGGAATATCTGTCTTTACTCATAACTGAAGCAAAACGAGAGGGAAAGTGAGATGAGAGAGTGCGGCGGAGCTGTGGCCACAGCTGGGGCTCCAGAGTATGGGGCAATACCCCGGGAAGAGGAAGAGGATGTGGGGGGGGGGAGTGAAGATGATGGTGGAAGAGAGGAGGGGGGAAGTGGAGCTTTGCAAAACTATAAAAAAAGAAGAGATGGAACAGCATCCAGATTTTTTTGCTTATTCACCCTGTCTTCCTCCTGGAATAAAATAAAGACAGATATACCGGATATACACAGCCTTTGACTGTCTGACAGGAGATGACGCACACACACACAAACACACTCACACACACACACACACACACAAACACACTAGACATATGCAAACACAGACGGGATGGAACAAGTTGTCTGTTTACTCTCTTTCATATTGCGCCTTGTGAAAATTGCTGTGCGTTCCAGAAAATGTCATGCCCTTGATCTCATTGCACCACTACACAGTGGTGTGCGGACGGGCTGGAGCTGGGTAGAGACATGGGGAGGGGGATTTGCAGAGACGGCGAGGGTCTGCAGCAGAGACGTGGCTGCGCGCCTCAGATAACACTGCAGCCTTTGATGGAGTCTGGCCCTTCCTCTCTTGGAGAGCGCAAGCCGCTCCGCCTCAAATAGATCTCCACCGTGGAGTCCATCGGTAATGATTGGATTTAGTTACAAAGCAGAAATGGTTTGCTGATGATAATGATAACAGATGCGATGGGAGTTAGTCGGCCACTTAGGGTTGGGGGGGGGTTGTATCGATGCTGTGCCAGCCTGCAAATTTCCCCCTAGACTGGACAGTCCCTCTCAGGCTTGATAAAAGTTGATGGCAGAGGTTGATAGAATGCTACCTGTAATTGCATTGTGTATGATCTTGGCTGCATGGTTGTTATAAAGATGTGGTGCAGGGCAGATGGAAGACAAGCTGCATTCTATAGGGAGGGAGGGGGGAGGTAACGGAGTTCAGGGAGAGAGAAGGAGAGAGTTTCTGAGTTTCAGATATGAGGAGTGAGAGACAATCAGCAGGGAGCAGAGGAGAGAGAAAAGAAGTGAAAGCGAGAGAGAGAGAGAGGAGTGCAAATAAAAGACTTTTGGCGGAGACGGCAGTGGAGGAGACGGAGCTCTTTTATGTATGGGTAGCATGTAGACATAACAGGGAAACTGGAGAGAGGCAGAGATGGGGAGGGAGAGCAAGAGTTGGAGACACGGGAGTTGAGATGAAGGTTGAGAGTATAAAGTACAGATAGATGACGGAAAGGGGGGGGGGGATATGGGGGGGATGGGGGGAGGGAGACGAACATGTGGGAGGGGGATGGGAGAGAAATATCTGCTGTGTGCGGGTGAGCCGGTGTCAGGAGGTTGTCATGGTGATAGCGGGTTGAGAAAAGGAAAGTGAGCCAGGGGTATTGACATCTAACCCTAGAGTCACGCACGCACACACACACACACACACACACACACACAGACACACCCAACACAACACACAAATACACACACACACAAGCAGTCTATACTGCACACAAACTACACACAGTCACATACTACAACTAAATGAGTCAGGCCTAACATCAGTGACCTGTCACATCCTAAGTGAACACATTCTCACACTTTCTCACGACACACACCCACACCCACACACACACACACACACACACACACACACACACACACACACACACACACACACACACACACACCCACACATATACAGGTCTGCGTAGCTATCCTTTTAGGACTCTGCATTGACTTCTACCCATTGATGACAGCCTAACCAAAACCTCATCTCTAACCTTAACCATAACTAATTCATGCCTTACCCTCACCTTAACCTAACCACAATTCACATTTAACACCTAGCCTTAACCAGGACCTCAGAAATGAAGGTTTGCCTCATTAAGACTAGGCTCTGGTCCCCATGAGGTCCACTGGTCCTGATAAAGTCAGTGCTAATGCGGGACAACGTCCTTGAGTGGTCACAAAAATGAGTACACACACACACAGATGGCGTGCACAATTAAGCTGCACCCATGTATAAAGTCCATTGGCCATATTTTCATGCAAACTCTGTTTCCCATGTCCCTCTGCTGTCTTTTATCCTCACTCGGCCCCATTTGAATGGCAGGCAAATGTCCTTAAACTGACTTGTCTCGCCAAACAATTACCCAAACCAACCTTCAGTCTGCTGCTGCTACTGTGTGCGTGCGTGTGTGTGTGTGTGTGTGTGTGTGTGTGTGTGTGTGTGTGTGTGTGTGTGTGTGTGTGTGCGTGCGTGCGTGCGTGCGTGCGTGCGTGCGTGCATGTATGTGTGCATGTGTGTTCTTTCATTCTCATATGTGAGCTTTGCTGTCTTCCTGTGTGTGGTGATGATACAGAGAGATGGGACACAAGCTAATGAAGAGAGAAGCAGCATCTCCAGTGGGGCGTAGTCTTCTGAGTCACTGAACACACTAATAATAATCTGTATTTGTACATTGATTTTTTCATTTTTTTTTTAATATAGAACCATTCACCACTGTGACCAAGGTGCAGGGTTCTTGTGTATCCCCTTCACTGCACAGAGTCCGTGCAGAGTTGGCCTTTGGTTCGGAGCATAGCAATTTTCTAAAATGACAATACCGATTTTCACCTTGACTTTAGAACTATGTGAACATTACTGATGTTGTACAGTAAATCAACAAATTGACTTGTAGTCAAGCGTGAAGCAAAGAATAAAATAAAGCAAAGTGCAAACACAGCATGAAGAAAAAAAAGATTTCCATACTGGACAAAAGACAAATCAATAGCACAGCTCACTCCGACTGTTAGCAGTTACAGTACATGTACTTCAGTTGTGTCACAACAGAAGATGAAAGAAAGAAAGAGAAACATTCTTCTGCACTTTATGTGTGAGTTTTTTTTTAATTTCAGTCTCAATATGAGACTGAACTCTCTCCAAAGAGCTTCAATATCTGTTATTTTCTTCTCACTCCTTCTCTTGTTCCTTCTCATCCATACACACTCTACTCCATAGACATTTACTAGCCTTACATCTCCTGCCTCGTCCCCACAAGACCTTGTATTTGATTAGATGAGGAGCACTTAAGGGGAAGTGCTGCTTTTGCATGTTTTAACAAAGTTAATGGGATTGCTAAGACGCTGTTGTTGTCTGTCCTGGTTAATAATTGTGAAGATGCGCAGCACCGGGTCCTGTGATCTGTTTCGCAGTCAGTTAAGTGGTTGGTTATGCTTAGGTTGTTTTGGTTGCAAATTGCAATTGTTAATGTATCTCTCTTTTGCATTGTTATTAGTAATGAAACCGTGAGTGAGTGTGTTTGTGTGTGTTTGAACTGTATGTACATGGTCGTAACCATATTTGACCTTTGTAGCCTACATATACTTTCTGTAATTTCAAGTGTGACTTTTTGTGACTCTCCACAAGCCCAGTATCAGGCTAGAAAAAAACCATCCAGCCACTTCCCGACAGTCATTCAACCACCGGGGCCCTTCCATGCAAATGCGTTAGCAAAGCACTATGAGTGACCTTGTCCTGCCAGTAGCTCATTTCCCTGAAGTGGTGGAAAACACAGGATTACGTCCAACCTAGGGAGACCTTGACACATTTCTGTGCAGGCAAAGTCCAAATCTTAGCAATAAGCTTTCTGCAGGGAAGCACAGGGGGCAGAAATTACTTTTTTTGGAAATAGCCCCATTATTAAAAGTACTTGCAGTTAAAAACCTGGAAAACAGAGACATCATAATTTCCATCCATTATCTACACAGCTTATCCATGGAGGGTCGCAGGGGGAAGTGCCGCATTGGGTGAGAGGCGGGGTACACTCTGGACAGGTGGCCCGCATTCAATTTTATATTTTCACTATTTCTACTTTTCAAGATGTCAAACCTATTGTGATGGAAGTCGTAGGTCACATATATACACCTCCCCCTCGCCCTCCTACTCAGGGCGTGGCGTGATGATTTTCCCTGCGGAGGCGACCGCACGTCCTTGCGTGTGACACAAGTCACGGTTGCTATGTCCTCCATCGCTGTATGGGCCACTTATCACCCAACCCGAGGGACCACTCCCTCATCGTCGTCCTCCTCCTCTCTGTCTGTTGTGCCGATTGACTGAATGCGTAATCTCTCCTCAGACATCACTACCTGCAACAGCCAATGCAAGCTCCCCTTCCCCCAACCAGTGCTCTTCATCACTTGATGCTTCACAGGCATGCACACAAGTGCACACATATGCTCCCATTCACAACAGAGGCTCGTCAGATAACCTTAGGGGTCATAGCTGTCTGTTCCGCTGCTTTACACTGTATTTATGCATGGTTTACCTGAATTACAATGTGACCTGTCTGGAAAAATAACTGTAAAGTGATTACGATTCATGCTCTTACACATGTGCCACTGTATGGATATGCCAGCATCTGCTTCACTGGCTGATTTGCCGCTGGTGCTGTTACATACTGTCTGTGTTGTTGGAGCTGGTTTGTCGTCTCCAACTGTGTTAAGCCTCTGCATCTGGTTTCAGGGCTAACTCTGACAGATACTGATGTCAGCTTTTTTTGCTGTCCTGTCTGGCTCCAGTTTGATCCCTAAAGGCATTACTAGCACAAACACATACACATAAAATCTCCTCTTCACCCATCTCATCCTCGTCTAATTTTCTCTCTCTGAGAGATGAATAGATGCATTCTGTGGGAGCATTGTTGAGCTTCATTTTTTTTCCAAGCAGCATCAGTCATCACAAAGGTAGAGAAGAAAAGAAAAAGTGGCACTGAAGGTCAAAATGTACATCAAAATAAGAAAAAAACACAAGCCAGGCTGTTAGCATCCAGGAGAAAAGGGGAGAGGCTGACGGAGAGAGATAAAGAGAGAGGGAGAAGGGACTGTAGGACTGAGTCGGAAGCTTAAATGGAAGCAGGGAGGGTAAGGGGAGAAGGTCACTCCTAATAGCTCTTCCACATAATTTCATAATGTCATGATTGCCCCTCGTTACACAAGCTAACACCATTAACCATCTACTGTACAGAAACTACAGCATTCAGCCACCAAAAAAACTAACTACATAGGCTGCGTGTGTTCATCATCGCATGTTCCTTCTGCACGCAGAGTGCATAACAATGTGCTCGTAAGGACGTGTTTGTGTGCGACGCATCTTCTGCTCGACACCTAGGGTGTGTCTGTAATTAGCGCGCTTTGTGCTGCGGGCACAGAATGTGACTGATGCTGCTGCTAATGAAGCAAATGATACCCACGAGCATGAGTGCAGCAGTGAGGGGAGGGTTTATGTTCATGTTTATGTGTGCATGTGTTTAGTGTGTACATAGAGCCCACATTTGTTTCTCATTTAGCAGACTAAAAAGATCTGATTTGTTTCCTTGTTGGGTGTAATTATGTTTCCATCTTGGCAGTCTGTCCCCCCCCCCCCCCCCTTAATTATTGCATTGAGAGTATTCTTGAAAGGAAATGGGAAAAAAATCTATATTACAGCCCTGCCCATAATTTGGACCCATTAAACCGTCCAATAATAAAATCTACTGTCATGACTTTATCTTTTCCAACACACAAGCTTACCACTCCTTTCCATTTGTATCTCTTTGCTTATCGATGCCATACATCTCCTGTTAAGAACTGACTGACAGCCGAGCCATAAGCCAATTGCCTTATCAGCTGTGTATCAAAGTGAGCAGCGGCTAACATGCTAGAAGCATGGACGGCTAAAGAGGCCGCGCTCCATCTGCAAGATCTGGCTCCATTAGCTGACAAGAGAGATTAGCTGACCTGCTGACACACAGCCTGATCTCTACTGATACACATATGGACTCACGGACACAAACACACTCACACACAGGGAATCTGATACACTATTACATTAGTGTAACACAACTGGTTTTGATCGTTACAGAGCTCTTACTGGTCAGTGAGCCCTCTCTCTCATCTCCTCAATCATTTACACTTACTTTTTCAAACCATCTTTTTTTCCTCTCTTTGTTCTTTCCTTATCATCTCTTTCTCTCTTTGTTTTCATTTTCTATTAAATTTTCAGACTTTTTTGTTGTCAACCCTCCCCTTTGATCTCCCGCCGGTCTTGCCCTTCTTTCTCTTTGTCGGTCTTTCCTTCCTCCGTCCCGACTTCCCTCGACTCACCTCTCCTCTTCTTTTTTCAGCCCTCATGGATGTCTTAATGAGTCCACTCCCTTTGCCTTGAATTATTCACCACTTCTTTTATTCTACAATTCCCATTGTGTCTTAAGGGGGAAAACATCAATAAATAAATCACGCCATAGGTGGCTTCTTTTGCAATCTTGGCAGTGGGAGGGTTGACAGTGTGTTTATTGGTCTACAAAGGAGAGGGGGGGGGGGGGGGGGGGGGGGGGGGTTTGAGGAGGACTCTGGAAATCTTGTACTTGGTTTTTGTATTTTAACTTTCAGTTGGATAAATCTGGATTTAACCTCATAAATCTTTGACTATAACTTAAACACTTTCTGCCAAGTCTGGGTGTTTCTTGAATCTTGTGTGCCCACATGTCGATACAAAGATATCCAGTATATATGCACTTATATATTAGTGTGTGTGACTATGGGTGTGTTTTTGCTATGTCTTGTCAATGTGCACCGGCAAATGTGTGAGCGTGTGTGTCTGAATGCGTGCGTGCGCGTGCATATGTAAGTGATACTGCAAACCTGTTAGTGTCCATGTGTGTGAATAACTGAATTTGTATCTACAAGGGGGGGATGCTGCGTGGAGACCCTGTTGTCATGGCAACCAGGATGTCGAGAGAGAGAGAGAGAGAGAGAGAGAGAGAGAGAGAGAGAGAGAGAGAGAGAGAGAGAGTAGGCGGTTGCCCTCATGGCTCTTCTGACAACCTTTATTTCCTCCAGTTTTGTGTCACTTCAATAACAACCTCTAACCCTTGTAAAAATATGAGGGGGTTGGGTGAGGCGGAGTCCTCCAAAGAGGTGAGGGCGTTGGAGACTGAGGGAAATATGGCGTGCATTCTTTCTCCGCATCTGACACCAGTGGGAGTAGCCAAAGTATCTAACGGCCGAGCTTATGCTAATACTGGTATTGATGAATGTGCTGTCCGGGTACCCTGATTCCAGATACGCTGTGGCTCTGCAGCTTTTTTTCCACTGGTAAATTTCCACTTGGCGTTGACCATGGATCATCAGTCTTGAAACACATGTTCCTTTTGGCCTTTTAAAGAAAGAGTACCGGCATTAGAGAGATATTGGTTTTTCGCTGCGCTGTAAAGCCCCTTTTCCATTAAAGTTCTGATTATTGAATTAATTGGCCGCAATGCCTATTGACCAAGCTAGAGTGCTACCACAGCAGTTTATTAAATTGGGGAAAAGACGTTGAATATGGAAAAGAGGAGAAGGCCAGGAGAGGGAAAGAGACAATGAAACGTATTGTGAAAAGTGATCGCTGCAGAAAGCTTTTAGTGTCAGCTACCGAGGGGGCTTGAGAGAGGAGATGGAGAAGACTGATAAAAAGGTGACTAGAAAATGGGCGCTCATTGTTCTTGGACGGTTCCTATTATAAGACTGAGCTTTTAAACACTCGTAAGAAATGCAATCTTCACTGCAGTGGATGATGAAAGGCACGCCGTGTTACGAAATGAATCGTGGAGCAGAGAGGAAACAGGTAGCTTGTGCTATTTCACATGATTTGTGGTATTTTTCTGCCGTAGTGACAAAGTGGGTCTGAGTCTTGTCTCACTGCAACAGGCTCATGCATTAAGTATGACCCTGCCAGAGAGAGGACGAGGGGAGGGCGTGAGGGAGAGAATCAGACTGCCACACCAAAGACATCAGGTATATAGATGGACAGCGTCGGTCTGAGACCAAGCCAAATGTATGGTGAGGGGGGGGCAAATGAATTATGAATCTGGGTGAATTTAGGGCAAATTGTGCCGACAGGAAGGGTATTTCTATGAATAATTCACTCAGTAGGGGGCCTGATCATCTACCCCCCACCAGCACCACCTTGTTCTTCAGGACCCCCCACCAGCACCACCTTGTTCTTCAGGACCCCCCCCCCCCCTCCTCATTTTTACAATCCAGTGACCCTTATAATCGCTCACTGCCCTCCTCCTCTATTACTAAAGCTCCATCAGTCCATTTGTCTGAGTGAGTGCTCTCTTTGTTTATGTCCAAATCACTATCTTATCCCTGTCCCTTCGTCTGTCTCTTCGGAGCCCGATGTTTCTCCAGACAGACGAACCCTGGGGGGAAGAGGAGGAGGTAAAGGGGGGGGGGGGGGGGGGGGGGGGGCATGTATTCGTTTATTTTTCTCCCCCCTCCTTCCATCCCGCATCCTCGCCCCCTACACATCTTCACAGCTGGAGGTAGTTAATATTTAAAAGCAAGGCATGACAAGGGCGTAAGACCTGCACACATGTTTGAACATGCTCACACAAACACACACACGCACACACAAACACAAACACACACACACTCACACACTCACACAGTAGAATCCAATAGTGCACCACGTCTGATCAAAGTCGAGACTGTGCTGAGAGAAAACAAGCTACATTCATCAATATAGAGCAGCTCCTCGCACAGCTGCACGACGATATGAAGCAAACAGTAGACGTGTGTTGTGTGTAGTTGGTTAGTTCGATGTGTGAAGCCCAGAACATGATTTGACTCTTGGGGTTTGATCTTGATCTCACACACACACACACACACACACACACACACACACACACACACACACACACACACACACACACACACACACACACACGCACACAGTTGCGAGAGCCTATTCAGCATTCAGAGTCCTTGGCAACGCCCAACATGTCTACTTAATGCTAATTATACATTTTGCAGAGGACGGAAGGGTGCAATTTCCTATCTAATGGATGGCATGGGGGGTAAACATCATAATGGTAGTGCAGCTATTTGACTCTTCTAATGATAGAAACACTAACAGCATTAAACCGTGTCTGGTTTATTTGTGTTTTTGTGAGCAAAACGCCCCAAAGCATGAATCCATGAATGATTTTAAGATTATGATTTGGCCCCTTTGATACATGGGCTTTCTTGTGTAAAGATGAAAAAGAAAAAGGACCACGCCCTCAAATCTCAACACAGCCCCTCACGCTCTGCAATCTCCCAGTGATTGAATGACTTTTGATGGTGCCCATTGACACCCCAGTGGTGATAACAGTTTTTAAAAGCACTCAAGGAACACTGTGGCGGGTCATACCGGCCCAGCTGCAAACAGCCACCCCTGACGTGACCCCTGACCCTGTCCAATGAGGCAGGTAACTGGGCTGGGATTGGATCGCTGACAGCTGCACAGCGGACGCCCCGAAGAAGTGAAATCAGGCATCTGCTTCAATGTCAGTGCCTCTCACCCCTGTGATAATGGAGCGGCCACAAGGCTCCATGCCACGCACACTGTGAGGAAGTGTGTTAGTGTGTCTCAGGCCACATCAGTCTGTGCGATCAGCATGTCTGGGTGGCTGGGTTGGCCCAGTTACATGGCAGCCGTCCATGCCACTCTCTCCCTGTCTGTTTGTCTCAGCCTCTCCCTCACTCACTTACTCACTCACTCCCTCACACCCCTGCTCACCCATTATAGTGTTCCCCTTTACTGCTCCGACTCAACATGACTGGAATATTCTTTGGCACAGTCCTCCTCCAGACTGGAGCCCACTGGACCATGGCCCTTTATCTGTCTGATTTCTTCTGTCAGACGTCTCGGGCTGTGTGTCTGTCCGCCTTCCTCACTGTCTGTCCCTCCGTGCATCACAAGCTTCTCTCTCTCTCTCTCTGAATGTGCATGCGCCGACTTCTGCACATGCAGCAAAGTCCCTTGGTAAATTGCAACTGGCAGCATGACAAGCCGCGGCTCGCCACGTCGTTAATCAGCATCCTGCTTCGTTCCAATCAGCTCTCCTTCACCATCTCTTTGGAAAGGGCACTGAAAGACAAGCACCCACCTTAGATCGCATTAACACTAGCTCTAATAACCTGACTGGCCCTGCTCTGTTTGTCTGCCTCTAATGGCATTGTGGAGAGTCTGGTTTTGAGATGGGATCACTGTAATTGGCCCTGTCTCGGGAGAACAATATAAAGCAGCTCTGGTCTATTACGGGGACTGGAAAAGAAGATGCAGAAGTCGAGGAGCAAGACGAAAGTGAACTAATAATTCACATTGATTGGAAGAGCTTTGCACGTGTGTGAATGTATGCGTGCAAGGGGATGGATAGGATTAGCGTCACAGCTGTCACCCTTTGTCATCCCCTCTCCTCCTCCCCTCTTTCCACATCTCTCCACTCCTCCCATCACCTCCCACCCTCCCAGCTTCACTCTGCCTCGCTCACCTCCACCTCTCCTCTTTTCTCCTCTTCAAACCCACTTTCCATTTTTCATTTTCCCCAGACGTCCTACACCCACTTCACCCCTCCCTACCACCCCTCTCAGTGTACTTGTTGTTCAATTCTTCCGACAAGGCAAGCAAGTGAGTGTAATGGCTCATTTAATCCTAATGCTGTTAGTTTAAACTGCCTTAGTAAGAGCTTAGCTCTTGTTTAGTCTTTAATTGTATCTAATTTGGGCCTTTTGATTAAGACAAATCCCACACTCCTGCTTTTCTTTCGAAGATATTGTTCAATCCATTCTTCATTGATTGACATATGAAACATCCACAGTAATTAACTGGCCAGCCATTACCCACTAGATAGAAGAAAATGAACCATAATCACCACTCTCAGTCCTCTTCTCACCCTCCACTCTTCTCCTCTTTACCTCGTCTCCTTGCCTTTCCACTCTTCAAGGTCACCCATCGCTCGGTTCAGTGTGCAGAGCCAAAATCTTTCACTCACATACCGCAGAGCTGCCAAATAAGGATGCTCTCTCTCTCTCTATTATCGCCACTTTCTTTTGTCTCACATGTACGACTTAATCATGGTGTGCTGTAACAGTTCTTTGTGTGTGATACTGAGTAGTGTAAACAGTCAGTGGGTTGCGCCACGTGGTGCCGCGGGGGAGGACAGCCTGCATGTTGTGGCGGGGACCGTCTCCAAGAGTACAGATGGAGAATGGATAGACTCTAAGCAGGGGTGGTTCGCCTCACTCACTATGACTGATAGCATCTTTATCGCACACTCATCAAAGCACTGTCACCAAAGTACACGACGTACCGTTCAGTTGGAGGAAATGCAGCCTTGACCAGTCAACCTAATTATCAACTATTTATATGTCTGTCCTGTGTGTTATCTGATTTGACACATCACCGGTCTGCATTTGTCTGTCCCCGGCCCATCTGGGCCTGTTCAGCTTCTTGCTGTGGCCTGTCCATATGGGCCACCGCTCATTTAATTAACCAAAAGGAGAATTCTTTTTTTCTTTGCAGTAACAGGTTTAGCTATAGGCGTTGCGGGTGTTTTTTTTTGTTAGGATGTGTATTGTTGATTCCTGATTGGTGTGTTAACTCCATGTTTCGATCTGTCTATAGGGCTGACCACATGGTGCAGGGTAATTTTTCTCCCATTCTGACACATGGCCCCTCTCTGCCCCTCCCTTTCTCTGTTCCTCATGTCCTCCCCTCGCCTCCCCCTCTTCTCTTTTTATCTTTCAGAGAGGAGACCAGCAGGAGGGCGTGGATCTATAGTTAAAGAAGGAGACAGGAGGAAAAAAAGAAGACAAGAGTGACCAAAGACGGACGAGGCAATCCTGCAGCCTCCTGGAAGAGAAACATAGCCTCACACTTGCTCAGCACCAGTGTGCGTCTGTGCGAGGTTGCCCTTTTACTGTACGCGTGTGCGAGCAGGTGGTACTTTGATGGGACAGTGAGCAATGCCTCACACGCAGCGACAGCCGGTTGGCAGTAGGGGGCAGTGCTCCTCCCGCCTCCTCCCCCTCCTCCTCCTCCTATCCCTCGCTGCCCACAGCCAAGCAGCCATACACATACCCTCCAACTGTGAGTACCCATCCATATTGCACAACAATGGTGGCTGAACGCTTCCATGAAGGTTCAAAGATGTATTTGTTGTGTTAATTACATTGTTGATTCATCAAAGCAGGCTAATAATGATCCTAATCAGGATTAATCAGTGCAAATGAGCAGAATGAGCATGTTTCTCTTTCACTAACCTCCGTTTTCAGGGTTGAAATGTGCTTCCATGCTCAGAACACTACCCTGTTTGAGGCTTCTTTGTTTAGCACTCGTGTGCCTGTGGTGTGTCTAATTACTCTGTAATTGATCCCCTCATACTGCATTGATTACTCCCACTATTGATCTGGTTTCCTTGGTGCACACCAGAATTTGATTGTTGAGTAATTTAATCAACAATTGAGTTATACAACAAAAAAATCCAGCTAGCTTTTTCCCCCCCCGCCTGCTCTCATTTCTTTCTCTGCCTCAATGCAATATGTGGGCATTAGGAATACAGCTGAGCTTGTGGCCCTGCAGGGAAATTGATCTTCATCTCCTCTGCTGCTGCCGGCCTGCCCACAGAGCTCGAATAGAGGGAGAGAGAGAATATCGTCTCCGCTGTTGCTTTTGTTGTTCTCTCTTTATCTAAGACCGCATTACAATGAATCACAGGCCTTCACCACCCACACAGGATTTTAAAAGGATGTGTATACAAACAAGAAATCTCCCATGTATGGACACTCACGAGCTCACACACCGGCAGAGACACGTGATTACTTATTTTACTGTTTATCCCGTAAATGTTGATGAAATGCAGTAAATCTTCCAATGTAATTCCCTGGGAGGCGAGGTGACAGACGAGGTGAGAGGGCCATGGAGGATGAGGGCAGGGTGATGAGGAGGTGGAAGGAGGAGCAGGTCAAAGAGGAAAAGGTCAAGGTGTCCCCTGCCTTTCAATTATCAAGCTCCTGCCATGTCAATGAGAGTCGGTGAGGTCTGGATCCGGATCAATAATGGAGATGGGTTGGAATCTGTGTCAAAGACGACTGGGTTAAAAAGCTACACTCAATTACAGGAAACATTATTCTGCTTATCGTCCGTATCTGTCATCTATCTGTCTATCCATCCATCCATCAATGCATCTATCTGTCTATTCATCCATCCATCCACCCATCTATCTATCTATCTATCTATCTATCTATCTATCTATCTATCTATCTATCTATCTATCTATCTATCTATCTATCTATCTATCTATCTATCTATCTATCTATCTATCTATCAAACCATCCATCTGTTTACCCATCCGTCTATCTGTCTGTCTGTCTGCTTACCCATCAATCCATCCATCTGTTTACCCATCCGTCTATCTATCTATCTGTCTGTCTGTCTGTCTGTCTGTCTGTCTGTCTGTCTGTTTACCCATTCATCCATCCATCCATCCATCCATCCATCCATCCATCCATCCATCCATCCATCCACCCCTCACGTAGCTATAGATTTTAATATCTCTTTCTCCCTGTTGTTTACTGTAACTAAACTCTTTCCCCCTCATTGCCTTTTCTCTGGCCACCACTGTGGACTAACAGACCACATAAGTGATCGTAAGTGCTTTTCACTTTATTGATGTCTATCAGTGTTAATGCAGGAGCTGGCAAAGCTTATTGTGAACAACTTTCATTATGCCAGAGAGGTTATTTCCCATCCAGCACACAGTAAAACTCATTCTGCACTGCATTTGCTGTGTTATACAGTTCTGTGTGTGTTTGTCCCTGTTTACGCACCTTGTATTTTATGGTGCATGTGTGATTGCATGTGAGAATGTGTGTTTTTTTATTGTGAATGTGTGCCTGTGTCTATCTCTTTCTGTATGTGGGTGTGTGTTTGGCCTCATTGGTTCCCAATAGGTGAGATCCCTGCAGGGGTGCGGGGAAGAGGAAGTGTGAGGAGCTGCTGTCTGTCTGTAGAGAGGCAGCAGGGCTGTGAGATGAAAGCCACGGGAAAATAAAGAGGAGTTAAAGCGCTAAGCACCGACTTCTCTCCTCCTCTGCCAATAATGCAGCAGTGCCCGCAGCACAAACTTCAATTTGATCAGCTGAGGAAATGGGCTTATTTCCACCATCAGTGGGAATTCCTTCATTAAATTCCCTCACTCTCTCTCTATCTGTCTTTTCCTGAATCCTGTTTGTTTTTTCCCCTGCACCTCCTTCTCCCTTCGCTCCGTTTTGCAGTATATGCTCTCTCTCTCTCTCTCTCTCTCTCTCTCTCTCTCTCTCTCTCTCTCTCTCTCTCTCTCTCTCTCTCTCACACTGCCATCCCTCTCCCCTGTCCGCTTGCCTCACCATCTCCTTTGCTTTTTTCTTCATCTCCACCACTGCCCCCCCTCCTTTACCCATTTACCTACATAATGTAAATTCATCTCTATCTTGGGCTCTGTCTCTTTCCCTTAAAGTCAAATTAATAACTGTACCAACTAGTATCTTAGCTGTGACCTCCATTCCTCTGCCTATGTGTGTAGTTTGCGAGGCTATGTGGAGAAAAAGACTTCAATTTCTGTCTATAAGCGTTGAAAAACAGGACATAAAAACTTGACACGGGCCATAAAGCATGTGTACGAATCAAACATCCTGATTCAATACAGTATTCACACACACAACCCAGTGTGCTGGTTTTTATGACTGTTATTGGGGCATTGCTTTATGGTTATTACAGGCAGTGATGACAGAGAAAGAGAAACATCCTCTGGTGGTCTTTACTTCCACCCCCCCACCCCCCCACCCTTCAAATCCCTACTTCATTTTCACACAGGCTATTTCCCTCCTTTCGCCTATCTCTTGGCCTCACGAGGAGCCCTGTGCCATATATCTGCTCCCTTACTCTCACTCTTTCCCTCAGCCTACATTTCATCCTCTCCTCTGGGGAGTCTTTTTTTTTAAGTGATATTGACTGAATATATTCACCAGCAGCTGCTAAACTATGAAAATGAGTTATTCTGTGCTGTATGTTAAGCCTTCACCAGCAGTCGTGTAGGGATGTGTGTGATACAATGGGGTGATGCATGTGTGGAGCTTTTGCAGTACCGTGCAGCATGAAAGCAGATCATGTGGACCCAGATTGTGTGTGTCGAGTGAGCGTGTGCATGTCACTGTAAACCATATATAGGTGTGTTAGTGTGTATCATGCATGATGATATTGTGAAAACACGACTTGTTTCGGTCCTTGCAGTGAAGAGGCCTCCAGCGATCACCACGCAGCCGGAGTCTGTCACCGTCTTCAGCGTTGAGGACCTCGTCATGAGCTGCGAAGCCTCCGGAAACCCTACGCCCATGTTAGTCAGCACCAACACATCCACACATTTTGCCTAAGTTTGAAGATGCTGTATTAGTCATAGAAGAGCCGGAGCTCTCAGTTATCTTGTTATCCAACTGAGAACAGTGACCTTCCCTCTCCTTGTTCGGTTGACATCTACATATTAGTATTACACAAGAGCACAGCTCCTCCCAGTCTGAGTTTTAATTTCAACATGGAATAAATGTCATCAAGCCCTCGAGCAATCTTTTCTCAATATCTTAGCTGCTCTGAAGTGGAAAACTGCTCTGTTTGCAGAGGAGAAGATGAATGTCTCAATTACACATCACAAGCTTATGAGTCCCACAGGGACATCTTGTGCAAATTTTGCAGCCATTCTTTTGTTTCCCTTAATTCACCGTGACGTGTAAGGACATCTTGTGTGTGTGTTAAAAGCCGCTTTTAACGTCATGGGAATTATAATTTTGTTTACTTTCCTGTTTGACTGAACACTCTATCATCAGCGTTACTGTTTTTTTCTTCTTTTCAAGTTTCCAATGGACAAAGGATGGACAGGAGTTTGTCCCTGGCGGCGACCCAGAGCTGAAGGTTTCCGAGAACACTGGCTCATTCGCATTCTACACACTCAGTAACACAATGGACTCCGTGAAGCAGTACCAAGGCAAATACATCTGCTACGCGTCCAACGAGCTGGGGACTGCCGTGTCTAATGAGGCCGTACTCATCACTGACGGTAACAGCATGCTGATCGCTGATTAATCCTAAAGAAAGCCCTGACCAGTAACTGACAAAGAGTCATGACATTTTGACGTTTGATAATTTAAATATGTAAATTCAGTCATGCTCGGTGAATATTTGCCGGTATGTAATCGTTCAGGCTCAGTTCGCCTTACCTGAGCAATCACACCCTTTTTATACAATATCAAACGTCCTCTGATATGTTGTAACACAAACGGCATCACCTCAGAGGAGTTACATGTCTTTTATAGATGCTGGTCACAGTGTTAGTGCTACTGTAAAGGATCCAGATTAAAGGTGAGCTGTGTGTTGTCAGCTTTATAATACAACGATTTGCGGAGCTAGTGTATAAACCTTTACCTCGCCCTGCTTTATAGAGAGCTCATTTGTTAGCAGATGGAGGCTCACGCTGAGACCTCATCGTTCTGCCACCCTGAACCTAATTACATGCAATAACATGATAATCAGCGTACACCCAGGTACACTCACACACACACAGTCCCCTGAGCAAAAGTGAAGAGCACCTATCCATCCACCTGTGTGACTGGATCTCTCCTGGGCAACCTCCATCCTTTACAGTTTCCCTGACAACGGTTTCCCCAGAAACGCTCGTCGGTTGATGTCATGTGAAGCACTGCACAGTGGCTCCTGTGGGGTTATCAACAATGGGCAGAGGTGGGGAGGGGGGGTGGGAGGAGACACATGACTCACAAATCACGTCACTGTGCCTCTGCAGGACAAAAGACGACCTGGCGCCTCCCCTGAAGACGCTTTTTCTTAAAATCCTTAAGGTTCCTTACATGGAAATCAATAAATAAATTTCCTCAACCGTGTTATTGTGCTTTTAGATGTGAATTTGCCTCATGACGTCTCTGCATAACACATTAAATGTGTGTACAGGAGTCACATGACCTCTGGGTGTGTCATTTTTTTTCCATGCCTGTCTCCCTTTAGTGCCTCCGACCCTGCAGAAAGAGAAAAAGGTTACCGAGAAGTCTGAGCAGGGAAGCAGTATTGTTCTGAAGTGTAACCCCCCACAGAGCTCTATGGAGCCGATCATTCACTGGATGGACTGGAGTGAGTACCTTTCCATCTCTGCTTTCATTACATCCTTCCTGTCTCCTGAGTCTCAGACTATATGTCCATTCTTTTGATGTCCACATTTATCACATTATACAGAGCTAGTTGATTATTTATTTCTGAAACATTATGTTCAATTTTCTCTTTCTCGAAATATCTTTTGATACATTTTGATATCATGACTTGTATCTGAATGTTGCCCTCCATCCTTTTTTCTCACTATTTTTACTCCTCAGAGTCTCTCCTTTGCTTCTTTCTTTTTTGGGGGGGATTTTTTTCAACCTGTCACCTTTCTCCCTCCCTCTGTCTTCAGGCCTCCATCATATCCAGCTTAGTCAGCGAGTGGTGGTGGGGAAAGACGGCAGCCTGTACTTTGCCCATTTGACGGCAGAGGACAGCAGGAGCGACTACACCTGCAACGTCCAGTACCTGGCGACTCGCACCCTTCTGCCAAAGGAGGCCATCACACTGATTGTCACCGCCTGTGAGTTTTGCTCTGGATCGACCCAGCTCCAACTCACTTGACTGAACTGAACTGTGATCCTGAAAATAACCTTTAGATTAAGAATTAAGAAGACCTATAGGAAAGGTAATAGGAACAAAATTGTAGGCCAAACTGGAAGTTAGATTTCAGACTCATGGGAGAACATTGAATTATATGTAAAATATAATAGAAGAGATTTCCATTTTTTGTTTATTCTTATGAAAGATTCTTTTAAACCCCCCTTTCACAAACACACACACACACACACACACACACACACACACACACACACACACACACACACACACACACACACACTTCTGTTATGCAGATATTTTGGTTAGCCTCTGAGATTTTTGCTGCCTCCCCCGTATAATTAAAGGTGAATTAAAGGTGCAGTTTCATCTGCGGTGCCCGTAGCAATGACAAATTACATTTTAAATATTCAGCAGCAGCAAAATTTCCATAAACTTTTAACAGAACACACTGTCAACAGTTTTTAGAGGACATTTCTTTCCTCTTCAAGTAGTTTATTAAAGAAGACGGAGAGTCTTCAAGAAGCTCTGTGAGGCTGTACTCATGAAATATCATATACCAACATGCTCACAGTGACAGCATGGATGATGCTTTCCATGGTTACCGTCCAGCAGATTAAAGTGGCAGCTGTGACTCAGGTGGTAGAGAGGGTTGTCCACTAACAGGTCAATGGTTCGATCCCAGCTCCTCCAGTCCACATCCTGAGGTGTTCTTGGGCAAGGCACTAAACCACAAATTGCACCTGCTGTTCTCACAGTGAATGAATGGTGCGTGAATGGATTTTCCTTGTCAATATGACTGGAGACTGGCTCTATAAAAGTCCATTTACCATTATTTACCATTAAAACTTTGACCTGATGATGGTGCAGGATGACTAAAGCGGGAGATGAGAGTTCATGGCAATCAAAAACGGAGCTAAAAAGTCTCTCTCCAAACTGCAAATATCCTCCTCATTCATGGTGGCGACACAGGAACAGTCAGAGGATCACCACCGTCAGTATTAACTGCTCAGGAATCAGGCATATCTGCACTGAATTCCATGGCAAGTATTTACATTTTTCAGTCCAAACCAAAGTTGTTGATCCACCAACCACCTGAGAGAAAAACATTGCCATCCCTAGAGCCGCACTGCCAGTGTGTACAGCAGCTGTACTAAAATACTGTGTATAGGTTGGTATATCAAATCAGAACACGCAGTATAATGGTCTGCATCGATGTGGGTTAAGAATTGTTGAACCAAAGTCACCTCCATGTGGTGGCATGTTGTGCCGACCAAAGCAGTGACTGTATCCAGTAGATGGTCTCAGAGCCAACAGGGGGCCCATCGCCACCTCAGCTCAGTGGTAATGAGATGCAGCTCACACTGAGATGTGGCTGCCAGCATCTGTGGCCCAACCCGGGGTCAGAAAGATGAGCACATGTTAACATGAGACCTCTGTGTGTGTGTAGTGAATGTGTCTGGTGATGCGTTGTAAGGTGAATTCGGTCGAAAAGTTCTCAGCATGACTCCGCGCCCTGCATCTGTGTGTGTGTGTGTGTGTGTGTGTGTGTGTGTGTCTGTGTGTGTGTGTGTGTGTGTGTGTGTGTGTGTGTGTGTGTGTGTGTGTATGTATATGTGTGAAGCCCCTAAAGTGGTTGCCACATCAGCAGGACGGCAATCTGTAAATTACCTATACATATGTATGACTCCTTCTCTCCGTCTTTGTGTTTCCACCTCTCTTTCTCCAGCCAACTCGGTAGTGCGGAACAAGAGGCCTCAGATGATGAGACCTACTGGAAGCCACAGCACTTACCACGCCCTCAGGGGCCAGACCGTGGAGCTTGAGTGCATCGTCCAAGGCCTGTGAGTGTCTCTGTGCGTGTGCATGTGTGTGAGCTCTGCTTCCATCAATCAAAAAACTTGAGTTGCTTCTTCTTATCAATCTTACCTGCCTCTTATCCTGCTCACTCCCCTCCGCCCTCCCCACCCTCTCTTCATTCTGTTATCTATCTTGTGCTGTCTCGTGCCAACTCTGCTTGGTGCTGCCTTCTCATTTGATTTATTTCTCCTCTTCTCCCTACATGACTCTTTCTTCATTTTACTCCCTTTTACCCTCTTTTGTATATTTCCCTCCTCATTCTTCCCATTCTTGCTAAACCTCTTCTTGCTCCACTGAAAATTAGAAACATCCTGCCCTGGGTAACTGATCATACTAGATCAAACTACAATGCAGTTAATTGGAACCAAAATCTAGAAGACACACTTGCAGAAAGAACTAAAAAGACACAGGATCAGCAATTCTGTTCTTTAAGTCCCATCAAACACTAACCTAAAAATGAGAGCACAGAGAATTTTTCATTTGGTCCCAATTATCTTCTAATCCTGGAAATCGTCCCACCACCAACAATAATCTTGCTTCATTGTCACGATTTCAAACCATTGACAATTTATTGGAAAACTTTATGAATGGTTGCCACCTGTTGTGTTTTATTTTCTCGGGTAACAATTTTATCCCCCTCTTTTTTTATGATCTGCTTGTCTTTCTTGTTGTTGCTTATTTTCCCTTTTTCATTTATGTTTAGCATTTTTTGTAACTGTGCTATGTAAATAAAGTTGATCATTACATTTATTATTCCTCTCCAGTCCGACTCCTGACGTGATATGGCTGAGGAAGGACGGGGAGATGTCCGAGTCTCGAACCACGCAGGAGATGTTCGACCGCCGCCTGCGCTTCAGCAACATCTCAGAGAGCGACGCGGGCGAGTACCAGTGTAAAGCGACCAACTCCCAGGGAAAGATCACGCACACTTACACTGTGATTGTGGAAGGTACGTCATACACAAATACTGTTTAATATTGTTATTTCAGAGCTGGCTGTTGTAGAAAATGTTGTTGTGTGAATAGGGATGAGTCCATGATTTTACATTCTAATGGAAACTGCCATTACCCTGATTCACAGTTAATCACAACACTGTTTATTTGAATCATTGAGTTTAGAGGTTTTGTGGTTTATGAGCCGGGAGGACCCCTCTGATCTTTTAGTTGTTCCACAAAGCAGAAAACATTTGGGGAAGCTGCTTTCAGCCATTGGGCTCCTTGTTGCTGTAACAGGAAGTGAGAGGAGTTAAAACTGTTGATATTTTCAAATATAAATGAAAAAAAACCACCTTTTTAGTCAAGCTATAAAGTAGTGTTTTATACTTATGGTTTTACTATTTATATTTCTTTTGGTATCGTTTATTTATCTTATTCTATAATTATAGTGTGGATTATTATCTTAACTTTCTTATATTGTTGCATTAGTTGCATTAGAAGGTTTTTAACTCATTTTTTATACATTTTTAACATCCTATGTTTTGCCAGAACTTTAAATTGCATTTGATTTGATTGAAAGGTTCTATATTAATAAACTAATTGATCATTAACAGTCACCAGTTACGTAGATAGTCATTTCTTCCCCTTTTTTTTTACCCACAGTGCTTCATGTAAATGATTGATACTCAGAATGTGATGCTTTGTTTGTATTGTATGTACAGTACAGTAATTAATATATTCTGTTCCTTGTAGCTGCTCCCCACTGGGTGAAGGAGCCTGTCAGTCAGTTATATGGCCCAGGTGAGACTGTCAGACTGGACTGTCAGGCAGACGGCATCCCCTCTCCTGCCATCACCTGGACCATCAATGGGATCCCCCTCACAGGTCAGCACACACACCCAACCTGCACACACACACACACCTCAACAGGCAATCTTGAGCGCTGCACATGCACTGACAGTGTGTACCTTTTAACAGATATCGATGAGGACTCCAGACGTATTGTGGAACCAACCTCTCTTACCCTAAATGAAGTCAACTTCGAAGACACCGCCATATACCAGTGTCAGGGCTCCAACAAGCACGGAACCATCCTCACCAACACCAACGTTTATGTGATTGGTGAGTGTCTGTTTGTGCGTGCAACTGGTTTAACAGTTGTGTGTGCGTCTCAGTATGTGACTCATTTCTTTTTTGTGTGTGTTGTTTCAGAGCTGCCACCACAGATCCTTACTGAGGATGGGAGCACATACACATTTACAGAGGGCAACAAAGCTTTGCTGGAGTGTGACACCTTTGGTTCTCCTCAACCTAAAGTTACATGGTGAGGCGCAACAGTCAGATTTATATATTAAATAAATTCACATAGGCACAATTGCGTAGGTGGCTATTCACATGCATAAATTGACAAGTGCTGTTACATCTGAGCTGTGATTGTGAATTCCATCAGTGTGGCTGGTGTCCAACCAGGCTTTGTTCTTTATGGTAACAGCGGCTATTAAACTGGAGAGTTAATCGGCCACTGCAGAGAAAGGTTTATCTCTTACTGTGTGTGTGTGTGTGTGTGTGTGTGTGTGTGTGTGTGTGTGTCAGGGAGAGCGGCAGCAGCTCCGTTCTGGCAGATCCCAGAGTTAACCTACTGACGAATGGGGGCCTCCAGATCGCTAATGTCACCCATGCCGACGAAGGCTTCTACACCTGCTCTGTAGAGAACACCAACATATCAATCAATGCAGTGCTGGAAGTGCTCAGTGAGTGATGCATGCACGCAGACCCTAACCCTAACCCTAACCCTACCCTAACCCTAACCCTAACCTAACCCTAACCCTAACCCTAAAACCAAGTCTTAACCCTCTAACAGCCCTTTGAAAAAGTGAGGACCGGCCAAAATCTCCTCACTTTCCAAAAATGTCCTCACTCTGTAGGGGTCACTGCTTTAAAATGGTCCTCACAAAGGAACAGGAACACACACACACACTCAGTCCCAGTATCATATTCCACCTGTTTTCTCCCTTCCAGACAGGACCGTGATCTTGTCGCCACCACAGGCTCTGAAGGTGCAGCCTGGAAACCAAGCCATCTTCACCTGTCTGGCCCTAGTTGACCCCAAACTCGGTTCCCCGCTCATTCAGTGGAGAAAGAACAATCAGAAGCTGTACGAGTCGCAAAGTGACCAAAAGTAAGACAACATTTTTTACCCTGGGGAACTGACAATAATAATAATAAAGGATAATCTTAGAAACTATTGACACTGTATTATTGTATCCATATTTTATGATTTATGCACATTGGGACGCATACATTTTGTCTGTAATGTTCCAGTTACATAAAGAAATTAATACATATATGAACAGAAAATTGGAGTAGGACTTGGACGAAGTGATGATAATACGAACGATAGTAATAACAACTGGAAGGAGGTTATCTTGATTAAAAGAAGAAGGAAGATAACTGACATCAACTAACAATCATATTTCCACAGATACACAATAGTGGGTCCAGACCTGATGATAGCTAATGTGGAAGCAGATGATGAGGCTGTGTACACCTGTCAGGTCATCACTAAGCTGGACATGGCTGAGGCCAGTGGCACCCTCACTTTATGTGGTAAGATCACTGATCATATCCTGCACCAACAAGTGTCCTTTTAAAAACATTAGTATTTTAATTAAAGAGACCTGTTTGTGGGGTGTAGAAAAGCAATGTTCCAGTAGCTGTGTTAATGACATTATTTTGTCCCCCTCAGATCGTCCAGACCCTCCTGTCCTCCTTCAGATCACTGATCCTAAGAGTCGCACAGTCACCATCAGCTGGACTCCTGGAGACGACCATAACAGCCCTGTGCTAGGTGTGGTACTGACACGCCCACACAAACACACACTTACAGAAATACACATTGCCCCCCCCCCCCTTCCCGCCTTACTCTTTCTTCTGCTCAGGCCTATGATTGTTTTTAAATCAATTTTTGTGTTGTATAATTTCTCCTGTTGCGACTCTGACTTTTTAACATTTGCCACACCCACCCCAGTGCACAAAACTTGATTTTGTCCAACTCCTAGACCCTGTTCAGACCTGGTATTAACTTCCATCCAGGGTGATATGATCACAAGGTGTCAGCGTTAAGTTCAGGTCTGAAAGCACCCAAATGCGTCCTCAGTGCGTCCTTAGATCAGATAACTCATCTAAGGATGAGTTATCTGACTCCACTCGCTCTCTATCTCTCGCTCGCGCCAACACATACACACAAACAATGTCATCAAACACATCTGTTTACACCAGGTCTGAACAGGGCCTACACTCAAAGCAACAAATCCATATCATGTATCCTCCTCTTGCATAATGAAAGGATTCTCTGCTTTCAGTACTTGAACATGATTATTGGTTCATCTGCAACATCAGACTTTTGTAAATCTCATCTCGACTTTGACTTTTAGTTTGACTTTATCTCGAACGAATCATTTTAAAAATATTTTTTATATTTGAATACTTCTTTAACGTTTACCCCCTTTTTTCCCATCAATCCTCGACTATTTGTCTCAACAGAGTACGTGATTGAGTTTGAGGACCAAGATTCGAAGGAGAGGAGCTGGGAAGAGCTGAAGAGAGTAAACGGGAACACAGAGCGTGTCAGCCTCCCTCTGTGGCCCGACATGTCCTACCGTTTCCGGGTCATTGCCATCAATGATTTGGGTAAGAGCGACCCCAGCAAGCCGACTGAAATGCACAAGACACCCGCTGAAGGTAAGAGACTACTAACTATGAGTTTTCATTGTCACAGTAACCGCCCGAAAAAGTACGATACTGACGTTTTTTCTTACAATCACAGCTCCAGACAATAACCCTGAAGATGTTAGAAGTGAGTCCACAGACCCAGACACTCTGGTCATCACCTGGGAGGTACGCCTGTTACCTTAATATACCATATCTTGAAGAAATGCCAAACTTCTTTTTGTGTCTTATTGGCTGCTGTTCCTGTCATTACAGGAAATGGACAAACGCAACTTCAATGGACCTGACTTTAAGTACAGGGTGCTGTGGAGGCGAGTGCTGGGCAGCGGGCCCAACTGGCACGTCAATCACACAGCGGCGCCGCCATTCATCGTCAATGACGTTGGCAACTTCTCCGCCTTTGAGATAAAAGTACAGGCTGTGAATGAGAAGGGAGAGGGACCTGAACCAGACCCGGTCATTGGCTACTCAGGAGAAGATGGTAAAATATATTTTTAAACTATAACAACTGCACATCAGGTTTTACAGCAATACGCTTTTCTTTACCTGGGGATTTTCTGAGTAATTGTTCTCACTTCCTGTCTCCTTCTTGCGTGCTGCCATCATCTCTTAGTTCCCTTGGAGGCTCCAATGGATGTGGGCGTTATACTAATAAACAGCACTACCATCAAAGTGACCTGGCTAGCAGTAGACAGAGAGACAGTCAGAGGGCACTTGCTGGGATACAAGGTACTGATGCTGTATCTCCTCTTGTTTGGCCGAACGTACTCAGCCTCTGTTCTCATGAATAATATATGTTTTGGGTTTACAGCGAGGGGAGCGACAGCTCAGCGTGGCAGAGGCTTCAGAGTTCTCTTTAGTTTCAAGGTTGTGAAGAATGAAGCCTCTTCTTCTTTTAGATGATCTCACCTTCAAAATGAATCACACCGTTAAAAGTTTCTTTCTCCTGGGTCTTTGGAGTACGTTCCATTCAACAATTTAGTCATGCCTTCTTTTTTCAACAAGGTTTTATTTTTTCCAGAAGAAAGTCTCTTGTCTCTTATGGTGTGACTGCATAGCTAAACATGGGCTTAGTATGAATTAAATTAAGTTTATGAAATTTCAAATATAACACAGAAACTAAGCAGTTATACCCTCTTTTACTTGCTCCAGATCTACTTGACCAGGACTGGCTCTAGGGGCCACCACCGTGGCAGAAGGGCCAAGGAGTCAGAAAGCACAATGGTGGTGGAGACTGGGGCCAACGAAGAAAAGAAGGTGATCAGTGATCTCAGGCCGTTCTCCCACTATTCGCTGGCTGTCATGGTATTCAACAGCAAGGGAGAGGGACCTGCCTCTGAGACGCTGTCCTTCAAGACCCATGAGGGAGGTGAGGATGAGAAAGAGAACAAAATTGAGGAGAGAAGGGTGACAATACTGACATGGGGGGGTTGATAGATAAAGTGGGTGAAGAGGTTCAATTCACCGAAAGGGGGAGAAAAAAATGATAGAGCAAGATCAGAGGGAGGAAACCGGGAGGGAGGGATAATAACAGGGGAACTGACACAGATATCCAGACAATGGGTGGAGGGAAGTAAAGAGAAGGTTTGAAATTGATGTAGGGGAAAGATAGTATTAAGAAGGAAAGGCTTTATGGAAAACATTGTCAGTAGATCAAAATAGTACAATAATGGCTTTAAGTCAAGTGCATTTTAATCAGACCTGTTTGTGTTGCTGCTAGTTCCCGGTCCTCCCATGTCCCTGAGTTTGGACAGCCCATCAGAGACAGAGATGACCCTCCAGTGGACGCCTCCTGAACAACCCAACGGAGTCCTCATTGGATATCTCCTGCAATACCAACGTAGTGAGCATTATTTCACATCTAAGTCCGGTTTTAACGGACGACATCACATCATCCCAATCCTGACATCTCTCTATTGGTGGTGGATTGATTTTAAGATTTTACTGGTCACTTTTGAAGCTTACCTTGATCCAGCCCCAAACTACATGGCAGAAATGTTGACGCCATATGAGTCTTAGATCTTAGACTTCTGCCACTATGCCTTCATGTAATGTCATCTTTTTCCTTTTATTGTTACCATTCTTTTTTTTGGTTGTATTTACTGCTTTCACGCGATACTGTCTTCTTATTGCTTTTATTTCTTAATAGCTTTTAATTGTGTGACTGACTTTTTGAAATTGCACCTGAGAATCATGTGTCGGCTTTGTCTGTCAAAGCACTTTGTAAACCCTGTTTTTAAAGGGGCTATAAAAAAGGTTCTTGTTATAATAATAATAATAATAATAATAATATAATCCTTTTCTAACTAGTGAACATACCATAAATCCTTTTGTTCCAACTAAATCAATATCACCTGAAAAATGTCAAAAGCGTAGCCTCCTAATGATGCTCATCAGTCACTGACGTGTCACCCGGACCAGCGTGTGGCCCATAACAATGTGCTGAAGATCAACTGGTGATTGAACGTTTTTTTGTCTGTCCTGTGGTCAGTTGTGGAGAGTGATGACAGCCCCATGCAAGTAGAGACAATAGACGATCCCACTGTCACCCAACTCACACTGAGGAGCCTGGACCGGCACAGCCACTATCGCTTCTACCTGCGTGGGCGCACTGCCACTGGAGACGGAGAGCCCATAATGAAGGATGGCGCCACCACGCTGGATGGAGGTACTAACCACCTTCTTTACAGTAACAAACGTGACTCATGCAGGACCAGCTTGTATTAGATCACGAATTTGATTCCTCCGTCTGAATGTGTTTCAGCGCCTCCTTCCAACATCAGCCTGTCACCGGGGGAAAACTCAATTAACCTCAGCTGGGTAGCCAAAAAGAGACATAGGAATGTTGACTTCCAGATACACTACCTCAGAAAGAATGGTATGATATCTACACTATGTACATAAGGAAACGCACCTTGTGCTCCAATTAGCTTTTGTCCTGGGAATAGTTATACAACCATGGTTTGTGTTGTGCTTCTGCAGATGGCAGTACATGGAAGAAGACGGAGAAGGTGAACTCTTCTCAGTCTTCCTACCAGCTCCAAGGCCTGACACCCGGCTCTGATTATCATCTACGCTTCACCCACAGCAACATCACCTTCTGGGAAACTAACATCAAGACAGACGGAACAGGTACGACAGGCGCTCTGCCTTCATTCATCCTCTCTTCTTTCATCTTCTCGGCTCTCTCCTCTGGGCTTCCACACAGCTAAATATAAAGCCCGAGTCCTACAGAGAGTGTCTTGCAGTTCCCAGGGCTGCCTGTGAAGTGCTTTCAAAGACTTCTGTGAAAGGAGAGCTTGGTTAGCCATATGAAATGATCCATTACTTGTGTTTGTTTCAGTGAAACGCCACCCTGTCAGAATTCATTATGCTCTGTCTCTTTTGCTCTAGATTCTGCTTCCTCCTTCATGTCTCTCCTTTTTCATCCTTTTCACTGCTTTTGTACTTGTACCCCGTTTCCCCTTTATATAAAAAAAAAACCTCACTCTCTTTTCTTTCCACCTCCCTTCTCCTTTTCCCTCTACAGCCATCACGGAGGTGCAGCAGAGCTTTGCGACGCAAGGCTGGTTCATCGGCGTGGTGAGCGCCATCGTGCTGCTGCTGCTGATACTGCTCATCCTCTGCTTCATCAAGAGGAGTAAAGGGGGGAAGTACTCAGGTAAGTGCAGCCCACCACAATGACTGTGAAGCATTCATCAGTAGAGCAGTGAACTGTTGATGAGTATAATTAATAGAGGCCTTGAGCAACAGCGTGAATTTACAATATTTGTCTGTCCTTCAAAGCCTGTTTGAAAGAGCAATGCAATGTCAGACAACTGCTGTGACGTGATGACGCACACTGGGTGTAACAGTCTGGAGCCATAAAACTGTCTGATAATGAAAATGACGCTGTGGTAGAAAAGGAAGCCAAGCACTTCCAGGAAAGCACCACGGTGAACAAGATTATTCTGACTGGAAAGAAGACGGTGAAAAAAGATGTCCCTGTCTTTAATATTCTCCCAAATCAGCTCTCTTCACTTTCTCATTTTTTACAGCGGCTACAACTCCAAATAGATTGACAATTTATTTATTTTCAACCTTCCCTCTTTGCCTCCTTTGCATTAAACATAAGGTGAAACAGACCTCAAAGCCTGAACGTCCTTACTTTGAGAGTAGAGGAGAAAAGAAGTGTGAAATAATAATGTCAAACCACAAGAGTAACTGAAAGCTGCAGACCACTGACTTACTGGTCAGAAAGAAAAATAAAACAGGCTTTCATCCCTTTCCACATGAGGGAACAAGTGGCTCTGTCTGTTGCAAAAACCAAGAACTAACTGAACTAGAGTGGCACCCACTATAGCGCATATATGGCCCCTTATAATAATAAGAATAAGACTAAATTTATTTACATAGCACTTTTCAATGCAAGTAACAACAATATTCACAAAAATTCACAGAGTCAAAAAAATTAAATAAAGATACAAATAATAAAAGTCATAGACATCATGGATCTTGATTTAAAAAAATTAAGATCCACTTATATTCCATGGGAAATTGGTGAAAGGTTAAAAAAAACGCATGTTGAATGTTGAAAAAAGTGGGGGGGAAATCCTGGATCTGCCTCCTGATTCCCATCAAAATTTAATGGATTCTTTCCTGACCCATTCTGCATCCTTCCACCAAGTTTTGTGTTAATCCGTCCAGTAGTATTTCAGTAATCCTGCTAAATAACGGACAAACAAAGAGAGATGACCTTAATGGAGCTAATAATAACTCTGACCGTACCCAAAGAAATTGTACTTCTGAGCAACTAATTACTTAAACACAAATTTAATTATGAAATTCATAACGGTCGTCGTTCCGCTAAAAGTCAGACAAGAAATTAAGTCAAAGGCCGAACTCTAGACCTCATAAATAAACTGATCTGTCTACAGATACCGAGAATATTTTTGTTCCTCGCACATGCATTTGGTTTTATCTGTTCATCCGACAGAATGTCATAATTAATGTGTGAGACGGTGGCTGTGAGAGAAACATGATTCAGATCTTCCTGATAACGAAATCCAATAATCTCTCTCCTTGTCAGTGAAAGATAAAGAGGAGGGCCCGATGGATTCAGAGGCGCGGCCTATGAAAGATGAGACTTTCGGAGAGTACAGGTTTGTCATCCGAGTGCACAGCAGTTTTGTTTTTGACGTTGTTTTCTATAGATGCTTTAAATTCTAACTCCTGACAGCCCTGATTCCCTCAGCACTGTTTGGTTTTCCTAACCCTTTGTGTTGCTTTTATTATCCCTCTTCTCCCCAATGCCTGCCTGTGCTATGCAGATCTCTAGAAAGGTATGCTCTCATGTAATATGCCCGGACCCATTTTTAATTATCTCCTGCATTACTAACCTACTGTTTTCCATGTTCAGTAAAATAATGAATTATATAGTGCTGCAACTAGTACTATTTTTCATTTTCTGCTCATTTTCTTCTTTAATCCATGAATCAGTTGGTCTATAAAACATTAGAAAAATGCTTGTCAAAATATCCTAAACTCAATAGCATTCAAATAAATACAATGTACGAGCAAGAAAAGCAGCAAATCATTGTTTGCTTGAAACGTGGTTATCAAAATAGTTGCAGTTGTATTATTGTGAATTTCTGGCTCGCATGTTGGCTGTTTTTTGAAAAGAAAATCTTGCTGAAAAAAGTAATGTAATCATGTTACGAATTTTAAAATGCCTCGTGATAATACTCCTTGCTTCTGACCTGTTGTGTACTCTATAGTGATCTTGAGGAGAAGCACACGGCCAGCCAGCCGTCCCTGTGCGAGGAGAGCAAGCTGTGCAGCGAGGACAACCTCGACTTCAACGGCAGCAGTGCCAGGACCATGGAGCTCAACATGGATGAGTCCCTGGTCAGCCAGCTGAGTCGGCCTAGCGAGGGCCCGGACGCGCTCCACGGCCTGCCAGACAACTCCCCGCTCAACCCCACCGCCGTCTCCCCAGCCCCCAACGGCACGCCCAACTCAGTTACCATTCTAGATTAACCCCCACATGTCCACCGGGGGACCACCAGACCAAAACATGTCAACACATATGTGCCCATATGCTCTTGTTCCTTATACTGACGTGCTGATCTGTACTTTGACGACTGATACACAATCAATATATTGACTATTCAGATGTCCCTGACAGTCATCTGATGGACTGGACTGTTTTGACCAAAGGAGTGTCCAAATGAGTGGACAATGTGATACAAGTCTGACTGACCTGAAGATGTCCGTCCCTCACCCTCTTTTATCTGTGTAGCTTACAACTAATCCAAATGACTAACATTCATTTCTCTCCCTTTCTTCTCTTTCTTTCTCTCAGCAACCAACTCTATAGAAAGATAAAGACAGAACGCTGTACAGATAGAACTATGAGAGGGACTGTGGCTGTGGCCGTGTAGAGATGCAGTCGTACATTGAGAGAGGAGGGTGGTGTGTGAGGAAACAAAAGTTTCCATCAGTCTTGAAACTTAGATATCTATCATGTCTTGAGACATTTTTTTTTTTTTTACGTCTAAAGCCATTTAATGTCTCAGATTGTATTTGCCAGTGACATTTTTCATGTATTTAATTTTGTATGTTTTTGACAAACAAAAAACATCTTCTTTTCCCCTTTTTATTTTCACCATCATGTTGTGGTATTGTGTTTTTCATTATTTATATAGATCTCATGACATCTCTTTATCGACATAGATCATAGATCAAGATGCTTTCATCGAAACTAAGTGAAGCCAAGTTTCTTACTATAAATAACATTGGATGCAGGGGAACTTGCTGTGAAGATGCTGAGTAGCATCTGGTGTATATAGCTGCATCTACATCTATCTACTTAGCCATAATACAGTATTATAGATATGTACATGCTCCTTATATGTTCCTGTGCCTGCTGGGTCTGCATAGAGCACCAGATTGATGTCATCACTCTCTCGCCTTCCCACCAGAAGTGTAATGCCATTATTGGAAATGATATTGTAATTTTTTGTGTCAACACACCTACGTGTAGCTTTCTGTATCTTGTCTTTGTCTCTTTCTACACTGTATTAAAAACATTGTTGTCTCTAATTAACAATCCTTTCATACCTGTCCATCCCATAATACGCTAATTGTTTGAGGAGCAGTATTTATGTATATTACAGATCGGAGAGTGGAGTCTCGTGGGCGAACACGCTCAAGTTTTATTTTCAGAATGCAAGTTGATATTGCAGACAGGCTTGATGATTGCCAGTTGGTAAAGGCAAACAGTTGGTAGTTATATCAAATGCAGAGAATGTATTCTTTTTAGGGCTGGGTAGTCATTGTATCTACATGCTACTGATAAAACAAATCTGAGATACAAGTTACTGGAGAGAGAAGAGTGGCAATGACAAGATCTGGAGGGACAGGTTTTTCCCCATTGAATGTAAATACAACCCTAAAAGATTGTTCTTATGAACCAAACCATGTTTGATAAAAAATGTGAAAAAATGTGCAGGTTTAACATCTAATTTTCAATTTGTTGCAAGCTGTAATTTTTCTTCTTTGTACTATTGCTATGATTCCAACCTTTCCCCTTTTGACTGCAGTGCGATTTGGCTGTTTTAGCAAAAAAAATAGCTCATAGCTGAGGAGAGAGGGGAAAACAAGGAAAAAAAATGTTCTGTCGATGTTTTCAAGCATTTCAAAATTTAAAAAAAGTGTACATTAGTGTCATTTAGTGATAGTAGTAGTTGCATTACAATGAAAGCTAAGATTCCGTTCCTGCCCATAACCATCCAGCGATGCATTGCAGTGCAGTGAATATCTGTGGAGTTTTTGTCCGATGCAGTCATGAGTGAGAGGCGGCGGTGCAGTTGGTGCACACCACAGGGAGCACCTATATGCAACGTTGCTGTCTCAGTTCTCCCTACTCAAATAAAAGCTCCACACTGGCCCGATATTACCTGACAGTCTGTGAGGTGGAGAACATGGGATGTCTTAAAACGGCCAGTGGCACAGACGGAGCTGTGTGTGTGAGCTCCCTGTTGTCGGTTATACAGACACACTCAGGACAAATAAAGGTTTAAAAAGATCTATTTTCATACCAGGAGCGAGGAATAACACAAAATATGCCAATATTCTAACTTGACTATCTGCTGCTAAACATCTGTGTTTGTCAGTGTTCGAGGGCAAATGTTAGCTTTGAATGAGGAATGAGTGTACACACACAGATACTCACTCGACTGCCACTCACTCTTTGCTTTCCATGTTTCAAGGTGAAATGTGCGGACGCTGGCATTTGCTTTCCACCATTGTTTTCCCCCCCATATTTTATAATTAAAAAGAGGAAAAAACCTTTGAAAAAGTGAATTGGTTCGTTTAGAGAAGCTTCTTGAGAACTCTGAAAAGCAGACAGGCTTTAAACAACAAGGCCCCTGTGGGAGGGTGGGGGCGAGAGAAAGGGAGGAAGAGTGTGTGTCCCTGTTGGGGTTTAAATGTGCCTCTTTGTGGTGTGTGGGGTGCACTGTTGGCATAATGGGAACTGGTGGGATCTATATGTACCATGGGTCGGCGTTAGAAGTTGGGTGGATTGTACCACATGTGGGGCCACGATAATTGTAACTGCATTATGAATCTACCACTGTAACTGGATATATGAGTGAAAATAAAGTACATGGAACAATCTGTACCAAAAACAAAGATTCCCTCTTTTGTCACCAGTGTACGAAACCAATGAAATCAATGAATATGTGTCACTTCAAATTAAGCAGTAAATATTGAATAAGTAGGATCCAATTCACTCTGAGTGGGAGCACAACAATCGATAGGTTTTATTAGCACATTGTGACAGGAGGACGGGCCTGCTGAAGGTGCGAGGTGGTCAGCGGGAGCTGGTGTTGAATTGATAAAAGTAGTCCCTGGTGGGTTTGTTGGTGTACAGCTTCTTGTCCAGGTACTCCTGACTGGATGAGACAGAGACACACAGAAACACGCAGTGAGTAACTGCCTCTGAAAATCTGAATTTTACATTTTCAAAATCTAAACCTACAAAACAGCCAAAATGTATATCAAGATAAAACACTTTCATATCACAATAAATGGCACATTATTTCTCAGAGGATTAAAGTCTGATTTTTGCTCCTGAGTGAAGGTTGTGGTTTATGAGCAGAAAATGAAAAACACTTGATAAACAGAAAACATCTTTCAAATCTATACATTAATTACAATATACAGTATGTATTCAATATAAATTGGATTTTTTGTTGATGGAAATTATATTGCATAATTACTGATATTGTTTCATTGCCCAGTCCTAGCTACACCCAGAATGTATTTGCTGACTAATGCTTGAATAGTGAGTGTATGTAGTTTGCAGTATGTGTGTGCAGTGCTCACTGTGCCTGCTGCTCCCTGGCCAGCTGCATGTTGTACTGATCCATCTGAATCCTTGTCTGTCTCCTCAGCTCTGCCGCTCTCGCCTCCTCCTCCTCTGCCTCTCTGGACTGCTTCAGGAGCTGATGGTCCCATGCTGCGTCATGCATCTTCTCAGCATCACGCTTTCTCTTAACATGGCAACAAAAAAGAACGGTTTGAGTGTTGAACCTGAGAGGAACTGCTGTGAAGGATACCAGGTTCAAAAAACATTTTACCACAATTGAGTGTTTCCAAATGTGGGTTTTAAGATGTTTCTGAGGATAAAACACATTTTCTTCTGAACGAAATTATATTTTTGGACAACGTTTTCCTCAAATTTTCCTAGGCAGAGGAAATTATTTGATAATTTCTAGCACTCTAAAAAGTTTTTTAAATCTGAGAATAATGAATACCCCTTTTGGTCAAAGCCTTTGGACATATGCAACCTGTAAAGAAATATTTACAAAACGACATGGAGGTGGATGACGAATTAGTGATATAAGTGAAAAACATGAACAGTAGTGCAGATATATAATAAATACAGAACCGCGGTTTGATAAATATGAACACAATATTAACCCTATGCTTTTTGTAATCACAAGAACCGAATGAAGACCCAATTGGACATTTTGAGTCAGTGTGTTAGGCAGCACTCGTCAGTAAAAGACTAAAAAAGGGAATAATATCTTTTGTGTGGATGCTGTTCATCATGGCTCAACATTCTGATTGACATCAAAATGTTTTGATTCACAGTTTGGAAGGACTTTTTCAGAAAGTTAGAACTAAAACAAGTTTGAAGAAGAGGAGGAGACATGACTTGAACACGAACAAGTCGTTTGTGTATGGGAAGTGCATTGTTATTCCGCGTGGCCCCAGTACCTGTCTCTCGCGGCACTGTGTCTCTCTCTCCTCATGGATGGCACGGAGCTGCTCGGGGCTCATCCCCCTCCACCTGTCAGTCAGAACGTGGTGCGGCTTCCCTCCTCCCACCTTTCTCTCTGCTGCCTCTGCACACTCTGTCATCATGTCGGACGTCAGCGTGTGCCTCATCTCTGCAAGATTCTCCCTTTCTTCTCTCCTGTGTTGCTCCATCAGTTTCTCTGCCTGCTCCGCAGCCTGTGGAGGACAGGTCATGGTGAGGCCTCACCGGGGAACCAGGGCCAGCTGATTGGTTGTTCCCTTGACGACTGGGATACAAGCAGCAGCTTCACTAAAACCTAACCACTAATATGTGGTTACATCTAGCATAGAGTCAGGAATCAGCCAAATGGTGAATGTCCTCCTGAGAGACCCAATCAGTCAGTTGCATTTGCTTCATGCATGTGAGTATGTATTAGAGAAACCACATAACTGTCAAAAAAACTACAACAATAACCTGGAGGACTTGTAATGATGCCTCCCAATGGGGGGTTCAATCAAGTGCATTCAGACAAATGAGGGGATGAGGGGAGAGCTGAATGGGGGCTTTTAAAAACAGAGAAGGCCCACACATGCATCAAAGCAGTTTAACCATCCGTGTTGCTTTGTACCAACGAATATGAATTGTCTTCCTGCAGCAAGAGTGTGCATCACTTAACATTTTCAATTAGCAAGTTTAATTTCAAAATCCCACTTGAGAACAATGCCACCGCTCAGAATCCCACTGGATTTTGCTTTGAGCGTTTGCAGCAGCAGGTGGTGTGTGTGTGTGCGCGTGTGTGTGTGTGTGTGTGTGTGTGAGTGTGTGTGAGTGTGAGTGTCCATCAGTGTGTGCACATGCATGTACTGTACCAGAGCTCGGTTGTAGTCGTTGTATGCGATGCGGATGGCATTCTGGCACTCCTCCTCTAGTGCTGCCTGTTGAACCCCCCTCAGGTCCTGATGCACAAGTTCTCTGCTCACCAGCATCTCTGTGACACACACATGATTTTGGGAATCAAATAATGTGTCTCATTTTTCACACGTGCATTAGCCATTACTCATTGCACAAAGCTCTTCAACAGTACACTCACACACGCACCGGCTCTATGGGATGAGCATCCATCAATGCCACCTGGCAATAAGGGCTGTGCGTAGGAGTGTGTGATTGTTTGTGCAGGAAAGCATGAAGCATGTGTGTGATCTACAGAGGCTATAGTGTAAATCATGTACGCTCATCAGTGATTACAGTGTGTTTGTGTGACTTCCTGAGTGTGTGCTTTTCTCTTTTCACCTCTATGCTTGTTTCCCATGTGCCTCCTCGCATTGTCCTCCCTCTGGGCTTGTAGATCTCTTTCTGTCTTTTTCATTTGTTCTCTCCTCACCTGCTCCTCTCCGATACCCTCTCCCTGCATGAAACAAGGAACACATGGCTCCAGGAGTTATCTGATCATGTATTCAACCCTCTGATGCACACCATGGACCCCACCAGTCACAGAAAGCCTATACCTGAAACATTTGCATACTGGCAGGCCCCAGCTCACGCTCTGGAATGGGGATCCTGAATGCCCCCTGCAGGCCACACTTGAGATCTGCATCACGCGAGTCCTCCACACGCTGCTGAGTGGCCCAGTACTGGACCAGGTCAGTGTGCAGAGCTGCTCGCTTCTCTCTGTCATCAGTGTCCAGCTGCAGCAGTGCGACATCGTGATACTCTCTCAGCTTATCTGCAATATATTGATAATAAAAACAACTGTGATCACCTCTCATTGGTGGTGAAAGGTGAATAACGTGTATGCTTCAGCTGATTTAATTCTAACCATAGTTTACCAAAAGCTTTGTCTCTTTGTCTCTCTATATTTTGCTGATGTTTTTTCTCCTGGACTTGTTGGTTCAGAACATCGGTGTCGAGACCCATCACACGCAGGCGTGTGTTGAAAATCCGGGCCTTTCGTGCTGACTCTGCAGACCTTCGCCTTTCCACTGCTTTCTCAGTGGACTGTTCTACAGGCAAATCCACTTTGTACATGTTGACAGTTTCTAGTGAGCCTGAAGGGAGGAGATACATCATCACATCAACGTTTATCGCTACAGTTTTTGGATTAAATACCCTTATCCTTAACTGAAGTAACAGCATATACCAGAAGCAACACTGTATTGTGAAACATGTTGCATTAAAAGTACCAGTCCTGAATTCAACGATAAAAATAACAAAATAATTGTCAGAAAAATGTATTTAAAGTATGAAAAGTTGGTCAGGAAAACTTAAAGGTTCAGTGTGTAGAATTGTGACATCTAGTGGTGAAGTTGCATGTTGCAGCTGAATACCCCTCACCTCCCCCTTCAAAACATAAAAGAGAACCAGTGGCAGCCTTCTGTTGTCATTAAAACCCCTAACCCTAACCCTAACCCTGAACCTTTAAATGATTCTAAATACTGTTTGGCACTTCAAACTGTAAAAACTCAGATTCTGAAGAAAACCTTAAAAATCTAAATGTCTCTAAATAAGTACAATCACACCGTGATCGTTGAATTTAGCTTGAAAAGAGACATCATAAATTCGTTTTGAATTGAATTGATCAGATTGATGATTTGAAATAGTGGAGTACAAATAGATTACAGCATAAAGTGGAAATACTTAAGTAACTTAAAGGGGTTAGTAAGGTGATGTACTTAATTACCCTCCAATAGGTCATCCACCAACCTTGGACAGGCTTCATTGAGTGTATATGAGCTGGAAGCAGGTTCTACAGTTCGGCTGTACTTTCTCTATTGATGACTGAATATTGATTGAAAGTAGAAACTCACCTCTGACGTTAGAGCTGTGTGCAGATAATGTATCTGAGGAGCAGATCTCTGAGCTCAGGGCTGCTTCATGTCCTGTTGTGTTTGACTGCCCTTGGTAACCATGGTAACACCTCAACACTCTGTGCGGTGTTGGGAATAAAACAAATAAACAGACAGACTGGTGGAGCTAAATGTATAATTATACTGCTCTCTCTACATATTTATATAAATAAAGTTATTATTATCATGATTATTATAATGAATTAGTATCACTGAGACGCAGACAGACTGATGGAGCTAAACACACGTGCATTACCTCTGGAGTTAAGATGATGTTTAATGAATTCGTGTCCCTGAAACGCTCCCACGTTATCTGGGGCCGTAAACACAACACAGCTGAATTCCCAGCAAATCCGTCTCCTCTCGCGAGAAGCCGCGAGGTCTCGAGTCTCGCGCGCTCGAGGCTTTTCCTGTCTGGTTGTAAAATGGCGCATTGTTGTCACATCTGCACCGCGGCTCTTTGACTCAGATTATGAGGCTGATTAGTTTATTAAACCAGACATGCGCTTCATGATGTGACTGACGCATAGCTTGGATATAGATTGAACCGCGATTCATTCATTTGCACGCATGCTTCGTCTGTAACGTTGCTTGCTCTGTAGACGTTGCTTGTTAGCATTAGCAACATTTTACTTGCTAACATCCACTGTGCTTTTTTTTAATATAGAACAGCGGTACAGATACATCGATCATGGGCTATTTAAAACTGATAGAGATCGAGAACTTCAAGTCGTACAAAGGAAGGCAGATCATTGGACCTTTTCACAAGTTCACTGCGATCATCGGACCCAATGGATCTGGTATGTTATGATCGCGGCTAACGCAGACGGCTTGTTAGCATTGGCTAACGGTAAACACAACCCAGGGATAACCCTCTGACTTTGGAGAGGCTCCCACTAGTACCACTGTTTATTCAAACATATCTAATGTGACCAGTCTGCACCCAAATGTTAATCCAGTACTTCTTGTGTTCATGATTTGAGTGTTAACTTATAATGCGGGTCCTCTGTATTTATTACAATGTATCATACAGAGGATCAGAGTTAACTTCTGTCTGTGCTCACTTAGATATTATCAGATCCAACTTGTGAAAGTGGATAATCTACTGCTTTGATTCTGGCAATGATCCTTTGTTATTATTCAATCCACTGAAACATTACGTCAAACTGTGTCTTTTAAAATGATTGGAATCAACAAGTATTGATTGAACTCTGACAAAATATGAATTACTGCATATTGTAAAAGCCATGAGGATAAACTTAACTGCTGGTATATATACAGATAAACAGTTCACTCAGTTTCTGTTTTACTTATGTTAAGCTTGTTTCTCTTAACACTCTGAACACTATTTGTTGTAGGAAAGTCCAACCTCATGGACGCCATTAGCTTCGTGCTGGCGGAGAAGACCAGTAACCTGCGTGTGAAGACTCTGAAGGATCTCATCCACGGAGCGCCTGTGGGGAAGCCGGCTGCCAACAGGGCCTTTGTCAGTATGGTGTACCAGGAGGATAACGGGGAGGAGCGCTCCTTCACAAGGGCCATTATTGGTATGAACGCTTATTGACAGTCGTATAGGTGGCTTCATTCATGTGTATCGCTTAGAAATCAGACTAAAAACCTCCTTATGTCACTGATACCTTAACTTTCAGGGAAGGTATATGTGCTATGTCCTTGGCTGTGGACTTACACAAGCATGAGTCTTAAATATGTTTTATATTTTAAAGTCACATTTTAAACATGAATCCACAATGAAACCCCAAATCGTCCAGTTCTATCTACAAGTCGGACAACTCTTTACGATATGATGAGATGTGTTTTATTATCATTTAAAGTGTCTTTTTTTTTTTTAAATGAAACATCCTTGTCTTGTGTGTTCTTTTTTGAATGAGCTTACGTTTGATCTCCGTCCTTTCGTGTGCATCAGGTTCCTCCTCTGAGTACCGCATCAACAACAAGGTGGTGGGCCTGCCTGAATACAGCGAGGAGCTGGAAAAACTCGGCATCCTGATCAAAGCTAGAAACTTCCTGGTCTTTCAGGTGAGACTGAAACCCTAAAGCTGTTTTCTAAATGGGGAAAAAAATGAATCAGTGTTATTTCATGAAGCTATTTGGAGAAGTTTGCTGTCAGACAGTTCAGTGCTTTTGTGGTTATATGTAATAAATGCGTTATTTGTATCTTTATGGTGAAAACAATTAATATAGCCAGGCATGTGTCTTCAATGGATATCAATGCTTTAGATGTGACATTGCCACTTGCAGCAGAGGTCCATAGTATTGTTTGTCAGGTGTAAAATTCATATCTGGCATCTTGGTGTTGGCAGTTTTCCATTTGTAATCACAATTTGGTTCCTTCCTCGTCTTCCCTCCAGGGAGCTGTGGAGTCCATTGCAATGAAGAATCCCAAGGAGCGTACAGCTCTGTTTGAGGAGATCTCCCGTTCCGGAGAGCTGGCGCAGGAGTATGACCGCAGGAAGAAGGAGATGGTGAAGGCAGAAGAGGACACCCAGTTCAATTATCATCGCAAGAAAAACATTGCTGCAGAGCGCAAAGAAGCCAAGCAAGAGAAAGAGGAGGTTTGTCCTTTATGGTGATTACAAATACAGTGTCTGGTTCTACAGTTACTCCCATACATTTTTGTTCTGCTTGGATTGTATATGAAATACTTCATGTAACTTTTGCATCATGGTTTTCAACTTTATTGACATGTATGAGGAATTTAATTTGTAGAAAGGCTCAGTTATTAGATGATGTACCTTCACACATAGTAAATGCAGCCTACTTTGGCAAGGACAGTCTTGTCAATGAGATTTTTTTAAGCATATGAAACACATTAGCGTAACTTTATCTTATCATCTGTGTGTCTCCCACCATCACACTTCCAGGCTGAGCGTTACCAGCGTCTGAAGGACGAAGTAGCCAGGGCCAGTGTTCAGCTGCAGCTCTTCAAGCTATACCACAATGAGACTGAGATCGAGAAGCTAAACAAAGAGCTGGCCCAGCGGAACAAGGAGATCGATAAGGACCGTAAAAAGATGGACCATGTGGAGGAGGAGCTGAAGGACAAGAAGAAGGAGCTGGGCCGGCTGATGAGGGAACAGCAGACCATTGAGAAAGAAATCAAGTAAGTTACTGACATGACAGCCCTGTCATTTATGCTTAATGCTCCTATACAGATCTAGTGCCATTGACAACTTTCTTGATCATGTGCCTCCCTCCACAGAGAGAAAGACTCTGAGCTGAACCAAAAGAGGCCGCAGTACATTAAGGCTAAAGAGAACACCTCCCACAAGATCAAGAAGCTTGAGGCCGCGCGTAAGTCATTGCAAAATGCCCAGAAGATGTACAAGAAACGCAAAGGAGACATGGATGAGCTGGATAAAGAGATGAAAGCGGTGGAGTTGACCAAGCAAGAGTTTGAGGAGAGAATGGAGGAGGAGGCGCAGAGCCAGGGCCAGGACCTCACCCTGGAGGAAAATCAGGTCTGATATGTTCTAATGTCGAATTTGAGTTTGAATAATTGATCTGCTCCAGGATTTCATTTTATTGAAACTGAAATGAATTGGATTCAACTGAAAAAAAATCAACTATTATGCTCATGTCCTAGATGACTGTGTAGTCTTTGAAATAAATTCAGCAGTTTGGCATTAAGACACAATTGGAAGAGGAGCAAATGCAATTTTCGGGATTTAGTGAGCGTGAAGTGCGTCTCAGGCTGTTGTTATGGTGTCAACACTCAATGGATGTTTTATATTGAATCTAGTTAACACAACCCACTGTTCCTCTCTCCTCCAGGTCAAGCAGTACCACCGTCTGAAGGAGGAGGCCAGTAAACGTGCTGCTACGCTGGCACAGGAGCTGGAGAAGTTCAACCGTGACCAGAAGGCCGACCAGGACCGCCTTGACTTGGAGGAGAGGAAGAAAGTGGAGACGGAGGTAAATACAATAATGATGACAGTTTTTTCCTATGCCAGAAAAAACTTGAATGCATCTAACCAAACATTGTGTCCTTTCTCTCCAGGCCAAAATCAAACAGAAGATCCGGGAAATTGAGGAAAACCAGAAACGTATTGAGAAATTAGATGACTATATCACCACTAGCAAGTACGCTGCTCTCATGGTTCAGTTTATTTATTTTATAAGTTTCTCCAAAATGCTCTTTTACTCACACACTCCTGTCCTGTTACCCCCCCTTAGGCAGTCATTAGATGAGCAGAAGCGCATGGAGGAGGAGCTGACTGAGGAGGTGGAGGGCGCCAAGAGGAGGATTGATGAGATCAACACGGAGCTGAATCAGGTACACAATACACACCCCAGGCTTCAAATGCTGTTATACTTGCTTATATACTGTGTTCATTTTAAATGGTATCGGGTAAAGTATTGTTCAGGAACCAATACCACAATTACGATATTGGTACTGGTGTTGAAAACGTTTGAAAGATACCACCTCTAGAATCAATACCGTTTCTTACTCTGGACATTTTCATAATTATGGAAAAACATGAGTGTGACATATACAATAAATGATTGCTGTGTATGCCAGTAACCCATACCAGTGGGTCAGCATGCATAGTACCGGTACCGGTGCTCCTATTGTCTGTTATTAGTTACATCCGAAAAATTATCAAACTAATTCTAAATATTTTGCATTGTTTGCTGTAGGTAATGGAGCAGCTGGGAGATGCCAGAATCGACAGGCAGGAGAACAGTCGCCAGCAGCGCAAGGCTGAGATCATGGAGAGTATCAAACGACTGTACCCCGGCTCTGTGGTGAGGCAACTGACCGCTTCCTTTACTATAGTGTTTAATTTTCTTATGCTTCCTTCTGGATCCAGTAAAATCATTGAACAAGCTCTCCTCTTTCAATCCTCAGTATGGTCGTCTAATCGACCTGTGTCAGCCCACTCAGAAGAAGTATCAGATTGCTGTGACTAAAGTGTTGGGCAAGAACATGGACGCCATCATTGTTGACTCTGAGAAGACCGGCAGAGACTGTATTCAATACATCAAAGAGCAGAGAGGAGAGCCGGAGACCTTCCTGCCTCTCGACTACCTTGAGGTGAATACTGGAAAGAATTGATAACAGCTCGGCTCAAGGCTTTTCAGGATTTCAGCACATTTTTACATATTTTATCAGCGTGAATCATGGAAATATTACATTTACGTTTATTATTTAATGTCCGGGACAATTTTTTTCTGTCGAATAAGGCATTTCATCTTTTCGCGTTAAAACAAGGCAATTTGAATTATAGAATGGTTCATTGATAAACTTTTTTCTTTACAAAGGTGAAACCAACAGATGAGAAACTGCGAGAGTTGAGAGGAGCCAAGCTGGTGATTGATGTGATTCGCTACGAACCCCCCCACATCAAGAAAGCCCTGCAGTACGCATGTGGAAACGCCCTGGTCTGTGACAACGTAGAAGATGCAAGAAGGATTGCGTTTGGAGGGCCATACAGACACAAGGTAATTTAGGTCACTAGCTGAGGTGTCATGACGACGAGAGGACTGCAAAGCTGTCATTTCCTGCCTAATGTAGAGGTAGATGTCACCCATATCTATCTTTCTACCCAATCTCTCCTTGTCTTCCCGTGTCCAGACAGTCGCCCTGGACGGTACTCTGTTCCAGAAGTCTGGAGTCATCTCTGGAGGAGCCAGCGACCTGAAGGCCAAGGCCAGGCGCTGGGACGAGAAAGCGGTGGACAAGCTCAAGGAAAAGAAAGAAAAACTCACAGAAGAGCTCAAGGTAATGTTGAATATGAACACCTTGATCAGGGTGGTTGTGATTTTGGTCCTATTTGCTTGTTAGTTATTTACTGTGAAACGTTATTATGCTGGAATACGGTCGACATCTCCTGTGTAACCACACGATCTGGATAGTTGTTGATCCATAGTCGCTCACTGCAGTTTGATGGATTTTCACTTGATTTTAAATCTCAGCAATTTCCACTAAATGTGTTTCTTTTGTAGGAGCAAATGAAGGCCAAGAGGAAGGAGGCTGAGCTGCGTCAGGTTCAGTCTCAGGCCCACGGTCTGCAGATGAGACTCAAGTACTCCCAGAGTGACCTGGAACAGACAAAAACCCGCCACCTCTCCCTCAACATGCAGGTACAGCCTCGTCATCTCATTCTTCCTGAATGCTATTACTCAAGGGACTGTTGTATTAAAGCTTGTTTCATTTGCATCCTGCAGGAGAAGTCTAAGCTAGAGAGTGAATTGGCAAACTTTGGCCCCCGCATCAACGACATCAAGAGAATCATCCACTCCAGAGAGAGGGAGATCACTGACCTACGGGACCGCATGAACCTGGTGAGACTGACAGGAAGCAGGGTCCTTTTAAGAAGTCGGTTTGTGTGTATTTAACACTGCAGTGATAGCAACATGGATGTTTTTGGTCTCCAGGTGGAGGATGAGGTGTTTGTGGAATTCTGCGAAGAGATCGGAGTGAGGAACATCCGAGAGTTTGAGGAGGAGAAGGTGAAGAGGCAGAATGAGATTGCAAAGAAGCGGTGAGTTTAGTCATTACATTTTTCCAGTTCCCGTGTAGATAATTCATTGTTCTTCTCAGATTAAGTAGTCTAATTTCTGTTTGGTCTAACCCGATTTATTTTTTTCCTCAGTCTTGAGTTTGAGACCCAGAAAACTCGTCTGGGGATCCAGGTCGACTACGAGAAGAACCAGCTGAAGGAGGACCAGGAGAAAGTGACGATGTGGGAGCAAACCGTCAAGAAGGATGAGGCTGAAATAGAGCGGCTTAAAAAGGTAAACACACAAAATCAAGGATGAAAACTTCAAGGATTTGACCCAGTAGGATTCATACCACCTCCACACTGCAGCCCTGAAACATTGATAGGAAATGTCATTGTATGACATGGGTACTAAGAAATGCAAACGTTTTTTAAATTCTTTTTTTAATTTAGTAATTGAACATAGCGTTGTTTCATGAGATGGAAGTTAAACATGGTTCTTTGTCCTAAATGTGAACTGAACTCACCTTCAAAGATCCACAGGAAATCAGACCCCTTTCATTTTTTCACTGTTATTGTTTATTTCTCTAAATCACTGTTAACTTCTCCTCTCAATTTGGACATCAAGTTGAATCTTACACGTGTCTTATCTTCCTGTAGGAGGAGCACAGACACATGAAGATCATTGATGAGACAATGGCCCAGCTACAGGACCTGAAGAACCAGCACCTCACCAAGAAATCTGAAGTCAACGATAAAAACCACGAGATGGAGGAGATCCGCAAAAAACTGGGTGGCGCCAACAAGTCAGTGGCTACACATATATCAACCTTAATATTGTGAATATACATACATATATAATATGTTACTTTTGAGTCAGTGTGTTCTAAATGTGTTCTTGTATATTCCAGGGAGTTGACTCAGCTCCAGAAGGAGGTGACGGCCATTGAGACTAAACTGGAACAGAAGCGCAGTGACCGTCACAACCTGCTGCAAGCCTGCAAAATGCAGGACATCCGGTTGCCTCTTCGCTCTGGAACTATGGACGATATCAGCCAGGGAGAGGTAGATGCAGATCCATTCATGTAGGCGCTTCCTTTTATGCCATTGGGATTGAAAAATGACTTAATTATAATTTTTTTGCTGATCCAGGGGAGCTCGCAAACAGAGGAGACCAGCAGCCAGAGGACGTCCAGTACTGTTCTGGCTAAAGAGGCTCTCATCGAAATTGACTACAGCATCCTGACTGAAGACCTCAAGGTTACTAGTCCAACTACACCTCTGCTTTACATTTTAAAGGCCAGCTTGGTCTCTGCTCATTATTTTTTTATTTAAATGTGACATCAGATCTCTGGATTTGTGTTGTAGGTAGCAGTGTTGATAATTCAAAAAAAATTCTACACACAGAAAAGTGATATTTCCAGCCAGTCCCAATTTTAAGCTACACTCTTAAACTTATTAAATCATGTTGGACCTACTACAGGATACGCTTGCGGAAGATGAGATCAAGGGAGAGACAAACGCACTGCAGCAGCGTCTGAACGAGCAGCAGAGCATCTTGCAGAGGATCAGTGCACCCAACATGAAGGCCATGGAGAAGCTCGAGAGCGTCAGGGACAAGTTCCAGGAGACCAGTGATGGTGAGATGGCCGAGGTTAAACGGGTTTAGAGAAAGGGAGTGGTGCCGATTCAGAGAGACGTTCCTAATGATATCATCAATGTGTGTGTCCGTCCGTCTCAGAGTTTGAAGCTGCTCGTAAGAGAGCCAAGAAAGCCAAACAAGCCTTTGAGCAGATTAAAAAGGAAAGGTACGACAGATTCAATACCTGCTTTGAGTCCGTGGCCACCAACATTGATGAGATCTACAAATCCCTCTCACGCAACAGCAGTGCCCAGGTAAGTCACAGGATAACATAAATCTGCCATTGTACAGCCTCCTGTCTGGATTAATTTAATAGCAAACATTTAACAGTGAGTGTGTTTTTTCCTCTGTAGGCTTTCCTGGGCCCAGAGAACCCAGAGGAGCCGTACCTGGATGGCATCAACTATAACTGCGTGGCTCCAGGGAAGAGGTTCAGACCCATGGACAACCTGTCGGGAGGAGAGAAGACAGTAGCTGCCCTCGCTCTGCTCTTTGCCATTCACAGGTGAGACAGTGGAGGAGGGGGAGATGCAGTCTGAATACATGATTGTGTTGCTTGGAAGTTGACAAAAGATTTCTGCCCGGCTGGAATATTGTTAACATCATCTCTCCTGCTCGTCTGTAGCTACAAACCCGCTCCCTTCTTTGTCCTGGATGAGATCGACGCTGCTCTGGACAACACTAACATCGGCAAGGTCTGTTTCAGGAGTTCAGTTTTTTCTTTATCAATGTTGTGTCTGATGTTAACTCAGAGGGTTGTTGTTATTGACAATGATTGTCACGTAAACTAATACTCATGACCTCCTGTGAATTGAAGGTGGCCAATTACATCAAAGACCAGTCCGTGCTGAACTTCCAGGCCATCGTCATTTCGCTCAAGGAGGAATTCTACACCAAGGCCGACTCGCTCATCGGTGTTTATCCAGAGGTGTGTTTCTCAATATTCTCTCTATATACAAAATACTGAAGAAGATAGAGCCATACAACTTTAACAGTCTCATAAAAGAGTATCTGCAGGTTCCAAAAAATGTCACTGCCCCCCCAAAAAGGGCTTTAAACGGTATTAAAAAGTCTTAAATTGAATTTAGAAAGGTCTTGAATCTTACTTTTTAGAAAGTATCAAAGTTGATAAATCCATTAAGTGAAAATTAAGGCCCTTTTAAAAACAAGTTAAGTCTTATCTTGCAGTAATTCTTCTACCTATGTACCAGTATTAAATTGCAGTCTATGGTGAAGTAAATCAAATCAAATTCCCTAAAAAGCACCGATACATTTCTTTTCCACTTTTTTTGCCATTTCATTGACCAGATAATTGATAATGAAATTAATGTACATAATTTGGTGCGGCCCTAATCATGACCTATATTTGGTACATCTAGTTTCATACTTGGCCTCATTAAGGCAACTTAGAAAGACATTCAGAATTTTAGTTTTATTATCAAAGTATTAACTTACTTTCCTTCTCTACCCACAGCAAGGAGATTGCGTCATCAGCAAAGTCCTCACCTTTGACCTCTCTCAGTATCCTGACGCCAACCCGAATCCCAATGAATAGGACCAGGCACTTCCAACACTGGTATTTAGTGAGATGGACGCTCATGTACTCTATAGACACAGATCACGTATCCATTAGGTCCCACATGTTATTTCCTATTGTTTTTTTTAATGTGTATGTATTTTTGGGATTTGTTAGATTAGTGAATTCTTTTTTTTTTTTTTTTGTTGGGTGGTTGTTCTTTATAAGCTGCAACAACCAGGATGTATGTACATTTCTACAAATCAGCCCTTTCTCAATTTGGCCAAACACGAGTCGTTATGATAACGAATCATGATATCAAAGCTTTTTAACAAACAAGTTTTTATCTTGAGCAAAAATGTGTTGAAATGACCTGAAACAAGTTTTAGCTCTCATAACTTTTATACTGCCCTCTTTTCAATGGTGTGGTTTAAAGCCTGTCTTCTGTCGTGTGAACTAAAATATGTATTTTCATTTTTCTTATGTGACCTTTTTAAAAGTTTAACCATGAAACTGACGCTACAGATTGAATACAATACAGATACATTCCCATGTGGTAGCTGAAACTGGCAATGCTATAATGGGGCTTTGTCAAAACCACAATCGTGAAACTCAAAGAAAATGTGCAGCGGTGTCTGTATATTCCCAGAGTGATTCAGAATCAGCTTTAAGCAAATGGAAAAAATTTATGTAAGTGAGAATATTCTGTCCGGGCTGTTTTGTTGTTGTTTTTTTTCCTGCTTTTGATCGCTTTGCTTCAATAAATAAAATTGAATTATTTAAGCTCCTTTTATTTTGTTTACGTTTTCTGATCTCAGATGCTGCTGCTCACCGTTTAGTGATACGGCTTTAGGGACATTTCTTACCTTTACATGAACCTGTTTGAACCCACAATGCAGCATGCATCTTGCTGCATTAGTTTCCTTTCCCTAAGCAGGGAGCAGCAGCAGCACTCTTTGCTTTGCTCGGCAAGACTATTTATAGAGGCTCTCAATTTCCACACCTTAACTTCTGCAGGGGGGAGCGTCTAAGGCACCATCTTCTCATCAATCGTCCGCCTGCGCTCACCCTCTCATCTCGGAGTCGGTCTGATTGTTTACAGGAGCAAACTCGCCTGTTATGTCGGGTGTTTTCATTCTTCATATCCCAGCAGGCGTTGTCAGAGTTTTTGTTTGTTTGCAGAAAAGAAAAATTAACACAAATACGTTTTTAGATGATTTATTTCTTCTTTTTTTTTTTTTCCAATGGTGGAAACACTAGTGTAACATCAACCATAGTGGCACAGATCCAGAAGTGAAGGACAGTTGAGGTCAGACGTTGAGCTGAAACGTTGACTCAAACTGTGGGTATCTCCGAAACATCGAAACATGATGTCGTGTACGACAGCGAAACAGGCTGATCAGAGGATAATGTAAACAAGAAAAAAAAAAAACTCTGAGAGGCCTGTCCTGTTTGCATTTAGGCACAAAACACGTAACATGTGCAACAAATTATGCCCAATGCAATTTTGAAAACGAATTAACGGATAAACGAATGAGCTTTCAAGCTAATTCCACCATACTCCAGGTATGCTGACGATACATTCTCTGTACAGGTCAAACTAACTGCCCCCAACCCACAGGTATGACATTTACGTAAATGAAAAACAATTGAAAAAACTTAAACACAGCTAAAACTTAAGGTGATTATTTATAAAGATGACATGTACGTCTATGTCCCCCAAATAAAATAAAAAAGTTCCAAAGGTTCCTCATTAAAATCTGCTAAAATCAACTGTGTACAAAACCAGTTGCGAGCAGGAGAAAACTTTGTGATTAAAAAGTCATAAAAGACTAAAAGTCAGCAGGTCCTAATGAATCAGAGGACACTGCTTCACAAACTTTTAAATGTTTAGCACCAGAGCCCTTAAATAAAGAGTGTGAACTGAAAACTCAGTTGAACTTTTCCGGACCTGGATGCACAGAAACTCAGTGGAGTCTTTTCCCAGCGTCCTCACTGGACTTCAGCACGATAAACACGGTGTCTGCTCCACACATTCACCGAGTCTCTTCAGACATTCAAGTCAACTGACAGTGTCCTACCTCTCTCTCTCTCTCTCCGAGGCTTCAGACACTCAGCTCACTCACATGGCCGTCTTATAAGTCTGTGGAATGGATAACCTCAACAAAACGCTACAAAGAAAGGAGAGCGTCAATCTGTTTGCTCTGAGATAAGTTAGTGTTTTTATTGGTTTCAATAAATCTGAGGTTTAAGAAGATGCTTCATAATCAGATATTGTTTCTCCTTAACTTAGTTAAGTTAAAGCCCCACTTGACAGTATATCAAACCTGAGCCTTTTTTTAGGCCTTGAGTCAGGTTGGTAGATACAGATTGTCACATGGACGTCAAGCTTGGTAAAGTGAGGTAAGGTGGAGCCACCTGCAAGAGTAAAAACCACATGATGACCACGTAGAACTCGAGTGACAGCCTCTAAACTTCAGAGTCGGCCTCTGCCTGCTCAGGTACAGAGGGAACCAGGGGGATGGGACGTCTCTTCCTCCTCACAGCGGGGTCTGGCTGCCTTGTTGCCTGTTTGGCCACAGATGGGCCAGAAGGAGGTTCGGGGACGGCGCGTCTCTTTTTGACAGAGGTCATGCTGCCGGAGCGTTCGTTCAGGATGCCCCGAGCCATTCCTTCCATCTCGGCCATGGGGATACGCATGGCATCAGCCATCTCCTGCTTAGAGGCAGACACAAAGTCACCGTCTCTAGCCAGGGAGGCGAGACCGCCCTTCACTAGAGCCTGAAAGACAGAACATTATACAGTATTGATTTTAATGAATGCAATTCATTTTTTTATTTTCTTTTATATTATCTTTCTTAATTAGGGCCCGAGCACCGAACGGTGGGAGGCCCTATTGAAATTGTAAGGATTTTTATTATTATTATTATTATTATTATTATTATTATTATTATTATTATTATTTCCCTTTGGGGGGCTTTTTCAGGGCCTAGACATGCTCAAAAGATCATGAAACTTTGCAGGAAATTCAAGGCCTACGGATATTTTAGTATTCTGGAATAATTTGAAATGGGCGTGGCAAAATGGCTCAACAGCGCCCCCTGGAATGCAGCCCCTAGGTTTGTCTGTCTGTCTGTCTGTCTGTCTGTATTATTTTTTTTTTGGACGGACAGACGGACGGATTTAATTTGTTTGTTTTTTTCGTCCGTCTGTCTGTCCGTATTATTTTTTTGGGGGACGGACAGATGGACGGATTTTATAACTGTGCTGGTTTAAACAAAACCTTGAAGAAACAAATGTCACTCAATCGAAGTCTAAACTTAATCTGTGTCGAGGACAGAGCAGAGAATAGTGTTTATTATCTCTTATCTATGATGGATGGGACAATGCATTATCAATACATCAATTCCTGATGAATAATTATGATTTAACAGTCAGAGCTCTTTCCTCACTTACCTCGTGGACGAGCTGGTCGGCTGCAGTGTGGGAGCTCTGACTCTGATTGTCACCATAGTTCGGGTCATACGGGACCTGCAAAGAAAAAAACATGCATTCATACATCGTCTGCCTGAGCTGTTCTTCATCATGTACACTGGATGAGTTCCATTTGAATAAAATATTACCTGTGTTCTGTCTGTTCTCACAGGGATGCTCCAGGAGCGCCTGTTACCTGAACAAGGGGGAAAATAAGAAACATGTATTTATCAAGGACAATGAAAAGTTGTAAATCTATCAAGAGCTGTTGACTGACTAATTAACCAGGTTGTAGCTTCTCAGTTATGAGGATCTGCTGCTTTCCTTTGTCCCATGACATGAAACTGATTATCTTTGAAGATGTCACTCAGGGAAAATGGATTGTTTTCTGGTATGCTATAGACCAAAATGTTGCTCAGTTAATTAGGAACATAAGAAATAGTAATACAAAATATATTTGGGGGGCTTAAATCCTTAAATTTTTGTTATCTTATCACTTGTTTTGCCAGGTTTCACCGTACACTAAACCAGACAAAACAGCAAAATTTACAAAATTTACAAAACTACCAAAAAAGCAAAATACAATTCTTTACTCTTGAAAGTGAGTGAACTTTCACTGGGTTTACATCATTATAAATTTCACAGGAATCACAGGAACCCTGTTTCTGTGTCAGACCTCTGGACATACCTGGCTCTGCGTCCTCACTGGGATTGGAAAACTCTACGGGGCTGCCCTCTCTTTCAAATGAAAAACTAAAAGACAGAAAGAATGAGCACCCATCAGACACAGTCACTCACAGTGAGCATGTGTCATCACTGCAGATGGGAGTGTGTGTGATTCTTACTCTGCGAAGGCGTTGTTGTTAGTGTTGTTCCTCGTGGCTGAGGGGAAAAATTCGGTAGTGGGGAAGTCTGGTGAAGGCTCAGGTTGGCTGTCGGAGAACTTGAGAGGCCGCTGACTGGTCATCTGTGGGGACTGAGCGTTGGTGGGTTCAGAGGAGAATGAGTCCACCCGGTTACCGAACAGACCGTGTGTGCGCTGGAAACACCAAGACAAGCACACATGCAGGTACAATCCCATATTAGTGCACATGGTAAATCTAATGGAGAAGTCTCCCCCTTTATTTTACTATCAGGCAGAAACATTATGTGGGTTTGATGTGTCGAGCATGCAAAAAATGAAAAAATGCAATAATTTCCTAATGACATTGAGAATATTTAAAGATTTTTAAAAGGTTTGTTTCAGATTGTTATCAATTACTTGGTTTGTCTGTTATTTAGCAGCATTACACAAAAACTACCAGATGGATTTCCATGAAACTTGATGGAAGGATGATCTATGGGTCAGGGAAGATTTCGATGAGGATCTGGAACAGGAAGCAGCTCCAGGATTTTTTTTCCCACTTTCTTTTACATTGAGATATTTTTTTTATGTTTTCACCAATTTCCTAAGGAATCATTTATGGATCAAGAAGAACAGGGATGTATAGGGTACTAATATTTATGTGTGTACAATTTGATTGAACTTAGGACTGTTGGGCCTTGGCGAAGGTATGCACTCTTCTGTGTGCTACTCTAGTTTCAGAAAGGGGTTTTCACCTGGTAAATTCCCTCTTCTCCAGCCTCCTCCATGGCTCTGTCCAACTCTTCCTCATTCTGCAGGTCTCCTGAAATGGTCCTGTGCATCTCTGGAGCTGTCTCTTCATCGATACTCCTCAGCCCCGCCTTGAAAAACATGGAGGATGTGGAGAAATGAAGAGAAGCAGCAAACAGCACCGTGTACCCAAGGATAGAAAGAAGAGAGAAGGAGTAGGTGAGACATAAGCAGTCCTACACTGTAAGCTAAGTGGAGTGATAATAGCGAAGTTCATAAAAGCTTACTAATACAATATTTTATTGATTTGTTTCCATCTAAAGTTTACAAAGAGAAAAACAATATGCATCAACATTTTTGCCAATAGTGCACATCCTGCAAAATGTTTTAACATCTCTCTTAAATGAGTGATTTTCAGTTAATGTGCAGTGATTTGCCGTCTGAAATCTGACCCCATGATGTCTGCTCACCTGGATCTCTGGGCCTGAGGCGTTCTTCTTCGTGGGCCTGTAGCCGTAATACTCCTCCTGCCGCTTCAAGAATTTGCGTAAACAGTCCTGGAGCAGGAAGGTGGCGTAGAATTTCCCCACAGTCACCTCATCATCTATAACCAGACACATTACAGTGTAATCAGGTTTGTTTGTTATTTTTTTATAATGCACTGATTCTATTTATTCAGACTCACCTCCTATCGGGGGGATGACCTGGTCTAAGAGTTTCATACTGGTGCGTTTCCAGATTTTCTTTATAATGGCCCGCAGCTCCTCATTGGCCTGCTCGAAATTACCTGTTCAAAACAATCCAAGAAAAGTTTGAATGACAGAACAACAGTCTGTGCATCATGTCGGAGTAAACAATCCATCCATTCAGTCCATGCATTCCCAATGGATGGATACGAGCTGTATACGACAGGTACTGCTGCATTGCACCTTCAGTTTTGATCTTGAGAGCAGTTCTGACCAGAGCAAACAGGGTGGCGTTGAAGGTGACCGTGCCGTCACTGTTGAGAGGCATGTTCATACCAACCAAACGCTGCAGACAGAACAAAGAAGGAGAAAAACAGTACTTTATTTTTAAAGTTTAAGTACTTTTTGGTGGGTTTTTTTCCTTTCTAGTTTCATCAGCTGACCTAGTTCAGAGTATTTATCAGGAGAGGAGGGGAAGGCTCGGAGGGTGGAGAGGAGGTGAACCTGGGAGGGCCCTGACTGGAGGTACTATGTATAATTCATATACGTTACATGTCTAACACCTAACACCTGTAAATTGATTTGGGATATTCAATCTTATGTCTCTCTTCTTGTGTTTTTTGTCTTTAAATGTTATTTTGTCTATTTGCAGTGATTTGACCGACTTTTAAATGTAATTATTCAACATTCATGAACTTCCAAACTCTCCTACAGTGGGTAAATTCCCTGTAGAACAGTTTATATAAAGCACACTTTAGTTTTGACCCTGTTGATTGTCTGTACCTTGCACGCAGCTCGATGAGGACAGAACTTGCCAAAGCCCAGTGGAGGCTGGATGCGTCGCAGCAGCGTCACCACATCCAGATGTTTAATTCTCCCACTGTTGGATCCGAGACACATGTTACAATCATCTCAGGTGGCAGACGTTTTAATCTGACCTAATCATGGGGGTTAACTGAACATGTATTCATTCATTGATCTCAATTTGAATGCAGGCTCACGTGGCTTCAGGGTCGTATTCAGCCCAGATCTTCTTAAACTCATCCAGATGATGAGGACCGAGCAGGGACCAATCACGGGTCAGGTAGTCAAAGTTATCCATGATGACAGCGACAAACAGGTTGAGGATCTGAAGCAGGTAGAAATAAAACACCTTTCTGAGCTCTTCATTCATCATGATCATGGCTCAACTATGACACTAAATACTAATTCAGCTTAAAGGCAACTGTTGTGTTAATCGTTGATCCTTACCAAGAATGCACAGAGACAGTAGAAGCTAAGGAAGTAGAAGACAGCGAAGTTGGACCCGCAGGTGAACTCCTCTCCTGGCAGGAAGTCAGACTTAGGGTCACACTTCTTCCCGTACATCGAAGCCATCATGACGTCCTGCCAAGCCTCTCCAGTTGCACATCTGGATTCATAAATGCACAAAAACTACAGTGAGAATTTGGCTGTTTTTCGACCTGCAAACAATGAGCTTTGAGCTCTGCTCAGGTGGACTCACCGGAATAACATCAGAACAGCCTGAGGGAATGTCTGGAAGTTGTTGTTGCGGTTGACCTGGGTGCCGTCCACTAAGGCGACCTTTCCGAAGATCTGGAGGGACGTTACAATTCCAGGCAAAATGAGTGCACCCATGACAAACACAGAGACTTGTCTCAGTGGCAGTCAATCAGAAACATTTAAACAATCTACAGATATTTACAATGTTTTCATTCAGGAAATAAATACTGACCTGCATCCCGATGACAGCGTAGATAAAGAAGAGCATGATGATGAGCAGAGCTACGTGAGGGAGAGCCTGTGGACACACACCAGACAGGTCAATTAAAGAGAGTTAAAAGTGGAGAATAAAAATAAACATGAAAATAAAGACAACAATTTAAACTAGGGCTATGTTGTAGCACTAACTGGCCCGAGCACACGCATTTTGAAGCCTGTTGCGGTTAGTGGAGAGAGCGATCAATGACCAAGCGCACGTCTCCACGTTGCATGCGTTTTGCGCACTGCGGCAAGGACAAACGCTTCACTTCCTGCGTCCGTCACACGATGTTGATCCTTGCCTGCTAATTGCTCATTACGGTCCACGCTATCAATTGCACATCACACTGTGCACCGTCCAAAAAAAATAATAATAATACGGACAGACAGACGGACTAAAAAGTAACTAAAAGTACAAAAGTAACTAAAAAGTAACTAAATGTACCAAAGTAACTAAAAAGTAACTAAAATTACCAAAGTAACTAAAAAGTAACTAAAAGTACAAAAGTAACTAAAAAGTAACTAAATGTACCAAAGTAACTAAAAAGTAACTAAAATTACCAAAGTAACTAAAAAGTAACTAAAAGTACAAAAGTAACTAAAAAGTAACTAAATGTACAAAAGTAACTAAAAAGTAACTAAAAGTAAAAAAGTAACTAAAAGTACCAAAGTAACTAAAAAGTAACTAAAAGTACCAAAGTAACTAAAAAGTAACTAAAAGTAACTAAAAGTACGAAAGTAACTAAAAAGTAACTAAAAGTAAAAAAGTAACTAAAAGTACAAAAGTAACTAAAAAGTAACTAAATGTACCAAAGTAACTAAAAAGTAACTAAAAGTACCAAAGTAACTAAAAAGTAACTAAAAGTACAAAAGTAACTAAAAAGTAACTAAAAGTAAAAAAGTCACTAAAAGTACCAAAATAACTAAAAAGTAACTAAAAGTACGAAAGTAACTAAAAAGTAACTAAAAGTACAAAAGTAACTAAAAGTACAAAAGTAACTAAAAAGTAACTAAAAGTACGAAAGTAACTAAAAAGTAACTAAAAGTACAAAAGTAACTAAAAGTACAAAAGTAACTAAAAAGTAACTAAAAGTACAAAAGTAACTAAAAAGTAACTAAAAGTACAAAAGTAACTAAAAAGTAACGAAAAGTAACGAAAGTAACGGAAGTAACGAAAAGTGACTAAAAGTACGAAAGTAACGAAAAGCAACAAAAAGTAACAAAGTAACGAAAAGTAACGAAAAGTAACAAAGTAACGAAAAGTAACGAAAAGTAACAAAGTAACAAAGTAACTAAAAGTAACGAAAAGTTACAAAGTAACGACAAGTAACGAAAAGTAACTAACAGTAACGAAAAGTTACAAAGTAACGAAAAATAACGAAAAGTAAAAAGGTGGAAAATGGCCAATATGGCCACTACAGTCAAAATGGCGGGCTTCCTGTTGCTTTTTTCCCATTGCACCTCTGACCTTTTTTGTTTGTCTTGTCATGATACACCTGGGCTACGATTTTTGTGAAGATCGGTGAAAGCTAACTGAGGGGCTTTTCCTTAGATGGCGCTGTTGAGCCATTTTTCCACGCCCATTTCAAATTACTCCAGAATACAATTACCTTTTGGGGTTTTGAATTCCCTGCAAACTTTGGTAACAATTTGAGCATGTCTAGGCCCTGAAAAAGCCCCAAAAGGGAAATACAAATCCTTCGAAATACAATAGGGCCTCCCACTGGAGGTGCTCGGGTCCTAATTAAAATTGCAAAATAAATAAGAATAAGAATAAAATAAATACAAATAAAACAAAAAGATTAAAAACTAAAAAAGTGTGACAGACCTGGAAGGACTTGATGAAAGTCCAGAGCAGGTTACGGATGCCCTCCGAGCGGTTCAGCAGCTTGACCAGACGCATGACACGGAAGAGTCGGAAGAACGTGATGGAAACTGAAGCGTTTTCTGAAGCCTACAGACAAACAAAATAAAAACACTGAAGAATATGACTACGAAGAAAAGAAAACAAGAAAAAAAACATTTCTAGGTTTAAATATTGGGAGAGTTCACTCTTACCGCAATTACTTGCATAGGATTCGTCTCCTGCACAAAGAAGAGGTAGAGACATATCGTACTGTTACACAAGTCATACTTGATTATAATTGTTGTTATAATAGCATTAATAAGAGGCACATAGCAGACATAGCATTAATCTGTTAAACACTATTAAGATATTTACAGTTTTAAAGTAGGGTTAATATCAGACACAGTTTTTCCACCTGTTATATGAGTTACAAAGCTTCCAGGTCTTAGTTGCTGTAAAATGAGAAAAAAAACAGCTGTTTGTAACTCATGCGAAATAAAATGAAGAAAAAATACACACACTTTGATATCAGACATATTAACAGTTTTCAGTCATTCAGTCAATATTAATACTGCATATATAGTATACAGTGTTGAGATGTAGCCCTGTTTGTATAAACAGTATGAGCCATACTGCAACACAACACAGCTGACAGCTGGAGGCCTCATCTCACATGAGACACGTTTCACCAGCAGTTTAAACCACAAACGGTTCAGTACAGTATCACCAGGGTTTAGTGGAGAACGCAGTGGTGTGCTCACACAGCAAGGCTCATGCAGCAGTGCAGTGCAGTGCAGATCAGATATTTACAGCACAGCCATGGAGACAGTACAGTCCTCCACTGGAGGCCAGGGCAGTCTGTGGAGGATAGACAGATGAGGAGTGAGATGTACGGAAGACAGAGGGATTGATGGGGACAAGAAAAACACGAGGAGGAGAAATACAGGAGCGAGAAGATGTGACATAAGAAATCGGAATTCGCCGTGAGCTCGTGTTTGTGGATGAAAACGATGGAGATGATGCAGTGCAACAGTGACAAGAGAAAACTGCGACTGGCCAGAGAAGACACTGAGTGTGTGTATTACCACTTAAAATAACCGTAAACCTCTTAGCTGATACTGCTCTCTTTGAGTGCTCAAACAACACATATAGAATATTAATTTGGTGAACATGAATAACTGTGGGCTTTGTGGAGGAAATGGAAAGAAAACATCTGCGGTTGCAGGAGGCACGGAGGAGGGTGAGCATGGGGGGGTGAGGTAGAAATGGCCAACGACAGTACTGACCAGGTCCTGTGAGCTAGTTCTGCTGGCCCCAATCAGCTGTTGGGCCACCATTACATGCTTCTGGGTCAGAGCATTGAATAAATACATTCAGTCATTTCAAATCAATTCACACTATTGCCTGGGGATGTCTCATAGGGACAACACAAGGGACTTTCATATACAGCGTCTGTAATGAGAAGCTCATGTCGTGAGAATAGATTAAACAATATGTGCTTTGTCAATCGTACTCACATCGACTTCACTCAGGATGACATCAACGACGCTACCAATGACGATAATGAAATCAAAGACGTTCCAGGGGTCTCCGAAGTAGCCCTGTGCAGAGGGGCAGAGAGCTGATGAGACAGTGGGACACTAGACTGAGTGGAGGATTTTAAACAACACACAGCAGAGTGAACGTTTACTCTCGCTTTGAAGGCCATGAGCTTGAGAATCATCTCGACGGTGAAGAGCACGGTGAAGATCAAGTTCAGCATGTCTGACAGCTTGGTCACATGGTCGGATTGGTTACAGTGCTGGTCAGAAGAGGAGAGAATATTCATTTCAATATGTAAGAGCTTTGTTTTTAGCCACAGGAGAAACATTCAAGGACACAGCTTCGGCCGTCGTCAGACTCTTAAGTCACAATTAACTTGGTGTGTAGCATGTTAGGATAATTCATAGAAATCATGACCAACTGACACAAATACAAATCAGAGTTATGATAAACTGGGAGTATCCTTTTAAAATAAATAAATCAGGCCCATGTTGAAAGTTAGAAAATTAAATCTGATCTCATCTCAATATTAAGTAGTTTCAGATTTACTGGAAAGTTGGACTGTCCCATATTTTACATACTTCTTCAAACCTACACATTTTAATCAATCAAATTATGCAACAAACACAGAAACATTTTCATTTAGTCAAATAAACAATTCTGCCCACACTGAACATTGTTTGTCAGCAACCTCAACACAATCATTGATGTTAAATTGTGACATAAAAAAGATTTACATACCTGCATCCCCAGACACAAGGTGTTGAGCATGATTAGGAAGAACATGAGGTACTCAAAGTAGCAGGAGGTGACGATGTACCAGACCCTGTACTGGTAGGGGTTTTTGGGGATGTAACACCTCAGAGGACGAGCCTTCAGGGCGTACTGCACACACTGACGCTGAAGAGAGACACAGCACAGACAAAAGGTGCGTTAAATATAAAAAAATTAAATAATTAACCGTTCTATCTTTGAGGAGCATGTTTTAGATTTTACTGGACTCTGTCACTGCCCATGGCTTCACCTCCGACTGTCTCATTGTACCTGGTTCTTGTCCAGCTCACAGTTCTTATACTCCTGCTCGCCCTGCTCCTGGAAGGTGACAATGACGAAGCCCACGAAGATGTTCATCATGAAGAAGGCGATGAGGATGATGTAGACGATGAAGTAGATGGACACGTCCACGCGGTTGTTGAAGATGGGACCCATGTCCTCTGCGTCTGAATCGATGGCTCTGTACAACAGTCTGGGGAAACATGGGGGTGATGTTGAGGGTGAGGAAGTTGTGAAAGCTCAAAGATCAGACATACAATCAGGATAATCTCTGAAGATGAAATATATAAATCATTGGATTAAAAAAGGATCTATTGGCTCCTTTTCAATCCACGGGACAACATATTCTGTCTTCTAACTCAATCAAAATAGTCCCATCGAACAGAGAATTTGTCAAATCAAAAATGTATTCTGTGCTTACTTTGGCCAGCCCTCAAATGTGGAGACAGTGAAGAGAGCCAGCATGCCATTGAGCACATTGTCAAAGTTGAAGTCACTGTTGAGCCACTCTCTCTCGGCCAGCACTGTGTCCTGCAGGGAATTCTCCATGGGCTTCAAGAAGGATCCCCTGAGGGCACACACAGCGAATGGTCACTCCAAAATAGCGTTATGCTTTTGATGGATTATTAATATCCGAGATGTGTGACTTACTGGCATTCCTCCCCGGTCATTTTGGATGGGTCTGTGCAGCTGTAGAATTTACCCTGAGGGGGGGAAAGGATTAGTGGCTCATTTAATACACATGCAGTCAGGCCTCTTTACTTATAGTACATTCATCTGGAAATGGGACCTTTTACAATTTCATTCCACATCTGGTGACAAACCAACCTTAAAGAGTTGTACCCCGATACAGGCAAACATGAAATTCAGCAGCATGGTGACCAGGACGATGTTTCCGATGGTTTTGATGGCGACAAATACACACTGGACAACATGCTGTCAACACAGACCAACAAACAAAACAATTAGTTGATTAGCACAATACAAAGGTACTTAAATTTCCTGCTACTCTATACTTCTACTCCATTACATTTCAAAAGAGAATATTGCCCTTTCGACTACACTACATTCATCTCACTTCTATCAATTTAGACTTACTTTTCAGTTCAAGATTTAACATAATTTTTTTGTTGATAATCTATAAAATATCAGGGATTATTAACAATTAAACCCCTGGTGCAAAATCTGTTTGGCACCAGTTGGTCCATTGGTATTAATGAAATAAAACTACTACTTTTATAATCCAAATACATTTTAATTTTAAGTATTTTCTCATTGCTGTTTTGGTATTTATGTTTAAGTAAAGGATGTGAAAACATCTTGCACCATGGATACATAGACATCTTCTAATTGGAATCCTTGCAGGTGTTGTACCTTTAAGCCTTTAGCTCGGTTGATGGCCCTGAGAGGCCTGAGCACCCTCAACACCCTGAGAATCTTCACCACAGAGATGGCACTGGATCTGCAGGGAACACATGACAAAACATAGTCTAAACATAATGCATGTTTAAAGAAAAACTAAGAAAGATAGATGTTGGGAGAGAAAGTATCAATGGGAATGTTCCATATCTAATGTAGTCACTCACTCCATTCCCATAGACAGCAGGGAGACAGACACCACAAGCAGATCCAGGATGTTGAAGGAGTTACGGCAGAAAGAGCCTGTGTGCATGAACGCTCCGTACACTGTCATCTGTCAGTCACATACATCACAGTTGCACAAATGAACACTGAGGCAAAATGATCTGTGTTTAAACTTTCTTTTCAAATGGAGGAAAATATGTGCTGCATTAAATGTCAAAATCTTTCTACAGGTACTTACATTCAATCACTTAATTTAGTATTTACCATTCAGCATGTCTATGAAGTAATATAGTAATAATAATAACCTTTACATATATAGCACTGTTACAATGTTACAAAGTGATTTACATGACAAAATGCCTAAAGGAATAAAAAAAAACTGTTGTAATCATTCATCAAATGTAGTGTAGTAGAGTAGGTATATTGGAAATTGCTCATGTTGTTTCAACATTGTCAAATACAGAATATAAAAAAAAAAACCTGCTTCAGCAAAAACATGATTATCTGTTATTTGGTATCTTGACGACTGAAGACATTCACTAAGATGAAAGATACAGCACATGACTGTCAGTTGTATTTACCTTGAGCACAATCTCAATGGTGAACACGGTTGTGAAGACGATGTCAGCATAGGCCAAGATCTGGAAGAAAAACACAGACAGCAGGATCGTTATCAAACGCGGCCTTCTCTCAAAAGTTACTGTCTGTTGTGTCATGCTGGATCTGACCATCACCTTGTTTCTGTAGGACTTGGGATCGATGGGGTCCTCCGCTGCCAGGGAGATGGAGGACAGCAGGATGAACAGGAGGATCAAGTTGGTGAAGGACGAGGCGTTGATGATCTTGTAGCACAACTTTCGGAACCTGGATACCAGCGAGGAGCCCGATGTCAGCACACACATATCGTTTATTATAATGTTAAATATATGTACGAGGACAGTCAGGTTCTTACTTGTTCTGAGGGCCAAAGATGAAGAAGGAGCTGGCTTCAGGCAATGGAACCGCTTCTTCCTTCAGCTGCAGGTCCGCCATTGGTCGGGGCCGAGGGCTGATGGGGATTTCGGGCTCTTCCTCCTCGTCATCACCTACCAAGTGAAAGAAAGCAGGTTCAAAATTCTGTACTTATTCGTGGTTTTTCATGTTACAGAATCAAAGAGAATTGAGGGGGAAAAAACTACTGGTGATTCTACCTATACTGAATCACATAGTGGGCTTTATATGGTCGTCACCAGAGCAGTGTGAAAATAGCCTGACTTTAGCCGCTGCTTTATACTCAGCTCAGGGAATCGGCTGAGTCTAATTATAATGAAGGGTTACTATACTTGTACTGTAACATAGCCAAGACAGCAGCACTGGTAATCAGCCAGTGTAATGAATACAATTCCCTGTAATCAGTAAACTCCTGCTGCTGCAACTGCACTGCTGAAAGAAGGAGGTTGGAGATGCAAGAGAAGTCGAGGTTACCTGGGAAGTCGGCAGGTGGGAATGGATCTTTCACTTCATTGACGTTGGACTCAAATTCATCAATTTTGAGCTGAAAAAAAACAACAACAACAAAAACAATCATATGCCTATTGTATATATATATATACCTACTATATGCATCGCTTCGTATGCACTAAATTATTGTCAGTATCTAAGAATAGATATGTGATATAACACCAGTAACACAAACACTAACCTTGGCTGTGGTGGGCATGCCCTCCATCTTGGCTCTCTGCTCTGCCAGTTTCTTAGCAATCCGCTCCCTCTCCTCATCAGTCTTGTCAGGCATTTTGGACCTGGAGGCCAAGCGGGGAAAGAAATAGAATAAAGCTGAGCAATGAGTCGACAGAGCAGATAATCTCAGCCGGGTTTACCTCCCTTTATTCACCTTAGTAACCTCCTCTTCAACTTCTCCTCTGCCTTTTCTTTCTGCGCCGAAGTCAGACTCTCAGCCTCAGCCAGGTTGTCGACGGCGATGGCCAAGAAGACATTGAGGAGGATATCTAATTTCCGCAGAGCTCAGGAAAACAAAATCTTTGGGGTTTTTGTTGACATGATCGCTACGTATTAAAATTTGTATCACGTCACATTGTGAGTGCGTGTGAAGGATACAATTTCCACAGACAAAGAGGACGATGAAGTAGATGGCGACCAGGATGCCAGGGATGACAGGCCCTCCGTAGGCCATGATGCCGTTATACATGATGGTGGTCCACTCCTCTCCTGTGAGGATCTGAGACATTTAGACAATGACATCACAAAATCAAAGGAAACCTTGCGGAGAGTTTAAAAATGAGCAGATAGGAATCAGCGTCTATAGCCTCACCTGGAACACACTGATGAGGGCCTGAGGGAAATTGTCAAAGTTACTGCGACTGGGTCTGTGGTAGGGAAAGTTGAATTTCCCCCCAAACACCTGCATGCCGAGGAGCGAGAAGATGACGATGAAGAGGAAGAGGAGGAGGAGCAGGGAGGCAATGGAGCGGACGGAGTTGAGGAGGGAGGCCACAAGATTACTCAGAGAGGTCCAGTACCTGCAAAGCAGTTTAGAGAGGGGATTGTTAAATGACAATAAAAAACACTGTGACTTATTAAATTGAATGCAACACGAGGGTTTACTGGACTTTACTTTGTGACTTTGAGGATCCTCAGCAGCCGAATACACCTGAGCACCGAGAAACCCAGAGGGGCCACGGATCCTACAGACATCATGATCATCTCCAGGATACCGCACAGCACCACGAAGAAGTCGAAGCGGTTAAAGAGAGACATGAAATAGGCTCTAGGACCCAGAGCATACATCTTCACAAACATCTCGATGACAAACAGCACCAGCAGCACACGACTGGCAACATCTGTCGAGACGAGAGGCGAGAGAATGGATGAAGCCAAGAGGAAAATAATTTATGTGAAAACAAATAGTCATGTTAATAATTAACCTTGTAGGGAAGTGAGCTTGTCAGACTGGTGGTGGTACTCGGTCGCTATGGTCAGGGTGTTGAGTAAAACGAGGAACATCACCAACCAGTAAAAGCTCCTGGTCTTCACATACACCAGGCACTTCATCCTGAAGAAGCGATTCCAGCGACGGGCCAAGCGGCTAAACAGAAAAATAACCCTCACTGTGACAAACTGCTGGTGATATTACATGTCAACATTTACACATTTACAGAACAGCCGACTCACTAATAGTAGATGACTCGACTCTTGCCCTCCAGGTCATACAGGCTGTCTGCGTCAGAGTCCCCGTTGGTCAAAGGCAGCAGACCTGACAAGAACGAGAGAGAAGAACTGTTGGAATTCGACAGTATCGCTGCGTGGGATGGGAGCTGAGCAGGTTCGCAGGTGCTCACCTTTGCCCTCGCGATCAGCATCCAGGACTTCAGCATGAGTGATCCACTCCATGTAGCCATGCAGGTCTTCATCCAGCTGCTGACGCTCTCGCAACTTCTGAAACTCTCCACGTGACCTTGCCTTTTCTCTCTCTTTGGTAAACTCTCTGGGATGTGAGACGAGGAAAAGTTAAACAGCAGAACATACTTTTTGTTTGTTTGAGGAAAGAAGCAAAAATGCTGACAGTAAGAATGACAAAAGATAAAAGTCGTCTCACCCGCTGAGCACACCCAGAACCAGATTGAGCACGAAGAAGGAACCAATCAGGATGAGGGGAACAAAGTAGACCCAGGGCCATTCGTATCCTATGGCATCATTGACCTGAGAGAAAACTCTGCGTCAGCCACACACGCTGTCATCTGTTGGGTAGACTTGATAGACTTTTATTAAGTATACTTAATAAATAAATAGTTAATGATCTGTATTCTTACAGCACTTTCCTAGTCTCGATGACCACTCAAAGCTCTTTACATTACAGTTTGGTCATTCATCCGCTAACACACACATTCATACAGTGGATGTATCTGCAGCACTTTCTCTATCATACATCACTGCTGGCACAGCTGTCTGCGGAGAATTGGGGCCCAGTGTCTTGCTCAAGGACACTTCGGCGTGAGGAATCAGGGCAAACGGGGCTCAAACTATTGACCTTATCGTTAGTGGACGTTCCGCTCTACCTCTTAAGACCGGCCTAAAATGTTGAGGTGTTGGTGGTTGAACAAAAACAAGTTCCCCGGCAACAAGATTGAAAATCATGGCAGTTAATGTTGGAGCAGTCACTAACCCAGTAGAGCACTTTGGTCCATCCCTCCATGGTGATACACTGGTAGACAGTCAACATGGCAAAACCAATGTTGTCAAAGTGGGTGATGCCATTGTTGGGACCTTCCCAGCCTGGCCGACACTCCGTGCCGTTGATGAGGCAACGGCGTCCGTTACCGGCCTGAGCGCAGGGAGCAGGCAGCTCAGCCTCTGCTGTAGCATAGATATCTGCAGGCCAACGAAAAGAGATCAGTATAACATAATGTACGACTTGAACTGTGTCTGATTATGACCTTTAAGACATACTTGTGCCAGTGTAGTAACAGGTCTTATGCATTTTGCACTTGAAGAGCTCCAGTCCCATGATGGCATAGATGGTGACCAGTAAAAAGACGAGCAGGGCGATGTGCAGCAGAGGCAGCATGGCCTTGAGGATGGAGTTCATCACCACCTGCAGGCCTGAGGGGGAACAGTACAACCAAAACATCACAATACTGTAATAAAGATTTGGTAGTAGAGACTCAAAATGGGCCGAACAGCTTACTGGGGACTCCAGAGACGAGGCGCAGGGGTCGCAGCACTCTGAAGGCTCTCAGTGCCTTCATGTCAAACCCCCCACCCTTCTCCACTGGCATGTCTGCTATCAAATGGATCGTATCCAAAGCAAAGGTGAAGAGTCTGTGTGGGAAAAAAGAGGACAATCAGCAAATACTACTGAAGACTTGATACAAGATTCAGCATGTCTGCATATCAACACAATTCCATGTTTTGCAAGACTCTTTGGCAGCAGCGCTGTCCGCCTGCAGCACAGAGTTCATCTTACCCCATGAAGACGATGACAAAGTCCAATATGTTCCAACAGTTCCGTAAATAGGCGCCTTCGTGGAAAAAGAGCCCGTACGCCACTATCTTCAGAAAGCACTCTAACGTGAAGATGATCAGGAAGATATACTCCAAACTCTCCTGCAGAAAGACATTTACAAACCAGGGAATGACATTTCGTAAAGCTCACAACCCTCAGGTTAAATTATCTGGAATGACTGTAGTTAACGGCCTTGTTGTTGATTTGTCTTGGATAAATACAAATCCTCACTTACACACCACTCCACTTGCTTATCATTTGATTTTCCATTATTTGCCTGTAACTGTGAATCTAAAATAATTTGTGCAGTTAGTTTTTGTGTGTGTGATTATTTCTGACCGTATTTGACCACTTGAAGTCGTTGTCAATGAGGGCAATCTCAGAGAGCTTCTCTAGTGTAAATAAAGTTGAAATTGAACAAGAGATGAACTCATTTGCTCTGATAGCCAGTCATGACCTCACACAGTTTAAACAAATCCGTGGATCATGACTCAATGATGAATTAACCTATTTTAGCCAGAATTTATCAAGAAGGAGCTTCGACATAGAGAGATCCTGACATAAAGTAACTAAGATCTAAGATGTTTTACTAGATACATTTTAGGAGGGTTTAATAAAAGCATATATTAGTTAATCTGGCCTGAATCTGTGTCTTTATCGTCAATGTTGATTGTTTTCGGGGACACACAGCAGACTGACACAGAGGGGCTGTAACAGTTCCTCTACATGTCAAAGTCGTATTATTTCTGCACTTTTTAAACTTCTGCCAAGGGGGATATATTTTTGTCTGCAGTCATTTGTTTTTTTTTGTTAGCTATCAGGATTTGAAATTCCTCAAAACGATTTTCCATGAAATGTTGTAGAAACCCAAGGAAGAAACCATCAGCTTTTGGTGCGGATCCAGATCAGGGGGCGGGTGCAGATGGATATGAGATAGGGCGTTTTTTCAACATTTCCGTTGATTTCTCAGAGAATAATTCATGGATCTTGATTTTTTTTTTTAAATCGGGCATGTATAGGGGACTGATATTTATGAGTGTGTGCAATTTCCTGCAGATCCAAACAAAACTCCTGATCTAGTGAATTTGAATGTGGTGTCATCAGGGGACTGTCGGGCCTTGGTGGAGGTATGCGCTCTACTGAGTGAAACTCCAGGTGTTGATGTGCAATACAAATATTGTCGGAGAAGAAGGGATGATGTGAGATGAGTACGGTGGAGCTCAGAGGGAATTTAGCCCCAGCAGAGTTCTTTTGAGAAAAGTTATAAATTATATATGAAATGCTGTTTATTTCCCTTTGATCCTTTCAGGTCAATAATATTGGGTTGAAAACAGCCGGCAGCAGCCCCCAAGCCCCTGGTCAATAACAACCTCCAAGGCCACAACTGTACACGCATTGACAATAGTGCGTACATTTATAAACAAAATAAATGTAGAGCAACAAGTAAGGCTGTGCTTCTATATATTGTAGTACACTGTTACAAACCATGAGTGCAGTTATATGAGACTGCATTTGGGGATTGTCCTGCATTTGCTGTGGTGACGCTGTGGGGCCGACCTACTTCCAACAGCACCAGTGGTGGTGTGGTGTGGTGTGGGATAGTTGTTGGGGTGTAGGGGGGTATATTGGTTGACTAGCTCCTCTTACATTGCTCACCTCTGAAGAATGGCACGCTGCAGTAAGAAGTATTTGGCAAGAGGGCCAAAGTAAAGATATTGAAGAGATGGGGTGAGCTTTAGGTTCAGGTGCCTGATTACTCAATGAATTTGGCCGCAGTGTCGGTCAATTGGTCAAACAAGGTTTAGATGAGCTTTGACCCAGTGATTTGATGCAGTTGATTGAACGTGTGGAGGATTTTGTGAGGCGGCTGTATGTTGACACTTATACCAGATGTCACGGCCTCTCAGAGACACAGATCCACAAATCAAGACTCTCGCAACGAGCCTCCTCAGAACCATAACAACTGTGTCAATACAATGTCAAATATCCAGAGAATGGCAAGATATGTCCACTGTGGAGCAAACGTTCATCTTTTGCTCACAAAGGCACTTTCATTCTCCCCAAATGCAGCTCCATCGGCTGTACTGTTCAGTCTGAGACATGTAATACATTATACACAGCCTCCCAGCAATGTGAACACATATGAGATTCAAATATAATAACGCCTGAGAAAGCAAAAGTGGCATTCAGGGGACAGATTTAAAATGAGAGGAGTAATGAAACTTTTACAGACGAACCTTGAAGTCTGCCGCTGGTAAAAAATCTAGTTTTTAAACATGTCCCTCTTGTGCCTTAAGCAAGCTGTTTATATCTTATTTATCTATTTATTCAATCGTGTGCAATATTGTAATGTCTGAACCATATCTATCAATTAATTGTTTTACTTATTGTTACTATTTTTCCCTTTAGATAGCTCAGGAAACCAAACTGGATGTAATGTAGTTTTGTTGAAGCCATTTAAAGGTAATTTTTCATGACAAACCTAACGAGTATGTAATTGTGAGGAACAAGACATTTAAGTCAGTAATAAGATGCTGGATTATACGCTACTTCAAATACATGTTTCTGTGATTATCTGTGTAAAAATGCCATGTGAATGTTCAACTTAGATATAATTAGCTCAGTTTTAAAGGACTGTGTATCTCTGTCAAAATAAACACAGGCCGTATTACAGCACAGCTTAATATTCTGTCATTGTTATCCATGTAGCTGAAAACTTTACATATATTAAGTGTACAAATTTAGGCAAGTTCTGATCACAGTTTAGGGATAAACCAATCACACGCTTTGTTGTGCACAAGTTCCACATCAGACACAGATGAGACTCTAAATAACAACTGAGTTGTGTCTGGAGGCATTTGAATTGAGTCTGGCACTGAGACCTGCAGTGTCCATTTCAGAGCAATCTGACTCTGCTGGATTAAAGCATCTGAGCACTCTAAAATCTTCTTGTCATGGAAAAACACTGGATTCTTCACAAATCAGAGACTATGAGTGAAATATTTAGTTTTGATTTTCCATAGTTTTAAACCTTTGTGGTTAAAGAACTTTGTTTAAACCTGCATCACACCACATTTTTCTCTCTGGCATTTAAAACAGGTTGAAACTATTTTTGTGGTTTTATCTTTTTGTCCTATTTTGTTTTGAATACATTTTATTTAATGTCTTTGTGTTGTTTTCTTGGCTGTTTTATATTTGTATGTATCTCCCCCAATTTAGCTGTGCAGCACTATGGTCAACGTATGTGTCTTTTTTAAACATGTGTTAATATGTTGTATTTTTAAGCTTCCTTTTATCAAGTTATTATTGTTTTTCCTCTTCTTTTTCTTATTATTATGAATTAATATTAATATATCATTACAAATAAATGTCACTTTCATCGTCCTGGGCATGATACATATCTGGAAGAAGGGGTGAAAGGATCATATTTATACTCACCAAGTTTTCGTTGGTGTTATTACTATCTTCTTCAGGCATGGGCAGGAACACAGCCAGAGCCACACAGTTTGCAAAGATGGTCAATAAGATGATGATCTCAAAGGTTCTGGATGTGGAGGCTTAGGATCATAGCAATGACAAATGAAGAGGACTGGTAAAATCCCAGTTTACCCCAATAAGAAATATTACAAAAGGGGATACCGTGTACCTGGAAATGACCCATGATGATAATATTAGAGGGAAAATGGAAGGACGAGAACTATTTTTAGAAACGTTATCTGTGTGACTTGCTCTGTACTTTTTTTCTTGATGTAAAGTAACAACACATATCCTGCTGACACTGATCAGTGGCTCTAAATGCTGCCTGAAACCTCATCCCCAGCTGGGCCAGCAAAGCCGTCACAGTAAATGTAATCCTGTCCGCCGTGCTGCTTCATTCCCGTCCATAGGGGGCTCTCTGAGTGAATTCCCCTGCCAGGTCAGCATCATGTCTGTGTGTGATGCCGCGGGACAGCTGCAGAGCCCAAGAATATGACCGAACCATTTTAACACACACTGCTCATCAGGAATAAAACTCTTTGGTTATTCTGTGAGCTCGTTATTGATTCTTATGTCTGCGAGCAGTGTTTTTTTAAATACTGAGAGTAGAACTTCAGGAGATTTTGTAGATTTCTAATTTTACTGTAATTACAGCACTACTCTTGCATTACAGGATCACATACCAAAGTGATTAAACTGTGGCAGTAAAAAACTCATGACCTGGTTGAACGTATGGACAATTCACTGTAACTGTTCAGGAACTATTTACACAACAATGATATGTTATAATTCACATTCACTGATGAGCTTTCAATCTGTAGTTGATCTATTTAAAGTGTGAACATATGGAGTTTGTCATTGAAAAATAAACGATCGACTGAATCTATTTTGGAAAAGAAATGTGTATAATCCAGGAATGGACTTCAGGCTAAAACAGGAAACCCCCTAACATCACCCTGTAGCATGCCTTGTCTTCATGTTTTAGGCCTCACAGCAATGCAGAGCAACTATCTCCACATTAAAATCAGACTGTCATCTGGTCAGGACCCCTGAGAGGCAGCTTGATTAATAGTTTTTGCACGCTCGACGTAAATAGATTAGCTCAGGAAACTCCACAGGAGAAAATACAAACTTGACTTTGACGCAGGGCGGCCAAATACGTGACAAAAGTCTTGACGCGGATTTGAAAGTGACTTGGCTTCATCACGCTCATCGCAGGTGAACCACACAGCTGATAGTTCACTGCCATGTTGACACATTATTTCTGTATATCCTGGTTGTCAGTGTTCTTGACCACAACACAAGATGCTGTGATAACTGTACAACACCTTGAATACTGTATAATCACAATAATAGTAACATTTAAATAGTATTTCTTGAACAAGACTAAATAAGGATATTGAGTTTAATTGGTATATTTTAAATTAACATCAACTAAAGCAGTCAGCCTGTTGTGAATGTGTGTGTGGTCCAGGTATTACTTAGGTTGCAGTGAAATACAGTAGAGTCAGGTTAATGTTGTGGTAAGGGTTATGGTTAGGCAAGTAGTGGTTATGGGTAAGGTTAGAATTAGTCCCCAGCAAATGTCTGAGTGTGTTTGTGTGTGTAAGATAAAAGGATACTTCCACTCTACGATGTTAATGCAGGCCTTGCGGAAGGGATTCTTGAGGCCGAAGAGGAAGAGGGTTCTCGCCGGTCGAGGGTTGCCCCCCGTGGCCTGCAGCTTCTTCAGCTTCTCCCTCTGCTTCCGCTTCAGCTCCTCTTCATTCATGATGACCGGCTTGGCCGCATCTGCGTTGGACGCCATCCTGGTGCTTCCACCTGAGATTAACTCCCACTCCACGAGAAATGAGTCCTCTCACAGTATAATCCCAAAAGTGAGGCACGCGATAACTCCCTGCTGCGAAGGCCCGTGGGCTCCTGGCCTGCCGATCCTGTGTGCAGTCCTCCACCGACCTCTCTCCCCCTCTCCCTCTGACTTTGTCTCCCCCATGCAGAGTCACAGGCCTCTCCTCCTGGCTGAGGGCCTCTGACAGAAAAAGCCCCCCCCCCCCATACAGAGGGAAATAACAGGGGCTCAGGGTGGCTGGAGGAGCAGTTGGTCCTGCGGCAGGTTAAATTTAGACTGTGAACCACTGACAGGCCATGCTTGGGGATGGTTATGAGGGCGGGGTGGGTAAAAGGTGGAAGAAGTAGATGGGATCAAAGGGGGTTGGGGCAGGGCAGCAGTGGCAGGCGAGAGCACAAAGGCGAGGACAGACAGTTTGGGGGGGTCTTACAGACACAGAATACCCCCACCAGCCTCCATTTCAAAACATGTTGAGCCCTCAACATACTGTTCTATGGTTAAACCTTAAACTGTGAAAGTGAGCAGAGAACAGGGAAGGGACGGTTTCTGAAGCCAATGACACTTTGCAGGTTAAACTCAGTGTTAAGACTGAAGAGTTTTGGATTAAAGCAAGAACCCAAGAACATGAAATGAGTTAGAGTCCTTATGATGATCCCCTTCAGAAATATAAACTTCCACAACTTTGTTTACATGTTGGTGATTCCTCTATGTACATTTTTTGTGCAAGAATTTTATGGCATGGTGGTTTGGTTGAAATTGATTAGTGATGATATTAGTGCAAATATGATATTCTGAAGTTAGTATATCGTCAACATTTTTCTTCATCCTTCATCCCTCCCTGTTGACATTAACTGTACTTAAATAAATACTTAAAATGTAGTTCATTGAGTATATACTTTTAGTACAGATGCAGTATTGTGCTATAAACAGATTTGACCTCTATAGAGAGTCTATCAATGCTAAATATGCAATAAATGTAGCAAGTAAAATAACAGATAAGCACTGTTTCAAATTACTTATTTACTAGAGATATTTTTGTGTCACATTTTTTGCACAAACCCAAAACGTGTTCACGTCATTAGGATGCAATTTAGTGATTCAAGTAAAATGATTTCTCTAACAGCCTTAAGGAAATTAGTCTTGAAAGTGTTTTTGGGAATAAAATGTTAATGTTGCATAAAACATCTTACTTCTGTTTTCACAACAGCTGAAGAAAACAGAACCGATGTGAAGCTTAATTTGATGATAAACCAGCGTTTCTCATGGTTCACTCTAAACAGGTGGCCCCCATAATGTGTGCTCTGTTGCCCCCTAGTGCCAATAAACAGTAGCAATAACTCCAGTACTGGAAAATCTGCAGCAACCAAAATAATAATTCTAAACCTCCAGAGGCATGAAGACATTTTTTACACCCAAGGGTTTTTTATTATTATTTCACATCAAGCAGAATGTATAGATATAAGCACTGGAATACTCCATTTATGCTAGAAATTAATAAATATAAATACAAAACACTGATACCACTGATGTGAAATTATACACAATTCAATCAAAAACACTTCAGTGATGAAATAAAGCCCTAACAGATAAATAAATAAAGTTCAGCAGTTTGTAATAAGCATGAGGTATGTATGTCAGGGTACCTTTCTTATTTAAGCTTTGTTTTGTAAAATGTGAAGGGGAACATACAACATAGTGATGCACACGACGGTCCTTCAAGGTTCGGCCGTACTTCACCGCATTATCAGCAGCTCTACTGATTTAGGATAATTGAGAATTGATTCATCTGAGTTTGGATTTAAAGCTCTGTTAAACGACCCCTTCTCCATATCTCTCCTTGCTTTGGAAAGCATGTTCCCGCTAGACTGCAGAACAGAGAGTGTAAACGTGGCCTTGTGCTTAACTCAGTGATCAAAAAGGTCAGATTCAGTTCAATTCAATGTAAATGATGAAGTTAAAGTTAAAGAAACATAACTTTCACAACGATATATCTGCAGTAGTCTGTCTGTTACATTTTTCAAGATGACAAAAACCACGATTTAAGCGCCAACGTCAAAGCTTTAAAATTACAAAGCCCAAAATGTACAAGCCTTTACCTAAATTAATAGTGCAAACAATACCAAATACGCCCAGTGTTACAATATAAATAACTTATCATTTTTAACAAATTACAAAATGTGCAATGCTTGGCAATACCACGGTATGCTTTCTACCTCATTAGCAAAACGGATCATTCACAAACACAAAGCTTTACCTGTTCAGAGGTAACGTCATAATTTATGCTACAAGAAAAAAAATGCTGAATATAATATCATATTAGCAAAGAGCTGATAAAAAGTACCATGAAGAAGCTTAAAAGCTTTTCAGAGTCTGGCTCCACAGACAAGAAAAGTTCTTACCATCAAGACATTCCATATATAGTAGTCGTTAAGAGTGTGCAAAATGTAACTTAGCCTTTAGTGTTGCATCTAATAAATAGAAAATATCTGCTTGTTAGATCAGTGTGTTGAAGCGTTGCTTAGTGAGGAAAGTGACAGTGGAGTGAGTAACAGTACAGCTGATGCCAGTGCACTGGGCCAGATGAAGTAACCTATTCTAAACATGTTTAGAGGTTCGTCGCAGGGTTTAACTGAGCAACTTGTGCCGGTCAAAAACAGTCTTGCGTTGCTCCTGGACCTGTTTTTTCCAGCGCTGCTGTGCTCCTTCAACCCGCTCCAGCACTGTGTTCCCTTTCGCCTGGCTGCTGTCCACCGGCGGACGCATCTCCTGAACACACACACACAAAGAACAACACTAAGTTAAATACACATGTGTAGTGTAGGTGTATAAAAGACTAATGTGTAAGATTTAGTGGCATCAAGTTTCTGCACCCTCTCTTGAGTGGCCTTCACTTAATCACAAAACACTGAAGGTCCTCTCTAAAGTGACGACAACTGATTCCCCCTAAATCCTACACAGTGGCCCTTTGAGCAAACATGTGTTGTTTGAGTGGTTACCTCAGAGTCCTCCTCATTGTGCAGTGGCTGGGTGTAGGGGTCATGTTTGCGGATAAGAGGATCGACCAGTAGCAGAAACAGCATGTAGAGCAGCAGTGCGCCCACAACAGACAGGTAAATGATGATGGTTACCTGAGATCGACAGGATAAAAAAACGTTTAGAAATACAGACATAAAGTGAAGCTGACACTCTGCCTACGCGGTCGCTCAATCTCTGCTCTGCGCGCAGCCAATCACAGACTGGGAGGAAGCAACTCTGATTGGCTGTTTTACGTCCAATCAGGCCGCTTCCACGAGAAGCAAGCAAGGGATTTTGAGAACGATGATAATGTCTGCAAACACTGACACTCCTGCATGTTTTTATTATGTTTGATCATTTTATATCAAGGACGCCGAATAAACAGACTTTATAAAGTTTGACATGACATGTTTTGTGACATGACATTAGAGTGAGGATGGCACAAATAGAGAAAATGACACATGCTGACAAAGGTCCTCGGTACCTTGATGGTGTTGCTGCTTCGTTCCTCGTACTTGCACTCGCACAGCAGGCAGTACGCCTCAACATCGTGCCCAGGCACCGGCATAGGCTCCACTACATGGAGGCAGTTACTGTAAAACACATGAAAACAGTGCAGTGAGGAGTGGACCATCTGTTCAACCTCAAGCAGAGAACGAATAATGGGTGAACTATTTAAGTAAATGGTGACCACTTAAAAAAAGCCTAAATGTCTGCTGTGATCCAGGTGTGACCGTGGCTCCAGGCAGGACGATGTCAGAGGACATTTAGGCTAAAAAGTAAGTGTAAATGATGCAGTTTTGAGTCGAATTTGAATGACGGGGCTTTCGTACACTTGGATGACACCACACAAGCAGCATGGAGGCATTTTATGGTTTTTAATGTTGATTTTTTTACGTTTGAGGAAGTGATCATCAGTTACTTCAATAGTATTGGATTTGGCTGCAACACTGTTTACCCCTGAAACTCAAAACGTGTTTTGTGGACTCAAACACTTCACCCACCCCTCCATCAGCATAGTGGTGATTGGATAATGAGTGAATTTTCATTTTTGGGGTGAACGAACCCTTTACACTTTATGCTGAGGTTAGGGTTTCTCTTACCAATCCTTCTGGGACACATTTCTGTTATAGATGTGGCCAGTGATGTTCCTGTATGGAGGGCAGATGCATTTGCAGCGAACATCTTCAAAGTTCTGCAATTCAAGAGGAAATTGAAAATTTTTAAAAGTGCTCAGTTCAATGCTTACTTCAACTATCTATTTATGCTGAAGCCATTTCTTTCAGTCATTAAAAAAAAAAAAAACATGTACACAAAGTTCCCCTCAGTTCAGCTCCATCACATTATTTAATATAAGGAGACCAGAGGAGCACACAGAGGGAAATGGATGATGCAGGTTTTACCTTCGCGTGTGTGAAACCAACAAGATTCAGCAGAATAACGGTCACTACCGCGACCAGGATAAAGGTCCCGGATCCTGCTGCACCACACAGCATCTTCCAGGAGACAAGACGATCTGCACCACGCCTCTGCCAAAACACAACACACAGCCTGGTTCACACGTACATCAGCCAAATCAACCGACCATCATTGACCTTTACTGCGACAACAGACGATAAAGACTGACTTCAGGTCAACTAGAAAAACGATTAACTTACGTTGTATTTGAAGCTGAAGCTTTTGTTTTTTCCTTTTTTCGCTGCACTGTTGTTTTAGAATGCAAATTAATGTTCAACCATCCTTCCGGGTTTCGTTACGTTCGATGGCAATGCGCATCCCTTACCCTGCCCCTGATTGGGTAGGATTAGAGAACTGTTTCGCGGCGAGCCAATCAGAGGTAGGGTAAGGGCGGGTCTTCTCCCAACTCGGAAAAAAATTATATTCCTGCAGTGACACCTACTGGACACAAATATATAAATCATCATCATGATTGCATTGGTCTAGTGTTATTCCTCTTCAAGACATGAATCTATCTATCTATCTATCTATCTATCTATCTATCTATCTATCCATCCATCCATCCATCCATCCATCCATCCATCCATCCATCTATCTATCTATATCTATCGATCATTAAGATTTATTGTTACATTACATACAATATATATTTAAACACATGAGAGAGAAATGTCTGACTCACCAGAACATTGTCTCCGTCAGTTAACACTGTCAATTTCTGTCCCCCTGCAGGGATTTGAAATGTAAGCCCTAACTTCTTGACCCAATCAATACCTCTATTTCCCGGTAATCCTGTTTTCACATCTCTCTGTATTGTAAGATACTCATACCTTTAATAAGCCAAAGAAATCAATGGCTCACAAATTCCACCTGAACCTCTTGTGCTGGTGGCCGCGGAGATCAATTGAGACCGTGGTTATTTCTCTAATGAGCTGTGATATCAGTGTGAACAGCACAACCCCATCCTCTGTGTAACCCCAATCATCCATGTGACCCTTCATTCAACCATTTGAAATAACAACAACACTGACAACAGCTTGTTTTATTTTCTATATATAATATGAAGATGTGGGATATAGATTTCAGTTTATGTTTCTAATATATTTTCTGGTTATAGGTATATTTGCTTTAACCACACATGAAATGGAGTAGAAGTATGTTGGGATGTTTGTTACAGTGCAATACATTAATGAATATTAATAGGAGACTATAAGAAGGTACTCAAGTAGAACATGCAGGTATTGCTAAATCGGATAATAATAACAATTTGAAACAGAAAAGAGGGCTTGAAAATACTGTATTATATAAAACATTATTGGAATTAATAGAGATTTGGTTTTAAAGGGTTTTATTAAATTGTCTATTAGTTTTGGTCTCAGGTAAAGGAGATACAGGAGGAGATTGCTATTATATCTGGAAATAATATGTTTGTATTAATGATCAGGACAGATATGTAAGTGCCCAAGTGTGAAAATAGATGAATAGCAAAAAAAAGAAAAGATTCTTTGGGGAAGGGAAAGAAAGAAATATAGTTACCTAATATGAAATGCTTTATTAGCTCCACACAAAACAACAATTCACGCAGGTAGATGCTTTGACAGATGTTGTGACAATTACTTTGGGCTGTCCACACGTCATGATTTTAAAACAGCAAAGGAAAATAATACATAATGGAACCTCATAAACAAGCTCAGAAGATGTCAAGCTCTCTAATTTATCAAGGTACCTGATGGTATTGACTGAATCACATTATTCAAAGCATTAATTTTCATGAGACTGAGAAGTGGGCAGTTTGCCCACTAGGAGATGCTATAAGGCCCAAGGCAAGACAAATAGGATTCAGACCTGCAGACTTAAGGACACTTGGGGTGGAGATACAATGTAGGTGGACATGTAGCGTAAAATAAAGATTGAATATGTTTTTAAAATATGCAGCTGAAGCTACGTTTAAAGCGTGTTAAACAACCCTGATTATTTTTTAATATGAAGGGAATTTGATAAGGAGCAGGCATTACATAATACTTAGAGCCCTTTAGTGTGTAAACAGTTGTTTAGATACTGTAACTAAATGTTTTGTGTGGTTTATAGCATCCAAATAAAGTCATACATGACCTGCAGGAGGAAGATAACGGTTTCTGTCCTTATTCTTCCTTTTCAATACACACCTCAACCTTTCAGCTTGGCTCTTTTTGACCTTTATCTCATCATCTGCAGAGTCTTTTTGCTCTCAACCCTTTCTCTGTATTATGCTTTTGTAGGGAACACTGTTTGAATAACAAGGCTATCTCTGGAAACCCCCCACTCCTCTCCTCTCCTCTCCTCTCCTCTCCTCTCCTCTCCTCTCCTCTCCTCTCCTAACCTCTCGGCTGAGGCAATGCATTGTGGGCAGCTGGACTACTCTAATAGACACGTGGTAATTACAGTAGTGGGAGGCAGCAGACAGTGGTGGTCCAGGGACAGCACAAAACTATAAATCACGACTCCTGGTTCCGCCCTCCTGAGCGTAGCCGATCACGCTCAACCAAAAAGCAATTCTGCCAACATGTGTTTGCACATTTGTCTTCATCAGCCACTGGCTTGTTTTGGGCCCCTGCAACTGATTTTTTCTCTCCCGTGGTAACAAACATGGACTAGTTCTCAAGTGCTTTTGCTTCCAAGTCCGCTACATTACAGTAAACCCAACAATTAGCCCCACTTGAAATGCAGCAACGAAATTACTCTGCATAAGCAAAAAGCAGCATCATGAACTGTTGAAGAGGGTTTTTTGTGTTTACTTTGAGCAACTGCTGAAACAAACAAGAAAACAGCTATAAAATGCAAAAAAAAAATACAACCTCAGTAAATAATCACAGCTTTTTCTTAAGGTTTCTACTTTTGGAGATAGCATGAGATGCTTCCAGGAGAAATGTCTAAATCGAAGAGGTGCAATAGGAAAGGTGTTAGAAAAAGCAGGCAGCGGTGGTGACTCAGAGTACAGTGTGTGTCCTCCCCTTACTTTATCTGTATGGACAGCTGCCTGTCAGCCAGCTGAGCCCGTGTAGGGGAGAGGTGTCTGCTGAGGAGCTGGTGTCAGCAAGGTGAGAGCAGAGCCCGGCTACGCTGAGCCGAGCTGAAATGGATGCAGGGGAGAGAGCGTCTCCTGCCTCTGAGGGACACAGATTTTCAGCGAGGAAACAGAGACTGCTGGAGCAGGAGAGACTCAGCCAGACAGAACATGAAAGCCAAGAGCGGCCATGACACATGATGGACACAAACGCAGGAAGAGAAGCTGCCTCCTCCTCCTCCTCCTCCTCCTCCCCCTTTCCCCCCTGCTCGCTATTCTCCTTCAGAAACAGGACCTCTGTAAAAAGGGGGGAAGAGATGACACTTGAATCACAGTGGCCACCGGTTGAACTCTGCCCCCCTGTAATGTGTTGTTTTTGATGATGCCCGAGATGTTTAGAGGATGCGGGGAGCTTCAAAGAGAGCTTCACGGGCCAATCAAAGAGTCGTGGCATGTTGGTAGGAAAAAAGAAAACAGCAAGCTGCCAGAAATCCACATGCATCTTTCAAGAGAGACCAGGGGTCAGGCAAGAAGACAGCTGAAAACAATAGCGAGAAATGAAAGGTGACATGAATTGAGAGGTAGATAAATAGCTGCAGGGGAGGAAGGAAGTATGTAGCTGGTATAAAAGGATGTGATGTAGGCTTTGGTCTTGGAAGAGCTGCCAGTTGGTCTAACGAGACTTGGCAGGCCAGTCAATAGACTGTCAGCTATTAATGCCCACATTCCAGTGACACCAACACCCAGTTTAAAACTGATTAATATATCCAGTGGTGCATAGAATCCTTAATAATAAAATGCTGCACACCGGGCTGACAATGAGGAAAACAAAAGAGATGCAGGTTTTGTCACGCGTGGCTCAACAAAATGGAGCTATAGAGAAATCCGATACGACACTTCTTTCTTTGTCAGCTGCCTCAAAGAATAAGGGGAAACAAGCTAAAGGGTCAAAGGTCACACAGAGTCGAGGGGTTTGTCTGACAAAACACGCACAGATCATAAAACGTTGTCAAATTTAATCCTTTGGAGCGAGACCTCACCCATGGATCCTCCTGTCTAAGGTGGGGGTGGGAGTGTTATTGCAGTAGATGGACAGTTAATAGGATAATGATAATCTAGTCGATGCTGCCCCCCCCTTACTCTATCGCCACTTATTCCCTTGCTGTTGCCGTTTGTGATCCACCTGCCCCAGCTGCAGGCCACATCTGCAGGCATGATAGATTTAATCCACTGGGGCCTCTGCCTCCAAATGCCACTGTGACTTACCTTCCTCTTTTTCGGCATTTGCTGCAATCTGACCTGGCAGCTCAATGGTGAGCCACAATGGACTGCCCCCGGCGCTTTTTACAAACACAAAGGAAGCTATAGCACCTAAGATGTAGATAAAATGGAGTATAACTGCAAGTTACCATCTTATTCTAAGGCAGACAGTGTTGCGTTTTCTCTCTCTGATATATTCTACCTCTCTTGTGAAGTGGCTTGCAGTGAATCAGATGTAAACAGGGGGGTCTGAGACCAAACTTGTCGTCTCACAGCTTCAAAAATCAATATGCTCCACTTTCCCCCTCTATTCTGGACACACGTGTGGAGCGAGCTTCAGCTGACTGAGCCCAAGAAGGAGCCAGGGAAACAGAAGGAGGTGTCAAGGAGGCAGACAGAGAGGAAAGAAAGGATGAGAGGAAAAAAAAAAAGAAATCAGAGGAGACAATGAGGGTTAATCAATTCATATTGTGAAATGACAGGTTGAAGTTAATGGGGTTGTTATGAAAAGAAGACGTTTCTCCTTGTAGACTGGAAGTGAGAACAGTGTTTACAGAATTAAACATTTATAATAAGAAAATTCAGCGATTACGTGTCTTGCCAAAAATAGCCTTCCAATTACTCTGTGCAAACAGAAGAAACAGTCTCTGTGCAACTTGGTTACTGTGAAGTCTTTGGCTAATGCAGAGCAACAGCAGCACTGTCTCTGGACAGATCTTAGCTGCTGATCTTTTCAATGTTGAGAGCACAATAAACAAAAATCCATCCATTTGGATTGTCTTGTGGGAGAGGTAGGTACCTCAAAAGATAATGAGACATACACTATCATTATGGCAAGAGCCCACTAGACATACATATAAAATTAATATAGTGCCAATCATTTATTTTTGTGGGCAGCACTGTTGCCTCACAGCAAGAAGGGTCACGGTTCAAATCCCGGTGTGGCCGGGGTCTTTTTGTGTGGAGTTTGAATGTCCTCCCCTTGTCTGCATGGCTTTTCTCCAGGTACCTCTTCCTACAGTCCAAAGACAAGCAGATTGTGGCTAGGTTAATTGGAGACTCTAAATTGACGGAGGTGTAAACGTGTGTGTGCATAGTTATTTGTTTCTATACGTTGGCCCTGTCTATACTGGCGATCTGTCCCGGGTGTACCCCGCCTCTCGCCCACTGTCAGCTGGGATTGGCTCCAGCTCCGCCTGCGACCCTCAAAAGGACAAGCGGTGTAGATAATGGATGGATCTGTTTTTGTAATGTGTGTGATCTGATCCCTCGGCGTACTCCACTTTATTTGGCATTGCACTCCTATAACATTCTCAAACCCATGATGGACAGTTTAGAATTTTAAAAAGTATTGAAATTGTGCAGAAATGAAATGCAGCAGAACCAGAGATATCGTGTTGATTTTTATCCGATGCATTCGTCTCCCCTAAAAAAAAACTGGCCTCAAGCTGCTGGCCTCAAGCAGAGATGAGGAGCGGGCTGCAGAGGAAACGTTCTTTTGAGGCGCTTCATCAGATTCCATGCAGCTCCCTCTGGAGCAGCATGAGGCTTTATACAACTTTTATTTAACATGTGCATTCGAATAAATGTGTGGACCTCTCCTTTATGTGACAGTCAACTTGCTGCACAGTCACTACACCTTGACAAATATGGGGCAGTGCAATATATCGTTGCAATTCAAATTTCTTTTAAATGATGCAGAGACCTTGCATTACCTTATTTGCAATAGTCACACTCCTCTCTCGTGTGTTTTTTTTTTTTTACGGACCAATTTCTTTGCATCAATTAAATTCGCATCATCTCTGACACGGCTTTGCACTTATAGGCATCATATCTCACTCTGTCTCTGGGCCTTATTGACTTTATCAGTGTGGGCTCTCACTTAAAGGAGGAGTGGAGAGGCTGTTTAACAGTCCCGAGGAAAACAAGAAGCCGGGATTGCGAGAAGACAAAAGAATCAGAGCGAGAGAGAGAGAGAGAGAGAGAGAGAGAGAGAGAGAGAGGGGAAGGAAAAGCCAGAGAGCCATGATAGGGTGGGGTTAGAGGGAGACGCTCCACTGCCTGGCTGACAAACAGAGGGTCCCTCCAGAGCTAGGCAGATGAGAAGGAGAGGAAGAGAAAGGGAGAGGGGCGAGAGAGGAAAGGAGGGGAGTTTGATGGGGGCAGTCAACCCCGCCACCCTCCAACAGCCTTCCCTCTCTTCCTCCATCCCCCCCAGCAGAAAATCCATGCCTGCTCTTAGTATTCCTCCCATCTCTTGTGAAGGCTCTGCGAAGGGAAAGCAGACAAGTGGACGGCGAGCGAGGCCCAGGCCAGCCGTGTGTGATGCTATCTGGGAGTTTTTTTATTTTTCCTCCCATCTCCTCCTCTTAGGGTGGGGTGTTTGCTCAGGGTTGACAGGACGGACCGAGCGCCCAGTCACTTCCACCGGAGACACTTCCTCCATGTTCACCCATAACCTGCCCTCTGTTTTTAAACCTGTAGATCAGGTCTAATCTGTGGAGTGGACCACCTGATCTCAGACCTGGACCTGTTAGTACTGATGTGATTAAACAACCAGTGCAAGTACAATGTCCGCTTGATGGATGGTTCACTATCAATTCACTGTGTTCACTTCAGTCACAAGTTGATCTAGTATAAATATGACCTAGACCCGCTGTCATCCATGACTGTGGATCAACTGAATGACCACCTGCGTATGTGTGTGTGTTAGTGTGTGTGTGTGTATGTGTGTGTGTGTAGCCGATTCCAAGGTGACGTCCATGCTGACCCTTTTCTATAATGTAGACCATAAAATGTTTGAATTGACTTCCTACTTTACACGTTGCCCTTTAGTTTCATTCATTTCAAACCTGTAAGAAAAATCTACTTGTTATACTTCACTCTTAAAAGGTCTTCTGTCACAAAGAGCACTGAATCACATGTTTTTACATCGATGAAGACAACAACAGGTGAATAAAGCATGGTGTGCTGGAGAAGAGTTTTCTGACCTATAGGAACTTCACATATATCTAATCTCACTGTTTGACATCACAGTTAAAATTATCTCATCTATAAATATGGCTGGAACTGGTTAAAGATTTGTTCATGGCTTCCATCAAAAGTTTTGTTCTCAGCAGCTAACTCTCAAGAAATAAATGTAGGTGGACCAATTCTGGTCCTCAGCCATGCTGGTAGCATTGCTATATTGACAGCATGGTATTGACAGCCTGTCGGTTGTTCACTTTACCACTTTGGACCAGATGAAATGTCTCAGCATTCAGATTGATTGTCATGACATTTTGTTCAGACAGTTACAGACAAACATGATCTCCAGGGATTAGACTCCTGATGACTTTGATGATCCACTGATTTTTTTTTCCTGTTGTGCCACCATGAGGCACATTTGTTTTTTAAATAAACTTTTTGACACTATTAAATGAATTGCCATGACATTTGGTTCACCCTTCAGGATACATTTTAATATATTTGGTGATAATAACACTTCTAACTGCATCATCAGGTCAAATATGACTATAATACTTTCATTTATGATCAAGTACAACAAAATGTTTCTCAGCTTCTGCTACATGCATGCTTTTTTTTTTTACGATACGTCTGACAAAATAGAAAGGTGATAAATTGTCTACAGGGATTGATTTCCTATCTCGTGCGAATCTCAAGCCTCACCACATGTGTCTTTATAATAATGATATTTAGAGTAAATAATGACTGCCTGGAAAAGTATGGAATTTGTTTCAAAATCTTGAAATCGTCAGCAGTATTGTAAACTATGCAACATGAAATGCTCATGTTGTGGGTTTATATGAATGACAAAACCACTTCTGCTCTGTACTGTCTATGTGTGTGTCTGTGTGTAGAGGCCAGTATCATGTATGCACAGTTGACCTTCCCTCGGATAAATAAAGCTTAAAAAGGTAAAGTGACTGTTCTCCACTACTATAGTTGCCTTGTTAAAGTGATAATCATCTTTATCTTTAACGACATTTACACACAGTCCTCCACTGTTCTCTGACAAAACGTGGTGTTACTGATCCCCCGTGTCCCGATAATCCCCATTACCACTGCTGCGTCATGGCTGCAAATCCACAGACGCACAAAGCTTTGTTGTCCGTAGCATCCTCCTCCAAAGTAGCCGGTTTGTCTCTCACCTTGAGCCCGGTTCGTCATGCCTGTGTGATCACTCTAAAGGTCACAGCTTGTAGCTACTGTCATTAGCTGTCACTCTTCCACACTCCCTCCTACTCCCTGCCTCTCCCCTCCTTCAAGTCGCTCTCTGTCACGCATCTTTTCCTCTTTGGCTCTGGAAGACAGATCAAAGTGGCATCCTTAGTCGGACTTTGAAGGTTAGGAAAAGTGAGAAGCAATCCCGCTGCAGAACGAGCCTGCTAAGGGTCTTTGTGCATGTGTGTTATCTGATGTCCAGATGTGCGGCGAGCGGAGACATGCTGATCAAGGTATCTCTGCTGGGAGCCCAGTATCTTTGAGCGTCACGGCGACAGTATGCCTGTTGCAATTACAGTTGTGTTTGAGCGAGCCTGTGGATATCGGAAGATCCACTGCCTGAGGGGTAAAACAAAAAAATGGGTTTTCCAATACTTCAACAGCTGCTAATGAAGGCCTAATATTTAGAATTGGTTAAAACACAGAATATTTTCATTTTTTCCTCGGGGAGAACGGTAGCACAGCATTGTTTCCTGAATACAAAGAGTGTTTAATATACTAAATTGTGTGTGAGAACGCCTATGAACGCACATGGAGGAGAGAAAATTCCTCTTCAACTGTGAGACAGTAACAATGGGTCTTAAATTCCGGCACACACAGCGTGACCACGTGGTTAATTGAAACATGTTTGAGTGAGAGGGAAAAAAATGAATGAGTAAAGAGACAGCAAACACAGGTGTGGTGTTTTATCTGTTGGGGAGGTGAGGGGTAATCACTGCAAACTTTAATCAGTCCAGATCAATTATTCATGGTCAGGGGCCTGGCAAGCTGATTTCTAAAATGCCCCTTCTCTCTCTCTCTCTCTCTCTCTCTCTCTCTCTCTCTCTCTCCCTCTGACAGCCCTGTATGAATTATTCAGACTGCATTTACACAAAGAACTCCATCTCTGATACCTGATCAGTCAGTTAGAAACATTATGCAACAGGGAATGTCAATTATAAATGGGGAAATGGGTCTCCTGGTATGCGCACAATATAAAAGCAAAACAAAGCCGCTCAAGGAGAAGCAAGACGATACCGGGAAAACTCTCGAAGAACCCCGAACTTCATGGCCTTTGGGAGGATTATTATTCATTGACAAATGAGTTCTCAGCTTTAATGGGCTCAACTAAAGTCAAGATTGCTCCTGCAGTGGGCCCCCTCTCATCATCCATCAGCTTATCTATTCGTTATAAGTGAACTCCATCAACAATGTGCGCTGCATCAAACCGGACATTCAACCCCGCTCCATTATCAAGCTTTAATCATTTCTCTTGCAACTTCCTCCTCCTCCTCCTCCTCAGAGTGATGCTACTGCTTCATTTTCATCCTCATCAAATCACCCCTGTCGCTTCCTACTGCAGCTCTGTCACTGGCTGCCGCTGGCAGTTTGTAGTCATATTAAAACCCTGGTGCCGGTGTATGAGCACACACTCTTGTACCTCAAGGCCAGGACTATATGCACCGGCCACAGCAATTAGCTCTTCTCTCCCCGGCAGTCTTTACACACGGTCACCGGTACCCCCCCCTGCTGGATGCAAAGTCACATCCCCTCATCCATCAGTAACTTAAAATACATCTGTTAAAAAATATTCATATCCACATTGATACATTTGTTTCAAATTTCCTAAAAAAGAAGTTAAACTATGCTTTTGAGACTTTTCAGAACAGGCATTTATAGCTTTGCCAATATGCTGAGGTTTAGTATCTACTGCATAATGTTTACCATGTACATCTCAATTTAGCATGTTAGCATGTTAACATTCGCTAATTACAACTTAAAGTAAAGTAAAGTAAAGTACAGGTTATGCTGATTGGAATGTCATTCATTTTTCAGGAATTTGTCGTAAACATAAATGTTGCATATGGAGCTGTATTAAACTTAATGCAATTAATCAGTTAATGTTGTGACAATTCACCTAAAACTATAATCGTCAATCTCATGGTGGAGGTAGAGAGAAAGTTAAATTGAGCAGGATACATTACACATACAGCAATGTTCCGATATCAAAGTGATTAAGACAATAGTCTGAATAAGATACATACATCAGCATTTACTGATTTAACCCAAATAAGATCATACTCTGAATAAGCAATAGTCGAATTGAGACATTTGGAGTATTCTGACCTTAGTCACATCAGATAAAGATGTATAGGTCTTAATTGCACTATAACGTTCTATTGAAGTTTTTACAGCATTTTTGTCGAGGTGCTACTGGTGCTGGAGAAAAAAAACTGTTGATTACCAAAATCAGAAGGATTCATATTGTCATATCTTTTTCCTGGCAATTCCTATGGTATAGAATAATAATAACGAAAATAATGATAACCTTAATGTATATAGCACCTTTAAAAACAGAGTTTACAATGTGGTTTGACAGCAAAGCAATAAGAAAGTATGAGAAAATCGGCAAGATGCAATGTGACAAAAAAGCCAGACACCAACGTTGATAGTGCTCAAATTGAATAAATGTATATAATAATATAAGACTATGTCACATAAAAACTTGATTACATAAAAGCAGTAAAAGGACAATAAAATTAAATAAAAGTTGATAAGAAAACTATTAAAAATGGATAGTTGTCTAGATACAGTATTTCAGTCTAACCCAATATGATGGACTGACCTACCAACAAAATAAGCATCAGATAGACACTTCCAGTGAGCCATGTTGCTGGTATTGGCTAAAAAGAATAACAAAACATAAAGTGATTTCAGCATTTGTCTGCTTCATTACAAGACATTGTGGGATATGCAGCCCCAAAAGTCAGACTGAGAACTTACTGGTACAAGGACAGAGGAGGATGAGCGTGAGAAGCCGTGGTCAGGCGGAAAGAAAGCAGATAAACAGACAGTGGAGGAATGAGAACGTGTAATTCTCGCTCTGCCCAATTTATCATGCCATCCCTGACAGCCACCGACCATAAGTCATCAAACTATCACTCTCCATAATTTGCAGGGATCTCTCGTGTCCTCCCTTCCCCTCTGCCTGCCCTTGTAATGCATTCCCTTGACACGCGGTCAAACCGCATGCCTGTTGACACTCTAAGCTCTTCATAAATGCAGTGTAACCACACCAGGTTTGACTTGACTGATTGTGTTGCTGCGGTGCATGACAACAGGTACAGCGCGGGGAGGAGAGAGAAAAAGCAAGATGGGCCGTTCATGCCTCCCGGTGTGTCTTCGCGATCCTGCATCTCACCGGCTGGACTAATGGGCTATCACAATTGACATCTCCATGGGAACGTCCCACTGCATCACTAATACACAATTCGCTGCCGTTTGCTTACATTCCAATAATACCCCCCCACTGTACTGTGGAGACATTCAGAGTCAGCTATGGTTGTTTTTGTGTTTCTGCATCTTGGATTCCAACACCTGCAGTTTTTATAAAGACCACAGATCAATGCCAAATGTTGTTGACAGTAATTGTGCAGCATAACCGCGGATAAAGATGCAATTATTATTTATCTACAGATTATTGACTGCGTGATACGTGTTAAAGCAGTGAGAGGTAATTGAACGAAAGATGTCAGCGACCTGATCATGACCGAGAGGAATTATGGGCCAGATAAATGTATCATTTCTCTGACAGCATGTGTCTTGGTTGGGAGAGCTGGTCAGTCCATTCATCCTCGTCATGTTGCTGTCAGAGCCCGGCGGCAGACGAGTGATGACCACTCTTGTCAGACCAAACGCTGTCCGTCTCCGTCTGAATGATAGAAGTGTAGTATGAGCCTGTGTGGAAGGAGGGGTGGGGGGGGGATCAATTTCTTTCACTCTGTCCTCTACGTCTCCGCACTTTTCCTTGTCATACCTTGGAATTCACTGTATTCTGACCTCCCTTGAAACAGAGAATTTTTATGTTTTCCCCCCGCCACTATCTGAATGTTAATCCACACCTTTCATACATCGGCAAGATTCTCACTCTGACATCTGTCCCTGCTGTGTGTCACTTCTCGACCTTTTCTCTGTATGTGTGTCCATCATCTCTTTTGTCTGCGGCTGTTGGCTCGGATGATCTTGTGTGCGTCGCGTGTTTGTTTCACGGCGCGGCACAGGAGGGGATCGCCACCGACTCGGGGATGCTGTGAAAATGTCATTATTTGGTTGTGCTCTGCTTTATGACACAGTTTATACAACGCCGATGATTTCTCTTCCCCCCAGCGTGGCCGTCTGCTTTGTCTGCCTGGAATCAGGAACGGTAAATAAGTGGTAATGGGAGTGAATCGGAGGGGAAGTCAGCCAACGTCTTTCTGTCATCACTTTAGAAGGTTGCGACCCCAAAGCACGGTGGCACAGAGCTGCTAAATTATTCAGGCTGTGTCTCAAGCCCTGATCTCTGGAGGAGACGGGCCTGTGATTGCTGGGAGCGGACTGACTGACATTTGCACATGAAAATCGCCTCTGTTTCCCCCAAACACCCATTTTGCAGAAAGGAAACAGTGGAGGGACCCTGGTTGTGTGTGAGAGGGCTGTGGGTGGTGAGCGGTAGCGCTGAGGGGAGGGAGGGTTGACGGAGGGGGGGGTGTAATTAGAAGAACACCGCTGCCTCAAAACCTCAACACACAGCAGTGGGGGCATTACTTCTGAGCAGTTAACAATCAGACTTGGCTGTAACTCCGGGAGAAACAAACTATAGGAGAAAAAAAGTTCTTCTGTGTGATGAAACTGCAGTTCTGGGTAAATGAATATCCTAAACGTGTCAATATAATGAGCATGAAAGCAGCTTGAAAATTGGAGTGGCAGAGCCGGACCTAGGGGACTAGCTGACTCATAAATCATCTTTCTGAGTGGGGTCAAGGGCCATTTGACTGAGACATGAGCAGAAATGTGATTATAGTTATGGGAATATTTTCTCACCGATAATGCAATAATACCATCTGCACATCCCAGCATGCATATTGATTAAACGCCAGCATTTTGAGTACAAGGAAACACAGGATTGCTTGGATCAATGCAAAAAAGAGGCAATGTGTTCCAAAAGGCCATTGCATGCTATCTCAGAGAAAGGTTGGACATGCTCGTAATGATGCATCACACTGTGCACGGTTTGTATGTGTTGCAAAGCCAGCAAAGAGATACAAGAATCCTTGTATGAAGGTTTTTTCAGTCATAATTTCCTATAATCTTCGGCAGATCGTCACCGAAACAGTCCGCACCACCCAAGTTGTTCACTGTTATTTGGCCAATTAAAGCTGGAGAGCTTTTGATTCATCAGACTCCTTCGAGAGTGCAGTTAAAGTGTGCGAGCAGCAGAGGAGAGCGAGAACGTCCCTCTGTATGCCGGACCATGTCTCTGAGCTGTAGGCGAACGGGAGCCGGGGCGAGGGGAGGGAGGTCGGGGGTGGGGAGGTGCAGGCGGTAACTGGCCCTGCTGGGAGGGTGTACGCAGCTCGAGAAGAGGGGAGGGCGAGAGTAGACGGGGAAGGAGAGGGTGGAGCGTTAGACAGATGACAAATTGTGATTAATAAATGTGGTTCAGGACGGCAGTGTGCAGGGTTGTTATTAATAGAGAGAATTAGAGTGGCTGTGCAACTCAATCTGCACACTGTCACTCTGCATCAGGCCCCATAATCAGAACCTAATGAAACAGCGCAGCACCAGGATGTAGACACATCCACACCGGTGCACGCTGGTTACAAATGACTGTACAGTAAACACACGGCTCAGGTAAGTCACAGGGTAAATACAGCGAGTCACATCAGAGTGCAAGAGCAACGTGATGTGTGGATGAGTGGGTCTGAAGAAACAAACCCTCGTATTTGTGTTTGATTTATCCTGCTAAAAATGTGACTTATTTTAGTAGAAGACCTCCATTACTTTTCAGCAGCTGTATTTGAAGGGGTCAGACCAAATGCTCATGTTACTCTTCATGCACTGACAGTGTGTAAACATGCAGCATGTGTGGATTTGTATTTTACTCTGCATCATTTCCCTCATCTATTACAGCTCTTCCTGGTTTTTTATCCTCAACCTCCCAAATCACCTCTTTACACCCCTAATGACCTAAAAATTGATTTACAAGGCAGTGATCTACATAGCAGAGAATGGGATCTTAATAGCCGGATCCCTGTCAGTGTTAACTGTGGCAGACGTGAGCAGCGGTTCCCCCGGGAGAGACGGCCCTCCGGCAGCTACGTGCCTCTTGAGGACGATCTGTCATCATCCCTCAGAGCTGATGCACAGTATGTGTTGGTCACACTCCCTGTGCTGGGGTGGATTGTGTGATGGTGCTACTACCTCAAAATAAAACAAAATGTCACACATACAAAACCCTAATATGACAAGTGACACATATCACTGACTGTGGTACCTGAGACCTATTACTACTCTGCTAACAAGAAAGGTCTGGTTTATTTTTTGCCAAACATTTCATAAATTACAGGAAAGGGTGAGAGTTATTTGCTGTGGATGGCTGAGTTGAAGAATTAGAATGTCTTTAACAAACTAACAGCCATAACAGAAGAGAAATACAACATGAGTAATGTGGCCGTAAATAATTTCCTGCTCTTCTCCCACTTGTTTACACAGAATAGAGGAGAGAAAAGTTAGAGCTGGAATTATGCGGGCGTGTGCACAAAAGACAGAGATGTATTCTTGGTCCATCATAATATATGAAATTAATTATTAAACAAACTAATAACTCAAACAGCCCAGTGCTGATTCTCCTATGGCTCTCTTTTTCTCTGTTGGTGACACTGGAGACTGTGCGGTGAGTCAGTGACGTCAGGCCAAGTGAAATGATAAAACAATCGTGCTGCATAAAAAGGACATATTTCATCAACATAATGCATAATGCTGAAACTTTAGGTGAGCGTGAATACTAAGGGGAACAAATGAAGAAGAGAATAGGGGGAAGAGGGAGACAGATAGCTGAGAGACATGCGCATATTTCAATATTAATCACCTCAGTAATATTTTAACAGGCTTTAAAAATCCAATCCTGAGCATATTGCCTCTGACTGTTGGCAATGATAATGTGCCCGACGCCGCTCAGGACCTCTGAGCACTGTTCTAGTGGGCCAGACTGACTGGCCCGCAAACCGGCACTGACACAGCATTTAACTTGATCCCTGTACGCAGCTCAGCTACACCAACAATCCCCAATGGAAATATCACAGGCCTTCGCTCCCCACACCCTCCACTGCCTCCACCTTAATTTCAAAATCCAAACCATCCCTGGGAAGAAAAAACCACCTTAAAACTCCTATCATCCACCTCTCCATGTCTGGTGGGATCACGCGGAATGATCCCCCCCCCCCCCCTATCGCCAGACGGTGGTCATCATATCTGAGGAGAGAGGGGTCGCGGCGGTGCTGGTTGATGAAAAGGCAGTCATCAATACTGTATGTAGACCTATTCGCCCGGGCTCCCACTGCTTCAGCCATTAAAGTTTAAACTCACAGATGTGTGGTGGTCCCTGTCAGCCAGGTGACACCGGGAAGGACTCCAAGGAAATTATGATATGCGCTAAGAAATCTGGCCAAAATGTCCCCGATATAAAAAGTAATCACCAGTGAATGTGACTTGGTGGTAAATATTTCAGCTCACACCGCCTGTTACATCTGCCGTCATTTTAACAGAGAGAAAATGACGCAACAATACAAAACATGGTCTTCCAACAACAAGTGGTGCAACTACTCCATATTCATTTTTTTGCACATGCGTCAATGTGCGTTCGTGTGAGGGCGTATGTGTGTAAGGTAAAGGAAAAGGAGAAGCACAACCTGTGGGGCAGGGTGTCTCACTAATGAGGCTTTAAAACTGTGGGATGCGAGCCACACGCACACACACACACGCGCGCACACACACACGCACACACACACACACACACACACACACACACACACACACACACACACACACACACACACACACACACACACACACACACACAGACTCAGGAGAACATTCAGTGTCTCCGCTCCATCCCTCACATTATCACACCGAGGCTGCTTTTACTCAGTCACCCTACTGTCCTCCCTTCCATAGCGTACAGGAGATGAAAACATCTGCCTTCATCTGGCAACGCTTCATCATCAAACCATTTTTGCCTCTAACAACAGGTGAATACCATGCCTGCAACAGGAGACGGATTGGAAGCATCCGTGCAGCCTGTATATGGTCCTTGTTTGTGTGAATGTGAAATGAGATGGATTTAATATTTGAGTTTTTGCTCACAAAAACGATCGTATAGAAATAGCTCACATAACAGTTTCAGTGTTCATACATTTGGCTGAAGAGTCAAATACACAGATGATGGTGAAGGAGAGAGAGAGGGAGAGAGAGAGAGAGAGAGGGAGAGAGAGAGAGAGAGAGAGAGAGAGGATCGATCTAACAGGTGTCGGCTCGGACCAAACACTGCACTACGCTACACAGTGGACAGACACTGGATACGAGCGGCAGAATCACAGTGCGCCCCTCATCCTTGGAATTGCGTTAAAAAGTGCTCCGGCTGGTGATATTTTAAATTTGGGCTTCACGTGCTCTGAAGTTAGTGGCATTTAAACTCCGATTGGGAAAGAAAAGCGGGGATTAAGCACCGATTGAGAAACTCTTGTCACTTTCCCTGCAGCTCCTGCGCGCCCGGCGGCTCTCCAGCTCTCCGTCTCTCCATCTGGAAACTCCAGCGCTCCAAAAGTCCTTTCTGTTGGGACGCGGACGGGACTGATACAGACACAGATAATTGTTTGTTTCCTCTAAAAAATGTTTCGGGATCATGAAGCACAGATGGTGAGTTTTTCTTTGTCTTTGTCTTGGCTGCTTCTTTTAGCAGTTTTATATTTAACCGTAAACATAATCACGCACAGTGGATAATTACGCATTTTATCATTAAATGTTGAAAATAATAAATAATCATTTTGCTTATTTTTTGAAAATATTTATAGATTTAAAATATATTTTTTTGATTTTGTTTTTTATGTCGATCATTTCTTTTTCACCATTCCTTGATTCTTTATATACATTAAATATGTTACAGTGGTAATTTGGGACGGATCAATAATTGGGTTTCTTTTTTTTTACTATTATTTCCAGATCCAAATGTAACCAGAGGAAGAATCACACCCAGGCTGACAAACGTGACATTGAAACATCACCTGTTTAATGTGGACAGTGGAAATACGATAAGAGTGGGCTCATAAAATGACTGTGCTCTGCAGAAAATACCTCTGATGAACTTCTGCCACTAAGTGGCTTTAAGTGAGACATCCACATGAAGTGAAATCCTGTGCTTTGTAGTGGGGGCTGGAAACAAGGTTTTTCTTTGAAATAAAACAAAACTGGGAATTCTCTATTAATCAAACAAAACAAACAGTTGCACCTCTCCCTCCTCAATGACTTGAGTTTGGCACCAGCTTTCATTTTAGCACACTTTTGAAAAGCTCTGTCTCCATAATAACCCCTCTCAGTGCCGGCCATGATTTCTGATTGATGCTGCAAATTGAATTGAACTGGAGAACAACAGGAGAGGTCAAAAAAGGTGAGACAGACTTCATCAAATAAATTATGTTGTCTGTAGCGTCTCACCACAAACCTGACAATACACACTTTTTCATCTATTTGCCTAAACACTCTGGTATGTAAAGTTTTTTTAAGGCTCTAAAATATCTTGTTGATAGATCCTCTCTGGGTGTTTCCCTCCTGACCATCTGCCATTTTGCCTTCTTGCTCATACGTGGCCCAGTGATACACTGTTCACTCCTCACTCCTTTCCACATTCTTCTTCGCCTATACGCACCAAACTGGTTCACTGAGAGGCTTCATCCTGGCCGGCACTATTCCAGCCAAGGGGGAAGAGGACTTCCTGACGCTGGCCGCTTCGCGGCTCAGCCGCAGGAAACGTGTCATTGGCGCAGCTGTAGGTGTGGCAATGGTTCTAATATTGTTGGTGGCCATTCCCCTGCTGGTCCACACAACCAAAGGGGGGAACACGGGAAATTCAGGGAGCCATTATGAAATGCTTGGAAGCTGCCGGATGGTATGTGACCCTTACACCACGTCTCAACCAGGCCAGGAGCTGACAGCTGTGTCTCCAGCGCCCCAGGATTACTCTGGGAAGAAGATAAAGTCAGGGCTTCGTGGGCCGCCAGGGATCTCTGGTCCTCCAGGAGTACGTGGAGCCCCTGGGGAGCCAGGCAAACCAGGTCCTCAGGGGCCCCAGGGTCCAGGTCCTGGTGGCTATTCGCCCTCACTCTACACTCCCAAAATTGCCTTTTATGCAGGGCTACGCAAGCAGCATGAGGGGAGTGAAATACTGAAGTTTGATGATGTGGTGACCAATGTAGGCAACTACTATGAGCCCAGTACCGGCAAGTTCACCTGCCCTCTGCCTGGCATCTACTTCTTCACCTACCATGTTCTAATGAGAGGTGGTGACGGGACCAGCATGTGGGCTGACCTGAAGAAGAACGGACTGGTTAGTAAAACTATATGTATGCGTGTGTGTATGTGTGTGTGTGTGTGTGTATATATATATGTGTGTGTATACGCACATATGTGTTTGTATGCACACACACGATCATGCAACAGATTTTTTTTTTCCACTGTTGACCATCCTGTGTTGCCATTGACACATTCACCTCTGTAACATTGAGCTCTTCAGATTCAGAGCACATGCCGCTGCTCAGGTGGAAACATGACAGCCAAAGAATGAAACAACAATCTTTCTCCTCATTACGGGGGAATCCATGATATACAGACCCAAGTTTCAGTTGCAGATATTTGCATTCCCACATTTACTGTGGCTAAATGACAAGTGGCAGAATGCAAACGCTGCCGCCAAAAGGAACTTTCTAATTAGTGAATATCATGCACAGATCTTGATTATCGCATAAACAGAAGTGCAAAAGAGCACGGCAGAAATGTCTGTCAGTATGTGGACCAGTCAGCTTACACCTCAGCTAAATAAATAATGAATGTAAAATTGACAGTCCACTCATCCACTCCCTCATTCCCCAGACACTAATTAAAGACAGAGGGGCTGATGGGGGGGGACGAGGAGAGGTGGGATAAATCACAGGGTTTTTATCAGAGGACTCCAAATTCAGGAAACATTCTCGCTTTATACATTCATTCATTCATCAAGGACGCTAAATGCAAATACTCTCCGCTCAGACCTCTCTCTCGCTCAACATGTTGTGTACCAAGACTCGTGCATATTTGATTCATCACCACGGACTATTTTGTTCAGCCTTGATTTGGCGAGATGTGAAACTGAATGTTTAAAATCATTCATCATCGATCAAACATCACTTTATTTCACGCATGACACCACAAAGACGAATATGTTTATGACTGCCTGCCTTCTGTCTTGTATTGTCATTCAAGTCATCGTAGGCTGCTAAATCATTTATACGTCTTGGATTAGATCCCCTTTAACACCCGCTATACTTTCCTCTGCTGACCCCTCCCCCAGCTTGTTCATTGATTCTCCATTAATTATCTTTTCACTCAACTCAATTATTTAACCTCAGTGAGGTCCATCAGACACCCGTCAGGTGGCCTCCTCAAACAGTTACGTTTAATAGAGCACTCAACTAACAAGGGATCTACCCAAACGAGAGCCGTGAAAATGGAGTGTGGGATTGTATTGCTGCAGAATGCCTGATCATGTTTGGAGTTAAGTTCAGTGGCATGCGGGTAATCTGCCCGAGGCCAGTCAGAGGCTGGGTTTTACTAAATGGGCACAATGTTTGACAGGTTGCAATCCAGGCTGTAGAATCAAATAGTCTGTTTTTATCACTGCCCTAGGTGCTGAAACATTATTGGATATTTTGTCTACCCATGGGGTTTTGTTTCATCCAAAAACAAAAATGGCTGGCCACAGCTACAAATCCTCCACCTTCCTTTTGCGATTGAGTTTTAACTGTCACACCTTAATTAACAGATACGGTCATTTGCAACCTTGCATTTGTTAGGCGGCCGGTTCGGCAGATTGAGGATGAGCGAAAGAAACCCGAGAGATTCAACATGGCACGGACATGCTGAGACATCCGTGAAAAAGGGCGAGCAAAACAAAACAAGTGAAATGTTGGAGACATCAGGGGTGGAGCAGAGGAAGACAGATGACTTAATGGAGTTGTGGAGACAGTGGGCTGGTAGATGAGGCTTCTGGGAGGCTGGTGGTGAAGGCCAGGATGAGATCAGGCGAGATGACCAATGGACACCCACTCAACGTGTCTCGGGTTGACAAGTGATCAAGGCCGGCCAGAGAAAGAGAGAAAGCTGTGTTCATGCACCAATCCAGCTGCTGACACATGCTCATAAGAGCCAGTTTAACAGCAGGAAAAATGATTAATTCTGGTAAACCAATAGATTTTTCCTGGAAATATTAGATGTTTCACTCCCTGTGCTGTTGCTAATGACGTTTAAATAACACACCGCATTGGCTGATGGACTGCGACTTGGGTCATGTGACGTGAGTGTGGTGTAATGCAGCGCCAGGAGGATGTGTTGGGCCGTGCAGGACTGAATTCCTATAGATCCGATACCAATTACCTTCACTAAATCCCCGCTCTGTAAAGCCTATACCTGCTCACACCTCAATCTAACTTTCACAAGTCATCGCAGGAGGTTGTCACACTTCAGCTGCTTCCGTGTGTGTAACGTGTCGCTAATTGACTCGCGGTATAATTCCAATGTGTGATGTGAGTGTTAGCTTTACGTCCTGTTCTTGCTCAGCTGTGTCATTTGCACGTTCAAGCAACGCAAGGCACACTGCCAACCCAGTTTGGGATCATGATGGATCCATATGATGCTTAATTATTTAATATTATCATAGCCTTGCTGGAAATAAATCGTCCTGCATGCCCTTCCTACTGCTGCCACCATATTATAAATGTGCTTAATCACTCTATTCTTAATTCACTGTTAGGGATCGATGGGTTTTATGCTACTTAACATTCCGGCTCGGTAGCAAACATTATTAGGACGGTCTATTCTAATGTTGCCATGCTTAACGCTGTGAGGGCTGGTAACACCTCATGTGCACATCCTCAGCAGAACCTCTCCCCTTCCCCTCATTAACTGCAGGCTATGTGAGCTGCACACCTTCTCATTTACGTTCCCATAATGCACCGCTGTACTGTATATCTTTATCAAATATTCCTTGCACAATGTACAGTGAAGACAAACAGATACTGGTGCGGCTCCTATTTAATATCTCCCCCCTTTCTTCCCCTTTACCTATCATAGTCTCTTTTAATAGCCCAGTTAAAGGTCAAGTTATTTCAGAGTAGTCTTAAAATGTCATCACTCACTATAATGACCAGTACCTGCATTAACCTCCCCCGGTATAGAGATATGCTACAGGTAAAATATAATTAGCCTTACTGCCGAGGGCGAGAAAGAGTTAGATACATGGAATTTGTCACATGAAGACATGTCAAATGTTGTCTTGTTAGTTCAAAAATACATCACAATGTGCCCCAAATGAAAGCCACTAATTAAGATGAGTCCCCTCCACTCATACTGTGCACAGGTTTGACCGTTTCCGTGCCGCGGAACACAGGCTGTAACTCTGAATGGCAGGTAATAGCAATCTGAGGTACGGCTCTGCCACAGCTTGTCGCCATGTAATCCCCGCACTCCCAGAGGAGAGGGTAAACCAACTCAATAAATATTCTATTTCCACAACATCCCCCCACCCCAACCCCAGCGGTCCACAACCCTCTCGCCATGTATGGGAGTCCCTTAGGTAAGTTTAACAGCTACTTTTCTATTGTCTCCACTCTAAGAGGTCAGTATATCACAGTGAATGAATCCTGTCAGTTTTATTACCAGTGGAGCACAGCAGCACAGATAAAAAACAAGACTTCATATACCCCCACATCTCCCTGGTCTCACAAAATAGCTTCGCTTGATCAGTCTGTACACCAGCCCCCCCCACCCTCGCATTTCTTCAACCCTCTGGCCCTGTTTTCCTTTTTTTTTTCGCCTGTCCCTTCTTTTTGTCCATCCTTGTCTGTCGTCTGCAGTGCAGCTCCACTTGTACAGAGAATGACACCGCAGCTGCTCCCCCTCACCAACACCCCACCCCTTTTGTGGTCCCCTCTCCTCCCAGGCGTGTTTACTGGAGGCCCTATAATGAAAGGGCTAGGCGGAGATGGAGACAGCCACAGGCAAGCCCTGGGGGTCCCTGCCTCGCGGCTCACAATCCTTCCAGCTCCAGAATCAGCACAGCATGCAGCCTTGGTTCACATGGATCAGTTTGTGTCCTCCGGCCGTATCCATCTCCTCTGTCGGCTTCCCTTCCTAATCCCACCACGGCTCTCTGTCTGGTGTCTACATTAATGGATGCCCTGTGTTGTTCCTGCAGCTGAAGCACCAATTCATATATCTTGTATTGACAAAAGGATCTCCACACTGAGCGATGTAAATCATTCTGTTGTACAGACATAACATTTCAGGGATTAAGTCATGAGAAACAAAGGCCGGCGTGGGATCATGGGTCTCCCCTCTTCTCCCTCCATTACACCGTTTGGCCAAAAATAATGAGCAGGATGACATATGCCTGGTGTCAATAGGAAGTGACAACAACAGCATCACTGTCAGAAGAGGCCGAAGATGCAAATGTGATATTGGCTGTCACTACATATGTCAAGTAGAACAACAATATAACCTTTACACTTGACAATAGATTGGTGTCATTATTTTAAGAGGGGGTCTTAATGGAGGGGGGGTTATAGATTATGCTCAATGTTTCATCACACCCATGATGGAAAGGTTCAAAAGGTCAAGGGTCCTAAATTAATGCTGTGGATAATTTGTCTTGTTAAGACAGATAAAACTAGAATGACAGTCAGTTGAGTGCGTACCGCTGCCGAGGCCCAACACTGTCTTCATGAAACCACATTTAAATTCACTAGATCAGGATTTTTATTTGGATCTGGATCACATTGCACACACACACATACATATCAGTGTCCTTAACATGCCTGATTAAAAAAAAAATCAACATCCCTGAATTATTCTCTGAGGAATAAAAACATCATCTCACAATGTTAAAGAAAGTGAAAAAAAAGTTCCTGGTTCCGCCCCCTGATCAGGATCCAGACCAAGATTGAATAGGTTCTCTCCTGACCCATATACTGCAGTCTTCCAATAAGTGTGTGGCAATCTGTGAAGTAGTTTTTGCGTAATCCTGTTAAATAACAAACAAAAAACGCAAATGAAAACATATAAAGGATGTCAGGTTCCTCTAAAATCCCTTTAAATGTATAAGTCTTGATATGCTCTTTAAATGAGGGGGCATAAATCATTTGTTTGCTTGTTTATTAGTCAACTTATTGACGACAGAGCGGTGTAAAGTGCTGCATGGTGTCAACAGGCATGACTGTTTTTGGTCATTTTTTTGCTCTTATTTAGATTTGGGCTCCTCAGGTCAAATATATATATTTAAGATGTTTTAGTGCATTTAACTTCATAAAAAACAAACAAACATGTTTGCTTTATATACCAGTCTGGTAGTGTTACAGTAGCCTGGCTATTCAGCTCCTTTTAAGATAAGACTTTAATAATCTCTGAAAAGAACATCCCATGTTACAACAGCAGAGAAAGACCAGGAGGAAAGAAAAAAAAATATTAATGAAATTGATTTTAAATAATAAAATAATGAATTATAGAAATTGAAGGTATGGCATGGAAATGATAGATGCAATATATACATTACAATACCTTGTTATAATGTAGAAAATGATATAATTCTAATAATAATTCCCTGGTTGTCAGTGCAGGCATGTTTGAGACATACTGAGGAAGAGGGTATCAAACTTACACTTCCTGACAGTCGCACCTTTTCCAGAACTCTTGCAACACCTGGTCAGAAAAGCGAGATCTGGGTGCCCTTGCTTATTTAGATGTAAGAACACCCCTGTGGACTAACACAATATGAAATCTAATAGAACAAGACCATTGTAACAGTGGAACAATAACTGTGGACGGTTTTATTGTGCAGTTGTTGAGCTGTGGAGCCCCGGGAGAGCGACTCCTCTGCCCCCTTAATCAATCTGGTTTAGAGGGGACAGGGACATGCTTAACCACTGGTGGCCAACATGCTCTATGTTGGATTGTAGCATCCATGACCTGAATCTCATTTGAGGAGACCCGCAGATAGTGTCCAGGTAATAGAGCACAACTCCGGGGGGGTTGATAGATGATGAACACTGTGCTCAGACGAGAGCCAAATGTTTGAGTGCAGGGGAAAATGGCTTCTGTTTTCTTTTTTTTAAGTTACAGTAATTCGGGCTGGCTCTGTCGCTGAGTGATTGACTGTTTTCAAATTGATGCGTGCTCATTGGGGAGAACGGGGCCCCGGTGATGGGGATGACATGATGGTAGTTGAGTTGCAGATCATATTCTGTGGCTGTCACGGAGGTGTGCGTGGCTCGTCTGGCTGCTGACATAGATTGAGTGCTCCCGCCATAGATGGACACTGAGTCAGACACAGGGCCACTGATGGCTGACATATGTCTGATGATGGGAGCTGCTACACCAGAATTATTGATACATCCCTCTAAGGAGGTTACTGAGTGCATTTGTCAGAAACACTTTAATTGTTTTAGTAACACTTTAAATAGAACCATAAAGCATCATTTGAGACTTTTAATTATTGATTAATCAGATTAAATAAAGGGCCTTGATAATATTTAATATTTTGTTTGGGGCTTACATTAAGCCCCAAACAGTTAAAAAAAAACATTATTCTTGTTATGCACCCAATTAAAAGTAGAATGGACCAAGAATAAATGAACAAATCCTGTTTCCTCTGCAACTGTAACTAGATGTGAGCATGTGTATTTAAATGTCCACAATGAGTAAACCCAATTAAATGTGTTAACAAACAAGTAAAGATCCACTGCCGCTGGGTCAATAGGACCGAACTAACACACAGCATGCAAATGTAAAACTGTCTGGCTCCGGCATAGCAACTCGATATCATGCATATTGAGCTGGGCCAGGCACTGTAAGCAACAGGTCAATAGCTGCTCTTTCTTGGCTGAGCCGGTTTCCCCATAGACAACCTGTTGTCCCCACTGAGTCCGCTTATCTCCACAACCCAATCAGATCAGCATCCTTTGCTCCTTTACACCGAGCCCAGCTACAGCCGATCGATAAGACTCAGAGTGGCTTGTGTTTCCAGTCCACATCTGGGGTCACAGGTCGCACTCCCATCCATCTGTGATGTCATACTCGTGATTGTCTCATTTGAAGGTTGTAAATAATTAATTATAACCCACGCCTGGAGAAGGGGGGAGAAAAAACAACAAGATGTAATGAAAGAAGAGAGTGAGATGTGGTAGTTCTGGGTTTGAAAGAGCGGCCGAGGAAGTGACAGTGACATTTGCGAAGTGTTTGCTCAGTTTGGTCCGTGTTCTAATTGTCAATCCACATGTCCCCCGTGGGTGACAGGTGAAAGCCAGCGCCATCGCTCAGGACGCTGATCAGAATTACGACTACGCCTCCAACAGTGTGATCCTGCATCTGGACGTGGGCGACGAGGTGTGCGTGCAGCTGGACGGAGGCAAGGTCCACGGAGGGAACACAAACAAGTACAGCACCTTCTCCGGCTTCCTCGTCTACCCAGACTGAATCTAGTTGTTACTCATGCAGGGGAGAGGAGTGGTTAGAGGAACATCAACACACACAGAGTACAAACTCACACGTACACAGACATGTATGTATGCAAATTCATGCAGATGCTCAGACATGCACACACACCCACACAAACACACACATCAACACCATTTCTACATACAGACACGCTGAGATTCCAACAGACAGAAAGGTGAATTAAGTGAAAATCCAAAATGTCAGTCATCATGACAAGCAACTGAATTTATTGGCGCCCATTGTGTGCAAACACGACTTTCAGAACATGTACAGTATGAGTGCACATAGAAATTGCACGTTGTGGCTCGGAAATATCCCAAATATTATAATGTGTTCCATATTAACTGACATTGTGATAACTAGAATGTAACAAACACCATCAGTGTGATTGTTTTTACAATGCAATAAGGGTATCAAGGGTGTCATTCACTGAGATGACAAAGCTGACAAATGCACACTTTATTCCAGTCTTCACTTACACATCTCCGCTCTCCATTTTAATGACCTCTAATCGTATGGCCTGTCTATATTTTGCAACTCGCCTTTATAAATATTTTTTTCCCCCCCCTGTGCTTCAGAGGGAGTTACACCAGTTGAAATTAACCGAGCCCGTGTTGGGATTAATTGGGAGAGTGCTGTTCAAAATGAGGCAATCTGAATAAAATACAGATGTTTGACCTACAATTCCTGTTCCCACGATGACACAGGATTTAAAGAACAAAACAAGAAATTATTAATATGAGAAGTAAAGACAAAAAAGCAAATGATATTTTATGGGTGGCACACGAGGGTGATGAAGTTTGAATTGACAAGTGCATTATTGACAATAGTATGTGTGTGTGTGTGTGTGTGTGTGTATGTGAGAGTGGAAATATAATACAGATACTGTGAGATACAAGGGCACCAAAAATGTGACAGCTGCAGTGTTTTCCTGACATTAATTGTTGTACAATACTTTACAGATTGTTGCTGTAATTACACTGCCATACTTACTCAGTACTTTATTTTTTGAGAGACCCTGTAAAAGTACCATCATATGTATAAACACAGTAATCCTGGGACGGGCTGTCTGGTATGTCGAGCAGGTTGAGCAGACAATATTGCTATTAAAAATATCTATACCTACCCTGTCTGTGTTCTTACGTGTATTCTGAAGTCGTGGAAAATCGGGGCTGAATAAAAGCGTGCACGTTCAACGGTCATACGCACAGGAAGACACTTGTTCAGTTTTATTTGCAGCGACCACCGTGGAGAGTTCGATATACAACCGTGGACTCGCAGCTGAGATCGAAGCAACAGCAGCTGACCACAGCCACCGCCTGCTACAACATGGATTTCCAATATGTCTTAAGACACTGTCTAAGACACAGACATTAATACCTGCTATATTGATCTCAGCTTATAATACACCCAGGATCTACAAAATCCAGCCGATGTACATTTTAAATGGAGCAATATAGTGATCAATTGTACAAACACACCAAAGTGGATCAGATTTGGATCAAGGGTTGCTCTCGCTGATCAGGGGATTGAATCCAGGCCCATTTGTTGAAAAGCACCAGTAACAAGAAATATATCCAGGGAATTATTTCAGAAATAATATCAATACAGTTCTCCGCATTTATTGATATTCATAAAGTGATGTATAAATTACAACATTTTCCACCACAATTTGATTAATCCAACAATTATATTTATCATAATTCACTGTACTAATTATGATTAAGTCTATGTTATCGAATAAAAAATTTAAAAGGTATTTAGGTATTATTATTAGGGATTTCCTTTTAATTGTTAAAAAATAAATTGGAACTAATTGGAATTTAAGTGTTGAATTAGTCAGTAGACAACTGACAACTATTTCTCTGATATTAACATGTTTATGATTTATTAATAAGTTAGTTGCTGGCTGACATAAAAACTATGTGTATTGAAATTGTGGGTGTTTTTTTTCATGTTATATACTATGGGACATATGATCTGAACAATAACATCTAAAATTGCTGTAAAAAATTGATACAAAACATTACGTTGATAATTATTTATACTATTATGTTTTCAACAGTGAATTACACCGTTTTATTCAAGGGGCAATCTTTAACCAGGTTAGAGAGAGAGACATCATCCTAGCATTAGGAGAATGAATCTCAAATACCTCTTATATTATTGGGAAAACATGTAATTAGAGCGGAGAGTCGATGGCGTTCTGGACTTAAAGGATTTGGTGAATCTGTTGCTCCTGAGCTGAGAAAGTGGGATGCAGCTGTGCCAAGCCTGGGCCCAGCCCCCGGCTCTCGTTCCTGGCAGATTCCAGCTGAAAGTTAATTGGACGGGGAGAGGTCTGAGACAGGCTGCACTGAGGCCCATTAGCGATACCCCTGTCGAATGCAGAGCCATGAGGATCAGACTCACAAATAGGGAGGATTAAAATAATCAATAGCCTTGACTTCCATCGACCACACACACGGCGTAATTAGTGGACAATCTATTCAGCGGTGGACTACGACACCCTCCTGAACCTTATCCCACACACACACATAAGCTCCACACTCCGATAACTGTGGTGCCTAATGAGGGGAAATAGTTGTGGCTGCTAGTGAGGAAAAATGAAGAAAAGGTCAGAAAGCAAGCAGCCTTCTGCAGCTCTAGTGTTTGCCACCGATGATGTCTCGGAAAATCTATGACATGGCGACAGAAGCAATAAAATCAATCATTTGTTGATATAAGAGTAGAATTTTATTATGTTCCTTAAGATTTGCAACAAGAGAGAAACACATTTAGTCTGCAACAACACGAGGACCACATTCTAGACACGTGGTTTGTTTTAAAATCTTCAATTGGCTCATGGAAACACAAAAAGTATTAGTCCTCTTATATCTCAGTGTATAGTTTTTTTTTGACAAATTGGCCAATTTAACAGGTTACAGCTGCAACACTGCCCTCTTGTGTCAATGAAAGAAAGTACACATATATGCACTGTGCAAAAGTCCAATAAAAGCCTCATGTGCATTATTCTACTGAATCAAACAAATTCACTCAAAGGAACCAAGATAAGTTTTCAGGGAAAACATTTATTTAAATGCAAACAACATAATTGGGAGCAACAGCCAGATTATTTGTGGTCTTTTGATGGGAATGTAAAGGCACTTCTTAAATTAAATGTGGAAAACTAATCCATGGAATGAGGAGGGGGCAGGAATGTAGAGGCCAACTGCAAAAAGAGGGTTTATGTGACAGGGTAAAAATAAAAAAAACAGTAGGATGATCTTTGTTTCTTCACCCGTTCATCACCATCCTGACCAGTTCTGTAAAAGACATAAGACAAAGACAATGTGAGTGTCATGGTCTAGATATTTACAGAGATCTACTCCAACTGCAGCAACTGGAGCTATGGCTGCCCTCCTCAACCAGGTTAGTGGTGAACCTGGGTGGGACATGCTGCATGTGGGGGCAGATCCCCATTTCCGCTCACCCAGTGGAAAGAGGGTTTGAACTGGGCACTAAGAGAAAGAGGTGAGGAAATCATCTCTATCTCCAATTCAGCCAAAGTATTAAGGCCATGTCTATGATCCAAGAAGAGCTGGTTAGAGAAGCCATCATCGCTGTACGCTTTCCTCTAGTTGAGAAGCACAGAAAAGGGGAGAAGATCAAGGCAGCTACAGTCCAGTCAGAGTGGGCAGCTACAAATTCAGCTTCCGTCAGTACAGAGGAGAAAACAATCAGCACATTAGCAACTCATTGCAATTCTCTGGTTAGTAGAAAAGGGGTCTGGTTCACTCTCCTGAAGCTGGTGGCTATGCTTGAATGTAAAACAATGTAATGAACTGAAACATCTAATTCAGTATCTATGAAAAAGAGCAGCACCTCTGACACCAACAGAAGAAAGGGCCTATTTTAATAGCACCGATGACATGCAAATGAGATTAGAAGAGCTGCTTCAGGGCCACAACACCAATCAGCTCAAACGACGCAACGGTGGCCACCAGGTTTTGCCTGAATGAGACCAGTCTCTTCCCTGTGTCCACCATATCCCCATACAAATGGAGGGGGGTCTCAGACACATGCAGTGGGGCATGCTGCAGCCAGGGGCCAAGACAGAGGGCTGCAGGAGAGACAGAGACAGAGCAGCAGGAGGCTACGCATTGGTCAAAGCCTCAGGAATAAAGATGAGAAGGACCACCAGGGTTTCCCACGGGCACCTACAGGTCAAATCTACTTTTGCGATCGCTCATTTTTTGCCAATATAAAATGTGATCACTACAGCTGATTAGTGTTGGAATGGCCTGATGGGTATTATTTAAGACATCAAATGCAGGAAAGCCTGGGGGTGCCATCTCATGTATACCCAATGCCCGTACCGGCCCTCAGCCTGACATGATGTGGCGAACAAACGCTGTGGAGGAAGAAGAGTTAAACTGTCAGCAGTTGACATGTATACAGGGTCTTAGAGAGGTCAATTTACAATGAGTGTAAAGAACACATATTGGACAGTAGCCGTCAACACAAACAACATCCCATCACAAGATGAAGTCACACATCACTGTTTAGTATTATAAGTGCTTCTAATGATTGAAAACTCAATATGTGAATTTACACAAACTCAAAATAAAAGTTACACAATATTTCACGTCAAAGCAAACATTCAGAGTAACATATGACCCGAGCTTCAGTCTCACATTGCCAGATAACATACACAGGTTTAATAAGCTCCAGCGCTAATGGTCATTAGCACACTGCAGGGTAGGAATCATTCAGCTGCAGCTTCTCACTTTGAGCTGGTGCTGAGGGCCGCCGTCGCCAGTTTAGAAAACATGTGCTGGTGGAGTTTCATATCAGCTCAAACTAATGAACTGGATCTCAGGACTAAATGAAATATGGCTGTTTTCAGTTTATGTGCACTCTGCACACTGTTATCTTGTCAAAGTTAGTTTGCTTGAGGAAAAAAAAACACCATTCTGCAACACATCTGTACAACCATGAGTGTCTCTGCAGTTTCAACAAATCCAACAAAGTGAGACATCTTAGTGTTTTGTGTCATCACTTTTGGGGATTTTCCTAAATTAACTTTTAATTTACATATCAATAAATTAAGTTTACAGACTTATTACCTTCATTATTTGGATTAATAAGATCATAAAAGAATAAGGTGTTTGAGGTTAACCAGTCTACATCTAATTTATTTCAAGGTGTCAGATATACAGGCAATTCAATCAACATTCAACTAAAACAATATATCAAGTATTGAATCAGACCCAGTATTAGCAGATATTAAAGACCTGGATCAGGGAAAAAAAAAAATGATAGTCTGACAGCTATCAGTGACATCTCTGATACTGGGTACAATGGTTAGTTTGCTGATTTATTGTAATGTCACTGTCACACCCCATCAACCTAATAAAAGCTGACATCACATTTTGTTATTCTCACCTTCATAATTGATGCAGCCATTTGCATCTTCGTGTCCCGCCAACAGCGTCTCCACTTCCTCCTCTGACATTTTCTCGCCTGAAAACGAAACATGAATATGTTTATTCATATGATATGAATAATTAAAGTGAATTAAACATTATTTTTCCAAATTACAAAAATACGTTAGACGTGCACAAATAAAATACACGCAATAGAAAATTTGTCAAATACTAAGTGTCACTATCAAATTTACACATCAGATTTCTTAGAGGCAAAATTCATTCTCAAAAATGTAACACGTTTACTTTTGATAATATGAACATTCAGATTTCATTACAACAGATGTGCAGTGAGCTTTTCATTCTGAGGATTGCAGTATTTTCCCTGTAATAAAAAGTGCCAGCCATCTATTTAAGGATGATAAAAAAAAAAAAAAGGGACTTGCCTAGCGTGGTGAGGACGTGACGTAGCTCTGCTCCCATTACTGTGCCGTTGCCCTCCTTGTCAAAGACACGCAGTCCCTCCACAAAATCCTCCATGGAGCCCTGGTCTTTATTCTTAGCGATGGCCTGGAACATGGGCAGGAACTGCTCAAAGTCTAGCATCTTGCTGTTCATCTCTGCAAAAAAAAGACAAGAATAATTAAGGCTATTTTCAGTATGAGCCTCTAGAAACTTTTTCATGATTTACATTTATCATACACCACTCCAAGCAAAATATATCTTTACCCTCACCCTCAGCCTTGGGGTTGCCCAGGACCTTGAGCACCTCAGCGTTGACAGGGTTCTGTCCCAGGGCCCGCATCACGTCCCCACACTGGCTGAAGTTGATCTTCCCATCTCCTGTCTTGTCGAACAGCAGGAATGCCTCCTTGAACTCTGCAGGTTACAAAAGACATGTGAAAAATACTGTGGAGATAAGCAGACAGGTATGGAGGATTAATAGGGATAGGGAGAAATTTGCAAAAAAGGTGAAATCAGACAACAGAAATCAGAGTGTGAACAAAATGAGAACAAGCAGACAGAGAGCACAGGTTATGAAAAATGAGAGTAAAAATGATCACGTTTTCTCAGGGGAGGCTTCAATTTAAAAGAGAAAAGACAGGGCACAAAGCACCACATGGACAAGCCTGCTCAGGTTTCCTGTGCCACTCTTGATAGGATAACTCGAGGCAATTTATTCAGGATAATAAATGTATCGATAAACGCTACATCATAAAAGAAAACTAAAAATAATGATGCACGTCCATACATTGTTTCAACACACAAAACTAAATTGCATTAATGTGATCACTACTTCATCTGCAAAGAGTGTGGTTCAAACGTTAAAAACTCTGCTGGTTGTCACCGCAAAAAACACTCTTACTTCCTCAAAACAGCAAATAAACGTGTTAGTCAACTGGTCAGTCTGACGTTTTCACTTCACACCAACAATGTTAAACTATTTCAATGCAGCACTACATGCTCCTTTTATGTTTTCTGCGGGTATGAACACGCAAACACTAATTGGTTACTTTTCTAAACATCAAATGTCTGAACTACAATGAAATGTGCCAACAACGCAGCAGTAAATATATAAACTGTGACTAAAATAACTAGCAATGGAACAAACAAATGTGGATAAAATACTTTTGTTCAGACGTCGATTTTTGAGCTACAGTTTGGTTCATATCCCTCCTAACAAAGTATTTAAATTCGCATGTGTTGTGAACATCAACAGAGACGTCACTACTTTTTGCTTCAATGTTTGACCTGTTTGACGGAGAATCTATCTGGCAGACTGTTCTTTCAGATGGCTTGGGGCATTTTCTTCTCAACCCATTTAAGTTTCATCTGACCTCCCTTCTATTATAGTCAATACGACTGTGGGCGGCTACTACACAGGCACGCTAAAGCATTCACAACAACAAGCACTGAGTATCTGTGTTGTTGTTTAAGTGGAGTTACAGAGGCTTGATCAACAGTCAGCTATGAAGCAATCTTGTTGTTGATCAAAGGGTTGCTTAACTTAGCTTTGATCCACATCAGGCAGTCTAGTTAAGCCTGATAACAAAACACAAAGCTCTGCTATGATCTAGCAATCAGGGAGACACAAAGTTGTGTTGCACAATATCCGGGTTGGCAAGCTGCTCCTAATTTTATGGGCCGAGCTATTCCTCCCCAAAAACAGCTCAGGCACTGTTGTGGAGTTCTTCCTGTTCTGAGGAATGTGCCTCTTCCCTTCTGGTGTGTGAGCACTTCTCCCAGCACCATATTTGGTATTAGAGGAGTGGAGGAAAGTAGGAGGAGAGTGAGAGTATGGCCTATTATGTCAACAGTGATTAAACAACCCAACCCTGGGACAAAACCCATCCACCACTGTATCCCGCACCAAAAAAGGGCACGCGCGTGGAGATGAGCAGCTTGAGAGATAACAGACACAGCTCTGGGCAAACTGACACAGCCAGGAATGACTACGATCCAACAGAACAAGACTTATGGAAACAGATCCGAATGCATGACTGGCCACATACGGTGGGGTCCACTTTCCAGTGGTCTTACACTTTGGGACCCCACAAGACAAAAACACTGCAACACACGGTCAAAGCTGCTCAGGGTTATAACGTTATGTGCACGGTATGACTTTGACGAACCAAACGACAGTGCAAAGCGACTCTCATTCCACACGTAGAACAATTTGCTTGAACCAAAACCAACATGCAGATCACACCCTGAACACTCCCGAGATAGGCACCGGTCTTTCTCTGTCAAGGCGGCCCCCTCTTCACTGACTTACCATGAATCTGATCCAGGTTAAATTCAATCTGGAAAGGACAAGCAGTTGCAAGTGGAAAGTGAGGAAACAGCACGGAAATAAAAGGAGGAAACAAACCTAGCCTAACCACGACTACTGTGACAGGCAGGTACAGAGAGAGAGCAGGGTGATAGTGGAGGTACAGGGCAAAGTGTCATTTGATACCAAAGCGAGAATGAGAGCATGCAAAACAAGCTGGATTCGGGGAGGGGGGGGGGGAGACGTCAAAACACAAATTCACAACTCACCGACGATTTGATCTTCCGAGAAGTCAGACTGTTCAAAGAGAAATCAGGCTACATGAAGGCTGTGGCAAAGCTAGCTCAGGTTAACCTCAGAGGCCCTTTGAGCACATTGTCTTCTTATTTACATTTCCCCCCCAAAACAAACATCGTCTAACTACACCACATTCAGTCCCCATTAAAATACATGCAAGTGTTTTAGTGACATAACTAAGCTCGCTGTGTGATTCTTAAGTTTGTCCGCCGTGCAAAGCTAACGTTAGCTTCTCGAAAAGTTGCACTTCCGCTAGCGAAAAGCGAGACGACTGAGGAACAAACGGACGGCTCTGCAAAGCAGGAACCGTTCTCCCGAAAACAACGACCACATGAGCCGAGTACACACGAGCGGCAACAAAGTGGAAAGAGTGTGGGGCTCTGGAAACAAACCCACCATGTTCCTGTGGAGGCTGAGGTGTGTCCCGGGCGTAGGCAAGAACGAAGAATGTGACGGAGAGTCGGAGCAGCGCAGGGTGACAAAACCCCAGCAGCACCGTCCGCGTCATAGAAGCTATCCTACCCGAGCTGAGCGACGACCCGCCCATTGCCTGACACTGATTGGTTTAGATTTAGGTAGTGAGCGGAAGGATTGGTTAGACGTAGGGGGTTAATAACAAGGTAAGCCAATCAGAGACGTGCTATGGCGTTTCGCTCACCTCGGGTGGGGAAAATAACGAAGGAGGGAAGACCAGGCAGCCACGCTCCATATATAGAAACAAACATCAAGGTGTAGTGTGTTGTTCACTGTTACCTTAGTTATGTTTATTAATACTCCCTAAACTTTCCAGTCTATAATTGAGATGACTGTTATATAATCTATGGGTTTAATCTGAATTTACAGAGTTTAATTTAACCCAAGCAAGAGGGCAAGAAGGCCTCAAAGTTAAAAACTATGTTGCTCAGTTTGCTCTCACATGAAAAGATGAAGGGATTTAAACACTTTCATTCATATTGTTGTATTGCTTAGGTCTTTTTTTTCTGAGCCGTCTGACCATCAGACATGTTCAGAATGGAATTGACACCAGAATATGACGATATTATAATAGCGACAGTATCTTATTTGCAATCTTTGTGGAGAGTTGTGAAAGTATCTGTGTACTTAGATGTGTGAATGTCACTGTCTTATTTGTGAATGTGTAAATGAATCTGCAAATGTGCTCAGATTTTAGAAAATATAATTTTGCCACTATCTGCCATGCCTCTCCTCTTCCAGTGTGTGTGGCAATCTGGGGGGGGGTTCTCTTATCTGGCTTTGCCTTGAGGCCAGACAATGTGTAAACATTTGCAAATCTCGGTACAATTTATGGATTAGTGTCAATACACATACAGATCTGAATACTCATTTACAGATTCACAAATCTGAGTGCACGCATACAGACACTTGCAAAAGTATTGCAACTAAAAGTCTGTTTTCATATTTATCTGCTGAAGGTGGAAAATTTCTCTGTGCTCTCATTTTATTTGAAATAAAAATGACTACAAACATGGTTTTGCAACATGAAAACCAATTTGGATTCAATCCAGGCAAATCTGCAGAGCTTTCAGTGAAGTAGGAGACATCTTGTGTCAATTCATTAAACGTTTGAAATGAACAATATTTGCATATTTATAGATTTAGAATCGTTTTGATAAAGTTGACCTGGAGTTGATATTAAGAATATTTGACATGGTAATTAAGGAGGGTGTAGCATGTCCTAAAATGTATTTTAGGACAGGGATAATCATCACGCCCTAAACCTTGTAAAGTAATCGGAGAATCATTAGACCTGATGGTGACATTGTGTGTCACTTTGTGGTGTTTGTTGGACTTCGGTTGTTTTGATCCCACTTGAGTAAATTAATGCATGACAGCAGTGAATGACTTTGCTCGGCTTTGCATTAAGGATGTGAGTGTCTGGCCATGCAGGAACGATGGATTACTCTAGGCCAGTAAGATCATGGACTGAAGCCACATCTCTCAACAGCCCGGCTAAAGTGCTGTCTTTGCCCAGCAGGAGCTCTGGCCTCCTGTCATGTCTGTGATTCCACTGGGAGCAGAAGCGGTGAATCTAACATGTCCCACATATCCTCACAGGCGAAATGGGACACTCCAGTAAACCATGGCATGCACACTGAAAGCATGAGGGTGGCAGCAAAGCTAAAGCACCAACAGAGCTAAAGCATGTTCATGCAAAGTCTAATGTGGGCATCAGTTGTTTGAGATATTCAGTTTCTCTTTTACATACTGTAAAAAAAATTGGCAGGTTGAACTATGCCTGTTTTGACTAAGTACACTGTATTTGTAATGTTAAAATATTTGCATTTAACAGTGTGGTCAAAGAGCCTACTTTGTTTACAGTTAAACAGCTGATGAAATTGGAGTAAAATATAGATTACATAAAAGTATTAGGGCTGGGCGATATGACTTCAAATCAATTTCGTGATTATTTCAAACTTTTACCTCGATTTTGTGTGTCGCGGTTCACACAAACTGACGATCACATTTCTTTAAAGTTCCAGTGTGTAAGATTTAGGTGGCAGAGATGGAATATAAAATAATCCTCATGAGGTTTTCACAGGTTTGTAATTATCTAAATTGTACAAATTGTTCTTTTCGTTACTCCTGAATGGGCCCTTTATAATCAAATGTTTTATATTTACATCGGGAGTGGGTTCGCTCCATAGAGGCCGCCATGTTGTTTCTCAGTAGCCCAGACTGGACAAACTAAACACCTTTTGAGTGTTGATGTTTGAAATGGGAGGGTGAGGTGAGGGGTTATTCAGCTGCAACATGCAACTTCACCACTAGATGTCCCTAAATTATACACACTGGACCTTTAATTATTAATCGATGATGACGGCTCATGAATCCGGATCGTTCTGGTCACTTCAACACTGATGTCGTGGCTGGATGTGTGAACTGCGTGAGCGCAAAATGTTGGACTTTTTTTCAATGTGTTTAAATACGTGTCTCCTCAGCTTTTGCGTAAATCAGACAAACAAAGTGAACTTCAAGTCCTGTAGCCAACCTGTTCTAATAACATCTGATTAGTGTTTATTGTTAATGTGTTATGTGTCAGCGGCGGAGGACATGCAGCAGGGTGATTGGACACGGAACGTAGTGGAAACCCAAACAAGCTTTAACCAAATTATCCGACATGAGTAAAATTAAGTCGGTTAGAGATTATAAATGTCGGTTTTGATCCATTTTCTGTTAATTGCCCAGCCCTAGTATGTATATGTATTTGTTTAAATATATTAGTATATATGCATATAGATTATGCATAGACAGACTATTTTAGAGTAAGTCAATTTCTGAACAGACTCTGCATCCATTCAGTAGAATCCATAATTTCCTGCTGGATAAATATAAAAATACTCAGTTAATTAATAACCTTTTCTTGATTACTTGATACCTAATTTACTGCATTGCATGGTGGCAGCCAGGAGATGCTACTACCAGTATATTAGTGATAAGCCAACATAACGCTCAATTCTCTCTGCTGTTTTGGCTTCATGGTCCTGGTATTGTGCGTGCTGCATCACTGTCACGCTGTCATGTTCAATAGGACTGTTGAATAGAATGGATGGCTAATGTTATTCGTAACATCTTTGCTTTTCCTGCCATGACAAGTAAATGTGTCTGGTGCGAAGGAGGTCTGTGACCCAGTTTATCCAGAGGTCAGCTTCTGTCTGAGCCCCTGGACAGAAGCGTTTTCACAGCGGCCATTCTGACTTAGCAGGGACAAGAACAGATGAAGTGAAAGGCTCAGTTCCACTAAGTGTCCCTGTAAACCATGTCAATGTGCCAGCATGCATAAAACCAGAACCCTCAAGATAACTCAATGTAGTCATTTTTAATATCATCAGTAACTTTTACTGCTGTGACAAGTCAATGTGTGTGGACTGAAAAGGTAGAGGCATAAAGGGAAGTCCACACTCTCAGTTACTATTTTGAGTCATGAAATAGAGGTGTTAGACATTTTGTCTTTTTTGCAACAGTTGTGAGTTTGCAGCTCATAAGGGAAAAACTCCTGATTTTATTCAATCACCTGCCTGATGGAAGAAATAGAACATACTGAGGCAGGAAACAGCCTCTTTCTCTCTAAGGAGGCCACTGACTGACAGTCTCACTCTCCTTGCCCCACTTCTTTGCAGTCTCTCATTGTAAATTGATGAAGACCATTTGGTCTATCATAGCTTCCGAGTCACAGAAAGCTACAGCAAATAATCCGCATAAGATGTTTTTACACTTCCACACTACTGACAGCAGCACTATTTTGTGTTTCTGGCTGAGATTTACTATGTTGGCTAAGGTTGCTAAACAATATTTTGCGAATGACCTGAACAAATTATTCCAATAGACCTATTTTTATGCCCCACATTAGCTTTGTCACAAAATCATACTGCAGCAACCCCACTCACCTCCAAAGTACTGGGGTCAAACGGTGAATCTGAGGGACGCAGCATCCTTGGTTTCTGCTCTAGAGACGCTTTCGGTGCCGTAGCAGTCGCAGGCAGGCAGGGGTAAGGGGGACCCAGTCTCGGTTGGGTCACTGGTGAAGGAGATTTCTTAATTGAGGATTCTCTTTTCGGAGCCATTCCCTTACACCCTGGAAAAAGCCCTAAACGTAAATGTCGTCTGAAATCTCTGCACCCGCTGCCGGTAAGTCTGCTGAGAGGAGTGTTCGAGCTGTGAAGTAAAGTGTGTCAGCTGTGTGTGTCCTGTGCACGGGAGGGGGTTGAGGGGAGGCAGCTTGATGATGCCGATGATGCTCTGGGACTGGCAGGTGGAAGAGGCAGAGGTGGATGCATTGAATAGCGTGGGAGCAAATTTATAAAGGAGAGCGTAGGGGTGGCGATGAAAGCTTGAGAGTAGGATAAACAGGGGGATATATATAGAAAGAACCAGGCTCAGCTGAATGACGCTAAGCACATGCTTTTATTTGGGTCAGAAATGCAAGCAGCAGTGAAGCGGCACCAAGCATGGTTTCTGTGTCAGGCTTCACGCACAGATGATAGAGCAACTCATACCAGTCTCTTATGTTTGTGAAAAGAAGTGTTGTGATCTGATGGACAAATGCACTGTCTCATTAACAACCTGTCGTGCAGCTAATAGCTTCTTCTGGTTTGGATGATGAAATAGATGTTTTATTTATCTTGCTCCCGAGATACTCACTTGCTCTGGTTTCCTGCAGAGTGGGCGGCACCGGTGCTACATGCCCAGAAACAGAGGAACGGAACACTAAGGTGCCAAAGAGATCACCGGGAGATTTAGACTCCACAATGTGTTTTGCTCTGTGAAGGCTCATGTGATCCTTACACACTATTTTGGACCGTACAGTGCACAAGGAGCCTGTGATGTCAGTTGTGCATAACTGGATGTTATGTTGCTTGTATCTTATTTTGTTTGTTTTGCCATATGATATTGGTTACCATTCAGTTTTGCTTTGAGGTTGACAGGGACACAACAATTAGAATTTGAAGACTATTTTTCCAAAATAACGGTGTTTTTGTATATCGAGGTCCCTGGGAAAAAAATTATTTTCCCTCCAATGTATTTATTTATCAACTATAGATATTCAGCAGTATTCTTTTCAGATACTTTACAGTAGGGCTTGAAAATAATAACAATATTCCTTTCATCAATACCAATATAACAAATGTTTAAATCAATATCATTCTTATGCATCGTACAAGCACAGGGAGGAGGATAACACATAATTGGTTTTAATGTTGAACCTCAGATTTGTAAAGTTTTTACTGTTTATGAAGTATTTGTCCTTCTCTGCTCATATAGAAGAGTTTGAAACCACAAACCTCAACTGATATGACATTTTTTATCAATCTCTAATTTTTTGCCATAATGCCAAGCCATATTTTACATAATAAGCCTATAAAATGCCCTTCTTCCTGGGTCTAAGATGCTGTTGTATGCCCAAAGTTGTTACTTAAAAAATGTGATTTGTTATTTTGGGGTGTATAAATACAATTGATGTAACCTAATATACATTAAACACAAGCCAAGTGTATATAAAGCTCCACCACAACTGTTCACAAATCACAGTGTTAAAAACAATAACCATTTATCATACTTGTGCTCATATGATATTGATTTTATGTTGTGGTATTGAGGTAGTGTTTACATGCATTGGTAAAGTCAAATCAAAACCACAGAGAGATCGTAATTCTGAAGGGTGCCACTAGATGTCACTGTTGCATAACAGGAAGCCCCACAGAGCCTGAGGACTCATTTCTGTGAAAAGAATTGATTCGTAGATCTGTCTCGAATAGAAGTTGTATTTATTATAGAGGTTTATCTGTCTATCTATCTATCTATCTATCTATCTATCTATCTATCTATCTATCTATCTATCTATCTATCTATCTATCTATCTGTCTGTCTGTCTGTCTGTCTGTCTATCTATCCGTCCGTTCATCCATATCCATCCATCCATCCATCCATCCATTCATCCATCCGCTTTACAACTGCTGGCGTCACTCCACCCGCTCCTCCAATAATCGATGCTCTCCATTGGTCCGTGGATATCGGGCACAATCCATCGCGCGCTAAATGGGCCTTGAAATCACCGTTTATGCGGCTCGAGCGTCAAAACAATAGCGACACGAGACCCTCGCTGTGAGACCAACGGCCCTGCTGACGCTGTGAGCTTCCTCGGCCGATCGAACATGTAAAATAAGTGGAGGAAAAACACACCTCCCATCAAAGTCAGCAAGACCGGACCCATTGTTAAAACGACAAGAAATATGATCCAACAACATGGGACAATATAGAATAGATTTTGATTGGGCTGATTTGTTGTGCTAATAGATTCAGTTCAGCCTCCAGCCTATTCACCAAGCAGCTGATTGCTGATGAGTCTGCCGAGCAGACAGCTCGGTGTCAAACACGTTAAGAAGATTAGCAGTGCCTCACGTTTTCCTCATCATTTGAGACCATAATCCACCGCAAGAAGCTAATAATAAAAAACAGCAATATCCTACATGTCTGCTTTCAAATTGTAATTAGGAAATTGAAATACTATCCAACTCTGGTGTCTGCATTGTTCTTCGCAGGTCTGAAATTGATTTTCAAAATTATTAGGCACTTAATTGGAAAAAAATTACCCACATCATTTTTCCCCATCTTTCATTTTGTGTTCGGTGTTGTGAAAGCAAATTCAATTACTGCAACTTAAAGGAAATGTTTCAACAGATCCTCTGAGGTGCCCCAATTGACTAATGAAATTATGGCAGTTCTCCCACGTAATGTCATTCAGAGTCCCCCCCCCCCTACCACCACAGCAAATCTCCAAACCACCTGATTTATTTTTAATGATATTACACCCCTCAGTCGGCTGTGTCATGGTAATAATCGGGGTGCTCCAGCTGCCTCTAGATCACATTAGCCGGGCTTAATATTGACAGTGCCGGGCCTACTAAACAATGAGGCTACGGGGATAGGGAGCTTAGAGGCTGCCTCGCCAATGGGCATACTGCAGGAGGTAGAGGAGATGCAGGCCAGGATGCTCCAGTTCCCTATGCCCCGGAGGACTGGTGCCATCATTAGGCGGCTTCTCCTACAGTCCTGTGGAGCTTTAAACCCACAAATACCAGATCCAAACCCCACCCAGACCCCAGACATCAAAACCTTAGCGACAAGGGACCGTGAAAGTAGTGGCAACTTGATTCGCTTCTATTCTTTGCCCGGATGGGGAAACCTGCCAGGACGACACCTCAGCAGCTGCACCTTGTGTAGGTTCCCGCTGTGACACAGAGTCCTCGGATAAGACGCAGGGACAACTGCTCTGGAAAGTTCATGTGGTGACAGCAGAACGTTGGCTAATGAAATTCATGTTCAAGAAATATGACAACAATGTTTGAAAAAAAAAAAAGTGTCCATGCAGTTCAAGAAACTTTATTAAATTTAGTAGTATTTTGTTATTTGGGGTTGTATTCCAGAAAATGCAATTTAAGAAAAAAAAATGCTTTTGAAATCTGAATTGATTAGAAAAGTGCTTTTATCCGTTAGTCTAATTTACGTTGGAGGCTTGTCTAGTTGCTCTATTTGCATAATGGTCACACTGGGAATCAGGCTAGGCCACTTGTGGGACACTTGCACCTGATCACAGAGACACTATGGCTTTTTGCCAATCACACCTCTGCAGCCGATACTTCCAATTAAAAAAATCACCTGCATTTATCATTTTTATTTGTCGGTTTGTTCAAGATCAGGTAAATGTCCCTGTACTCTGAGGTTTTATCCTGTGTTCCAAATTGTTGTTTGGATCGAAGGGGATTTTGTATGGGGGCCCACAGATTACCGTCGTTGATTAGTGGTTGGGTGTAATCCTTTCAGCCCCTCTCTCTCCAAAACACCCCTGGGATATGCCCGTCTCCCTGAGGACCGGCAGCGTGGCAGATGGATCCTCCTCCCCCTCTTCTGCCCCCTCTAACAGCTCACCCAAAAACACTGTTGATGTCCTGGGACGGCGGTTGTAAAGTATCCTGAATATGAAACCACAGGCACCTTTGTTTAATGGCTCTCTCCCCACTTAGTGAGAATTGCCCCCAGGCCTGATTCCCATTCTGTAGCTATATTTCTGGCCGATTGGAATGTGTTCCAAATCCATTAGCCCAAAGGAAGACGAATAAGCTGCAACCAATCTGCTCATGTTGCCCGGATGAAATGCGGCGATAGATCTTATCAAATTTAACTTTGCGATCAAGGACACTCTTAAGTTGTTGCCAGTATAGTTGTATGGATATGACAACCCATTCTCCAGAAGTGCACGTGCTGGTCTGAAGACAAACATGGGATTATATTCCCATAAACAGACAAAGATAACTGGGTTAAAAGTCCAAACACACCTTTTTTTTAAAGTCTACAGCTCGTGTGTCTTAATTGCACTGATACAATGAGTAGGCTGCAGCTGGCACAGTGTGAAAACATGCATCATCTATGAATGCACTAGTCTGAGACACAGAAAAAAGCACTTAAGCACATTTTATTTTAAATGTCTTCTTACCTCCACCAAGGAAGTTGTGTTTTCACCATACTAGTTTGTTGGTTGGTTGATTTTAAAGCAAGATTGCACAAACACTAGCAGATGGATTACCTTGAAACTTGGTCTGCAGATGTGGTATGGGTCAGGGAAGGGCTCATTCAATTTTTGGTGTGGATGTGCATCAGGGGGCAGATCTTTAACATTGTGAGATAGAGGGTTTCATCATTTCCACTGTTTTTCCTATAGGAAATAATCCATGAATCTTGAAATGAATCTTGAATAAATCAGAATTTTGGTGCAGCTTGAGCTAAGAGGACTGTTGAGCCTCGACTCTACCGTGTGAGTGCCATTCAAATAAAAATATGTTTTTCATACTGAAAAGTTAACCAATGGTGTAGAGTCGGTTTTCATTGGGAGATTTAACTGAGGTTAAAAGTCCATGAATCACAGCTCTGTGTCTGTTGGTCCTCACAACTTCCAAAAGCTGTTTGAGGGTTAAGACTTGATATTAAGGTGCAGGTTAAAATTAGGTTTAGGGCTTAGGAAATTTATTGTGGGTGTAAAGATAGAAAGATAGAAGCGTGTGTGTGTGTGTGTGGGTGTGTGTGTGTGTGTGTGTGTGTGTGTGTGTGTGTGTGTTTGAGAGAGACCACTGATGTTCCTCAGTGTGCAGAGTCAAAGTCTGCTGTGTAACTATATTCAGCAAATGAGCTCTGACACACACACTCAATATTACTGTAAAGCATTAAACATACACAGACGGATAAGCTGCATGCAAACAGGAAATATTTGCTGAAACTTTTGGAAATCTCTTTAGCATTATCAAGATAAAACTTAAACATGTATATAATTAAGTAGAACTAGATGATACCAAACTTTTTTTATTCATGTTTCACAACAATACAATTTAATCTCTCTAGTCTCACCACCCTGTGCCACATCGCCCCAACCCCTCACAAATCCTGGCTCTCAATATCTTTTATGATCACTGCAAGGGGCTCAGCTTTCAGGAGCAGAGCCGGGCGCATGTGTGTAGAGCTTTAATTCCTATTGTGTTCCAGCAGTCTTTGGTGTGTGTGTGTGAGTGTGTCTGTGTTTTTTTTGCAAAAGAGGGAGAGGGAGATAGAGATGAAGAAAAAAGACAGGAACAAGGACCCATCTGTCAACACTGCAGTGCACCGATCCCTCCCATTCCACTCCGAGTCCCAGGGGAGTGGAGCGAGAGACAACTCACTTGTGGCAGTGTTTTTTGTAAGGAAGGGGGTTACCCCATTACTAGAAACAACAGCACTTAAAAAGCTACTGCAAGACCTGTGCTGGTACTCTTTTGGACAAATCTGTACAGAGAAACTTCTTTTGGACAGTTCATGACTATGCATTTATGAGCCATTCTTCAACACAAGCACTAAAGATAAATACCCCAAAATCACCATCTGAGTCTTTCTTCATATACATTTCAAATATCTTATAGTAACAAGTTAAGACGGCAACGAAATGCATCATTTTGTATTATAATTTATTTCTTTTCAAGTACCCAGGTCACAATAATGCAAACTCCTCAAAAGTTGGATCAGATCAGATGTGCTCATCATGACCTCTTCCAGAAGATTGGCTTATATGTTATTGCTGAAATGGGAGCAGGGCAATTCCCTATCTGCTAGTCAGTCAGTCATTTGGGAAACCGATGGGGATTGTGGGAGACTGCTAGACTCCAATTCCCCATGCAGGCTGCAGGTGTGGTGGAGGCCACACACTCACTCATGGGACAGAAGGGCAGTAGTGTGTTTGAAGGTAGTGGGGGGGGGGATGTACCTGGGGATTATTGAGCACATCACATTAGTCTAGAGTTGTGGCCGTACACATGTCTGGTTCACACACACACACACACACAGCCTAACCCCAAAACCTTATTCCTTATCCCTAACCTTAACCATGACCAATTTGTGCATGTACGTCCATCTTCGTGACGCACAACAACACTTTTAACTCTTTTACATCAAAATTACCTGGTATTTTTTAAATGCTGGTAAACTCGCTACAACGGCGATTGACTCCTTTCCGATTGCCACTAGAGGAGTTTGCCTCCCTGTATATTTTCCTTGTGGTTGATGTTTGACATCATGAATGTGCCATGCTCATGAAATTGAGAAGCTCTCTTACCACGCTGCCTTGCCGGTGTTGCATTTTGCATGATACAAAGACAAAAGGATGTCGTTTTCAAGATGTGACAAAAACACTTAGTACACCAACCTTCATGGCTATTTAGGCGCCAAAGACGAGAAGTTCATTGTGCTTCATATCATCGCACAGAAAAAGTGCAGCGTCAGCGTCTAGACTGCCCAAAATAAAGAAGAAGAAGAAATTTGCCATTAAAAATCTGTGTGTGTACTGCAGAGTCATCTGACCTGGGAGGGAATGCCGATTATATCCATTCCCTTTTCAGACAAAATTATTGGAGGTAAGTTTTTTCACCAGTAGAAAAGGGGCTTTGCGACCCTAGCCCCTTGTACGCCAGTGTTATCCATGGCCACACAGTTTTATCTTTGTTAGGACACTCGCTGACACAACAGTCTTTATACCCCCATACCCCAGAGTTAACCATGGCCAAAATGTCCCTTCCTCTGTAAGGTGTATAACTTACACAAAGATAAAAGTACAAGTAGGCTTCACTACACACACACACACACACACACACACAAAACACTGGGCTTCTCTCTCTCTCTCTCTCTCTCCAGATGCCTTTATGGCCACAGTGACCAGCAGTGATTAGGCCGTTAGTGAGGTGCGTAAACGCTGTTTCAGCACGAGACATCCTCTTGTGCGAGCGAGTGACGCGTGAGCATCCAAGCAACAGATGCACCCCTCCCCACACACACTCACACACGCACACTCACACCCCTCCTAACGCTTCCTATATGCAGCCATCTGTTCGGCTCTGTTCAATAAATCGTTGGAAAAGTGCCTGTTTTTTACACGATGTTGCCGATTCGCCACGTGACCACACATGATTCCCCCAAACCCTGGATAAGGTTCACACTTAGACTCGGTCCACGCACGGTGTGTGTTGGCAAAGTTTAGTCTCAAGCACAGCTGTGCGCAGTCGCGCGCACAATGGGATCAATGCGGGGGCACGTGCGACTCGCGAGACCCCGGCAGTCAATGGCCGGTGATAACAATAGACCCCCACTGCGCCGCGGCTCGCCGCGCACGAGGACTGGCGGGGCGCTCATTATGCCCTGGTATTTATGGTCAAAAGTGGGAAAATGCTCAATATTGAGATACGATTATAAACAATAAACGGCCATACCGTCGTTTAAAGGGTATCCACGGGGTCTGATGAGTGGAAGAGTCAAGTCTTCTGGGGCCTGTCAGTGTTAATGAGTTTATTAACCTTTATTAGTAAACAATAAAATAAAATGACAATGTTGTATTGTTGACATTTAACTATGACTTCCTAATGTAAAAATGATAATGTTTCAATTCAGAGTAATACTGTATAATAAGTCTTTGGATTTTAACCACTTAGGTTGCTTTTATTAGCTCATTTATTCTCATCCCTTTATTTTATTATAATCCCTTTAATTTGATTCTTACTTTATTGTTTTGTGTTGCAGTGGGAGCACTTTAGGCCACATGGGGAATGTTCATTAGTTCTAAATAAAGTTGAGTTGTTGTTTACTGTGTGCAAGTACCTGCAGTCTCTTCATAACTGCACCGATCATTTCAATAAACGGACCAGTCCTCGGGGGCCGAATATGACGCTAAAAATGCAAGAAAACAATTGAATGAGCGGATGAACAAGGCACACCTGCTCTCCGCGCACCAAGCTGTCAAAATCACTTAAATGCGCACACACGGAGGAGCGTCTCTTTACGCAGCGATGACCGGGCCTACGCTGTGTTTAATTAAGTGGAACATTTCTAATCCAACCGACTAATGAAGAGATAGACAATCGATTAAGATAGTTAACACAGGACATCAAAACAGAATGGTGTTTTTGTTTTCTTTTCCCCGTGTCCTACATTTACAAGTGTGAAGAATAAATCAGGGAAGGCCTAGAGATGCAAAACTTCATTTCAGAGGGTCATTCCAGATCAGATCCTGTGAAACTAAATCAAATAAGTAAGAAAAAAAAACCATTATATATTATACGTTATAGTCAATGGAATTTTGACATGATGTGATACATAACATCTGATATTTGAAATTTGTGATGCATGCATAACCTGTTTCATGTCGCTAAAGTGTAACAATATTGTGGGATACAGGGAACTTGGCATCAGAGGGAGGGGATGTTTAAGAATATTTGTTTTTTGCACATTACAAGCACTGCAGCAATAAGCAAATAGACTGCGACCAATGAAAGTGCATATGTCCAATGGGTGTTTATGTGCATCTTAACTCCATTGTGACATCATGGGCCTTATATTGCAAAGAGGTTGTCTCAACATCCCTGATTAACATATTTAATGGTGTTTCCCAATATGCGCACATTTACATTTACTGGACCTCCCGCACGTGCACCCGGGCGCGCGCCTCCTCCTCCTCCTCCTGTCCCTCACTCATTTGCATGCGGGTGAAACTTCTGGCCACGAGCCCGCCACGCGCGTTTGGATGAGTTGATGGTGGGTGGGGCCGCCACGAGGGAGGGGCTTCACCCGGTTTAAAGCGAAGAAGAACGAGCCGAGTCTGGACCACTTGGATATGAAAGTTCCATGCACACTCATGGATGTGTGAGAGAGAAGAGCAGCTCAGGACACTTGCACATGCACGAAGAGAGAAACACATCAGCCACTCTGGATTCATCACTCAGTTGCTGCAAGTCTTTTTGAATTAGACAGTTTTTTCCCCCAGATCACTTCACAGAGAGCAAATCCAAACAGGTGAGAATTTGTTATTTATTAAAATCATATTAGTGAAATCCGATTTGGGATGCTAAATTCAGCACAGGCACTATATGGACGCACTTATATTTTAACCCTGAAACGGTTAATTTAAGAATGCTGAGTTATAAAATATAGATTTCAAGTCTTATATTTGTACTGTTCTAGTAATTATGTTTAATTATATCCAGTAGCACACAGTCCAGACATAATTCTGTCTTAACTTCTGAATTTATAATTGCAGTTGCCTAATCTGTCCCATTTATACGCCTTAGTGCACAATAATTAATTGGGACAGTGTTTTTTCAAAACAATAGCACATGCTCTGTCCCAGGTCCGCATTTCTCTTGAATAACAATACAGCCTATATAACGTTTAGGCTCTAGATGTGAGTTTATTTTGTAAAATGTGAAAGTTCTATTGAAATGAACTGAATTATTTTTAAAGTTATAAACTGTGGGGTAGCGGCATGTCCACGTTGGTCTCGAGGCTGCCTATTTAATCTTTTAATTTTATATGCTGAGTAAATCCCCTCATGTCCCAGATTAACAGTGTCTCAGAGAAGACTACAGCATAAACAGCAGGGGTCACTTTATTCTAAAAACAGCCATCTATTCCTTAATGTCAGAATATCACACTATAATATGCTTTGAATAATTTCATGGTTTATTCCAAATATTTGTTGGACAGAGGGAGCAGCTCTGTGAGTGAGAGCGGTGACCTGTCCACACTGCAGTGCTGAAATATCAAGCACTCATTCTGTAGCTTATGGAACACAAGTTGCCAGTTACTAGTTTGTTGTGAAAAGCAACAACAGATATTAAAAACTGGATATGTGGTAACAATTGATTGAACGTTTTCATGTTGTTTTTCCTCAGATCAAAATGATGACCAAACCATTTGAGAAGAGCGGGGATGTGAGTGAGCTGGTGAGCTCCCTCAGCTGGCTGGAGGAGGAGGAAGAGGAGGAGGATGAGGACGGCAGCTCACTGGATGGAGACGAGTACCCAGACATGAGGACTCGCCTTGGTCTGAATGTCCGCTCCTGCACAGAGCTGGGCAGTGAAGATATGGAGGAGGAGGAAGAGGATGATAACGACGAGAATGGACAAAATGGAGAGCAGGGTCCCAAAAGGAGAGGCCCCAAGAAGAAGAAGATGACCAAAGCTCGACAGGAGAGGTTTCGTGTCCGGCGGGTCAAGGCCAATGCCAGAGAACGCTCCCGAATGCACGGGCTGAACGATGCCCTGGATTGTCTCCGCAGAGTTATGCCCTGCTACTCCAAGACACAGAAGCTGTCAAAAATTGAGACTCTACGCCTGGCACGCAACTACATCTGGGCCCTGTCCGAGGTGCTTGAGAGTGGCCAATCCACAGAGAGCAATGGCTTCATGGAGATGCTGTGTAAAGGTTTGTCTCAGCCCACCAGTAACCTCGTGGCCGGCTGCCTGCAGCTGGCACCCACTCCGATGATGCTCAACAAGCTGGAGGACAAGTGTGGAGGCCCGGGGATGGGCGGTGTGGGGGGTCAGGCTGGCCATCCCCTCAGCTACCCGTCCCCAGGCCTTCCCAGCCCCCCCTATGGCTCCCTGGAGGCATCCCACCTCCTCCACATGAAGGGATTCAAAGGGCCTGTGTACGACAACCCCTCCTCAAACGAGTGCAGCAGTGGCACCCCGCCATACGACGGGCCCCTCACCCCTCCCCTCAGCATCAGTGGCAACTTCGCCCTGAAGCATGAGCCCTCTCCCCACGAGTCGGAGAGGAACTACACACCCCACCCCGGCCACCATGCCCACTACCTCATGTCGCACCACTACCCCACCTCCACGACAGGTGTCCTACCAGGTGGGCCTCAGAGCCACCCGCTCTTTCAGGCTTCCCGCTATGAGCTGCCCCTGGACGTGGCCTTTGACTCCTTCGCTCCCTCTCACCTGGTCCCCACTCACATGGGTAACATCTGAAAGGAGACGAGTGAAGGACGTGTGACTGAAAACTTGCCAGGGGAGACGCACTGCCCCTGAACAAACTGCTGTAAGAACAATGGCCAACGTAACTGTACAGAAAATAATGGTTTCCATTTACGTTAGTACTCTGGGAGAGCACTGAATGCTCAGAGAGAGAGAGAGACTCGTCACCTCAACTCAATCTACCTGATACAAACATGCACCCATAACTTTTTAATATTTTATTTATTCTTTTTTTATATGTTGTTATTTGGATTTTAATATTTCTATTTAAGTTTCCCCCTCAGTTGTTGCGGAGTTGAACTAAAGATTAGTTTACCAAATCACCCTAAGCAGCACACAGATGATTCGTGTGCAGGGTTTGAACAAAAAAAATGAAAACTTCTGTATGTCTACATATCAAAAAAAAAAAAAAAAGATTGAATAGCCATCCATCCTAAATTGTGCACTGAGGCCTACTGCCAATGTCCCTCTTGCCATAAGAAAAGCAATGCATTTATTTATATCTGTATTTAATATTTATTTTGACATGGTCTTGTCCTTTTTATATTCTCAGCACAGTTTTCTTTTGTTTCACTGTCTTCATGGTTTATTGTCAGTCACAGGCAGCTGTACTGTATTTAAATTATTTATTTGAGCTTTTTCAGGAACTTGGTGTCACAACGTTTGTCATACTGTACTGTTGTAAATATTTTGCTGTTTCGCACTTAATTGAATAAATATTCTTATATTATATGCTATTTCCATAGTAACAATGCTTTCCATGTGTTTTCTTGTGTTATGCTGGACTAGAAAGTCTACACCTCCCCAGTTTATACAAGTGGACTTATATGAAGCTCCAATGCATCAATGAATATGGACGCTTAAATATTAATTCTGTAATATAGTGAAATTTCCAACAACAAAATGGTCATTTAGATAGATGTCGGTGAACATTCTCCAGGTTCTGATATTTCTAAATGTGATACAAAAGCATTTGGGCTTGTTTGAGGTTCTTCAAGAAATTTGACCTCTCATTTCAAAGACTTCTTCAAAACTGAGACTCTTCATTGTTCAGCCTGAACTGAGGAAACCTTTCAGATGAGACTTTATATGTCTTAAAGAACATTAAAGAGGTCCAGTTTCCTTCGTATAGCACGAACAAATAACTGAAATAGACTTCATTTTGCATTTTCACACTGATTTTGCTATGTGGTTAGATGTAAGTTTTCCTGCTGTTCTCTAGACCCTATACCGTGCATAAGATGATACAAGGCAATATAGGAATCTCGATCGTTTAACACAATCAAACTCAAATTATTATTATTATTAATAATAAGTATCATCATCAATTATTATTATTATTATAATTATTGTTATTATTATTATTGTTATTATTATTATTATTATTAGTAGTAGTAGTAGTAGTAGTATTTAAGTCTTTAAAGTGAATCAACGGCTCCTCATCCATCATTCTCACCCTGGGAGTTCCTGTCAGTCACTTTCATCTGTCTTACTGAGTTCACAGGCAACAGTACAGTGATTATGCAGCTTTGCTGTGCTTCAATTCAATGCAAAGTAGTGTTTCAATATAAAGCTGGAGAATCTCAGATTAAAGAGAATTTTAATCCCTGAGGCTCTTCTTCACAATTGCTAAAATGGACACACTGATATAAAAACCAATGAAACTTGATGGAATAAAGACACACTTTGTTGCCAGGCAAAAGAGATCTATTGCAGTGTGTGTGTGTGTGTGTGTGTGTGTGTGTGTGTGTGTGTGTGTGTGTGTGTGTGTGTGTGTGTGTGTGTGTGTGTGGGTGTGGGTGCGTGTGTGTGTATGTGAGTGTGTGTGTGTGATGTCATTCAGAGGCTTGCTCCAGGGTTTCTACCAGGTCAGGCAGGAGGCTGTTGTGGGCCATGGGAAAACAGCTCCAGGGAACAGGTGAACGTGTCACAGAGGCCTTTCTGAGTCCCTATCATTGGCTTTCTCTACCACATGTCCCACTTTCCCATCCAGCTCATGCCAAAACACTGTAGGGCAAGAACTCATTCTCAAAGAACTCATTCACATTAAGTCAAAGAGAGAAAAGCATCAGATTTCTGTTCAGAGACATGACATATGGATATGAAGAGCTGGGGCTATAAGCAGACAGACACTTTTTAAAATTTACTTTGAGAATTAATGTGATCTCAATATACAATAAAGATGGAAGCATTTTAATTTGAACTTTAGCACCAAGGCAGTAAAATGTACTGTATTCCAATACTTATATGTCAGATCAACTCCAAGTGGCAAGGTTCCTAACACATTTATATCACTCGGCGGATGACAAAAGTCCTCGTTTTGACTTTAATGACCGCGTTGAAGGACATGATGGCTCTTGACATTGACAAACAACGTGGTGCAAAGATGGAGTGGTGAGTGCAAGCGCCAATGTGAGCGAGTGTGTTTATCATTGTGCTCCTTCAGGCAATTGTGAGGACGGCAGTGTGCCCGGGAGGCTGTTGTCCAAGAGGACTTTCCCCCTCTTCAGCTACCTCTCCAAAGGTTTGTCTTTTCCAGTCCAGGCAACAGTTCAGTGAGGCTGCAGGAGAAAAAGGGAGCGATTGTTTTACTGGGCGCCACTGGTCCATTGTGAATGCAGCCTGTTCTTTCTCTTGACCTGTGACCTGTATTGTTGTGGGGTTTCTCGTTCGGGGAGGGCAGACAGCTGGGGGAACTGCGGGGGGGCTGATGGACAGCTGGGCCAATTTGCAGGGATAGAGAGAGAGAGTGAGAGCATGAGAGAGAGAGCGGGATGGGAGAGGAAGAGGAGAGTCAGTGTGTTGAAGGGGTAAAAGGGGAAGAGGAAAGAGGAGGAAAGGGCAGGGGAGGTGAATGAGGTCCTTGCTCCTCATTCACGAGTTTGTGCTCTCTGCTCTTGTGTGTCAGTCTTGGCATAAGAATGACACATAGCTTTACACACAGGCAGACATTTGGCCTGTGAGAAAGTACTGGCAGAGTTAGCTGCTGGCGTACACCCTCTTTGTGCCTTTGCTGTTTTGTTTCTGCGCAAGCGGCGGGGGGCAGGGTGCGTGGATTATCCTCCAGAGTCCAAATACATGAGTGGGTGGATATGGAAATAATCCACGTAAATTAACTTTGGATACAAGATTACGGAAACCAGAGATGCACGACTGTCCCTTGAGATTGGGGGAGAAATAGTTTGACGGTTACATGGAAGATGTAGAAAAAGATAGAAGCTTAGGATTTGGTATTGAGTTTATATTTTATTGGTGCAAGCAAGAAAATTCGGTCCCATTAAAGTTTATTGATTGAGCTGTGTGTGTGACCTTGCTGTACTTTGTATTACAGACAGTGCACACAGACTGAAGTGCATCATATCTATGACACGGGCCATGAGGGATGTAAGAGAACACATGCTCTGTAATGCCATCTTGGCCGAGGTGCAGAGCACGACCTGTGGCTCCGTCCCCCTGGGAGCGTGAGGTCATGTCAGATATCAGCCCGTAGATAATCAATGTAGCTGCACTCAAACTACTGATCATAACATTTTTTTGTGATCTTTGTGGATTTTAGTTTTACATACTGCACATTATAAACAACATGATCCCTTATTACAATTTCAAATGTTAGGATTTGATGATAATTCACTTTGACAGGGGAAGTTGAAGTCACAGAAAAAGGGAGGATATAGTTAAAACAGACTTTGACCCAACAGAGTTTTTGAAGTGCTGTATGAAGCTTACACTCTCTTTCTCTCTCGTGCTCATATTCCAGTCTCTACGTGCAGCACACTTAATCCACTGGCCAAACAAGAGTTGCTCCCACTAAAATGAAAAGGTCCTGATCCATAGGAGCGAGATGGAGGGATAAAGCATTGTGATTAAGATAGTATTAATGGGGCCATAGGAGGCTGGAAGGCTTTAATCAGTGTCTGTGTGCCGGTAATCCCTCTGCCTTTAAGCTGGGGCGAACACAGTGACTCCCACCCCCTCCTCCTCCTCCTGTGCCACAGTACGCACACACACACAAACAGAACTCTGTGGGGAGCATATGAGCGCCCGAATTGAGAGGTGGAGCATGCACTCTGAAACAGAGACGCCCAAGACTTAGACAAGCAGCTGGTAGAAGAAAGACCAAATAGATGGAAACAGAGTTGTGGGCAACGACCGATGAAAACAATGAGAGATGGTGAGGTTGGCATCATGAGAAGATGTAGAGAATTCAAATGACGAGGCTTGGGTTCGTCAACACTGATAAGCAATTCGATGTAAATAAATATATATAATATTTTGCCTTTTATTGAGCTTGGTACGACATCACATCCAACTTTATCGGCTTAATCATTTATAAACTAAACTCTCTTGAGACATGAACAAAATTAATTGCAGCTTTAAACTTGAGTGGAACTCCGCCCAATAGTCCCCTTTAAATTGAATCAAGTTGCACCAAATTGCACATGCTCATGGAAATCGGTTCTCTAAATGTGCCTGATCTTATCAAGATCTGTGAATTATTTTAAGGGCAATCAGTGAAAATGTAAAAAAAACACCCTATATCGCAATAAGGAAAAATGAATCCCCTGATCCGCCCCTTGATCTGTATCCACACCGCAATTTAATGGCTTCTTCCTTGACCGATACCACGTCCCTCCACCAAGTTTAACGGAGATCCATCCTGCAGTTTTTGTGTAATCTTGGTTAAAACACAAAAACACTGATAAAAATGCAACCTCCTTTAAAACCTCCTTTTCAGAGGTAATAATACAAATCCGAGGATGGTTCTCTACATCAACATCTTGAGCAAGAACACCACTACCCTGCCCCCTTTAAAACTTTGAGTAAAACTCAAATAACTATGTCAGTTTTGTCAGAGAACACAACGATAACGAAATTGATTGACAGCTTGTTACAAGAGAAAAAGGAAAAAGGAGACGGATGGGGAGGGATGAGGGCTACTTTCAGACTCATTACCTAAGGGAGAGGGGTGTAAAAGGTGATATTGTGTGCACGAGGGTACGGGGTGCACCCTCTCCTTGCAGAGTTCTCTGAGAGTATTAGGGTGTTGGAGTTAAAGAGCTTCTAATGGGATCTGGATGCTGTCGTGTTTACTCTGGCCCCCCCCTCTATGCACGCCCACTGCATTGTAGAAGTTGCTGGGCTTTGGGACACCACAATGGGCTGAGTGCAGGGACAGATGGAGGTCCCTTTGGAAGAGGGCACAAAAAACACAGCCGAGGTAGGAGGGCCGATGGTGTCTGAGAGCGAGCAGCCAGCACGCCTCGCTGCTAGAGACGTGGGAGAACATTAAAGAGGCGGAAGAGCTGAAAAGGGATTTTAATTTCTTGCCAATTGTGATGCAAGGAAGAAAGTAACTTGGCGTGTCCCTTTGTTATCTATGAATGCAGCACGATAAAGACAAATTCACGTGGCTCGAGATCAGGACCACTGTGAGGTCGTGGCCGCTTGGTCATCTGGCCTGTATAATCATTAATCCTGCCTCAGGTAGAACTTTTCAGAGTGAAGCAAAGACAAGATTTACAGTGTGAAACGTGCAAAATATTTGCTATGTGAGGAAATTGTTAAATTGCATTTAGCCTTTGTTTATCAAAGGTTATACCAGGTCAGGCTGTTGGGGCTGAATACTGAAGTCATTCACTTAGGGTAATGCAGTGTGTGGAGCATGAAGGGCGACGGTTCCATGATAGATGCTGATGAGGAGCGAGGAGAAGCATTGGAGGAGGGTAGAGGGAGGTACCAGTCGCAGGAGCAACAGATGGGGCCTAAAGCTCAGGTTGTAAACTTTCTGTTGGTAACATCTGTCCATTTGTCCATCTGCTACACTCTCTGTTTACAGTTTGTTTAGCAGAAACTCATTAATTAGAAAAATGCACGAGAGGCCACTGGTGCAAACCTTTTGTCACAGTTTATTAATTAGATACGGAAAAGAACCGAATACGTGCACTGGTGAAATGCAAATTCCTATTAGCCTAATGAATCATTTTAAATGCAATTTAATGGGTTTATAATTATAATGGCAAAAAAAACTGGGTTGTGAGGAAACACATGAAGCAAAACTTCCCCCCCTCCTCATTTTGGGATCCAATCAAATCAACGGTGTTGCACCATTCCCACAGATAAGCGTATTTATCACATCTGTGCTTCTCTGGGACAGGAGTCACGCCATGCCATTCTCTTTGTTCATTTTCTGGAGCACACAGAAGTAAGTGGATGACATGGTATGTGGGTATAAGCCCTGATTACAGTTACATTAGCAATTGATGTAAACATGCCCCTCGTGATCTGTGCAAATATCACACCACTTACCTAAATGTCAAAACTCACCATCTCATCAGTAGCTCAATTTTTGTAAGTGGTTCATTTAGCTGATGCTCCTCTTAACACGCAAAAGCCACATGCATGTAAAATGTATACTTTTGCACAAATATTAGTAGTATTTTAGTAATAGTTTTCATTAAAGAAGAAAATAAAGTCCTGCAAAAGAGTTATTAGAAACCTTACATCACCTATGGGTATTTTACTTTTGTGGGGCTAAAAATATTCCCTCTTCAATTTGCTCCACAGCAAGCGGATAAAAGAGAATTAAGCAGCAGATCTGGGCTCAGTGTCCAGAGTGTTACATTAGACATTAATCCAGAACAGTGGAAGGTTGGAGAAGGGAATAGCATCTTTTAATCCCACGCTCCATCCAAGCCAACCCTTTCATCGCACACAGGAGAGACTCGCTCACGCTGAGCCCGACATCCTGTTCCTGCTTCATACAAATAAACGTGTAAATCTCAAAACTTTACACCAACTCTTGCAAATAACTGAATGGTAACCCTTTGGTCTTTAAAGGCTCAACAAGACCAGTGGGGCATTACAGAGTGGAAGGGCTTTCTAGAAGTGTTTACTGCATGAGCACCTTTTCTGTGCACTTTCCATTGTCAGCTGCAGCATCCTTCAGTGTTTCCTGAATCTCAGGCCTCCTCACGGGGCAAGGCGAGTGCCCTGGTGAGCCCCCAGTGCTCACTGTCCCTCTAGATGTAACAGATGTTACTGGGGCAACAGTTGGTATTGAGAGGGAGGGGCTTCGGGCCATCTGTCCAGGGTCAAGGTTTGAAAAGGCCTGGTCGAGATGGTGGCACGTTCAGGAAAATGGTAAGTATTTGGTTGTAAAAGGGGGAATATAGCAAGCATTGTAATCCTGCTCAATGTGCGCTTTCATTTCACGCTGCCTTTGTGAAGGTTGTGAGTGTAAGATTAGGGAACTCCACAAATTGTCTGGGACAGGAGAAAACTGTGGTGCTTTTAGTGCTAAAGCACCATCTTGTGGTTCAACAAACTACTACAACCAAAGCATCATATTCCTCAAAACTTTATTGATTCAAACTGGTATTGCATCGAACTACTGAGTGAAAACCACAGCCTCTTGTAACACCTGTGTGCAGTTTCCTTAAATCTCAGAGTCAAACTGAGATTTAAGCCCCTCAAGCGTTTGGTCGATTTCGTCCCGTAAATATGCCATCTTCTTATGACACACTTTCCTCTGGAAAACATCAGAAGCAGCAGAACGTGAGGAGAAAGTGCAGCACAAGTATTAAACCCTCACTTTATGTCATATAATCTACACAGACACTTACAAGGAAAACCTTTAGCCTCTTTTTCTCCATGACATAGAATTCCCCCACAGTCAGCTCAGTGAAGTCTTTCTTCATGGTTAAGAATCCACAGGTAGGAGAGCGTTTTACATGTTCAGTCCTGGGCAGGAGAAATGATATATAAAGATGATTACATTAAACTGAGAGTGGCACATAGAGGAATATCTTTTAATATAATGCAGTTCACTCGGCATTTAATCCTCTGTAAAAGCAAAAACCACGGAACTAAAATAAGCGTAATGTGGTAATCTGAGAAACAGCTGCATCAAGTAGGAATTATGGTTCAAGGTTACATTATTGTCATTAATACATAAAAAATGAAACAGCAATGCATATAAATATAATGTCATCCTCAAAGACACGATGCAGACACTTTAAAAGACACAATAAAAACTACCATAGTAAAAGACCAGTCCTATGGTAGACAAATGCAGTAATATAAATTTAAGTGCAATATTATAAATCAAATAACAAGGCCTAATAAATGCACAAAAATGTTCAATAATTGTTTTATTTTCAGATGACTGTGCAGAGAGTGTGTAAGCTGTTGCCTGCAAAGAGGAGGTTAAGTTTCCATCGACACTTTTCATTTATTTATGTCTTAGATAGCCGCATTACACAAAAAATACTGAACATCCTCCCACCACGAAACCTTGTGGGAGGATGTGGTATTTATCAGGGAAAAACCAATTAGATGTTGGTGCAGATCCAGATCAAGGGGTGGATCCAGACTTTTTTTAAACTTTCTTTAACTTCGTGAGCTGGGGCATTTTTTTTTTTTACATTTTCACCATTTCCCTCAAGGAATAAATCGATGATGTGTGTGAAATTGGGTGCTGCTTGAATTAAAGGGGACTGCTTGGTCTTGGCAGAGCTATGCGCTCTTCTGAGTGCTATTCTAGTTACAAAAATGAATTCCATAATAATTCATTCATCTGACATTTACCCTGTAACAAACGTATTTTAAATATACTTTGACACTGTGGCTTTTATTGACGGGACAGATTCTCTCTATTCTGAGAGGTAGTGGGTTAAACACGGAGCAAAGGGCTGGGTCGGAACTCAACCTGCAGCAAAGAGGACTCTGGGTATGGCTAACACTCAGTTCAGAAGCTACAGCATCGGCATAATATTGTTCAGTGCCTATATGAAGGTAGATAAGGGTAAAGGTGGAGGCCTGAATAGGTTGACTTGCTTTTCTTACCAGGGATCGTCATCTGGCTCCCAACCCTCGAGCTCAATCAGACAGAAGAAACAACAGGCGACATCAGGCTCATTCTCACTGGGGCAGTGGATGAACCCGGCCCTGGCCATCTGATAAAGCAAACACACAGCAACAAACGCCTTAATGTCTTATCAAATAAAAGCCAAGCACGAACTGAAGGAATGTTATGTTCTGATAACTCAATGACAAAGATAACAAGTGTGATACAAAAAAAGAAAAAGGTCAGAGCTTAAGGAGGACAAGTGTCAGTGCGGTTGATCTCCTTTTAACTGGTTGGGAAGTTATGATCTGGTAACATGGGATATAGTGTTGCTCATCAAGTGAGGTGTCAGCAGCTCGTCCGTCATGGCAAGAGCGGGGGGGGGTCCGTGAAACTGAATCTGGCACCTGCTTAACTGTAAATCACAACCTGTCACAGCCTTGGATAAAAAGGCTGTGGCGTAAAATGGCTGTGAACACAAGGTTGAGGTTTACTAGCTTTCAATAATTATTCTCATAAAACCCACAGTTATGTAATGTGCAGGTTTTATGTATAATGGGCTGTATTCTGAAGAGCTGTCTGACACATCCTGTCTGAAATGAGAGGAAACATCTGAGATATGAGTCTGACTTCACACAGACCTGAACTTTAACATCTTCCCTGCAGACATGTTCTCCTCTCGATAAAACACACATTGTCCTACTAGCACTGTCAAAACGAACCATCAATCATTAATGGGTTTTTTAAAACAATAAATCAACAAATGTTCACAGGTGTCAAGAAGTGTCATGATCTCTGCCACAGCAAAGCAAGTGTCCTCCTCACCTTCTCAGGGGTGCAGTTACATTCCTCCCTAAACGGCCAGTCAGCAAAGCTTTGTTCTCGTATATCCTGACTGTACATGTTGTCATAAAAGCAAAACCTGGTGCTCAGTACGTCTATGCTCGCCATATCTTCAGCGGGAACGGGCTAGACCCAACGTGTGTGTCTAAAGTCACAATGGCGCCACACACTAACACAGGTGATTTCAGTTTTCCACTGATGGAGGCCTGCTCAGGTTCGAGGTGGGCCGGGCTGCGATGGGGATGGGAGGTAACCAGACTCATCTAGAAGAGGTCTGATCAGGAAATAGTCATGGTTCTCACTATTTGGCCATTTTTTAAAGTTTTATTATCTTGGTATCTTCTTATTTACTTCACATATATTTGTTTTGTATATCCTACTTACATGACACAACAACTGTAGTGCTACACTGCACGTTTTTCATGCTGCGTGTGTGTAAGTTCCCCCCAAAGTTCATGAACTACTCCGGCTTGTATGTCTTGCATCTGATGAGTTGAAAGTATACAACACAGTATTTAGATTTAAAACATAAAACAGAATGGAATATTTGTGACCTTACATCACCCTCCTAATAATATTTATTTTGATTCACAAAATCCAAATCATCCTCCAGATCCACACCAGATTTCCCCTCAATAGAACTCTTTCGGATTTCTTTTCATCAAGATCTCTACATTATTTCTTTAGAAATTCACCAAAATATCAAAATGTTAAACACAGTGAGAAAGAATTCCTGGATGTGCACCAGTTTAATGGATCTTCCCTCACACATATCACATCCTTCCACCTAGTTTTGTAGTTTTTGCTTAACCTTGCTTGACGGGTGAAATCATAACCTCCTTGGCAGAGGTTACAAAATGAATTTCATTACACTGCAGCAGGATTTATTTCTAAACGCTCTTTTTCAATTCAGCAGCATCGCACAGTCAATTCTTATTATGTCTTTTTTACTGGTACTTTGAGGAGTAACAGGGACAACTTTGAAAGTCTGAGTTTAATTTGACTCCACTTGCCAAGATGAAAATGATCTTTAAACTATTAACAACACAACATGAAAAACTCAACATAAGAACTTAAGAATTTTCTATCGAGTTCCCCTTTCCGTTTCTTCTTCCAGAATTCTTTTCTAATGGAAAAAAGAGAATAAATATGAGAAAAAATGCTCAAGTTCTTCATCTCAAACATAATTTTATTAAAATTATTATTTTGTTTTGGAAATGTTAAAAATTAAATATATCCAATCCAAACATGGATTTTTTAAATGTCCTCATGCAGGAACTTACTTAATCACTCACTATCACCTTGATCAAACATCTGATCTCCAGACGTTTTATTCAATTATTTTAATTAACACTTTAATTTTAGGATTATATAACATCTATCTATTCAAAATTACAATTACATCAAATGTTATGTGAACTGTATCTCCCTCTGCTGGCAATTGAGAGAAATTTAAGGAAGGTGCTCTGATCCTTTCTATGAGGCACATTTGAGTTTAATCCTGTGATGAAATCTCTTTCTTTTAACCTGCACCTGAAACCAAAAACTTAAACATAAAACATCACATATTGTTCCCACAGTGACAGATAATCAATAAATCAATTAAACTGTATTTGTATAGCACCTTCCATACAGGCAGGTGCAGTTCAAAGTGCTTCACAATTGACTGATGAGCCAAGAATAGACAAAACAGATAAAATGCTGACAATTAAATACCATAATAGATATTTTGAAAGCTATGATAATATATTATAACAAATTTCAAAAGTACAATATATAGAATAAATAAAAGTCAACAAAATGGGACAAAAACTCACACTAAAGATATTAACGGACGGATAAAAAAGTAAGATTAGTGCTCTTATTGAAGCAGATCTCTAAGAAATTAATCACATTTTCCAACTGAGAGAATATAAAAGGTAATGAAGACGCGCTGACCAGAAATCCAGTTGTTCACTTTAATGGTTTGTGGTGTGAACTTTACTAGTGTGTTCATGAGTGTGAGAGACAGCCTTGGTCCAGTGTGCCCCTGTAACTCTACCCCTCAGGCCCCTCGGTGCTGAAATGTGCTAACAACTGTAAACTGGTGTCCTTTTCCCCATCTAACCTTGTGCCTGTGGGAGTGCGGAGACACAGTGCGTCTGCGTGTAGGATTTTTTTACTCGATGTGTATAAAACCAAATAGTCTGCAGCCCTGTGTCTGAATTGACTGTACATGTCTTGACATAATTTTACATGGGCTCCAGGTGGCCTGTGTGGTGGGTGGCTGCTCTCTGCAGACACATGCAGACTAACATCTACTTCTGAATTTCTGCATGTGCCTGTCACTGTTGTCTCTTGACATTTTTCCATACATTGCTCTGTTTTTCTCAGCTTCTGATGTTTCTCTCAACATTGCTGCACCATAGGTGTGAGGTTTATCTGTTTGCCCTCCTTCATTTTCTGGTGCAGAGCGTGGCCGTCGAGCACGTCGCACCAGCGGAGAACTTTCGTGGAGTTGAGGCTTTCGTTAAAATAAAGGCCCAAAAACAGTTATTGACACATGCTCGAGTGTTTGCTTTGTTGGTTTCCATCTCCTGATGGGTGGTCCTCCATGAGAGACAGTGGAACTCTGTGCCACAAATCACCTTTTCACAGGTCGGCGTTTCTCCTCTCTCTTTCACTGCACCTCACTTTCATTCCTTATTCCTTCATTGACATTTGACTCCCTTTCCTTCGCTCCTCGCCTCCGACTCTCTGCTCTCTCCTTCCCCTGCCCTCACTTATTGAGGTCTGCCACGATTAGCTGCTGGAATCTCCTGCTCCAGCTTTGTTTTCACACAGGGCTGAGAGTGTGAGGGAGAGAGGGCGGGAGGAGATAGGAGGATGTCGAGGAGGGTAGGTGATAGAAGCAATGTGTTTGCGGTCTCTATTTCCGAAATGTCCTTCGCATTGCCTTATGGGTGTAAGGGTATGTTGTTTGCCTACGCAGCTACTGGAATCTTTTCGGACTCATGAGAACAACTGAGGATTGTTGGGATCATTTTTTGTTTTATTGCATGTGAAGAGTTCTTGCCACTTTCATGCTGCGGGAAGGAGTTGACACAAGAAACGGTCCCGACTCAGTTTGCCTGCAGAGGTTCAGAGTTTGGACTCCCTCAGTACAAGTAACAGGACTAGAAGAGCAGTCAATGTGGCACACAGGTAAGAAATCAAACCTATCTAATTCTACTGTGTCTGTCGGCTTCTATTTCAAATGATCTGGCATTGTCCTTTCTGGGGAGCAAGAAGTACTTCCACTACAATTTTTGTGGTGATTGTTTGATTTCTTGATGTTATAAATATGCCTCGGCGCAGCACAAACAACTTTATTTCAATGAATGATTAGATAAATGCATGTACATGTATGTAAGTGACTGATCTTAACTCTCAGCTTGAATATGTACACGACATGAGCCTGTGGAGCTGAAGACGGTCCTGACAGCTCCACCTGTCCTCTACTGCCATCTCATCTAGACTGAACATATACACTTTTGAGCAGAGCTGCTAGCATCTTGTGTGTGAGTGTGTGTTGTTGGTTTGTGCGCCCTTTTTAGTTGTTTGTTCAAAATAAGGTAGAAAATTAGACGCTGTTTGATGAGACTATATGTTTTGTCGCAGGGGTTGTGATTGATCCTTTTTCATTTCATCCATCCGCCACGTAAGTCTAGGCTGAGTTTAAGAAATACACTATGATCTATGGAGAATATAATCAGCCCAAATTGCTATACAATGCACACATCATAATGTAATGACAACTTGCCACGTGTCAGCCTAAAGTATTTAGTCTAGTAGTCGCAGCACAACAGAAATTACTGAAGCAATGCTTCACATCGAGCTCGGTGTGTGATTTCAGTGCCGTTGGAAAGAAGACGTCCTCTCCTCCAGTGCTGGTGTAAAAATGTCAGGCATGTGTGAGAATGTGACAGTCAACATCGACATTCTCCGTCTCTGTAGGAGGCGTGGATTCACAGGACCGGCACACCCACCTGAGTACACACTCCTCACAGACACACAAATCCTAATTATCATCTGTATCTCTCCTCAAATTCAGTTTGGCTCGAAAACTGTGTAGCTCGAAAACTATGTTGCCCAAGCATGAACATAAACATATGAAGCTAGAATGGCACTCAGTAGAACCTTTGCTAAGGCCCAACAGTCTCCCTTACAAAACCAATTTTGAAATCACTAGATCTTTATTTCTATTTGGATATGCACCAAATTTCACACACTCATAAATATCAGTCCCCTTAATGTGTCTGATTTTCTTTTATCTAGATCCGTTACTTATTCTATAAAAGAAATCAAGGAAACTTTTAAAGAATGCCCTTGTCTCGCAAAGTTAAAGAAAGTGAAAAAAAAAAAATCGTTGATCTGTCCTGAGATCTGGATCCGCAACACAATAAAATGGGGTTTTCCCTGAACCAAACCACATCCTTCCACGAAATGTCATGGTAACCTATCCGGTGTATTTTTAATAATCTTTCTTACAAACAAACAGACATTGTCTCTCTGGTGGAGGTAATCAAAATACTGGCTGCTGACACTTAAGGAGAAAAATACTCAGAATCTGGAAAAGAAAAGAAAATTGAGAAAACTATTTGTTTTACAGTTTATTACCATAAAGAAAAATGTCCTCCTTGATTTCTTGTCATTATTTACAACAAGCAATTACATATATATATATATATATATACAAAAAATATATTTATCTTTTTAAATTGTATCTTAGGTATTTTATAGGAAAATCGACTTCTGTTCTCCTCTCTCTCTCTCTCTCTCTCTCTCTCTCTCTCTCTCTCTCTCTCCCTCTCTGTTTCTGAGTGTCCTTAGCCTCTTCTAAGCAACAAAGCAGTTAAAAACACCAAAGGCCTGTGGGTATCCTCATTTTGTCAAGTCTTTCCTCGGGAACAACCAATGCACAGGATATATACTGTTCAGCTTGGTCACATTTCCTGCACATATCCTCGCCTGATCAATAGTCTAAATTTAGTGAGATGATTATCCCTCACATTTGCAAACTGATATGCTGAACCGTCAGACTTGCAGGCTCAGGCAGGTTCAAGGGGAATGCAAAGGTCTTTCTGTTCGTACTTGGTTGACTTCTGCGCTACGTGCATGTTCTTAATGAAGCCAGGAAATGGGATGTGTGTCATTATTTCATATATTATTGATTATTAGCTTCACCAAGGATTGTATATATTTTCACCCCTGTCCGTTTGCTTGTTGGTTTATTTGTTTAGCGAGCAAGGTTACGCAAAAACAACTGAAGGGACTAGGACATTTTCTTTTCCCCACTTTTTTTAACATTGAAAAATCAGGCATGTTTAGGGGACTGGTATTTATGAGTGTGTGCATTTTGGTTCCAAATAAAAGTCTGTATTTAGTGAGTTTAAATGTGGTTTCACAAGGGGACTATTTTAACGTTTGCACTCTACTCAGGGCCATTCTAGCTCTCCTTCAAGTAACACAGTATATTTGAATCATATTTGATAGTCTAATAAGCTCCAGTAAATGCTTTGCCACGTTGTGAGAGGAGGAACAAGTATGCTGCCTGACAGTTGCCTGGCCCCCTCACCTTTGACCTTCGAAGGCAGTCTCTAAATTCACCACCACGGTGCCAGGACACACCCAAAGAATGATACGTGACCTCGGTGCGGACTCCGTATCAACACAAATTCTTTTCATTACATAATGCACGCAGACTCTAGAAGAAGCAAAAAAGAGTGAACAAAAATTTCTAGAAACTCCTGCAGGCCATGGACCACGAAATGAAATATGAGCAGAATTTATGATCAACCAAAGCTGCATTCTGACACTTGCCTTTGAGCTGCTGAAGTGACGTGAGTTAGAGTCTGTCTGGCATTTTTCACTGAGTGTAGATTTATCGTGTGTTTCCCTCCCTACAGGACTGGATGAAAAAGACAGATTATAGCATTATATGATTGGTGGCATCTGATGTGCTCGCTCCCTCAGGTGTGATAAACCCTCACAGACTATTACTGTGCATCGTCTTTACATGTCCCTTCACATTTGACCTGCTGCACTCGGGCCGTGTGCACTTTGCCTAATTCACAATTCTGCAGATAAAAACATTTCCAGTAACAATATTGGCAACGGCAGCTTTGTCAACTTTGTTGTGTCGACTACACAGCTTCCTGCTTGAGTAAGGCGTTTCTGATTCATTCTGACAGGCCATTAATACCACACCAGCTGCCTCACGTCTCTCTGGTTCCCTTATTTACCCATGCGTGTGCTGACATGGCTCTGGGAACATTATAGCCTCTCGTTTTATAAATTTTTCATTACGGAACTTCCCATGTAGTAACAGAGTCACTCAAACTGGAATGCTTCAAGAGATTTTTAATGTTCACTTATGAGGAATAATAATCTTGTGTTGACACGCTTGCTCCAGTAGAGGGCAGCATAGATTAACCAATAATCACTGTGCAGGTTCAGCTTTTGTGTTTGTGTGTGTGGGTGGACAATTGTATTAAAGGTCCAGTGTGTAAGATTTAGGTGAAAGGGATCTGTTGGCAGAAATTGAATATAAAATAATCCTAGTGATGTTGTCACAAGTGTGTTTCATCTAAATTGTACGAATGTTGTTTTCTTTACCCTAGAATGAGCCCTTTATATTTAAATACTTCATATTTACACAGGGAGCGGGTCCTCTCTACGCAGGCCGCCATGTTTTTTACAGTAGCCCAAACTGGACAAACTAAACACCTTTTGAGTTTTTATGACAACTGAAGGTTTCCACTCTCTCTCATGTTTGGAAGGGGAGGGTGAGGTGAGGGGTATTCAGCTGCAAAATGCAACTTCACCACTAGATGTCACTAAATTCTACACACTGAACCTTTAACTACATTATGGGAGCTCACCAACTTTGTCCTCATCCTAAATGGTGGCCCTGATGTGCAAAACAAAATAAAGAGTTGGACAAAACACTACGACAAAACAGAAACTTCAATAAAAAAATATAATAACCTTGCGAGAAACATTTTCGAAATTGCATCCACAGGAATTAAAGGAAATAAAACTCCTATTTACTTTTAGACAATGCTTTGTGACTCAGTTTCCCCTCAGAGGCATTGCATTCGGTATTGCTTAGATGAAGAACACATCACCCCAACTGAACCTGTCTGACTCCATCTCTTTCTCTTATGTATCATCTGTTGTCCCAAAAAATCTTTTTGTGTTGTTATTACTGAAAAACTGTCAGCACTTTACTTTACGTGTCCTTCACGTCTGGATACTATCCTAGTGATTTCTTAAAAACTATAAAAGTAATGATGTAAGCTGATAGTTTTGAATGGAAAAAAGAAACAGTGATTAACCTCCAGTTTATTTACTTTAGTTTTTGGTCAAAGGACTGCAGGTTAGCTGAATATGCAAAATTAGAAAAGCAACCGGCATACATATAAACATATATAGATTATAATAAAAGAAGCATTTGACTGGGGAACTTCTTTACTTATAGTAGGTCCTGGATTACACATTCCCTAAAACCTTTCCTTGGAAATTATTTTGAAATTATGGACCTGCAAGATAAAGCTTCACCTTGTATTCTATTTTTTTCTGTTGCTTTTAAAGTGCCATTTGTAAGTGAAGTACCTCTAGCAATTAAAGTGGATGGCATTATTCATTTAAAATATTCCCCCTTAAGATTTGCCCAGTAAAACCTCCCCATGGAGGTGACAGAGGTCAGCCCATCATCCTCAGTGGCAAACAAAGGAACCTAAACATCCAATTTCCTTCCCTCCTCCCTCTCACTTCCTCCTGTTTCTCCTCATCGCCCCTCAGTTCACATACCTGTCCAAAAGTGACATCTGTCGTCCCCTCTGGTGGCCTTGCCTCCTCTCCTCTGGGCTCTCATCCCTCCTTCTTCTTTCCTATACGGATGATACAGGATCCCCCTGCTCCGATTCCACCCTCTCATCATGACACCCATTAAAGTGGCGCTGGGCCCTGGGCCCCCGTTGGCCCGACAGCACATTAGCACTCGGCCCATTGAACGCCAACAAGGACCGACTCTGAATTATTGATACCAACACAACTAATGAGGAAACCCTATCTCAGCTCTTTTGCTGACACACAAACACACACACACACACACACACATGCACATTGAAGGACTGGCATGCATTGCTGATGACTTTTGTACTATGCTACGTGTCCCATTTTTAAAAACTGCAGACATGATGTGTGTTTGATCCAAGGACTCACTGGGTTGAATTCCTTTTCTAATCTGCCTGTTTGTCCTTTTTTTGTTGGAAGAGGTTTGGCCCACATCTTCCACATCCATCTTAGTTTTATTATATATGACATACGACAAACTACTTCTCTCTTTTTGATCTTGGTTGGTGGTTGTGACTGTAGTATGATTTTTGTGCACCTCACTGTAGCTAAGAGCTGCCATATGCTCTATAATACCAGCAGCTTTTCATCAGTGGATTTTTTTGTTGTGGCCCAAACGTACAATCTGTAGGAACTTGCGTGGGTGTTTATGGACCCCTAAGTCTGCCAGTGTTTACATACAATGGATTAAATGTGTGCAACCGAGCTGCTGTGCAGAGAGGTACTGGAGGTGTCAGCCAGCCTCCTTAGTATTCACTCCAACACCCTGTGACTCACTGCCTCAGCCTGAGAGCGTGAGACGGGGGGGGGGGGGGGGGGTGGAGTTAGAAAAGAATAGAAAAAGAGAAGGAGAGAGCAGGACAAGAGGAGGTACTGTGAACATCAGGCGGCGTTCTGCCCCCCATAGCCCTAGGCTCACGTGTTTGTATCTGTGTGTTTGCAAGCATGCCTGCCCAAGGGGATTAATTTTTTGACAGCTTTGTTAAGCCTTCTCTTAAGCGCCGAGCTTCTCAGTAACATTGTGGCTGTGTGATTTTCAAAAGGTCTCTCACTCGCTCTCTTCCTCGCGCTCTGTAGCTTCCCTGTGATTCCTCTTTACAGGGGGGGGGGGACTAGAGAGAGAAGCAGAGAGTGGCTCTTGGACATGTCAGCAGACGTTGTTTGAGTGGCTTCTCGGCGTGAAGGAAGTGGACCATGAGAAGCTGGCTGTGAAGCCCCCTCTTCAATTAGTGACCGCATTGCTGTGGTCAACAGTTAAATTCTCCCACAGACCTTCCTCTCCTGTGTTTGTGTGTGCAGCTCTGTATTCCATCCTCCCGGTTGTCTCTTCTTGTCACTCCACGTCTCTTCATCCCTCTGTCAGTTTGTATTTAGTTTAATCTCTGCCCCTCCTTCTCCTGCTTCCTCTGCTCTGTCGCTTTCTATTTCATCTCTACTCTCTTGCTTGCCATCCCCCCCCAACACACACACACACACACACACACACACACACACACACACACACACACACACACACACACACACACACACACACACACACACACACACACACTCCCCGCTCCAATCACAGTCTAAATTCCATCCCTTTGACGAACACAGAGGCTGATAAAATGTGTAACCTTGCCTGGGCAGGTTAGGAGATGGAGGGAGAGACAGAGCCACACAGATAAAAGGTTAATCCTTTAACAAGTCCACATACACATGGAGTCAAAGGACAGCGAGGGGGCGGCGTGGCAGACAACAAAATGCAATAAACAGCTCTGACAATCAGGGGAAGGAGGGTGAGGAGAATTGTGTGTGTGTGGGGGGGGGGGAATCGGCATTTTTCAGTCAAGCTCTGTCTCTCCTTCATGACTTCCACTCTGCATGATGACAAGTGTTTGCTGCTGCTCCCATTGGTCGAGGCTGCCACCAATCGGAGCAGAGGCATGTAAGGTGCCTTTAGGTTATACCCAACCCCAAAAACAAGGAGCAGGGAGAGGGAGAGAGAGAAAGAGAGAGAGAGAGAGAGAGCCAGGGTGAGAAAGTGAGTGTGTGTGTGTTTTACTAGAGAGAGCAAAGCAGGCGCCGACTTGACAGAGCACTGAAGACCTTCCCTCTGAAGCTCCCAGTGAGATGATACATCTGAGGGGAAACTGCATGTCAGCTGTTTGCTGGAGACCCCTGCAATTCCTCCTGGCTGCTGTGGAGAAGAAGATATTGGCTGTGTAGCCGCCCCCTGCGATTGGCTGTCACACTTTAGGCTCCCCCTCCTCTCTCTGACTCCCTACTTCTCCCTCTCTCCCTCTCTCTCTCTCTCTCTCTCTATCACTACCCTGTGCTTCTCACCCCCTCCATACTGTCCTCAGGCTTTACCTGAGCCACAACTGCAGAAGCTTTGGACACCCCCCCCCCCCCACTCCTCCACATACACACACACATACACACACTCGCTCTCTCTGTCTCTCTCCCTCACCCACACACAGAAACTGAGCTTTTCACCTGGAGAGGACAGGCGCTAGGGAGGACATGTGCAGCAGCAGCAGCAGCAGTCTCTCCTCACATCCAGTGCTGCCTCTCTGAGTTGCCTCTTTTTGGAGAGTGGGGAGAGAGGAACTCTGAAAAGAGAATTTGGAGCCGTTCTCCCTTGGAAAAAGCAGGAGAGACAGGGGCAGTGAGGGATCTCTTGTCAACCCAGGGACACCAAGGGCAACACACAGCATGATTTTAGGTGAGTTGTGGCTTTTATATTGGGTGGACGGAACTTTTTAAAGGTCGTGTTCTCTCGGTTCACTCGTCCTTATTCTCGACCAGCAGCACCTCTTCATTACTGGTGTGCACTGCTTGGTTTCCATGCCACACAGACATCCGTCACTATTGAGCGCCGGCTGGGATGAACCCTTAAATCATGGTTAGTGGGTGTAATTGCTGTAATAGTGTGCCATTGATGGGGCAGGTGTGAGCGATGACAGGGAAGGTCAAAGTGGACTGTATCATTATGGGCTGTTTGGTCACATGACCAGGCTCCACCATTCTCCCATCCTGCTTGTAGAGCTGTAGTGACAAATATGGCTTCACACCAACGTATTGGTAACCATTGGAATGCAGATGTGTACAAACACTTGATATGGACTTAATCACGCACATATGCCTTTCTTTAGGGAATTTACACCCAGTTTCCATGCACACTTCTCCTCTATCCATCCTAATCGGCGATGAGCAAACAGGTCATCACACAAGTGTCCTATTGTAAAGAAACACAAAAAGATTTGGTCCTCTGCTCGCTGCACTGTACAGCTTTGAGTTATTCTACAGGGTTGCGCTGTTCTGAGTCAGCCGGCGCTTTCTTCTTTAGTATTCCGCTCTCATATTGGCCATGTCTGAGAGAGAGGGGATTCTGTGTGGTCTCTACAAAGTCAGCCTGTAAATTCACACAGACGACGGGAGCTTCGCATCTATGCCTAGTGAAATGACTGATCCTGGATGTATGGATACGATAGCAACAACGTGTGTGTCTGTGTGTGTGTGTGTGTGTGTGTGTGTATGCTCACCAAGCAACGCGTTGTGTGTGTGTCAGCCTGTGAAAGTCTTCTAATTCGTGTAATGTGCCCCGGAGACTTGTGTGTGGCTACCGTGCGTGCATTTGTTTAAAGTGTGTATGTGTTATGGGCTTGGCGAGAGGCCACTTTGTTTTAACGCATGCCTGGGCTGATTCCGGCGCTGCTCCGGCTCCTCTGCTCTCCCGGCAGGCATGTTTTTCAGGCAGACATCTCTAATGATTATAGGGAGTCATGTTGTCAGAGGTGTGTGAGTTTGACGTGTTGAAGAAACTCCCGTGAGCGAAAGGCTCGAAGCAAGTTATCAAAGTTCATGCTGAACAGCGACAGAGGAACTTTTGCACTTTCTCCAGTTTATCCTTTGTTTCATTTCTGTCTGCGATTGTGTTTGTGCCTGGGTTACATTTCCAGGTAATGCGGCCGGTCAAAAGTAAAAACTGTTTCCTCGCTTCAGCCCCAGTTAACATTTAGGCAAGCACTGTCTTGATCAGCTCGCAGATGGTAGAAGCTCTCGTAAATGATTTTTGGTCAGGACATGTTAGTGGCGGCTTTAACCCTGAGCTGCAGCTGTAGCGCGGTAACAAACATTGGGTAATGTCGCTCATCGGAGCAATGGTTTGAGTGTAGGATAGTTATTACACTGGGTCTATTTCAATTGTGGCGGGAGTAATAAAACATGGAATGTGACTTGTGTTGTGCAGTATCATGTTTTCAGCCTCTGCTGTCAGTGTAGCTGCACTGCACGGCAGACATTTACAGCAGCCTGAGTGGTGTTTAAACAGCGATAATGTAGCTGTAGCTCAGAAATGCCAAATCCATATGTTTTTCGTCACTTCTAATGGTGTGAGGAAATCTTTTCTCCACGCACACACAGCTTAAAAAGCTGACACCGGCTCCTCCTTATTATTAAGTTGTCAGCCAGATAGGTATCTTCTATTATTTCTGTCTGAAAATTGAGTTTTTTTCCAGTCTATAACATTCTGCTCTATTTGCATGATGATGTGGCAGCTGAGCGATTTGACATTTCTGGTTTCTTCCCCCTGAAAAGGGTAATGACATTGTAATGACCTTTACAATTCTGGCGCTTGCTAATCTGGACCTCCAATCAGCAAATTTACTGATTCACCTCGCTGATATAAATCTGCAAGGTTGTGATATCGTATCTCTGACAAATGGCGATATATATGTCAGTAAAAAAAATGTAAAGCCCGTGTAATATGAATGGCGTGCTTCTGCCAGCATTCACCGAATGCATCACTAGCTGTGTCTGTGTGGCTAATAGTCGTTTCCTATCCGTTGTTTTGTTTGACCTTGAGCAAACACCCGTTCCTCATGCGGCTCCGTCCTTGATATTGTATTCACAAATCCATGATAACTAGCTGTGTCTGCAATCCGTGGCCCTGGCAGAGGTCTTTGGCCACTGTGATAGTGATGACAGTCCTGATGCTGATAATGGCATGGTGTGGTTGTGCTGTACAGAGTGCTCTACACAAAGCCGCGGGCAGCCAGCTTTGCTCTGCCTGACATGGGCTCTGCACCAAGTTGGGGGTACGGGGCTGCTGCTGCTGTTGTGTGTGTGTGTTTGCCTATTTAACTGTGAGTGTGTGTCATCTGGACAGAGAACAGAGCAAAGCGGAACAATGGTGAGCTGATAGAGAACATGATCACTGGGCTCCTGTAGGTGTAGAACCTCTCGATACACTGTGGCGTCATTGTGGCCAGCCGCCATGTTGAGTGACAAAAAAAAGACTCCGCTTCCAGCTCGCTGACGCCCGGAGGGGAGCTCCTGTAGTAATGTCGTCTCGCTGTCACCCAAAATGCTGCATGATGATTGTCTGACGAGCGTCCGTGGGACACTCCATTCTGTTAGCTCCATCTCAATGTGTTTTGCGAAGCTTCAGTCACAACTGGTTCATGTTATAATGTTGTTCTGCGGCTCATCTGACCTGTCTGTTTGAGTCAGCGATGACCTCCACAGCTCAGGGCCACGCGGTCTCTCTGTCTCTTTGTCTTTGTGTTTGCGGGCCCACTCCGGCCTCATCTGTCTTCATAAAGTGTGTCTCTCAGTTGACCTGTCTGCATAGCTATTGCTCATTCCATTCACCGAGCTCTTCTCCGTCCCCCCCCCCCCCCCCCTCCCCCCTCCCTGTGACTGCCTGCACACGCTCACCTGGCTCTAGAGGTCAGCTCGAACAAACACCTTAGAATATGTCTTTGCGCAGATCAGCAGTTTTTCCCCCCCTCCATTTTCTCTGTGACCGCCTTGCTCTTTTGGTTTATGTCAAACTGACACAGTAATTATAACTTCTTAATGAGCCAGATATTTGGTATGCATAGTACACTGAGTCCCTTTAGGCTTCTTTGCATATCCAAGATATAACTGGAACGCCTCATTGCAGCTTAAACTGGAGGATTCTGCAGTGAAACATGCTAAACAGTCATATGCATTGCTTCTTTCCGATGCTTTGGAAATACCAAGACATCAACAGTCCTAAGTTAACCTTTGAATGATTAATCACTCTGTGATCTCAGTTGGATGTTCTGTTATGTAGGTTAGAACTTAAAAATGGAGTTAGTAGGTAGTTTCTGAAACACTTTTATAGGCGATTGTTTGTTGAAATCCTCTTCACGTACCGATAATCATCGTTACATAAAGTTGTCCTGGCCCACGCAGGACTGTAATAAACACGACCAATCATCTAATTTGGACAAAATGAAATGATTTGCTGGTGTACCGGTCTGTCACTAGCTGACCTGCCTGCCTAGCAGAGAAGACAGCCAGAGGTTAGCGAGCAGGTCACAGAAAAGTCTTCTTCTAGCAGCTGTCAGTCAGTGCGCGCTCATGTGTTTTCGGAGCGTAGCTATGTCACGAGGGCAGTCGGGACGGGTGGGATGTATCAGTGTAGCCTGCTCCTGCTAGCTTTCCCAGGATTACCAACCCTCACTTTAATGTGCATGCTTTACATTTTCCCAACAAGTGGGACACTGGCTTCATATTTCACCACATTGTTTTGCTGAATATCCTGTTTCTCTTCAAGGGGAATATGTTTTTCTGGCAGTGACTCAGTGTAGATGAGCTGGTTCTCTACACTTGACCCAGCTCAGCTTTCAGTACCTCCTCCATGTGGCAAGGGGCTCATTGATAAGACTTATTCCCACAATCATAATTAGAATAGGCCTCATATCTCCGGAGTAACCTAAGATCCAAGATTAATGTGACTCTGTATACTGTGTCTGTGCATGTGTGGATTTATGTATGTGGATGGGTAGAAGAAGAAGAAGTGGCTGCTCTCTTTCTCTTTTCGTGTCTTTCTCTACATCTGTCTCACTCATGGTTTGCAGAAAAATCAGTCCTCAGTCAAAAAGCCACTATAACAGGTCTCTTCTCCTTTGCTTCCTGCCCTCCCCTGCTCTTCTCTATTGCTCCATTTGTTTATGCTGGAGTGACTCTATGTCAGCAGGTTGTCAATATTATTTGTAAGAGACTCTAATAAATAGGCCTGTTATTGGACTGGTGGGAAGACAACCCATTGTGTCTGTGAGTGCATCTGTGTAGTTGTGCGTGCGTGCGTGCGTGCGTGCGTGTGTGTGTGTGTGTGTGTGGGCGATCAGTGTGTGTAGCACTGCAGAGGGGAGGGAGGTGGAGGTGTCTGTTCCTCTTACTCCCACTGCTTCACTGGCGTCACTGCAGTGCCCTCTGTCAATGACCATTCATTAAAAGCAAAGGCCACAGCGACACAAGAGTACGCACGGTTTCAATTTGTGAATTTGAGTGATGAGGCCTTTTCACTTTTCACTTTTTTACTCAGAACACACACTGAATGTAACCATGATGCAGCTCTGCGGTGAACGCATATACATAAAAAATGTGGGCTAAAGTTTACACGCTCACCAGCGCCGGGAACCTGCCACTGCCAGCAGCTCGGTGCTGTTGCTCCGTGAAGCGCAAACAGCACCTGTGCGTGATTATGGTGTCACATTAGTGCATTCACCAAGGAACCCTGGCTGTCTTCTTACTGGGAGTCCTGGGGCTACAAGACACCTGGGAGTTGAAGCCTGGAAAATGTTTTGTATGCTTCAACAGTCGCTCTGATCACAAAGTGGAAAGAGGCACAGATGATTCTTCACACTGCAGCTCTCTGGGGTTTACAAAGTGCCACTGTTGCCTTTATCATGTAGATTATTTATTTTCCATCTCCTTTTCTTTTGTAAGTCTTTGTTTAACTACACTTTTACTCAAAGCCCGAACCTATTGATATGTTGATTGGCAATTACATATTATTTTGATTTATGTTCATGTTCATGCCGAACTTTTGATCTTTGCTTGATTATTAGCAATGCAGTTACGTGTCCACAGCCTCCTTTTACTCCTCATCTTGAGATAGTTAGGACTGAATGTCTCAGTATTCTGTTTAAATACAAATAAAGGTTATTATTTTTGCTGTTATCATAATGATATAACAATCGCACACTTATTCTGTTAAGGAAATTTGGGGACTCAATTTCAACCAGAGCCCGACAATGCATACTGACATAATGTGTATCAGAACCTGACAGATTTTTCAGATATATTGATTGATGTATATATATTTTACAAATCTGGTCTGTAATTAAGAATTATATAAGAATAAAACCTTATTATAAATAACTATGGACAAAGAAAACACAAATAGCCAATGACAACAGAATATCTAGAACTTGAATCAAGAAAAACAATTTTTTCATGTAATTGTAAACATCATTGCACATCTTAGCGATATGGCGGCTGACATTATTGGCAACCAATATATTGATCGGGCTGGTGTTGTACGTGTCATACAAGTGCAGCTATACTATAATGGAGAAACATAGCTTCATAATGACCATGCTTGGCTACTTTTAAAAGGTCAATTGCATTTAAGATTTTCTAAATCAAACACAGCCCTCTGCTGCTACAGTGTTCAGAAAAGAGGGATGTCATCTCCCTCTGTTTTCACATATGAAATACAATTAATGCCGGATCCAGTCTTTGTGTTTTCTCTTTGACATTCACGCTCATCGAAAAATTGTAAAAACAATTTCATCGATGAACTAATGTGATAATTCAGTAACAGTGGTGAGAGGTGCTTCACTAACAATTTCCCGAACAGCAGCCAAGCATAAAAAGGTTGAGCAAAACTAACGTTTGGCGGCGATGGATGTTGCATTAATCATGTCTGCTCTATTTCTGTGTGCTCGGTGGAGAAGATCGGTAACAGAGGAGGGGGAGAGAGAGAGAGAGAGAGAGAAAGGCAGACATAAAATGGAGTGAAAAGTGTCCTCATGAAAGAGAATTACCTCCGTCCAGCTCTGGGGGGAGAGGAAATTCCTCTGAGTGCAGTTGAGATAGGGTTTCACACAAAGACCAAAAGAGAAATCAATTCTCCTTGAGATGCAGCAAGGTCAATTCATAGGGGCATGGCTGTAGAGGAGAAAGCTGAAGGGAAGGAGGAGGAGGAGGAGGTGGAGGAAGAGGAGGAGGAAGTTGATGAAGCAGCCAAAGAATGGGAGAGCGGGGCTGAGTGAATAGTGTAGGAGGAGAGAGACTTAAGGGAGCGTTGAAGGGATAAAGTCGGGGAGGAAATGAGCAAACGGCGAGATGAGGAAGACTAAATATGTGGTGAGCGGGGGGGAGACGATTTTTCGTTTCAAGCCGGCCTATGGGGAGAAATTTATGCTTCCTTACTGACTGGATGCATTGAACTGTAGTCTCTGTGTATCATCTGACTCATGCAGAGGGGAATTGTGAGCAGTGTATCTGACACACTGTCGGGCATGTCATCCTACAGCCCTGTGTGAACTTCACTTATAGCCACAAGGACGTCTCCTCACTCCGTGACCTCATCCACCCAAGTAGCTCGGGCTTTACTAGCACAGGGTTAGCCAGGCACACAGACTCAAGCAATAGTGCTTTTGCTTCCAAGAAGCCTTGAGCTTGCATTTAATCCTTAAAGTTACATGAACAGCTCAAAATAGCTTAAATCTCCAGCCTCGACGCCTTCCCCCAGCCATCAAAATATACTCAGCCATGTGAGTGTTTTAATGGTTTCTGTAACGGCTGATGAGACGCAGAAAGTGCAGGGTGATTAAAAAGGCGGCAGTAGGCTGAGGTCAGACCTGCCCCTTGTGGCATGTTGCCCATTGACGGCGACTGTAAGAGATCTCTTTGGAAATGCTTTAGTTCTGTGTTGGATGAGAGCCGGGGAGCTCTCTCCCTAGCAGGTAGTTACGGGATCCGCGTGGCGCAGGGCTTAGTACAGGCGTCTGGTATGCACACCTGTCTCCACACAGGTTCTTCCCTGAACAAGCGGCCCTACCCCTCAGAGAGGAAGAGAGGGTGGGGAGGAGAAGGGGCTCTGCCAGGACCTGCACCACAGCACCCTGCCCCTGCCTAGGGGCAGTGCGGGGGAGGAGAAAGGGAGGATCAGGAGGGTGAGCTGCCAGAGGTGCGGATTAGAAGGCTGTAAGGGACACAGGGGTAATGTGGTATCTGAGGTCATCCGTTTAAAGTATGTTACTAAGTCTCTACCTTGTGGCTGGTGTCACATTTAGAACCTTGATTTCTTTTTAAGATCAACACATTTATTTGATTTATTTTCTTATAATTGGTGGATAAAAATTAAAGCATTGGATGTTAACCAGGACTGAATTCTCCAATCTCCAATCTCCTGCTGACAGCTTCTCCATGCAGCGTCTGTTATCGGATACACGGATGAATATACTCCTTCTTATATGCTCAACACAGCTCTCAGCTAACACAGGGGCTGTTAACGTGGTTCAAGAGCACACTGATGAAATGTAACACATGGATACGCAGAGAGGAAGGATGGAAACAAGCATTTCCATTTAATTAGCACAGTCAGGATCGGTGCAAATGGCCCGGACGAGACAGGACGAAGCGACTTCACATTGTGTTCTTCACAACTGAATAATGTTGGTTAATGTTTGGGCTTGTAATTGGTTTGCTTATTAATTTAGCATCAGGGTTTTGACAGCGTGTCAAAGCACAGCAGTAACGAGCACATATATATGATCACAGCAGTGTTTCGGCCTCCACCCTAAATCTTCTCATATATATATAATAGCTTGTGTAAATGTGAGGGATGTGAGGGATTGATACAGTAGCACCGAAGATGTTTTTTGTCTCTGTGCTGCGGCAATAATCACCAGCCAGCCACTGCCACAAATCTTCATTAAAGGATTAGCCGGCAGGGAGACAGCTTGTGTTCCTTTGCTTTTACTGGTGGCTGTGAATCCAGTGCTTTCAGCCCTGGTCTCTCGCCTTCCTGTCACCTGTCACTGCAGCTCACCTGAGAATCTCACACTCACACCACATGCACACCGACTCTCTATTTGTGCCTTTGTCTTTGCCTCACTCTTTACCCTCCTCTTCTCATCTCATCTCATTCTATCTCTGTTTTTGTCCCGCATATGTTTAAATCTGCATCTACATCATGCTCACAGATCCTGTCAGTTTGTTCCCTTGAGGTGCATCAGCAGCCCGGTGGGCACTCATACTCAAGACAGAACAAATTAAGGTCACAGCAGGGAGAGCCGAGGTAGTGAAGGACAACATGATCTGCCAAGTATATCTGTGTGTAATGTGCATATATATATATATATATATATTTATATATTTGCCTCTTGCGACCTTTAATCATTGGCATGACTCCAAAGAGATCTACTGTCAAATGACTCTGGTCCTGTTCAAAGGAAAACTGACCCTCATTGCACCATTTTGCAGGATAAAAGGGGCCAGCCCCCGTCTTTGAATTCAGGCTCGAAAAACAGAGTGATGAATGCTCTTTTGAAGGCTCTTTGATATCACCTGATGAAGACCACAGGATTAAATTCCCTCTTGTTCCTGCTGGGAGCGTTGTGACTGTTGTCGGCCCATCAGTGCTCCTCTGATACCCGAGGGCTCCTGTTCACACACCTTGGTGGTGACCATACACAGAAGCCATGGACACACTGCTGAAGCAAACTGTTTGTCTCTTTGTTGTCTATGGATAGAAAGACTAAGGCTATATGTTAAAGTCTGGTCCCGATGGGGTCCAGAGGCCTCATCGCTGCCATCCTGAGCCTCAGACCTCCCCTGAAGGGCAGTATCGTATTCTGCCTGACTGTGCGCGCCTGTGTAATCCATAGCTGCAGGGAGGGTGACCTTCACAGCAGGCAGCCTCACAGCAGCCTGCGACACAGGCACTCAGGGAAGAGGACAGGCTGGACACAGGGGCAGGACACGGCAGTTCTCTGCACGTCTGCATGTGATTCTCTTTCTCGTGCAACTGCCATAATGAATATTTAACTCTTCTTTTCCTAAAGGCTGTTTTAAAAAAAAGAAACACATTCATTTAATCTTCTTTAGTGATTCCCATTTTTTTATATCATTCGAACAAGGTTGGACTTGAAACATCTTTATATCTATCATTTCATGTGCTGCAGGATCTAATGGAGTAAAGCAAATCAAAAAAACAACTAATACTGACTCATTTCTGGCTTTTATCTGCAATTGGAATGGATACAATTGGCATTTACTCCCAGGTTAAATGACTCTGCAGTAGACTCAGGTTTTTATCGACTCCAGCTCAGATCAGCAGTGATGAAAACGTGACACCCAGGTGAACACGCAAATTTGGCAAGACAGCGAGGCGAGAGCGCTCCTCAATTATTGCCGCATTTGTGACGTCAAACATGACCAACCGGGCGAGAGGCAGTGGGAAAGGAGCCAATCACTTTAAGCGGGTGAATCCGTGTTTAGAAAACCTGTGTATAACTGCAACTTTTGGTGTAAAATATTTATCAGTGAAAGTCCCATCGTTGGCCATTAAACCATATCCTGCGGTTCGCTGTTTGTCTTGGAGAAAGATGCTGTTTGCTATTTTTTCAATGATGGCTGTGTGCATCCAGTGCACCCTGCTGCCTGAAGTAACGGTGAGACCAGAGGCAGAAAAAGTTATTGACAGTTGTGTGAGTAGATGACGCAGCCAAATAAGTCCCCGCTCATGAATGATGCATGTCCCCACCGGCTCTGATGGAGAAAGAGAGCAAAGCTGGATGACAGCTGGGGTGCTGTGTGTGCATGGTGCAGAACAAGGTAAGACTCTTTATGGTACAGTCCACCACTCTCTCTCCCTCTCTCCGTCTTTCTCTCTCCCTCCTTTTTCTTTCTTTTACTCCCTCCGTCAAATGCACACAATTTAAGGGCTTCTCGGTGGAGATGTTCCTCCCTTGGGTCTGCATTGCCACACAGTGACCTCAAAATGGTCTCCTCAAATGCTCCGTCTCTCCCTCCCTGCCGTTCCTCCGTAGCTTCTCCCCCTTGCTCTGGCATCCTTTGACTCCCTCTCTCTCTTTCTCTGTCTCTCTTTTAGCATCTCCATCTCACTGAGCCCCCTCTATTTTCGTCAGAAACAATCACTGTATTTTCCGTCTCACTGCCCCGTGCTGCCGCAGTCTGAGACTCTGATAGCAGGAGAGAGGAAAAGAGGGATGAGAGTAAAAGGGGGGGGGGGGGGGGGGGGGGGGGCGCGTGGGACGTGCAACACGCAGTCAGGAACGGGAAAGGCAACATAACGGTTTGTTGTCATCGGCACTGTAGCGTCACATCTGTCTGTCCTTTTAGCAGCGCACCAGACTGTGTGGGTGAGCTGTTTGTCGGTGGCGTGAGGCCACTGACACCACAGTGACACCACAGTGACAGTGGCTAAAAGCACGCATGCACACAGACTTGTAAAAGCCTGCAAACTGCATATGCAGACTTCATCCTCGCTGCTGAGGGGAGACACTTTAAGTTGCTGCCACGATGCTTATGCTGATTTGGCTTTGAGTGCTAGCGTACCCAGAATAAGAGCTCCCTCCACAAGTAAGGCCGGGAATATAAATTATATCCGAGACATTAAGACATCCTTGCCATAGCTGTGGTCAAATCTAAAATAGCTCCAACAATAACAGTTGCAGCCTTTGATTTACACATGTCAAGTGTTTCAGAATAGAAGCAACTGGGCAAACAGGGAGGGGTGAGATGGAAGCGAACACTGCAGTCTGCGTTTTTTCCTGTGGCTGTTTGTATTGTTGCAGATATAAACCAGTGTCGCAGCTGATCCAGTTTTGACACATTCACAAACATGCACACACACACACACACACACACACACACACACACATATATACATATGTCAGCATTGGCCTGAGGGATTGCATCAATATTCATTGGATCTGAAATTCTGACTTGTCCCATTTGCTTGGTCCAAGACAGACAAGGGAGGGTATTACTTGGAGGATAATTGCTGGTGATAAACTACCTCTTCAGACACTGCTACATTGATTTGGACAGAGCATTTGCGTAAGGGAAAGTAACAGTGATAGATTTCAACACTTTGCAGATGGACCCGGCGAGCATTTGAATAAAACATTGCGTATGCACAACATTGTTGGGGAAAGCCATTAACGCGCCGATTAGTTAGAAAGTGGCTAATGCAGACAGCCGGTGTGTAAAGCTGTGTGTCTGTACAGCACTCAAACAAACACATCAATCTGACTAACAGTGTGTGTCAACATGCTCCATGATTACCATTCTAATCCCATAGCAGCTCACAGGAGACCACAGGAGATCATTACCGGCAGACAATAGACCCATACGCACATGTGGAGTTCATTTTCCCACAAACGCTGATATTCTCCATTTTACAGACCATTTGTAAAATTGTGTTTTTGACAATCAGCATAATGTAAATGGCTGCTGAAACTCCTGTTGTGCTTTGCTCTCACATGTACACACCCACACACGCACACTCACACACACACACACACACAAACAATGCATCTCAGCAGTAGCTATTCAGGCACCAATTTTATAGCACTTCAGCAGTAATGTCATGTAAATGTATTGTGAGTGTTGGAGATTTCATGGTGTGTTAGTGGAGCAAGCAGCGCCTGGAGGGTAGGGAGGGGGACTGTGATGTGTGTGTGTGTGCATGTGTTCATGAATGTGTGTGTGTGTGTGTGCATTTGCAGGGTACATTGTGTTCAGGTGCTCTGCGTCTGAGTCAAGAGCCCCTCAGTTTGTGCTTTTTAATTTTTTGATGTTAAATGGAGGCACACATGAAGGTGGGGGAAAGGGGACAGGGCAGATGTGTGGTCGTGGGATGGGGGGGGGGGGGTTATCCTGAAGATATTTGAGTGAATTTTAATAGACCTGTTTTTAAAAAAGTGCATAATCTGAAGTGACAGAAGTGACCATGAAATAATGTGTTGCCATGTGGCTTTTACACCTGATGTGAAAACATTATGGTCATTATGAAGAGTAAGGTCATTATTGTTTATGAAGATGATTTTGCACTTTCCTGTTTTTAAGACAGTTTCCCCCATTTCGTGAGGTGAAGTGCATTGGCAAGATACTAAACCCCAAATTTCCCCTGATAGAGACATTGCTAGATGCACAAGAAAATTGTTGTTTAATTACAAACCATTTTCTAGACATTCCACCAGTTTTTGTGGCAAAATTAAAGGTGAAATATTGAAATATTGAAAAATACAACATATAGTAAAAGGAAAAACGAGCTGTATAAAACATACATGTGGATGAAATTGATGGATAATACTAAAAGTTAAAAACGCTCATTCCCATATGGGGTCCCAAATATTCTTTGTGAGGTTAAACAGTTGCTGTTTTTTGAAAAAATGTACAGTAAATGTCTGACTTAATAAATGCTCTTCTTCTTTCATTGAATAAGATAATTTTCAGAGCATTTCTCTTGTTGGTGACTAGCACTATACGCTTCCTTAGATTTACTGCGGGTGAAGCAGATTTAGCACTTGGCCACTGTATGTCTTTAAAACTAAATTACACTTAGAAATCCACGTTTACTTTTACAAAGCTTGTATTCTGCGCTCCGCCCCACTGCAGCATTTTCCACTGGAAAGGAGCAAAGGAAGGAAGTTAATTGTTAGTTTGTCAGAGCTTTATGAGTGTGAGACGACCCAAAATAACATAAATCCACACATTCATACAAGAGAGCTACTCCAGCAGATTAGTTTAGAAATAGCCGGAAATAACTCAGGCCAGGAACACTTACTGTTTTTGTTTAAAAAAGAAAATTCATAGACCAATAAAGCTCAGCGACTATAGCCTCCTGTAGTTGATGGATGCTTTGTTTCACAGTTAAACCTGAACACGTTAACCTATTACATTAATAATGTCATTAGTACATCTATCCAGTCTTTTTAAATTAGACCTTGTAGCATAATGTGCTTTGTGGATTGTCGTTTGTGATATGAAAGCCCCAATATGTGTTGTTTTTTTTGTTGTCAAAAAGTGAAAACACCTTCATACAGGCAGACATATCTAGAAAGTTCACGCAGCACCGATCACATTATATAACGATGGGACAAACAGTAGCAAATGTAACACAATGAGTTAGGATTACGTGTGGGTTGTTGACGCTCTTGAGAGTTCCTGTGTGCAACGTTGTGCAGATTTGGGATAAGAGCACTTCTGTGAGCTTGTCATCCTTTGTTGTCACCAGGTCTCACCAGGATTGGACATGTGCTGGCGCTGCACATCTGCACACACCTCCGCACACACTCACCGCGCTAACACTGCGCTGTCCTCCAATATTAATACATGAGGGTGATGATGCTGTGGGACTGTACACATGTCACACTGTCACTGTCACAGCCGAGCAGAGGAGGGGAGAGAGCGGTGGGGGTGCAAGAGAGAGAGAGAGAGAGAGAGAGAGACGGAGAGGAAGAGAGAGGGAGGGGGCTAATTTCGGATGCATGGCATGTGGAGTTAGGATAACCATCTTTTCTGCAGCTCTCCTCCGCCACACTGTTTGTTCAATTACCATTTACTGCAGAGAAAGAGAGGGGCACTCAGAAAGAAGGAAAGAGAGAGAGAGAGAGAGAGAAAGAGAGAGAGAGAGGGAGAGGCAAAGGGAACAGAGAGAGGGAAGAGCAAGGGCGATGGAAGGAGAGGAGGAGGAGGAGGAGTGGTGCTCAGTGATGCAGGGGATGAGGAAGTAGATGCGAAAGAGTTGGGGAGAATAGAGTGAGAACAAAAACAGAGGGAGAAAGAGAGAGAGAGAGACAGAGAGAGAGAGAGAGAGAGAGAGAGAGAGAGAGAGAGAGAGAGAGAGAGAGAGAGAGAGAGAGGGAACAAGCCAAAACAATCTGTATACAGCGGCAGGGCGAGGAGCAGAGGACACAGGGTGAGATGTGGTGCAGAGCTGACAGAGAGGAGAATGTGTCACATACAGGTGTCAGGTACAGGGGTCATGTCCCGTCGGTGCTTGACCGTGTCTGCTCAACAATGTCACACGACACCGTCTCGTATGTGGTTTTCTGAGAGTTTCGCGATAAAAGATGTAGAATCTGTGCGGCAGGATTTCCTTGTGTAACAGCCTCGTACATGCAGGGCTTCTGTTATGAAACACCGCCACTGTCTCTGCTTTGATAAGTGTCACGGGCTGTGAGTGTAACTTTAAAAAAACCCATATTCAAACAGACTATTCCCAGCTCTCTGCATGGGGTCCCAACCGTACCAAATTGAGATGAAGCTCGATCCTCCAGCTCCTCTCATCAAGTCTCCCCCTCTCTTCTGCATCCCCCCCTCTTTAAAATTCTAATCCCTCCCTTCTCATCCTTCTTCAACTCCCCCCTTCCTTCACAGTCCTTCTCTCTCTTTCTGTGTGTGAGTGTGCGTGTGTGTGTGTGTGTGTGTGTGTGTGCGTCCCCTCTCTCTCTAGTTGGCTCTGGCTCCAGTATACAGAGCAATTACAGAGATGATATCCACTGTCAGTCAGCGGCTCACAGATGAAGCCGGGCCTCTTTAACATGCTAATGGAACGCCAGATTCAATCAGGCCTTTGTATGGCAGAGGGGAGGGCAGCGCTGCTCATTAAAAAATAAATAATAATAACAATGAGGCCCTGGCCGCAGAGGCGAGCAGCACCTAAACCGTGGCGTTGAACTCGCTCCCTGACTCTGCTCTCTCAGAAAACACCACTGGACCATCATCCCTCTCTTCCACCCGTCCTCCCGTCCTCCCTCTGATCTTCAGAAAAAATGCCAGAATGTGGCATGGGGGGGGTGAGTGGGTTGGTGAGTGTGAGGGAGGCGCAGGAGGAGGTGGAGGAACAGGTTGAGTGTGTGAGGGTGCAGACTCCTTCAATCATTTGACAAAACAAAAATAGATTATGTCAAGTCAGCACTCTGTCTCAGGTTTTTGTTAATCGTTCTCCCTCTGTTCTGTCCCTCAACCTTCTCTCTCTCTCTCTGTCTCTCTCTCTGTCTCTCTCTCTCTCACACACACACACACACACACACACACACACACACACACACACACACACACACACACACACACACACACACACACACACACACACACACACACACACACACACACACACACACACACATTACATTACATTACATTACATCCTTGGGACTTGCTCTGACCTTAAACATAACCACGACTTGAATAACCCTAATCTAAACCTTACTTAACTTTAAAATAATATTAGGACATGTTTGTCCAGTGCCTTGGACCAGGCAAATGGATTCCAGAAAATTTGATCCAAACATTTCCAGTTTAGCTTCCACATATAAAAAGATCAGCAGGAGACTGTCTGGGTTAGAAATGTCTGGGTGGACATGATGGACGCAGGACATGACCTTTAAATTCCATTGCAGAAATCTCATGTTTTTGTTTACAGCACATTAACACACAGGCTTTTGAATCTCGTCCTTCTGTTCACATTTTCGTTGGCGTCTTCTTGGTGTATAGCACGTGTCAATTAACATTTTTCCTGCTATATTCTCACCTGGGCTCACTTGGTAACTTTCCAGACATTTTACTTGGGGCTGGCAGTAAAAGTAACGGATAATGTCTGGAGCAACTGACTCAGACATGTGTTCCCTCTGGAAAATTTCAGGAATATGTCCGTTTCTTCTCTCCATGTCTGCGAGCAGCTGTAGTGAGCAAGTCAGGGGGGATTTTCTTCCGTTTGCTTAACTCAGTGAATCTTTTGCTTAACAGAGATATTGAAAAATGGTATCATTCTTGACATCTAACAGCCAGAAAGCAAATTAATGCATTTCCCAAAATGTTGAATATGAAGTTTAGTACTTATTTGCAATAGCACCACAGTGATCTAGTATTTCATGTTACTGAAGTAGGAGGAATTGAGAGGGGGAAAAAAGGGTCTGAACGGATTTGCGGAGGTCCATGCTGCCCCTGTTGTAAGTTACGCAATGAGTCTGAACATGTCTACGACGATGGCGTGGGGGGGGGGCCTTCTTAAATGTCAGTGTGAGCCGAGGAAATGTTTAGCCACAGGACATCATATTGGCTTCAGCGGGGTTTTGATTCACAGGGATGAACGTCTGATGTAATTCAGCTGTCACATTTAACAAGCATATTGCACCACATTCAGCATCTGATATCCTCATTACTCTCATTACCGTGCCGCTTTGGAGAGCCATTCAAAAGCCCGAGCTCCTTTCATCCACCGTACGCTTTGTTTGAGGTCTCTCCGTGGAGGTGTGATTCATGGACGCTCAGTTCCTCTTTATTCGCCGTGAATCAACACCGGAGAGCGGAAGTTTGTTTGTGAGTTGGTGCGGGGGTTTATGTCCACATGCCCACAGACGAGAGATTTATCACAACCGAGATCAAGCCGGTACTCGCTGAATAATGCATCACCTGACTACCGTGGAAAGAAATATGCTGAATATGCCTCAGCTGAGCAGAAGGTGCGGGAGGAGGTGCGAAAACACGTAAAGCTTGTTCTCAATTTAACTTCAGTGTACGAGACAACAGAGGGATTGCGTTGCTCATATGTTTTGACAAATGAGCTCAGGTCTGTTTCAAGGAGGTTTCCCTCTGTCATATAATGAGCTTTGCCGGGGGAATCTGCATCCATGGGGGACTTTAGTGTGTGTTTGACTCAAAAAGTCTCCAGCATTCTTTTAAAAATAAGTTCTTGTATTAACTGCCATAAAATCCTTGGCGGCTCATCCTGATATTAGCAAACCTCCTGAGCTGCCTGCAGTTCTTTATAGGGGGGAGATGATGGATGCTGATTTTAACAAAAGTGTCATTTGTGGTCACACCACTGCCAAGTGACATTACAGAGGAGACCCCCCCTCACCCCCCAGCACTTAAAGAGATTGGGCTGTGGTTAGACTGGCCAAGGATGAACGGAGAGCACTGTGTTAGAGGACATGCCCGTTTGTTAGGCTACTCCATATTCAAAGACAAAACACTGCAGGGCTGCAATGAAAGCAGGGGTCGTCAACCACAGTATCCTCCCCCCACTCTATTTGGCTGATAGCATTTTGCCCTCTACCCTCCCTGGGGACTGGAAGAAATGAAATGGACTGGCAAACACAGGGCAGGGGTATATTATGGTTGATGTTCTTCAAACAGCTCAGTGTTTTTTTTTCTAATCTCCACATCCACCCTTTGCCAGCCCATCATGCCTTCTCCTGTTCTCTTCAGCCTTCGGGCTTGTGGTATAATCTCATAGAGAATCTGGCGCCATTGTTGCTCTCCTCCGAAATGTATTTGGGTTGATCCACCGGTTTGTGGCTGAGTGATAGAATTCCATACCTGAGGGCGCAGGATTCTGGGAGGTGCATGGGAATAAAGTCCCGGCTATTGTTCCACCTGTGACCGCTGCCTCGAACAAGGGAAGAAGGGGAGGAGATGGGAGAGACATGTGGGTTTGGGTGTGGGGGCTGGGCGGCAAGGAACAAGTAGGAGCAGTTCTGAACAGGCGGAGGACAGGTGGAGATGGGGGAGAGGGGGAGAGGGGGAGAGAGGGAGAGGGGGAGAGGATACATGTTACGGTGTGCTGCCTTCTTAGGCTCAGAATGTCACCTTGTCCTTTTTCCCCCTGTCTCTCCCTCTTTTTCTGGTTTTCTCTCTCCATCTCTTTCTGCCTCTTCACCTGTGCACTGATATACAGACAGCGTCTCCTCTCTCCTTTCTACCAGTGCTGCATGTCTAATCTCCCCCCACTGCAGTGGATCAGTGTCTTTCAGCAGACACCACAAGGTACACTGCTCGTGTTCCTCCTCCATAGCATTCCAACAGTACATCCATCACTGACTCAGACTGCGCCCTCAGCCATGCAGGGACATTCAGACACATCTCCGTTGAACAAACTCTCTGATCATCTTACAAACCTGACTGGCCGTCAGCCAAGGGAGGAGCGTTCATTACAAAAGAAAAATACATAAAAAGACAGAAACCTGAGAAAGAAAGAGAGCAGGCAGCAGGGAATTTAAAAGAGGACGGGGCTGTTGGAAGAGATTAATTTGGAATCTGCTGTGAACCTTTTTGTGTTTTTTGCTGCTGGATGATTCAGTGAGTCAAGCAGGTTATTCCCATATTATTAAGGTGTGATCCCTGAAACTGCTGGACTTTACAAAAGAGTAAGCTGATCACAACATATACAAATCTGGAAATAAACAGTATACTGCACCAAAAGATCTGTCTTTGAAGCTCCAAACCTGTCACCTGTAGGCTAGACAGGTGAGGACGGCACCGAATACTGTCAGCTTCAATTCACATATTCAAAATGTGTGTGTGTAGAGAGTCAGAGCCAAGTATCTAATGTCCACAGAAAGGTTTCATACTAGTTTTCTACAACACTGGTCGTCTGTGAAACATCCGATGAAACTTTTCAGAGCTACGTTTTTAAACGTACAATATGTAACTTCGGCAGCTAGGGGTCGCTCAGTCAATACAAAAGATCTAGTTTTATGACATCACGAAGCAGCGTGGGATAATGGGAGTTGTTGTCTTCACCACCATTTCTTGTCCCATAATCTTCTTCAGATATGCACTGAACTCCGGAGATTCTCCGCACTTTCTCTGGAGAAGGAGCATGTTTGAACGCAAATGTACTAGTGAGAGCGGGGGGGCGTTGATGATGCTTCCTACACACGACAGATGCAAGAATGAAAAGAAAACTAAAAGAACAAATCCCAAATATCTCAAGGTGAAAAAACGTTGTCGTAGAAGACACAGACGAAGATGTCAAACCACGTGATCTCTGCAGTGGAATTAATACGAATTAATTCCTGCCTCTGCCTGCTGCACCCGGCTGCACCACCTCTGGCTTGAATAACGTGGAGGATTTGTTGCTGTTGTGAACACATCTGTAATGAAAAACCTCGCTGCATTGTGCATGTGTGACAGACAAACCACGGGTGAAGTCCGGACCCAATTCTCCGGACTTCATCCGCAGGTCATGTCTGAAAACGACTCCTGCCTAAAATCGGTTGGTTTGAACATTGTAGGAAACATTTACATAAATATATCATAGGTCTATTTGTAGACATTTTAATGAAGATTTGTTACATATTCTATCTTTAACAGGCAGTGAGTATTAGATTTTCAAGGGTTACATTTTTTGGTAAAAGGTCCACGTTTATACTGGGATTAAAGTTACATAAAACAGGGTTAGCTGTCTGACCATGTGGGTTAGGATTAGTGCGAAAGGGGAATGAATGTGAGCCTGTGCCCTGACAAGGGTAACCACACAGGGGTGTGTGTTTGCTCATATTTGTGTGTTTGTTTTATGCGCTCATTGTGACCCTCTCTCTGTGTGAACACTGTGGCCGCGCTGCGTGCCGTGTCTGTACAGTTGGCCTGCATCGAGCTGTGCTGCACTGTTCTCTCTGTGTTCCCATCATTCCTGGCTGTCCTCATCCATTAGCCCTGACAGCTATTTGTCTGTCATTACTGACCTCAAAACAGCACCAACACTCTGCGTCACCACACACACACACACACACACACACACACACACACACACACACACACACACACACACACACACACACACACACAGGCTGCACACTCGCTGATCCTTGCACTGCGAAATGATTATGTGCCTGCGCTACAGTTTAAACATAATTACATCGTTTGCTCTCATCACAAAAGGTGCTGCAGTGATAAATATCACATCGGAATGTAAGGAGACCAAATTCATAATATTTTCATTAAATCTATTCAACCCGTCCTGAATGTGTTGGTGCAGGTTCCAACATGAAGCCAGACGTATGGCTTCTCTCCCAAAGTGTCATCACTATCTTTATCAGATATTGATTTAAGGTGGAACCAGAGACAACCAGGATATCAGTCAGGGAAGAAATACACCTGGATCATTTTACCAGCCCACCTTTATTGCCCTTTGATGGATAGATAATACAGTTCCTACGTAAAATCAAAAGAAAAATTACGCAGCCAAAGGATTTAGCTTTGCAGAGCCGATTGGAGCGCTACAGCATATCTACAGAACGAATTAGTAAGGTCACAGCAGAGATCAGACCACTAGATGTGTGCGCTTGTGTGTGTGTCTGTCAGTGTGCGAGTGTGCCTCGTGTGGTTGTGTGCTGCAACAAAAGCCAACAGTCTCCAAAAGTTCAGTCACTGCTGGACGAGTAGCCAGCCAGGGATTTAACAGAAGGATTTAAAGGGGGTGTGCATCTGCTTCTGTGGCTCGATCGCATGCGTCTGCCCTGTACTGTGAATGTTTCCTCGCATTGTGGCGCTGAGGACCGACAGGCATCGTAGGCAGCGGTATCAGAGACACACTGTCTTCACCCTCATTCCATTGCATTATATTCACATCATGCCTCCTCCCCGAGCTTCCATCGTTCTTTACTCCATCTTTCTTGGAGTCCCCAGCCAGCAGCTCCTCTGTGTCTACCAAAGATTCAGACTGGCAATTAAATCCTCCTCGCCTTGATTCAGCTACTTAGGAGAGATCAAGGTAGGGTTTTCTGTAGGGGGGGGGGCTTTTGGGGGCCTTCCTCTATCATATTATCTCACTAGGGTGTCATTACCACCCCATTCCACTCTGTCATTATGCACGATACTCCTCTGTGGGCGAGACCGAGGGCTTACCCTGCCTTATATAAAGTATGTCTACGTGTTTTTTAATAGCTGGTATGTGTGCTTGATGTTGTTTGTTAGTATTTTGGAATAAAAGCTGCTCTAGTTTGGAATTCAGTTCTCTGATCAGATTGCAAATGGCAGCAGATTGGCCCTCTGCTGTGTGACTCAGTGAAGGGAGGGGACTCACACTCATTTGTCCTTTCACCTAAAAATGTAAACTATGCGTGTGAGACTTTGAAGCTGCTCTAACTTTGTTTGACCTTCACTATGCTGGTACTTGGGCTTTTTTTTTCTTCAATTCTAGCCACAGAGCATAACACCACATGCGTGCACGTGCTGCACCAGGCTGTACTTTACCCATACTTTAGAGTACAATGAAATTAGGGAAATTGCTGTTCTCAAAATTGGTAGGTTGGGTTAGAGGGGAGACCTACAATTAGAGGGGAAAGTTTAACACCCTCCCAGTGACGCGGAGAAAAATGTACAGACACAAACATGTTGATTGTGCTGCACCGATGCTCAGAAAACAATTAAAAAACAAAGCTACAGTTCATTTGTAAGGCATTTAGGTAAAGCATCACATTTTACTACTGGCACGGCACACTATGGAATGTTTGCAGTGTGCGTGTGTGCGTGTGTGCGTGTGTGTTCATGAGTCTCACTGCGGTGCTTATATTTGGATTAAGCACTGAAACATGTTCTGACTAATACTTAGCACTGTGCTGAAGTCTTGAGCAGCAACCACTGTATCATATCACAGTAACTAAGCTCTCATAACCTTTTTTACACTTCCCCACAGTGTGCACACTGTCAAGAAGAAATACACGCACACACACGCACACACACACACTTGTACTTCTGCCTTCCTCATCGACATAATGCATTCCCTAATCCCTGACATTAACCATGCAACTAAATGCCTACATCCCAACCCTTATCCTCACGCTAACCTAAACCCAATTCCACCCAAACTTAAAGGTGTTTTTCCGAAAGTGAGGACCAGTCAAAAAGTCCTCACGTTCCTCAAATGTCCTCACACCATAAGGTCTATAACTCAAACGGGTTCTCACACACACACACACATACACATACCTTACACACAACACTAACACAAACAGAGAAGCCAACTCTGATTTGTGGCACTCACACAAATTTTTAGCTTTCCCCGCGTAATCCTCTCATTAGAGCGTAGCATAACACCAGCAGTTCCAGGCTGCAGCAAACCAAACAGATCTTTATCACCATCCACCTGCCTTGTGTGCATATATTAACCTTCATCGGAAGCTAGAAATTAGCATACCGTGATTAGAGGAGATGGGGGAGATAAAGTTTGATAGGAACATGCAGTTATATTTTATAATCATTTTCAGATGCTAAAGAATGGACTTGAAGTTGCTGCTCTGACATTTACAGAGGGGCTCAGCAGCACCCTCTTGTGGTCATTGACAGTCAAACCTGCTCCAGTTTCGGGGTTTAAAGGTTTAGCCTGCTTGTGTGAAGGTGGGAAGCTTCACTGTGTGACTCCCAGCGCTGTGTGAGCCTTGTTTACCTCCTCCGATGAAGTGCATCGTGAGTCAGACACTGTGAGTTCAGGCTGAGGCAGCAATCTGGAGGAGGGATGCTGCTGCCACCGCTGTCTGTGGGGGAACATCCAGGCAAGCAGCTCAGAATACAGCCACCAGAAATATAAAAAAAACCTTTAGGACTGATGATCAAGGTGACAGGGGAGGAAAACTTAAAACAGAGTCATATGCCTTATGATGGACACAGGCATAAAGCCAGTGTGACATGTGAGTCAGAGGAATGTTGCCTCTAAAGGGCCTGACTTCATAATCCTTTATGTGCAAACCTGAGTGCACTGAGGTGTAAGCGTGCATTCAGTCTTTTGGAACAGTGTGTGTGTGTGTGTGTGTGTGTGTGTGTGTGTGTGTGTGTGTGTGTGTGTGTGTGTGTGTGTGTGTGTGTGTGTGTGTGTGCACGGACATATGCTTGTGTCCTCAATGTGTGTGATCAAGCATTTATCTATTGCGTACGTATGCATCTGCCAACCTTAGATTGAACCTTAGAAGATTGTGTGTGTGTGTGTGTGTGTGTGTGGGCTTACTCATATCTTAGTGGGTACCCATTTTTAGGATAGATCTTTTTCAAAGAGCCGTTTGAGGGGTAAGACTAGTCATTTAGTTGTGATGGTTAAGGGGTTAGGGAGCGTATTATTACCATGTCCTCAGTGTGTCCCCACTAAGGTAGAAGTACTAGATTTTGTGTGTGTGTGTGTGTGTGTGTGTGTGTGTGTGTGTGTGTGTGTGTGTGTGTGTGTGTGTGTGTGTGTGTGTGTGTGTGTGTGTGTGTGTGTGTGTGTGTGTGTGTGTGTGTGTTATTATCTGTGTACCATTCAGCAGAGCTTTTGGCGAGGCCTGTGATCCTGTTGATTGGGCCGGTGGTCAGGTGAAAGGGAGGCACAATGTCCTGCTGAGCCTGAGACTGGAAGGGAATACTGAATGGAACAGGACCAAATTTTCATTCTCTCTCTCTCTCTCTCTCTCTCTCTCTCTCTCTCTCTCTCTCTCCCTCCTGTGCTCTGGGTCCACTCTCTATCACGCTGCCTCCGCCGCTGAAATGAATTGGCTATTCCTGTAGTCCTGGGCACAGCTGTGTACAGCACCGAATACACACTGAGCTGATCATGAGGGAGGCGAGGAACGAATTTAGAGAGGGAGAGCGATGGTCGGAGAAATGGAGGTGGACAGCCAGACGGATGGGCAGCCATCCGTCACACTCTACAACACATAAGAAACAGTACAAAATCTGACAGCTTCTCCTGATCGCAATATGTAAAAGTAAACCAGTCATTTTTGTCATGAGAATTCTCCTCCTCGTCCGTGGTTATGAAACAGTCTGGCAACCCCAGTTTGTTTCTCTGCCACGAGTTTGTCAATGTGCAGACAGCCTTCATCCTCTGATCTGTCAGACTGGGTCTGAGCAGCCGCTAATGGTGCTTCTGCAGTACCAGTCTGCTGTTCCCTGTTGTGTGAGCAACAGAGAGAGAGAGAGCGAGAGAGACCGAGAGAGAGTGGAGGTTTGATGAGAAACTATATTGGGGTCTATGAGGAAGCTCCCAGCTCCCGGTCTCTTCAAATCATCCCACCGTCTCAGAGTTCTGTCAACAACAAACACATGGAGCAAGGGCAGATTTTCTCCGGCTGAGAAAGTCGTTTGTCTGAAATCTCACTGCAGCGCACACACAGGGCTGATTAAGACAGCTATGATCGTTACTTGCTGCTTGGCATACACCTTTGAGAATCCCCCCAAAATATACTGAGTTGTTGTTTTATTAATCCCCAGTAAGGCGCTGTATTGTCTATTACAGGTTTAAGGTTCTTCTATTTGTTTTTAAACCACAAAAAGGCCTGACCTCTAAATACATATCTTCTCTGGCCCCTTTCCACTTCCTTAGTCGAGGCTGAGGGGTGAGGGTGAGGGTGCATTCTCTCTAGCTGCCACCAGTCTACTCCCCTTCTGTGGACATATTTAAGACTAGACTGAATACTCTGGGCATTTGAGTGTCCTTTAGTTGCTTTGATCCACATCATAAAGCATTTTTATTTTATTTTATTTTATTATTTTCTGTTATTCCGCAGTGTGTCTTCTTTAATTGTATTGTGTTGCTAAATAAACTTGACTTGACTATTATCAGATGTATTGAATCATATCTGTGTCTCTGTTGGTGATATTCCAACATCAAGTACATCCACAGCTATGACTAAACCGTGTGTGTGTTTCCTGATGTCCCCCTCCCCACTGGGCCATGTGCGGGACAGGTGCCCGCTTTACGGCCCTGCAGAAAGGCAAGTTGGCAGACTGACTGTTACCGCCTCGCTCTCCCCGGCCTCTGCTGCCAACAGCCCTGGCACATCTGTGCCTGTCCAACCCGCCGTGTGCCAACTTACCCCACTCTCATTGTTCTCTCCTGAATGCACCCAACGCCCATGGGAAAGAAGGCTGAACACAGTGTGGCACAACCTACACAGCCTGTTAGATAATCTCGAGACATGAAAAGATTCTCTCAGCCTAGATTCTAGAAACAGCTTTTTGTTCTGCAGCATAGGCAAGGAAAACCCCCGACAGGGATATTTTTAAGATTCTTCCTCTATCAGCTTCTGTTTCTGGAGTTAGATATTCACGACAGTGAACACAATTCTGCACAAACAAAATAGCCTTATTTATTACTGTTGAATATTTGTACGATGTAATGCAGTATCTTATAACAGTATGGTGCTATCAATGGGAAACATTTTTTAGTTTGTAATAGTTTCAGAGGTTTGTTTTCTACTATCATCAACAATATTACAACATTTCATAGTCATTGCATGAAGGACATAGGGGCACATCACACAATACATAGGCAGAAACAATATAAGAAGGCAATGATCCCCAATCTATTATTTGCACTTTACTGTTATGTTGATTTCCTCCAATTGTACAAACCACACAGACATGCATGTACACACACACACACACACACACACACACACACACACACACACACACACACACACACACACACACACACACACACACACACACACAAACGTATATGTCTGTTTTCTGTGTGTGTGTGTACGTACTGTATGTATTTCCAGAGTGGAAGCGGTGATGTGACCAATAGCAGACTTATCAGGGCCATGCACGCTGGCAAATTATTCCAAATAGGAGAATCAGTCACTCTCTTCTTTGATCTCTCTGCTGCCTGCTCTCTAATTTTAACCCTCCTTCTTTCCCCCCTTTCCACTCTGTCTATACTGCACCAGTTTTCATGTTTCATTCCTCCCCCTCTGCCTCCACCTGCACATGGCCAGTTCTATCCTTTCTTACTGTCATCTGTGTTTGTGCGGAACAACAATGCAAGTATGGGTTTTTGCCTGTTGTGTGAGAGCTTATACAGACACACATATGAAAATGAGCTGCAGCCACAAGCTTTTAGGCTGTTTAAGGGCTCTGGTTATATGGCCGCTGGTAGAGCAGGGGATTCCTGGCATGACTGAAGGTTTAACAGCATCCAAATCACTGACCGAGTCCTGTCTGCTCTTCCAGACCGGCCTGTCTGTCAGTCTGTCTCACTCGGGCATCTACGCAGAACAGGCTCAAAAAGTCAGGGAAAAGGACAGAGGGAGGAAATATGGAGATACACATAGTAAAGACACTCTTCATCCTCACTCACTTCTGTGTGGTGCAATTAGCTTTTTTTTCTTAATTTGCACCACAAAGGGTTAAAGCCTTCAGGTTTTGCCATAATTGATTGCCATTCTTTCCACAATTGTTTTTTTTTGGATCTATTAAATGATAATCAGTTAGGTAATGAAATGACAGAAAACAATATTCTTTAATTTCCTGAAGCCAAAGGTTGCATCTCCAAAGGTGCTTGTTTTGTTCTACTGACAGTCTACAACCCCTAAAAATGACAGCTTGAGATATTACGATACTAATACCAGCATCAGATTCTACCATAAATGCTGTTTTGGGCATCGGCGAGTACACAAGTGTGCAGATCCATTACCATGTATTTCAAATATATTAGTTTCACTCAGATAAAATTTTAATTTTCTTTTCCCCGGAATCAATTCTTTGCCGCTCCAAATCACCAGCGACGAAGGAGAGATGATTTCGAGGAGTGTAGCGTTAGCCAGAGCTATAGCTAACATGTTAGCTACCATCCTCTTCCACACAGGGTTAGTAGCATATAGCTGTTAAAATATGTTTATTTTTTAAATGCACTGGGATTGGATCGGAGCCAGTAAAGCCCAGGTATCGGTATTGGGAAAGAAAAAATAGTATTGGAACATCTCTAATTACTGCCATAAAATAAAGACAGAAAGGCAGCTGTTCAGTAGGCTACTAGTGCGTTACAGCTGTGTGTGTGTGTGTGTGTGTGTGTGTGTGTGTGTGTGTGTGTGTCTGTGTGTGTGTGTGGGTGGTATGTACACGTTAGTGCACAGAGTGCTGTGGTTTTATTATGTCATTTGATTGACTTTCTCTGTTGTTACACAACAGTTGTTTGAAATAACAAGCACTTATGACTTATCGTTTTATTAGCTCTGGCTCTAATGCAAGATTTTGTCAATGAGCAGAGCCGAGCCTGGTGGGACCACATTCAAATATGCACTTACTCACAATCTGTGCAAACACACATATGCAAAAAGAAAAAAAACATTGTGTGGGTCACACAGGCACGCTGCTACACAACGATTTGTTTGATTTACACTGTGAGAAGGTCCCCAAAGAGAGGTTTAAATTAATGTGGGTAATTATACACTGGGAGAAGAAAGCAGCCACACACTTGAATTACACACACTAGCAGACACACGTGCCTGCTCCACGCGTGCACGCACACACACCCCCCCCCCCCCCCCCCCCCCAATGGGACAGACTGTCTTTGCTTCAAGGACGACTGCTCCTCTCTCTCCTGGCTGATCTTCAGCTCCGTTCACTTTATACTGCAGCTCCTCCTGCTGCTGCAGAGACATGTTGTGGTCCCTGGTCAGCCAGTCTCTGTGTGTGTCTGCATGCCAGAGGCTGGCTGACCCACTGCCAGAAACAGCCTCCGTGTTCAAGTGCAGACTCGCTGGGGAGCGGCAAACATTACTACTGTGCAACTACAGCTGACAGGGTGTCACTCATTCCAAACAAAGCATACACGCACAGGCACCGGGCTATGTATCAACATGTGGTATAGTTCCCTAATAAATGCATTCAAGAGGCAGTGGATTAGTCATCTTGTTACTGACGCAGACCCAGAGGAGCAAGCTGCCTCAATCAGTCATGAAGGGGAAAGGTAGAGGAGAGAGCAGCTGAAGGACCTCCCATCCTCTGGCATCACAACAAACGGCATCGAGGTGGAGCTCAGTTTAAAAGACCGACAGAAGACTGTTTGTTCTTCTGAGAAATTACTTGGAACAACACACACAAACGCATCACTGGCCAGTTTTAACACTGAAACATACTGACACGCAAATGGAGTGGAGTGTTTGTGAGAGTCAGCCTGTGAAAAAAAACAATGCACCAGCTGGAAAACCAACAGGCACAAGGCAGCTAACTTGTTTCTGATAATTGAAGAATAGTTGTGTGTGTGCGTGTGTGTGTCGTGCATTCAAACATGTGTGTATTAGTGGTTGGTTCAGTGGAAGAACCTCCCTACCTAACTAGAGGTAATGATGCAGTCCTCTCCACCTCAAGGCCCACAGATGCGCAGCAGAAGGCAGCTGGGCTTCAGCTGAGACAGCACTTTCACCCAGTCTGACAGAGTCAATCTCTCTCCATCGTTCTCACCCACTCCCTCTAATCCAAACTTTTTTAACACTGCATCTCCCCTCACTATCTCTCTCCACTCCACAGCCGTATCATTTCCCTGATCACATCCAGTCGACATAAAGCTCAATGAAAATGCAGATGTGCCACATAATGACCAAATTATCATGTGAAAGCGTGGAGGTGGGCAGAGGAACAAATTGCTGTAGGAAGCAGAGTGAGAGACAGCGCGAGAGAGAGAGAGAGAGAGAGAGAGAGAGAGAGAGAGAGAGAGAGAGAGAGAGAGAGAGAGAGAGAGAGAGAGCGTATATCTTAAAGCAGACCCAAAAAGGAAAGCGGCAGAGCTTTAAGTCTCGGGGGAATTTGAAAGCCACAGAAAATCCAGTTGCGGATATTAAGAGGCTTAATCTAAGAGCTTGCTGAGGCTGAGTTTTGCTGTGTGGGTCCCATCACTATCATCCTTGACAGAGGTTAAAGAGGAGACGAGGGAGGGATAAGGAGGAGAGGTAGAGGAGGCAGATGGGAGCAACAACGCGAAGAGGGAGCTGTGTATCATTATGACAGCACGGCACGCTTTTGTAGGAGAATTAAACACTGACATATAGTGCACAGGTGTGTGTGTGTGGGTGTGTGTACCCTTGTAGTACCTGCTCACAGGTGTCTTTGTTCTTCTATCCCATCAAACAGTATGTTGGATACAGTCAAAGCCAGGGGAGCATGTGTCAGACGGGAGTAGCGGAATCAGAGTCTGTGATTCTTTCATTCTAAAATTAGACGCAACCAAGTGATCCAACTCTGGTGCACGGGTCAGGTTGACATAACGCAACACATGCTGCGATGAAACTCATTATCATCGAGCTGCAGATGTTTCCCAGGGGAGGAGAGCAGGAGAGAGGAGACTACTGGCAGGCAGGTGGAGGAATCCCCACTGCCTCTGTGGCATCCTTTTCTTCTCGGTGGCATTCCTGCTTCATTTGATGTGGATGTTTTAGGCTTTGGTGCTGCAAACTCCGTAAAGCCCACAAACCCATAGTGTATGAGTCTTGTCAGTTTGTCAGGAGAAACCAGGATGTCTGTCCGCAGCAATCACTGCTGCTTTTTCACACAGATTGGAGCTTGCGTGTTCCACTGGGTGCCACATAACTTTGCTCTGTCCATAGATAAATAATTGCTTTTGCAGGGGCAAAAATGGTCCATTGTGCTTTTTGGAAGTCAGTAGAACATTTTCAGCGACAACAGCAAACAATTTGTTGTTTTATTTAAGAAATATATCTGGGACATGTATTACTTGCACAAATGTCTTTTCATTGCTGAAACAACCATGGGAACTTTGTGCCTCTGAACTATGCTATACACTCAAGTATAAAATGGCTTGTATATTTATCTATTTCTGCCTTTTGCGTTCTTGTAGGAGGAATTAACCGGGCCGGAGCGGCGGTGCCGACGTTCCTGCGGACCCCCACGATGATCCAGCCCCACCTGGACTTGAAGCACTTCCTGCAGTTCCCCATGGAGACCCAACATCCTGCACACAGCATGAACCTCTTCCACAACTTCAGCACGGTGAGAGTTGATGCAGATACGCAGACACACACATACACACACACTGAAGTCTTTTAACTCAGCCAGTGCAGTGAGGAACACACAAGATGCCTAGCTCCTCCAGGAAATCAGCCTTGTATTGAATTCAGGACATTCAAGTTGTCATTGTAGTGTCTGTGTATTTACCTTCATGATGATTTCACAATCCATGTGCAACTTATACATTTTTAATGCTTTTGTGAGCTTTAAAGTGTGTCTTCTAATTGTTGAATGGCTGCTATACCCACATTAAAAATTCATTCTATAAGGGAAGCAAGACAATCCCGAGACTGTATTATTTCTTGTACACACACACCCTTCTCCTATTCCTTAAATCAAAGACCCGAGAATTAAAGAGCGGCTCTAAGGCCATCCTTATAGCTATGTACTTCAAACATCGCAGTTTGTTTGATGTGGTATTTATTTTAACGGAGAGGGATCTTCCTGTTTCCCCAGGCCCCGACTAACATCTTATAATTTAGATTAGACTGTGGAGACATTTGGCATTTCACCAACTCAGCATAATGGGCTGCCTGCTCCTCCAGACTCCATTAGGGATTGTCAACACATTTCTTGTCAGCAATATGTAAAATAAGTGAACCTTGTATCTATGTGCAGTATGTGGGGCACTGCTATTCCTGGACCATGTCTGCACCGGAGTTATTTTCTGCGTGTCATCCGGGTTTAGTTGGCTCGTATTCTTCAAAGACGAGACACAGCAATCGCCTGTCACTAATTGGAATTAACTGGCATGTGCTGTAGCCATGTATGTTACTACAGGGATAGTGACACAAGTCCAGACACTGTTCAACCCCTTTTTAACGATACAGGCATTTTAATTGCCCTCCACGGGCCATGACATAAGTGGGAGCTCTGATCTTAAAACTGCAGCGCACCCAGCAGACATGGATTAATAGAGACACTGAAATGATGCATGCACTCGGTTTCCTCTCTTGCATCTGTTGGCACAGCCCTGAAACTCATTCTTGCTCGCTCTTTCTTCATTTTTGTCTCGCTGCCTCTGCGGCGCCCCCCCCTCTGAATCCCTCTCTTCCTCTTTCTGTAACATCCCTCTGCTCCCCGTCTTCATCCTCAGAACATCAACTTGCGTCTGAGGGTCCTCGGGACGCAGTGAATGTTAATAGCTGCTGTTGCTGCTGCTGATGTCTTCGAGTCAGGCCTGAGTGGGGGGGTGTTTTACAGCCCTGTGTCCAGGAGATGGGGCCATAGGAGAGGTCTTGGAGGACAGTATGACCTTATAGCTCAACTGCACACTGACACATGCTTGTTGACCAAGACCTCAGTGCTTTAACTGCATTGCATTAAAAACAATGGAGGAGTTGGCTGTTTGTGGGGCCTGACGTTAATTTGTTTTATCGGTGGCTGAATAACTCGGGAATATTTTGAGCTGTAAATAAATTAAAGGATACAGCTGAGGATGCTGCTGATGTAAACGCCGTCTTGATGTTTTCAAACAGATGCAGTCGTGGCCCTCAGCTTTCCCAGAGAACTTTTTCTGTTTAATTTACTGCTGTGTAGTTGAGTCAGTTTATACAGGAAGTCCCAGAATTAATGAGTTTGCCGCTCTGTTTACATCCCTGACTATATTTTATGTGTTGTTGGGCTTTTGGGCTGGAAAATGTTTGAACAATCGTTTTCTGTTTTCTCTGTATAATAATATAGTTCAGCCTCCATTAACTGTATTAATGGAGGCTGAACTATATTATTATTTCACATTGAGATGTATCTCTGATGCCTCTTGGTGTCTGCCCGCACCGGCGCATTGTAATAAATATGGATATTCACAATATTTCAGTGAAAGCACAGCGTAATAGCAGCAGTTACAATGAGAGATGTTCCCGCACAAAGCTGGCAGCTAGTTATTTTATCATTCTCTCCTAATAAGTGATCTGTGCTGAGTTTGTACAGTCTTAATGAGACGCTACTTCACGTTGAGGGTTATTATCCTCCCAGCAGAGGAATGGCCTCTCCTGAAGCCATATACAGCTTTAATGGTGCTCTAATGTGATTTGTCCTCTACCTGCCTGTCTCTCCCAATGTGCCCGTAGACAGTGATGAGGCTGAATTATTTATCTGCAGAAGCGGGTCCTGATATAGACGAACACACTCACACACAGCTCTGAGCCTCGGAGCAAAGTCAGGAATTTCTGATGAAGGTGTCGAATCATGCAAAGGCTGCGCGCTTACTTGTTGAATGTGACCTGCCGTTGGTCCGGCTTTCATCTCTGTTTCCCTCTCCTCCTAAACACAGCGCGGCTCCTCCTTCATAACACTTTTATCTCAGTATTAAACATCCCTGGACTCACTGATGTTTCATCCGACTTGTTGCCTCTGCAGGTTTCACACTGAGGTGGATCAATCAGAACTAGCAACAGTTAAAGGTTTGTTTTGTCCAGTTCCTGGTGGGGCTCACAGAATGTGTAACGTGCCTATGTGAGAGACATCACACACTGTACCTGTTAAAACCACTGTAAAAACCTCATAGTATTGTGTGTATTCACACTTAGTTGATTTATGGGCCAAGGCAAAAGCTCCACTGGCTGATGATGACATTTGATAGATGGTGTGAACTTGGGGAAAAGAGGAAGAGTTGAGCGGGAGGACAGTGGGACACACAATCCTCGGCTGCATCTGGATCTGGACAGGCTGAGCATGCATGAAGAAAAGGGGGGTAGAGAGAGAAAGAGAGAGAGAGAGCAAGAGAGAGAAGGGGAGGAGAAAACTGGGAAGCGTGGTGAGGGGACTCGTGAGACAGAGAGAAAGCAGCTGAGAGGAGAGGAGGTGGAGGCTGAGCAGAAAGGATAGGCACTTGTTAGGTAATGTGTGAGGGAGAGATTTGCAAACATCCTTGCAGCAGACAGTGGTAATGCATCATTAGGCACCAAGTTTTTTAGTTAGTTAGTTGTTTTCTGAATTGCCATCTGAGCAGGAGGCTGAATGAGTGAGGAAGGTGCAACACAAGCTCTGAGTCTCACACATGCTGAGACCCACAAATTCACCTCGGCCAGTAGCACACACACTGGACCAATGCAGCTCCAGGCTCCTACAGACACGGAGGAGAAGAAGGTGAGTGAGAACCTGAATATTTGGAGCTTGTTTTGGTTTCTTAATCTGGAAGTGACTCAGACGTGGTGTAGAACTTCAAAGGGGTGTTTTCTTCTTTACCTGGCGGCGTGCATGACTCCACTGTGCCTGCCACAGTGCATGGTTCCTCCAAGAGTCACACAGCAACATGATTCGTGTTGATGGAATTCAACAATTTGAAGCATTTTGTAGCAGGAACTTGATCAAACATGAATGAGAGAGAGAAGAGAAACGACAGAAAGGATGAAAGAGGGAAAAACAAAGACTGGGGAGAAGTGAGCTATAACGAAAAAGAAATGTAGATGAGGTTTAGGTCAGTAAATTCCCAGAGGATGCTTGGTTGCTCTTTTATCTGTTTCTCCACTCCAGAGGCTCTGTGGTAAATAAATACTCTGCTGTGTTTGGGTCTTACAGGCCTGTGGAGCTGTTGATATGACTAAGTGAGTGACTGAGTTATGCTCGAGGTCAGTGATCTGTGTGGTTTACATCCAACGCTCTCAACACGTCCAAACATCTCCGGACTCTAAGTGACATGGAATTTTACAGAACTCACCCAGCTGAGTTTTATTCAACAAGGCAACTGTACCTATTATGTGCTAATTGTTTTTTTTTTAAGACTGAGTGGACTTTGCAGCCAATTTGAAACCCCACTGCTGATTTTTCTCAAAACCGGTCAAAGCAACCGAGCAGTGTTTTGGAAACTTCCTCTTCAATTACATCATAGCGCTCCACTCCTATTTCATGAGGACATGCTTTGGGGAGCGTTGGGAGAGGCCGTGTGAGCAGCCATCCAAAAAGGCTTGTTGGCAGCTGGAGAGTGGGTTTAGTAACAGCTGGAGTTACTGGATGGATCATTGGTGACCCACACCCAGAGTGCTGCACTGAACTGACTGGATGGGGAAAGGCCCATGATTCACATGTACAGTTACTCCACCGCTTGTTGTTGTTCACATTTACTGGAAGGGGCGATGATGGGTAACAGCATGGACGCCCTGAGTATGGAGTTAAAGTGACATTTGGTGGTCTTTGGACTCAAAACGTTGAGTTGATTGTTGATACAAACGTGTGTTTAATTGCACTCATTGTGTTGGTTTCAGATGGCTAATGCATAATTATATCATCCACCCCCACTCCTCAGTCCATGTGAATCTGCAGCAGCAGCACTAGCAGCAACACAGCTGACGTTATGTTTCTGGGGAGAGAAATAGAAGAAGTCATGGAATGAGGAGTATGGTGAAGAGAGAGATAAGAATGTGCGATGTGAGGATGTCCGGCCCTGGGCCTCTGCCTCGCTCTTTCTCTAGCTCTCACCCCCCCCCCCCCCCCCCCCCCCCTTCTCTTTCTACTCCTCCAAATACATCTTCCTCTCCCACTCCTCCCGACTCCAGATGGTGTGTTTCTCGGCTGTCCTGTCGCCCAGCTAAACTTCTTGGTCCTCCCCCCCATTTCTTACTTTTACTGTTTACCCTGTTTTTTTGCAGTTGCCGAGGAACAAGCTCTGTGCAGAAATTCAAATTGTTTAAACTTGTCCTTGCTATGAGGATATTCATTTCGTCCTCTCCCAACTCTTCACTCTTCAGGCAAAGTCTTTGAATATTTCAAGAGACTATGGCTCTGGGTGTAATGTAGCTTGGTAATTAGCCAAATTAAACACATTGATGACCCAAATTGAGTCTTTTAGAGTTTGTCAGGCCCCCCCAAACCCACAGACTTGCATCAGACTTGGAGAACTCTCTGGAACATTCCCTCTTATGAATTCAAAACACACACACACACCCACCCACTCACTCACACACACACACACACACACACACACACACACACACACACACACACACACACACACACACACACACACACACACACACACACACACACACACACACACACACACACACACACACACTCCATGTCCACTTTTGTTTGTTGTCCTCTCTTTTGCACACCCGTAGCCGAACCGCATCATCTTCTAAATGTTGCTTTGCTCTATCTGCAGACCTCCTGCCAGACAGTTGTTTGTTATGGAAATCCAAACCAGTCATCGACTCCAGACTAATGCTACGGTCTATTAACGATGACCGCAGTTTAAATTCAGCTTCAAACCCAGATAAATAACTGAAATGAAGCCCTTTTTGATGAGTACAGACAAGGCCTTTGGTGTCAGGGTCAGGATTTAAGTCGGAGGCTTAGCCGCCGACACATGCTAAAGAAAGTCAGTTAAATTTATACATAGATGATGGACGTCCTAGCTGAGACAATTAGCACGGGGACAGTATGAAGCTACAACTTGGTCAGGATCATCAGCCTGAGCTTAGGTAGGGTGCAACAGGTGTCTCAGTTGTAGCAACAAGCTGTCAACAGTGTTGACCAGTGTTTGCTCACTATAAACACAGACGTGCAACAAACACTGGAAGACGCTTTAAACATTTGTGTCTTTGGATTTAATGTGGTCTTTGTAGAGTGGCAGAAAAAACTAGGGGCCTCTTTACCCCACACTGTCCTCTTCCATAAGAGTAAGTGGGCATAGCACAACATGACCCCTGTCATTATGAAGTATGAACTGTACTTCACAGATTCCTTATCTTCTCTCTCGTTTCTCTCTCTGTCTCCTCCCCTGTCATTTTCTGTCAGATGGACCCGGTGCAGAAGGCCGTGATCAACCACACCTTTGGAGTTCCTCTGGTCAAAACCAAGCGGCCAGTCATCTCCTGTAACGTCTGCCAGATCCGCTTCAACTCAGAGGTACAGGGACGCTGAACAAACACACCAGCACATACGCAGCATTTCTTCCTTTCTGCCTTCATCACTCCTGTTGTTTCAATTTCCCTACGCGGCATTCAATATGTTCTATTCTGTCCCTCACGCCTTCAATCAATCAGTGAATCAAACTTTATTTGTATAGCCCATATTCACAAATTACAATTTGTCTCATAGGGCTTAAAAAGGTGCGACAGCCTCCGTCTTTCACCCTCAGCAAGAGTGACACTACCAAAAAAAAAAAAACGTTAACAGGGGAAAAGAAACAGAGTTTAATAGATGCTGCGTGTAGCTCAGCCCGTCAAATAAAATAACAATACTTACAACATCGATGAGAAAAGACACCATATCAATGTTTCAGTTTTAATACATACGAAAATGTCTAACAGAGATGAAGGAGCAGTAATGGCAACTTTAATGAAAGATGTATTGCCAATGATAGTAGTGTACATGAGTAGGAATATTGTATATCTAGGCAATCACAATCCACCACCACCTTTCACAAACACATTATCCGGAGGAATGTGTTGGAGGCCTATCTATCCTATTTGTTCTCTTGAGAGCACGTTCTGACACAGAGGATGTGGTACATTTGTTTGGGCTGTGTTTTGGCAGACGCGATCCGAGTGGAATTTATTTGTTTCAAGACAGCTCAGAGTTTAGAAGCGATAATCACTGCAGCACAAAGCCTCAAGAGCCGCTGCAGCGGCAAGGAGCGGGAGATGGGATTTTATTTCCGGCTTTTTCAAAGAGATTTTCTCTCGCTCGTCAACACGGACGAAGCTTGATTGAGATTTTGAGCGTGTGGAAAGTTAATTTCACATTAGCATTAGTCATGACGTAAAATCTTAATTATGTTTTTCATGCTTTTCTATAATTCTATCAATTAATATTAGCAGCAGTTTCATCTGTTTGTCCATATGGTGTAGTTTATCCAAACTCGTAATGTGAGTTTAATGGCATGGTGTGCCCCTGGGAAACTTGCATAGATTACTGACGGACAAAATAAAGCAAACAAAAATCTTATGGAAGCATTTTATGTGCAGTGACGACAACTCAGTATCAGTTTTGTCTTTTTGCTGCACATGAGGACAGACACACGACGACATCAGCGCCAAATGTCATGTGCGCAGCGTATAATTTGGCTGATTCTCCATATTCGGTGGTGCAGACTTCAGGTCTAGGGCGTGCATCCATCCACAATACATAACATTAAGGAATGGACCCGTGCTTTAAATACTCCTCAGGTCTACAATCATGGTTTCCGTGTGGTCTGGGAGCTGCAGGGCTGTGCTGTGAAGCCTGCTCTTTGTACAGTCCTCTGCTGTATATCCTCCAAGGCAAAGAAAACCGTTAGACAGAGATGTTTACACAATGAAATACTTAGAGACCTGCAGCTAGCCATCAAATGGTGGCATCTTTAGTTAAGACGTGTCCTCTTGGATGAGGTTAAAATATGCAGCGCATCTGCGTAGAATTTAAATACATAACGTAACAGTAAATGTGTTGTTTTGAGGCGGAGAGCGAAGAGGAAAAGACAAGGGAAACCTTAAATATGGCAGAATTTACTCTTATGCACAATGTAAACCATATTAAGCACAACACTGTGTTATAATGCTTAATAGAGCATTTCTGTCTGTAAAATCTGCAGGGATAAGTGAGTGAATACTGCACACGTACACATGCTTGTTCATCCTCAGGATCGGGATTGCAGGACTACGCCACCTCTCTGTTGTCATTGTCACTATCACATGTGCTCGAATAAAGCACCCACTGCGACGTAATGTGTCCGCAGCGTCACCCTTGCAGCAGGCTGTGGTTGTTCCATCATGTTTGGTGGGAGAAAAACTGGCCTCCATATTGCTGTAGAATTACTTCCCACCCACTCTCTTCGCTGTTACTTTCAAATGAGGATGAATATTTCAGGAAACACATTGAAGAATCCTGCGATTGCCGTTTCCAGCCTAATTTCTTCCAGTTCTGCCCTTGATATTGACATTTCTCTGTCTTTATCTGTGAGCGGATTGGGTTTGCTCAGGTCGAAGACGGAGATAAGAGATAACATATTATGTCGTAATCAATTTATTTGTCTTCAAAGGATCCAGTTCTGGCTTCTTGCACCCGCCCTGTGCGCCCCTCATTTCACGCATCATTTTGCCATCATTTACTCATCTCATTTGATCTTTCTCTTCTGTGCCTCCCCCCATTCTACGCCTTCCTCTCTCCCAGCAACCTTCCCCCATCTTTCTGTCCGTCTCCCCCTCTCATGCTGCATTATTTACAGTGTAGAAATGCCTAAAATTGCCTGCCACTACTTATTATAAGATGCATTTGTCAAGGGCATGGATTAGTGTCTGGTTCTGCCTGCCCCAGTGCATCTTGGGAAAGTGGGAGTGAGGAGGCTTGGAGGGGAAGGAGGGTGGGGGTGGGGGGTTGTGCCCCACTGTCCCTGTGTTGCGCGGTGCCGTGAGGTGCTAAACGGGGGTTTTATGCAGAATAACCTTGGAGGCGTGCTGCATTAGTGACATCACAGGGTCCGTCGCGCTGCATTGACCAACGTCACAGCCGCTGCAGCAAGATTTTGGCTGATATGCTTCCCTTGTTTCCTTCCTCTTCCTCTCTCCTTGAGTACTCTCTCCCTCACTCTGTTTCTCCCTTGTTTTATTTTTTCTCTCACTTTTAACTTCCTCTCCTTTTTTCTTCCCCCCCGTCTCATCTGGAGCTGCAGCTGTAGCTGGGCTCGAACATCACACAGCTTTCCTCTGAAAATCAGAGTCATGCTGGGAAGTGATAAGGAAATACGGTCATCACAGGCTGATGCTGCATGCGCAGTGTTTCGTGTCTGAGTTTTTTTCTTTCTCTTTTACATCATTCCTATTTTCCGTCCAGCTCTTTACATCATTCCTATTTTCCGTCCAGCTCTTTACATCATTCCTATTTTCCGTCCAGCTCTTTATATCACCTTGTCTTGTTCCCTGGCTAGGAACTTTATCTTTCCCTCACACTCTCTCTCCTTTCTCTCCATCCAGGACCTCAAACTGTCATTCAGCAGCTTGGCAGTTGATCCCCTGGGCTTGGTGGGAGAGGTTAAGAAAGCCTCTTGTGTTTGCCTCACCATTCGCCACCATATACATTTCTATCTGCCCACATTCCCTTCCTCATCTGAGAGATCACTTTTCTTTCAGCTGCCCCCGCCCCTATCCCCTGACCCACCCCTCTTTCCACCCACGGCTCCCTCCACCTTGATCTGGTGGCTTTGCTAGAGCAGCTCCTTAAGACCCTTCTGACATTGTACGGTTACAGCCCGATTTGTCTTCATGATTTACAAGACTCATGTGATCTTCTCAATCACTGCAGCCCAAACCCCTGGTTTACCCTGCCAGCTCGTGTCCTGGATGCCATCAGGCACGCATAAGGCAAACATACACAACCGGGGCTCACATGCATAACTCGTCGACCCCCTGCTGCCTCCTTTACCGAGCCAGTCGATCCTCGCTCTTGAGCCTGCGGCCGGCGTGACGTCCTGAGTGTCAGTCAAATTCTCTAAGCCTTTCAGCACCTATGGCAGCTGTCAGCCGCTCTTCACGAGTCAAGACCATGACGCTCCCTCTCCCTGGCAACGAGCTGTAATCCAGCCACTTAACAATCATCTTCATCATTGGTCCCTCGATGCGAAAAGTATTTGGCACAACTGCTCACACAGTAAACTCGTGGAGACAGCAGGGAGCTATCTGAGTCAAAGAGGGGCGATAAAGTGCGGGTGAACAGATGGCAAACAGGGTTTCATGTATACCACCTGGCCAACGTGTGAGTGTGTGTGTGCGTGTATGACTGTGTTTTTGTTTTAAAGTCACCATACTGTGAGGCCAGTCCACCGGTGACAGCTCAGTATAGCCAACGCACATCTCGCCCACCATGTTGTCCCCGACTCACATACCTCTCTGCAGACACAAACAAACACAGACTGGACACAGACGCCGCTGACGTTCCGGGAGTCTCCTGTCAGATGACTCACCTCTGTTGTTTACGCACCGAACAAACACATTAGCTCGTAGCTTTTTCTATCTGTATAGTAGCTACAGCTTCTGATATAAACCTCTTTGCACCATTTTTTTCTTCTTGGCTTGAATGCCCGGTGATCTCCAGTTTCCAAAAATAAAAGTGTTTGGGTCCATAAAACACTTTTGGAGTTTCAAATCCAATACAATTGACGTAAATAGTGATCAATTCTTCAAACGTAAAAAAAAACAACAGAAAAAAACTGAAAATGCCTCCATACTGCTCGTGTGGTGTCATCCAAGTGTCTGTAAGCCCTGACATTCAAATTCCACTCGAAACACCATCATTTACACCGTGTTGTTATCCTCCTCCGGAGCCTCGTTCTCTCTTCGAGTGGAATGTGAATGTCGGGGCTTACAGACACTTGGATGACACCACAGGAGCAGTATGGAGGCATTTTATGTTTAACCTTTGTTGTTTTGTAATATTTGAGGAAATTGTCACCATTTACTTCAATTGTATTGGATTTGGCTGCAACACTGTTTACCCCTGAAGCTCCAAAAGTGTTTTATGGACTCAAACACTTCACTCACCCCTCCATTTGCATGGTGGTGAGAAGATAATGAGTGAATTTAAATTTTTGGGTGAATTATCACTTTATGTCTGGGACTGTGCAGTCAGCATTATTTATGTCGTAAGAATCCAGATATGCCCGTTGATAATATGTATGGTAATAATGTGTATGTGTTGTAGGAGGTAGGCTTGTGTCAGTGAGGGGTTTATAGGTTCTCCAGGCCGATAGCATGGCGTCATACTGTCGCTCAGCAGGGCTCTAGTAATGTCAGTCAAGTACAGTAGAGGCTACAGAGGATGTATGTCACTTTGAGCAGAGCAGTTAGTCCAATGGAGACAAACCGATCACCCACAATAGGCATAAGTCTGCATATACTGCATGATTTATTTATTGTTAAATTGGAAACCTGACAGTAAGAGGACTGAGCTACAGGCGGGGCAGACAGGTATATGTCTCAGGTGTCTCCTTCACTGCACCATTGCATCTTTTTTGTTCCCATGCTTGTAATCAATCTGATTGTCCACTGTAAACCTGCCTGCTGTCTGTGGCTCCAGTCTCAGTATATTGGATTACATCATAATAACATAATGTGTATCCACTTTGAAATGTTTTTTTTTTTTTACCTGTTCGCTTGCAAAATTAACGTGTACTTTGTCCCGTGTTCTCTTATAGAGTCAGGCAGAAGCGCATTACAAAGGAAACCGCCACGCCAGGAGAGTCAAAGGCATCGAAACCTCCAAGAGTCGTCCTCAGGAGGGGGACAAGCCTCACACTGTGCCCCCCATCTCCGCCCCATCTCCGCCCGGACCCCCGAGCACCATCGCAGACATTGAGCCCAGCAAAGCGGGTGAGAAAGCAGAAAATAGTGCCAGGACTAGAGCACAAAAAAGAAACAAAAAACAAATAAGATGTGTCTTTTGTTGTAGAAATAATCATTTCAATCCATGCAGTATGTTCGGTGGCTTTTATCGTTTTGCTGGAAAATGAAATGGAAAATATGCAAGAATAACAAAGGCATCTAATCACTGCAGCTTTTTGCAGTGTGTTGTTTTTCTTGTGTGCCAATCAGCTCTGTGTGTGGTCTGATTTGGCGCCGGCATTATTTTTATGCACTGACAGTGTTTATTGGATGGAGAGAATAAAAAAAATAATTCATAAATGCCTAAATGTGACTCAGAGTTCCGGGGAAGTTGCGTTAAAAGTTGAACACCGATGAAGCAATCAGTTCCTGTGAATCCAGCACGTAAAATTTAATCAAGATATTAAATGGTATTAAATTGAGCTTTAAGCAGCATGTTCACGTCCGTTTACAAGCACTGGGCAGTCGGTTCTGCCAAGAGGGAAAATATTTACATCTCCAACCATAGCCTACTTTAAAATAGAGTAGAAAGAATGTGTATGAAGCTCAAACAAACAGATGTTTACTGTTAGACCATCAGTTTACATCACAGGCTCTGCTTTTTCAGTTTAATTTAGTACAACATGCCAGGGGATCACTTTTTATTGATCCTGTCTGGCCAACAGCTGAGCAGCAGAGCGAGAGAGAGAGAGAGAGAGAGAGAGAGAGAGAGAGAGAGAGAGAGAGAGAGAGAGAGAGAGAAGTAAACCAACCCAGATGTCAGGTGTCTCGCTCTCCGAGTGACAGGTGGATGAAAGTGGAAGCATCATCACCCCACCACAGTCTGTATTAGTCCAGTCCAACCACAGCAATGCTTTGTTCAGCTGGTCAAACGTGAAACTGGTTTGGTGCTCGTCCATTTGGACTGTGAGTGGGTGTGTTGGCATTGAGCGATGAAAACGTGGCAGTTTCTTGCCATGTGTTTGTCTTCATGTGACTGAGTAAGTGTGACACCACAACGTTAAAATAGACCATGCTGCTTGAGTCCAACGTAATAATAACGGGAGAAAAATAAAGATGACACCATTGTGGAATGGGACCAGAAGCCAGAAAGCACAGAGATAACAGCTGATCTGAAATAAGTGAAGAGTAATTTCACATCTGGCAGAATTAGTTGGTTTTACTTTTTCTCTCCCTGTCATGCTCGTCTTCCTATTTCAAGCTATAGCTCAGAGACTGGGGTACATGTGTGCCTCTGCCCTTCTCTTTTCTCCACTCAGGAGATTTTCCATTGCCTCAGTGTCACCGCTCTGTCTATGGATCAAACACGAGGGAATGAATAGACCAGTCGTGTTTCGGTGACATTTACAAAAGGTTCCTGTCGCTGACTGTTTACCAGACATTTCCACCTTATTGACAGGAGGGCACAGAGCAAAGATGATGAACGGAGATGAAACAGGTCCAATAAAAGGCAAATATAGCCCAGGCACTGTCTTTGACTTTCATATTTTACTATCCATAAAAGTAACATTTCAAATTTATTCTTGCTGATCCAGAGTAGTAAGAAGCAAGCCCTTTTCTTTTCACTCACTCTCCCTCATGGGGGATCTGACATCAGCTCCAGGCCTATCGCCATCAGTAAGACTTCCCGGGGTGAGCTCCAAAAACACGAGGAGCCAAAACAAGCCTGCCATGATTAAGATCTGAAAGTAGCAACATGTGAAAGAATGCCTTTTTCCATCCAAGCGTTTTTCTCGTGACCCTGGAACCTCATCTCTTCCTGATCTGCCTGCATGCTTGCTTACTTGTGTGTGTGTGTGTTTGTGTGTCTGTGTGTGTACATCCTGTGTGTCCCACCGCTCTGTTCATGACCTCAACTGGGAATGCATGCATCTATAGAACGGACACATTGGGCTGTGTAGAGTCTAACACAGGTCACGCAGGGGTTACTCGGACAAGGACACATTGGGCTACACACATAAGTTTATGCACACACATAAACAAAAACACGTAGACAAACTCACATACACAAACAATGTGGTTTGGCCTGTGCAAGCCCTATACACATGGAGAAGTACGAGGAAGGAGAATATTTCTCACAGTGCAACAGCGTGTGTTTCTTGTGAATGGTTTATTTGTTGATATTGGATATCGAACAGTATCACAGTATCCTGAGACATTCAACAATTACACAGTCCAGCATGGCAATAGTGATCTTTTCTTTCACGCCACATCATCTCTCGTTAACACAATCACATGAAATAGTGATGGCCATAAACAGGATATAACATTAAGACCTTGCTGAAGGCTTAAACAGTGGAAGGTCAGTTATGCTTTTGTTTTACTCTTCAACCCAATGGCTGCCAGAGCAGGTCGGGACTTTTTACGGCCCTTCACGGGTTTGTGGTCAGTGTTATCCCCAAAGACGAGGCCTTTGGCTCCGGGGGATTTGGCCTGGAGAACTGAGGGTTTGGCCGATGGAGAGGCAGCTGTTTACTTGGAGAGAAACCCTGCTCTCCCTCCCTGCCTCCCCATTCTCTTCATCCCTCCGCTGCCACTCCCACACTAATGAAGGGCCCTGTTAAAACCACCCTGATATTATAGCGCGCTTGAGTCCACACAAACAGTCGCAGGGCGCGCACACACACACCCAAGGTCAATTAAACAGAGGACTTGCATGTGAGGGCTAGGGTTGCACAGCAGTGAGGTGACTGCAGTGTCGGCTTACACGGAGCTGATACATTTGCTGTTTGTCTTGGACTTTTTAGTTTCTGGGAATTCACCCGACTTTTCCTCCGTAGTTGAGCTATTTGATGAAATGTACCTGCAATAACACGGCTATCTGATAAACATAATTTGCTTGTCAGTGTGTATGTGTGCATTTGTGTGGGAGTGTGCGACTCAGAGTTCAGATGTAGGCCAGACGGGGGAAAACAGCACCCAGCTGCATAATGAATGAGGCTCGGGTCTTGCATTACGTTTCGTTGCTCGTTAATCATTAAGAATGGGCACTGGCAGGGTACCAGCAGGGCACTGGTGGCAGACAATGTCATCCTGCCTATGTAACTCTTACCCCTGATCACACTCACACAACACACACACACACATACAATGAAACAAACCTGCCCTACAAATTGCCATAGCCGCACTCACTCAATACCCCATTGTTGAGGCAAACCTGTTAACTTGAAACTGAAAGTAAACCTCTGTAATCTGGTTACCTGGATTTTAATTGCACTGTTTTGAATGGATATTTATATTAAAAAAGCACATGTGATCTGCCCCACATCTGCATAATGTTGGTCCCACACTAACTACGGCCATAACTCTGTGATTTTGCTCTCAACTTTACATTATTTATAACATCAAACATGGGATCTCTCGCCCTCCATTCATTCCTCTTTCGCGTGACCCTTGTACTTCTGTTTTTGTGAGGACCAGTTTGAGTTATAGGCATATTAAAAGCTTACGCAGGAACTCTTTAATTTTCGGCCTTCCACACCAATTCCACAATCAGATATATTTTAAATTTCCAAAAAAGCTTTTGCGAGAAGATAGAATGTCCCCCCCTAAGGAATCGGGATGAACATTGACTGTCCCCCCGCAAACAATGGAAGTTCCTTGGGCCTGAATTTGAATCGGTCTGTATTCAATCCCGTGGCTTTATCAACAGAACCTCTCCCCATGGACTGCATACTATACATAGCTTTAATTTCCTGAAGCGGATTAAGTCCATGCAGACACACCAGGCTGTAGTGTAAAGCATCTGGACTGAGTTATCTCCCTCCCCTGACCTCTCCCCGTGAATAATCCCTTCTTCTGTTTGGCTGTGAGGCCAGCTACAAGGGGACAAAGGTCAGCTAACTGCCTTATCAATCTTTAGTTAGACTTACAGCACTTTCTGAAGCATCGAGTAACTCTGAAAATTGGATACTTTGAGATTTGGGTGAGGAAAAATAAGGCATTTTGTCTTCTCTGTGCAGAATCTTTCAGGCTTTGGATTCTAGACACTAAATGTGACAAAAAGAGACACTCACTCACTGAGAGGAGGGGATTTGGTTTTAGGACAGACTCAGTGCATTACTGTGGCTTCATTGCTAGGCAGCCTAAAGGGGTTGGCCTCAAGCTGAACTTGTACTAAGGGGGGGTGAGCGTAGGATACGTTCAGTGTGGTATGAAGTGTAATGGTGACTGGATGTGATGGTTCGGCGTGGCGGTCCTCCAGGTTATCCCTCACTTCTATCTGGGCAGCCACCTCTGTTCTCCCCTCTTGATTTTAACTCAGACCACATGTTATTGGCTCTGTGGATCCTGCGTTTGTTCCCCCACATGGTTATGAATTAATGGACATGTGTTTGTGCTGTGTGTGGGCAAACGTCAACATCCATACTGGAAATTACTTATCGTTATTATTATTCTGCCTAGTCATTCTGAGCTAGTCAACCCAACTATAGCTCAGTTGCACAGTGGCACAAGCAGGCACATTAAGAGTCACAATTACCACTTCAGGCCTGCACACAGCACTTTGGTCCTGCTTTATGGCCTCTCTATTGCTGCAGAGAGTCGGCGCAAGAAATTATTTTATCCTTTTTAATTAAACATCTGTTTGACAAACGCCACATGCAGCCAGCAGCTCTGCAGCTGGAAACTCTCACCATGGAAAGAGAGGGAATTTTGATCCTGGAAAGCGGTGGAATGGAAAGCACTCAAAATGGCATTTTCACCAGAGATGATGCAATAGAATAGGCAGAGCAGCTCTGTAGTTATACAATGCACAAATTACCATATAGTCACATAAGAGTCTCAGGGTGGAACGAAAGCAGAAAACACCACGGCCCATATATGCTCTCTGTCATGTGACAAAACGACAAAGCATGTGATCCTTAAAAAGGAAACTGAGTAGTTAAAGTCAATACTTCTTTCTTCACAGAAATACTCCACGTTATCCCTTTAAGACCATAATCCACTGGGGCTTTTTGCATTGTCTGTCTTTGGCGCTACATCCTGGGGAGCTCGAGAAAGGGGCCTGCTGGTGCCTCCTGATGGGAGAGTTCAGAATACCCCACCCAAATTTAGGGGGTCTTTTTTCAGCCAACGCCCACTGCTTGGTGAATACCGAAGGCATTGCGCATGGGAGTGGCTGACCAGAAACATGTGTTTGGAAATGTATGTATAAACATGTTCCGTGAGGGAAAAGAGAAAAAACAACAATAAGAAACTACAGAGAGGGGGAGAGAGAGCAGAGGGAGACGTGTGCAGAAAGCGAGAGCAGAGCTCACCTAATGATATTTTCTTTGGACCCACCGTACTGAACTATGACAAAGAAAGTGTCATTTAGCTTCAACCCCTGCCAAGAACAGCAGGTGTGTGGGAAAGAGTGGAAACATGCACATGCAGGCTGAGCTATCTGTTTCCTATTCCTCGCTTCGGAAGATATTCAGACCACATCAGTGAAAGATTGGCCTGCAAACTTCAAAAAGCCTTGAAACATATTAACCACATGGCCATCCCTTTAAACATGTGGGACATGAGTTTTCCTCCTCTAAACCAGTTTATGTGTAGCTTTAATTAAAAGGAGCGCTCTCTGAAGGGGCCTGTACAGTAGGAAATACAAAGCACTTCCGCCTGTGAGCGCTTTATGCTGGTTTGTCTAATCTGTGGAGCAGCCTTCCTCTTTGAGCTGGGTGTTGTTTACCCATGTGGTTTGACATGGTAGAGTTGAATTCCAGCTTTCACCACAGAGTTTAAAGACAATGGCGTCCGACTCTCTTGTGTGTGTAATTAACGTTTTGGACAATAAAAGTGCTTATGTTCTTCCACACGTCGCATTTGACGCTTACTTTACTTTGTTTTTTGCAGATGAACCACGGCCTCTTTCACAGTTAAATGTGCCCCTGCTGGCCCCGGGGCCCCTTCCCACTCTTACCGACCCGCCCACCACGCCCATGGACACCTCCGTGCCCACAGTGTGCCCCCTCCTGCCCACCCTCACCCCTCCCTTGATCCCCCCTTCCCCCTCCCCAGGCTGCGGCAGTGGCAGCGCCACCTCGGAGCAGCTGGGATCCGGAGCGGGAGCCGCCGGCGCTTCAGCCTCCAGCAGCCCGTCCAACCCAGAGACAGAGGAGGACAAGGCCAAGAAGCTGCTGTACTGCTCACTGTGCAAGGTGGCAGTCAACTCATTGTCACAGCTGGAGGCCCACAACAAGGGTGAGTTCATGTGTGAGCCCTGATTGATGCCAGAAATTAACTGGCAATCCAACCACGAGAGATTGAGGGTGATTCTCTTCGGATGTTGTGTTGAGTTTCTGGTTTTTCTCTGTGGTTGGATTCTCAAAACAAAATTTTGTTGCTGCAAACACAATGTTTCCCAACCTGTGTGTGTCAAAAGGAATTTGTCCTCGACTAGTCGGGGTCGAGAGGTTAGAAATGGGGGAGAGAAGAGAGGTGGGTGGAAAGGGGGGAGAGAATTGAAATTGAAATGAAAATTTCAAAAACTTTGAAAGCTTAACATCACTGTTGCCAGGAAAATCAAATAGTAACTTCATAAAGAACTAGAATGTCCCTCAGTAGAGTGAATTCCTCTGCCAAGGCCCAACAGCCCCCTTATAAAACCACATTTAAATTCACAAGATTCAGATTTTAATTTGGATCTGCACCAAATTTCACACAATTTCAGATCCTGCTCAATAACAAACAAACGCCGATGAAAATATATCCTCCTTGGTGGTAATCACATATAAACTAGTGCATGTAAAGATCTACTGATATTTAATGGACTGATGTATCATATTTAAATGAGCTAATCCTCCTCAAAGTTGCACACACACACACACACACACACACACACGCATAAAGTCGTTTGAAGAAATGTCCTTAGTAGGTGTTTCAGGTTGAGTGCGACCCAGCAGAGGATGCAGAGAATAACACAGATCAGCAGACAGCTGATCTGTTTGACACTGACGGGCAGCACCTCTGTAACCGAGCCTTGATCTCCTGGTTCCAGCGGCTCAGTCAAGGTGCCTCACCTCACCTGAGAGTGTCTGCTCTCTCACACGGCATGCTGCTAACACATCAACACCCCAATCACACAAGACATATCATTATCTAAAAGACAGCCTGCCCCCCCGACTCAGAGACTCATGATTTATCTTGTCATTGGCAGCAGGAGACGTTTAAAAAAAAAAAAAACTGTGTTTTGCATAGCCTGGAGCCTTTCTCTTGAGAAGTTGTAGAGAGGGATGGTTTAGGCGTGTAACCACTGTATGGGGGATTTAGAGGGAAAATAAAAGAAAAATAGGCTGTTATGTGTGTGAGCTCAGTACAACACCAGCCTCAACATTCAGTCAGACAGCTTTCACGCAGGACGACACTTTCTCAGGGGGTCCAAATATCCCCCGAGGTTCTGTCTGCCTGCTTTAATTCTTTATGGCCTACACACTTCAGCGCTGCCTGTGACCTTGTTTACCTCTGAGAGCAGTTTCTACCTGCTGGATCTCCACCCTGTCTTCAGGGAGTCGTACTCTCCAACACGCACATCTACTCCGCATAGAAAAAGTACAACGCACATCAAGGGACGGCCTCCACATCAGTGTAACTCAATCCCGCTTCCTTTGAGGATTGTTGAAAGGCAGCCAACCGATACCTCTTAATGCTGAAGTGTTAATCAATAAAATATGGACTCACTTCATGGTCCGATTAACCCGTGGAAGGCTTTTAGAATTCACATTATGTCACACTTTGATTCATTCTGTAGCATCAACTTCCTAACAGCACATTTGCATTACATCTGCCCACCAGCACATTGACTATGTACTGGCACATGGAAGTAAAGCAAGAGATCAAACACACAAACACACACACACAGAGTATATTACAGCTTCTAAACATAACCACAGCCTGGTTAGATAATTAATAAAGTTTATCCACTGGATTAATAGGAGAGGAAATGGCTGAAACTCTATGAGCGAAATGATCTGGAAGCAATCACCCTCAATCATTCTCAAAATCACTACGGTGCATGTTAGCACATAGTTCCAACCTAAAAGCATATGCTGTGCAGACACAAAGACATGAGCAGAATGCGTGACACAGAACAAACTGCAGAGAAGACCAACGAAAAAGAGAGAAGAGAGTTAGATTGATGAAGCCTATGTAATGTTATTTTAGTATTTATGCAGTTTATTGTCAACGCACTGCATGTTTTTGTGTTTGCAAATGTTCCTTGTCTCCATGTGTGTCGGTTTACGCTGTGAGTCAACCTCACACAGACAAAAACTCCACCGAGCCGTCCATTGTCCTACCAAAATAAAACAAAGACAAAAACAGACACCCCAGGAGCACTTTTCTGGCCACGAGCAAAATCCGCCATTCCAGCCCCTTTCCTCCCCAGTGGAGGCCACAACCTCCATGTTCCCCACCTGCCACCCGACCTCCACGATTGTCGCTCTCTTCTGTAACCTTGACTCCGTTCAAAGGGATTTTAGAGAGTGACTCAGATTCAAAGTCAGAGCCAGTGACAGTGCAGGACTTTACTCTGAGAGCCGAGAGGCCAAGCAGTTGTTCTTTCAGCCAGGAACAAAACGTGTGATTATTTAATGAGATACTATTCTGGCACACTCTTGTCATGTGCTGCTTTGCAGACCACTTGAATTGGAAAGTAATAGCGCTTCTTTCCTATATCAGATCTTTCTTGCATATTCAGCCGCTGGGATTTGTTGAAATTATAAAAAATATACTGAAAAGAGAAATGCTATACATGAAAGTATGAAACATGCATCCCCACAGTTCAGAATATCTTAAATCATTTTTAGCGTGTGGACATCATTTATCACAGGCATCTGATAGAATATATTTCTTCTGAACTGCTCAGTATTCAAGTTTTTATTATTGCAGGAATAATAATTGGATTTAAAACAGGACGCAGGGGGTCAGCACATTAAGATGTCTGAGTTTATGTGTTATATATTGATCTATGTCCACTGTGTTGAACACACTTCTATAATGAAGCTGCTCAGTGTTTTGAATGCTCAGCATTATTGATGGTTCCCAGAAACAATGGCATTTCAACAGCAGGCACCATTTCACAGCGTGGACTTCATTCAGAATTTGACATCTTTATTTGTTCCCACTGTGAAACAGTAAAAAGCACAAAAAGAATCTGAAAACCACGCCAGGACAAACCTGCTTCTCATAATAACCTGCCCTTCAAATTTCAAACTTTGACATTTACGGGCAAAATTATTTATTTTGAAGGTGAAGCTTCAGTGGTTTTGTGCTTTCATTGGTGTTGGCACATGTGGTGGAGATAATTTACTACATACTGCAAATAATATATGACCTCATCTCAACCTCTCCCCTCATTCCAACATAATCAATCTGTTATTATAATATTAACATTAGAGGGGGCTTGGAGTTCTTCCTCCACATCACTAGCTGCACAGCTGTCCAGCTGCTGCCACCTACTGGTGCAAAGCTGGCACTACAACGTTATATTGCAACACATTCTGTAATTTATGTCCTGCATATGTTGTGATTTACTGGAGAATCAAGGGCCCCATACATATTCTTTTCTTTATGCTCTGATCTTTGTGGCTGTTACTGATTTCAGTGCATTGAGCTGCAGAGAAACCCTGTACATGCTCATTTTCATTTAGTCAGGCGAAAGCAGCATGACTCATATGTTATAAATAGTGATACATCTCCACTGTATTACTCCATTTTATTCCATTAGCTTCTAAATAGGTAATTTCATCTCGGTTAATGACATTGCCGTGTATTTGTTTGTGTGCGTCTCTTTGTGCAGGTACCAAACACAAAACTATCCTGGAGGCACGGAGCGGGCTGGGCCCCATCAAGGCGTATCCTCGCCTGGGCCCCAAACCCATTGGAGAGCAGGGAGGGGGGCCGGTGGACCCCAACACTCAGGAAAGAACCTTCCACTGTGAGATTTGCAACGTGCGGGTCAACTCCGAACTGCAACTCAAACAGGTAGAAAGAAGATAATCAACCAATGTGGCTGGATTTTTCATCTGTTTGAATGGAAAACGTTTATACTTACAGATAGTGGGGCTAATCTGTCTTCCTGTGTTCTTTCCTCCCAGCACATATCAAGTCGAAGGCACCGGGACGGCATGGCGGGCAAGCCTAACCCCCTCCTCAGCCGACACAAGAAGCACAGGGGAGCTGATCTGACGGTAACCTTTCAAGCTCACAGTTTAATTCTGACTCAGTCAACAAACCTGAAAGCCACAAAGCAAATACACAGTGATAAACAAGAACATGACGCGTGGTTTAAGCATGTTGATCTGGTCCCTTTCAAAGTGTGCCTGTTTTGGGCTGTGTCTGAAATCTCTGCATTATAACAGATCCAAAGAGTCTGAAAAAGAAGGTCTATATTTGTTTCGCCGACATGTTTCGACCTTCTGGTTCTAATTCTTTTATCCCTCTCTCTCCCTTCCCCCTCGTCTTCTGTTTCCTGCCTCACCCCCTTCTGTTTTTAGTCTACTTTGACCTTCTCTAAGGATCTCAGCAAAGCTTTGGGTGCGGGCCTCTTGCCCAGCCCCTTGGCTGTTGCTGCAGCAATGGCCGCTGCAGCTTCGTCGAACCAGTTGGCCCTCCGCGCGGCAGCTTCCGGGCAACACGCGCACCATCATCACCTCTTGCAAGGCCCACCTCTCAGCCACGCCATCCTAAGACCTGCTCCGGGGCCCATCCGCACCACCCACGGGCCAATCCTCTTCTCCCCTTACTGACACATAACCGGCTGACTCCGGCCAGTCAGGAACAGCCACTCCAAAAGCACACTGTGAAGATACAAACATGATCAACAAACAGCAATTGATAGGGGGGGGCGGGGAATCCAATCATTTAAATATCGAACTGAGAGAAAACAAGGGAAAGGAGCCGCAGAGAGGAGTAGAAGTATATGTCTCTCTTTCTTCCCTTTACCTGAAACTCTCCCTTCATTTCAAAGACTTCTGGGTGATGGAATGAGCAGAGGAGAGATCTTCATTATGCATTGAACTCCCTTGGGCATCTCTCACCTCCCCTGGTCCCTCTCCCTTGCACTGTGGCCCTGTCACGGCCGCCTCGATCGCTACAGACAAAACCCATGCAGACCTTTCTAGAAACATTAAACCACATGTAGTGTTACGTCATTATTCAGTCATCACGGCTCAACGTGTTCTTCTCATCCTATGCACCTCAAAAAACCAAGACAGTAATGTTATGTCAGTAGGGTCCTCTCTGTTTGCGTCACATGTAGCTGTGGCAGCCTCCGCCGTACTGTACATGCCCCCTTCTGCACCGGAGGCCAGCAACTCTTCAGTTTGTGACACTTAGCTTCTCGCTAGACACAGCATGACTCGGGCTGACAGGCAGGTGGTGGCCGCATCTTAGCACGTCTGATGGTTGTGTGCGTGTGTGTGTGTGCGTGTGTGTGTGTGCGTGTGTGCGTGTGTGTGTGCGTGTGTGTGCGCGTGTGTGTGTGTGAATGTGGGGGGTGGGGGGTTTGAGGGAGCAGAGAAGTGACTGTGGGGGATTGCGGTCCCCACTGTCATTTCCTGGGAGGGTGAGGTGAGAGGAGGGCTGGCACGGGTCAGTGGAGGGATTGACCCCAGGCGGCATGCAGACACACACAGGCCTGAACGAATCTGTGTTTTTTAAAATAGACTGCACCAAGAAGCATCGCTGCAGGGCACATCTGCCAACCTTCATATCAGTCAGAGCAGAACCTCTCCGAAGGGGAGAGACGATGGGGAAAACAACAGAATTCACACATTGGTACGTACTGTACTGCTGTATAACACACAATCCCTGTCCACAGCCTAGATTCCATTAGATGAGAAGGTTGTGTGCTTCTACTCACAGTAATGAGAAATGTTTAGGAACATAACACATATGATTTAAGCGTGAGACTTCTATTCACATGAAGTTATCAAAAAAAACATTTATTGACATCCTGAACATCACCCTGGTCTTTTGATTGGCTGTGTAGGTGTGAAGGTCTGACTTAGGTGTGACCCTGGGCTCTGATGTGTTCATGTTGTGTCTGCATGCAGCCGCCGCCACGCAATAAGCTCCTGAAGGGTCAGGCCTCTGCGTCACTGGGTTGCCCTCTTCCATTCCTGCCCCATCCTCCTCACCTCCCCCGTATCCAAAGGTTTAAATTAGTCTATGGTCGAGGGCACATCGGCGCTGGCAACCATAATGCTGAAAGGGAACAAATTAAAAAAGAGGACGATGAAAGCCAAGCCAAATACGTTCTCTTAGCGATGATGTGGAGCCGGAGTGACACAGCAAGGCCAGTGGGAGCTTGAGCCCAAGGCGTCCATCAATACTTCCTGTCTTACAACTGAAAGCCATGAAACGCACCATGATTTGTTTTCTTCTACAAAGACTGGTGAGCACTTTGTTTTGTTTGGTTAGGACTGTTCGTGTTTATGTCATGCATACAAATGAGCAAAATAAGAAAAAAAAACACAATAAAAAATATTTTTGTAGATGGAAAATGTTGATATCTGCATCCGTGAAGGGAAAAGCAGAAAGGGGGAGGAGTTTAATGGATCGTGGATTTGACTCAGATAGACACAGAATCTAACTCAGCGGGCGGCCACAGGAGCTCAGCTGAGCTCGGCGGCCGCAGACCTGTCGCGCTCGACAGCCTGAAGCTATCACTCCCTTTTTTTTCTGAACAAAATGTACACTGTGCCCTTTCATTGAGAAGCAATGAGCTCTAATGTCTTACCTTTGTCTGAATATTGCAATGCAATGAGCAATTTTTATCAGAGTGACCTGTTATCATTGTGACATGCTGTCTGGAGTCATGTGTAAACCAGGAGCATGCCAGCTGACAGACTTTTCTGTTCTTCCATGAGGCGAGTGCGAGCCCTCGCAGGGATTTAAAGAGGGAGAGACCGAGGTGGAGCTGGGTTTAGGTACCGACCCTTCATATTAAAGGGCCTTTTTACTATGGTAATCTCTGCTTGGGGAACAGGGTACAATGCCAGGTATCAAGGGATTAAAGATAGATGTGTTTATTTTTTTTTTGTTCAACTTACTGAATTGCATTTGTTTTTTCTGCGTGTGTGAAATGTGTTTAAGTGTAAGTCCTGAGGAACATTAACAATGCCATTACTTAAAGAAGAAGCTGGCTCGGGGTCAGCTTCCACCATTGTGCTCTTTTTCTGTTGTTGCTGGACGAAGCCTCCTTTGCAGACTTCATTCTGCGTGTGAGATCACTTCCAGGATCCGTGCTCTCTCTCTCTCCCATTTGTGTGTGTGTGTGTGTGTGTGTGTGTGTGTGTGTGTGTGTGTGTGTGTGTGTGTGTGTGTGTGTGTGTGTGTGTGTGTGTTACCATATGTACTCTTGTGTGTGTTGGGACCAGCTCTCACCCCCCTCTCCCCCACCATTCAGAGACAGAAGTGACCTGGAGCTAAAGTGCCCTAACAAAACAAACAAAAACCTGCACCAACGTTTGGTTTAGGAAGATTTATCAGTCATCCTGGATTCCTATCAGACCTAATCAATGACCCGACCTGACAAAGTACTGCAGTCCTGTCCCCGGTAGGTCAGTCAAGTAGCAGCACCACAGATATGTTCATATTGTCCTTAACATGTTCAGTCTGTGGTTATTTCCATCGATCCATCTCATCATTCACGTATGGGAAATAAATGTTAGATTCCTACTTTCTGGGCAGGTATTTCATGTTAGCTGTGTTTAGGCTCCTAGCCTTAGCCTTATTCTGCCCTCAGTCTCTCCCAGAGAAGAGAGAGAGAGATAGAGAGGCTATGGTGTAATTTTTTTGTCTTGCCAATAAAGTTATTTTTTGAATTTCATTGTCACGGGGGACAACGAGTTTGTATGGCGAACTGTAGCAATACCTGACTCATTCTGGCTACTCTTGTTTATTGCAATAAGAAAATGAAACAATAAATGTGTATGTGAGTAAAACATTATAAATGTAATTTAAATGAAAAAAGAAACTTTATGGTAAATACTATTGGTATCAAGGGAAACCATGGTGGAAATAAAAAAAAAAGTACATGTCAATAAATCATTAAATGAAATGAACGTCTGTGCTTTTTATGAATCAGTCATTGTTTGGTTGACTTGACATTAATGGTTTTAGATGGTAAAGCTGGAATCAAAATGCTAAAGAAATAAAATAATTCAAAGGTTCATTTTTTAGGAGAGAATTTGTGCAACCACTTAACTGATTAATTAGTAGGAAAAATACATATATATGTAAAACTAAATAAAAAAGAGTAAAGTCCTGCATATTGTGGAGCTTCTAGCTGTGAATTACAAAATGTAAAACCTGCTTCCATAAATTAGGAGTCGCTCAATTATTAAGTGTCCGTGGAGATTTATCCCAAGATGACACCAATCTCACATCTGTTGCTTTCAAACAAAAGGGAAGACGTGTTCAGATTTGATCAAAAGATGCCTGATAACCTACCACTGTAACTTCACTGTGGAGTGAAGCCAGAAAATGATTTATTGACGGGTCTTTTTGCCTGATGCTTCTGGAGTCCACATTCCACCAGGAGGCCACAGCACAGATTATGAGGAGTGGCAGATGAACAAAGAAACGTTGTTTTGACTAATTTGTACCTCTTCAGGAATCTAGTGTATATGAAAGTGCTCAACTCACTTTACAAACAGACACTTCTGAATTTATAGGGCAAGGACAAAACATTTTGAAATCACGACCTTAAAGGGATAATTCACTCTTCAGAAGTGTTTTTGTGTTTTAAATAAAACTTAAAAGTTAACAATCATTTTTTCCGGCTCTCTCCTTGCTATTTGCTTGTTTCCATTTGGAATTGTTCCATTTGAAATTTACATATACGTCATCATTGTTTCAAGAGTGTTATTCTATTGTTAATGTATAATATTTATCTCTTGGTAAACACTCACTGACATTAACTTAAGTGTTGTTTCCTGGAGAAGAAGGAGCTATAAACAGTGGAGAGGGAGCTTCTCCCATGATGTCATGCTTCAGGTTCAGACCATCCCGTCATGAGCCGGCCACAGTCGGCACCAAGGGCCCAAATTTAAAGCTCTTTATTGCACCGGATTTTTTTACGTTAAGTTTTCATGTTTGTTGTTTTCAGTTTTCTTTTCTCCAGTTTTGGTTGAGCTAATTTAGCATTGCATTGTAAATATGCTGCTTGAGAAAAAGAAAAAAACATATTTGAGCAGCTGAGAAAAACCCATTTTTCCTTCACTTTAGTCGAATGCAATCTAATACAACTTCTCTGTCATGTTTCTTTACAAAGCTCAAGATGTTCAGCTTTTCTTCAGACAGGGGCCAGAATATAAGAGACTTCAGAAATATTTGTGACTCCTCTGCGAGGAGCAGATTCAATCAGAAGACTGTTGCTGCATTGTGCTGTGTGATGAAGAGCTGCATTGTTCTGCCTTCAGAGCATCGCAGATTTCCTGTCAGACACAACCCTTGTGTCGTTCCACTGGGACTTCTTTTTTTTTTTTAAACATTTCTGACTACAATGACTGCAATTCTCTGCATCTTTTAACAATATAGAAATCAGCCACTAGATGGTCCTACTGTCCTGACTGGGAAGCAGGTCCATATTAAACAATGCAGCGAGACTAACAAAGAGCTCTTTATTCAGCACAGCACAAGCAGTTAAACTTATTTGCACATCAGCCTTCTGTAACAATGCAGTGCTTTAGATGTAAAATGAAGACCGACGATCGAGGACATTCAGTACTGATATCTGCAGAAAGTATCTATTCAGTGCATTATGTAGAGCCGTCCCTTCAGCTCTGTGAATATATAAATATAATCAGTATGTATCATTACCATCATCACTTTCTTTATGCTGGGAGGTCATCGTAAAAAGTTAAGTGATTCATACAGTAGGATTATGTGGCATATTTAAAGAAAAAAAAAAGTTAAAACTCAAAGTTGACTCTTCATATAACATGTTGTTATCAAAGTCTCTGTATAAAAACTTAACCCTCCTGAGATAGAATATACAGTATTTAGAGAGGGAACTCTTGCACATTGGCGGGAATTGTGGGAACATAACCACTTTTATAAATATTAATTTTAATCTACCCTTTTTATTTGGTCCTATGAATTTAAACATTCAAAAGCATTAACAGCAAAATTGACCATCTTCGTTTGCTGAGGCTGTTTTATGCACATAATACAGACACTGCCCTTCTGTGCAATATTGCTGTAATATTAAATAATAGTAATAATCATCCTAAATAATGAAAATGAAGGTTCTCAACATTGAATTTGAAATACAATATCTTAACTGTGGCATTTTATTTTGCCAGATATTTATACCATTCATTACCTTTTGACATTAAGAGCCCTCACTATGTTTTTCCCTCCTTTTCGCACAAACTGGTGACTTTTTTTTGTTTCATTTCTAAAGATCACGAGTCCTAAAAGCAAAAGCACAATGGCACTGACCTTGGTTTGCACTAGATAGCCATGAGAGGGGGACCAAAAAGCTCTTATCTTCAGAGCTCCATGCATTGAGATGTGGCAATAACACACTGAGAGGTGGCCAGACGGGGATCTTCAAATGGAATTTGAAGAGGTAGAGATACGTACCTGCACTTTTCTCTAAATGGAAGTCTGCACCTCAGAATAGAGCCCATGTTCTTTAGTCTCCCTTTCTCTCCTCCTCGCTGGCTCCCTCTCCCTGTAAAGAGTTTTGCATCACATATGGTGTATATGCAAAGCGAAAGCTACAAGACAGATCTGATCTTTGATACTTATGAGAAAACAAGAATGTCCCTTTCTGCTTGTTAAAAGAAGATAAGCTGTCGACAGCTGTTCGCCAACTAGAATCAAACAAATTAATTTTGGCAGCCTCCTGGGAAAAAAAATTTGATAAAACAATCCAGATGAATTTTGAGCATGATTGAGATGTTATAATTACATCCACTGCACATGTTTCCAATCTAATTAGGGAACATGTTCTTTTCAGTACTGAATAAACTCAGAAACTAAGAAATCTGAGGCATTCGAGATTAGAAATACAACAGGTAATAGGAGGCTCTTCTTGTTTGCTACAGATTTTCATATTGTGGATGCATGAAATTTCACTGGATATTAAATGTAAATGTAAAATTGAATTGAATGTAAAGGAATCATACGCAGGACATTAGTCCACATGATTAATATCTTAGACCACATAAATATAAGATAAAAGCTTTTAAAAGCTTTTTTCTTTTATTTATATACAGAAAAACAATCATGAATGCCATTAATTTTTACGAGACATCCTCCGAGCAAACATTTGCCACCGACTCAAAGTGTGTACACATGTGATTACAAATGCAAAATGTCAGAACCCTGAGATAAGACCATATCAGAGGCAGAGTGGGATGAATCATGACATCATCAGCATGAAAACACATCTCCCTCAGCGTTACAGTTAAGGTGAATCCAGGCGTGTGCTCTCCTGTCTGTCTCCACCAACATGAGCTGGCAGGTTCAAGTGCATCAGAGATAACTAGTGCAGGCTGGGAGGAGAGCGATAGAAGACACAGTGACGCAAGCAAGTCTGTTATCTCGTTTCTTTAACTAGTCATGAGATTGTGTGGAGACCAACTGTAGCGCTTGATCTTTTTCCCTGTTTCATTGATGTTCTTTGTTGTCTATATTCTCTCATCTCTCACTAAAGGTACCATCTTGCTGTGGCAAACATTTATCAACCCTCACTTGGCTGCAGAATTTGTGTGAAAACCTCAAGACTGGAATGTGTGCAGGCCACGAGACAGAGGGATCAGTCCCCTGCCTAACATCTTGTCTTCTTCATGGAAATTACATCCTCAACAATACATGCAATAACTAAACTCCCAAATCACCACACTCTATATAAAATGGGATTATATGATGCAACTTAAATTTTGGTGTATGGCTGTAGATCTTGAGCCGAACATTCTTGTCTTTATAGGAGTTTTAACAGCTCGACATCAGTTCGAGGGCCGAGCCGATGGCAGCCGGGTGGCTCGGTTGTGTTGGCATGGCAGCAGCTCAATACAAAAGCCACGGTTGAGAGAGACCTGTCTGTCGTGCTTCATGCTGGAGTAGGCGGTCAAGGAAAATTGCCCTCCTGCACTGACGCAGCACAGGCCGTGGCAAGGGTGAATCTAATCAACGGTTTTCGAGAAGTGAATGGACCCAATTTAATAAAATGTGTGCTGGGTGAAAATTGACAGTGAGTCAACATTGATTTTTGTCCTTGAGCGAGAACAGGACTTTAGAAAAGAAATAAACTGCTGTAAATCAGGACATTTATTGAAAATGTGTCAAATGTCAGAGAGACGAGCTCTGTCCAACACACCGTTCCATTACAGTCATTTTTAACTGACTGTTAAGAAGTGTCACACTAATAAAAGCTAAATAGTGCAAACATGATGCGAGTGGCTAATTAACATTAGATCATTACATAGTTTCTAAAAGGCCCAAATTATTTATGGCTGAATTGCAGGTACATGAGTGAAAATATATTTATATATCACGTGTGAACTGTCGAGGAAAACACTAAGAACTGCATTACACTGGAAACTGGATACTGGTTTGGGAAATTTTCATAATGTAATAAACTGAACGTAGAGCACCGAGTCGCCAACAGAGCAAATATAAATGTAAATCATTTGAAGTTTAATTTAAAAAGTCACCCTGCTGCTGTACAAATCGGAGTTAACTCAATTTAAGCTGTTTTATGAGATTTTGTAAGTGTTAAAGTTTATCATTATTTTCAATAAACTCAAGATAATAAGTTGTACATCACTTATATGTTCCCAGTTTGAAGAAATTATGAACTTAGAGGTGCAGCGGCTCCATGGAGCTATTTTGTACCACAGCTCATTATTAACACAATACAAAGCTGCTTCCAATGCTGTTATTCAAATGTAGACGCAGGCAAGCACAGAATTTGACACTGACCTTTACTGTGATTTGCTCTAATTTAACCATAATTTAAAAAAAACATTTCATTAAAGATGCACATCAAGTCCCCATCACCTATTGTGTGTTTCTTGAGACTTCTTTCCAGAGACTATGAAGAAAGGACTCTGGACAAGTTTAATACGCAATCAATGCATGCTGGGAAATAATGACTGAGTGAAGTCATGAGTCAAAAGAAATTACAAAAGATAAAACAGCCGTTACTTTTTTACAGCAGATATTTTGTCATCCACACGCTAAGGTCCAATATTTTAAACTTATGTGGTGTTTTATTTGAAGTTTATATTTCCATAGAAAGACAAAGGTGGTTTTAAGCAACAAAAACCATCTCAATGCCGAGTGCATGCAAGGAACACGGTGATAGATCAAGTATCATACACACATTTAACACGCAGCCATAAAACTTCATTAGATCATTAAAACAGCAAGACACAGAGAATGCACTGATCGGTAGAAGAATTTAAAAAAGAATAATAAAAAGTATAAAAGCAGACCAAATAAAAAGAAAATAAAAATCCCGACAAAACAATAAAGAGAATTAAGACAAATCATTGGATCTGTTCTAGTCAAGTCAACACTACAGTTAAACTGAAGCATCAAAAATAACTACACATGTGCTTTTACTCAAAAAGTCAACAACTTAAAGGACGCAAATAAATACCCAGGACTACACAACAGCACTACATATAAAATGCAAAACCCTTCAGTGTCAGACGATGGGCTCCGAGGTCACATTCAGACTGGAGGACCTGGATCGGCAGGTTTGAAACATTCCACTTCAATATTGTTCACTTTTGAATAAAATCATGTATAATATATATTTTCTATCTACAACCATGATGTTTAGAGAATCACTTTCACACATCCACCCTCTGGTATTCAAGCTCCTGCCCAGCTGTCCACACTACCACTGTCCATACTGTACAGCTCCTTAATGATGCGATTACCCAAAAGGCACAGTGCGTCACAGATGTCCTCCCAAGAATGTTCTATTTAAATCCCCCACAATGCATGCAATGTAAAACCCCGGAGCATTTCAGGGAACGGTGGTGACGAAACCAATGGTGGGACGAGTGGGGGACGGGGGAAACAGTGACACTGAGGCTTGATGGTGAGACACTGGATGTAATGTGAAAGATAAAGTGCCACCTTTAATTAGATGATGAGTTACTGATGGAGGGAAACAAATAATGTTGTCATTCAACAGTATCCTGTTGTGACAGCCACTCACTAATTATCTTTATGTCCCCTGACATCTGTGTCTTCCTCGCCATAGCTCCGAAGCAATATCTCTTTCACACGCCGCTGTATTCAAAAAATCACACTAAGCATAGTAATTGAGAAAATAACTGAGTCTTGATGAAGACCCACAGAACTGACGTGTATGAGCAAGTGTTTATCTTTGGAATGAAGTGTCTACAAATGCAAGAAAGAAAAAAAAAATGAAGAGAGGACCACAGATGTGTTTTTCACAAAGCAGCTGAGGTCATTTGCAATCCTCAGCCACAAAGATGATTTACTCAAACTCATTCATTTCACTTCAAGATGAAACAAGTTCTTCATAATCAACGTTTTCCCCCGTCAGTGTTTTACATTTATTTTTATGGAATCACTGACGACCTGCACCTCCTTCCCTCTTTTTTTCTATTAACACGTCCACGCTGGTGTTTTCAGTTATTCTGGCTGATGAAGTTGTGTTGAGCTCAGCTGGGAACTTTCACAGCAATTGAGCAATTTCCATGGAAGGAAAAATGACAATGAATGAAACTCAGCTTATTAATGATGCATGTTTCATAAAATAGGCGAGAATGCACGATAAAGAGACCGGAAAATATATCGTCATTAATTGTACCTATTAATTGTGGTTTTCCAATGTCTACCACAAATGGTACTATTATATACTTAGTTCTAAGTATGTAGTTGGTTTACAGTTACAGTATTAATTGTTGTCACTGATTGGCTCAACACTGATGGCCACCCGCAGAATGTGAATTCTTAGTCATCAGTATTTGTTTAAAATTAACAGACCATTGTTTTGTGAGATTTAATTGTGTGAACCTTTATATGTCCAACACACACACACATATATTTAATACTTAATTGTGGGACATGACCCATCACCAACATGTTTTTGCATCTTTTTGGCGTGGCATACCAGCACGCCAAAAAGAAACCAAAAAACACCCATTTGGCTCCAACTTTAAATATAACTTGGAAAAGTCAGTGTTCATACTTTCAGTATGCAGTACATTATTGTCCCATGATGCAATGCACAATGATGCTGGCAGCTGCACAACATTAAAACATGAAATGGATGTTCATGACATATTCATGCAGGGCCTGGAGAATATAAGCCATTAGAAACATTGATACTTTCTTATTGTGAAACAGAATTGACTGTCAGTGACGTCCCAAAGTTTCACTCTGCCTGTTGTTTGTTGGTTGAGTTTGTCATATGAGACCTGAATCGCTATGTAAACAGTCTATACTGCACCCACAGGTCCAATCAGGCAAATGTATAAAGTGGAGTGGGTGTACCATGGGTATGTAAAGATTTGAAATGTTTAAGACAATACACTGTGTTTGTACTTATACTGTAATGTAATAAGCAAATCACAGCACAGTCATTAGAATCAGGATATGGTGCAGTCAGATAAAAATCTCATTATACAGCTGGCCAGATTTGTAATGAATTATAATGCATGTGATTATCGGATAGTGACATATAATGAGTTTATAATCTGCTCCGCCGTGCCTCCCGGTATCTTATCAATGTTTATCATACTTGTCCATCCCTGACATCCTCGGGCTCAGACCATTGCCTCGGTCAGTGAGGTGGAATAAAGGTGCAGCCCATCCATCTGTTAAGACCAACCTAAAACACAATCTGTAACTTTACATGGACTGAGCAATTTGCCTTCGTGTCTAGGGTGACAGACGTGGTGCCAGCTGTGTTTACCCGGACACTGTGTGTTATGAAAGTAATCACTTTACCAGCCCCTGCCTGCCTGTTATGGATGGCACTTGTCATTTACAGAGGAGAGCCCAGGGCCATCAGTCATCTGTGAGTGTGTGAGTGGTCTGCGTTTTTGCCATGTTGTGGGGACCTAAATCTGTTAACACGGTCATAGTATGGTTAATGTGAATGATACATTTTAAGGCAAGGGCATGTTTTAAGGTTTTCGATTTAGGCTAGAGTGTGACTCAAAGAAATGTCCATGAAATGTTCTCTGGAGTCTTGGAGACATGACTGTGTGTGTCTTTGTGTGCGGTTGAGGGGGTGGGCTTGGTTTTATCTGTCTGTCCGTGGCTGTGGAAGACACAGTCAAATCTTCTCACGCATGATCAGTAATCAGAGAAAATGAACATGCTGCACTCACTGGGGGGGGCACACATTTGAACAGATGAGCGTGCACAAATGGTCGGATGCAATGAGAACATATGCAAAACAGTTCTGAGTTATGTTTGGCTGGGGCACATTCAAACCAACTACAACTGTGATCTCATTAATGTTCTTTCAATAGCATAATGCCTGAGGCAGAAATCAATGCTATTATAGAAAGATCATGACTGACATGAGTGTACCAAGTCAAAACCACCAGTTAATGTGGGCTGCACTTCCTCTAATGGCCACCAGAGTCTGACTCCCAGAAAAAAATGGTGCACAGAGGAAAACAGATTTTCAATTTGCATGAAATGGTGCAACGCAAGAAAGTAAGAAAGTGTTATTTGCGAGAATACACTGTTGACACTCACACATTATGCCAGGGAGTATACTGTGTATAATACAAATAAGATGGTGCCTGGGGCTGTTTTTGTTACTTTATTGCCATTACACAAACCTACTTTGATCCATTGTCAATATAAAAATGTTACAATAAATAATACCACTGCTACCTCAACCAACATAACATGAAACTATCCTAATGCCACCCATGTGTGGACACATCTGCGTCAGTCTCACGAAATCCTGGTTTTAAACATTGATTCATAGTATGAAAATCTTTAATAGGTATTTACAAATTAATTTTCTTTTGAAACAGAAAAAAACAAGGTCTGAGATAATCAGGACAATTACCAGAAAAGTCCATGAAAAATCTTAGAGAAACCATTTGTTTTGGGAAATTAATAGATCTGTAGAGAGTTACATGGAACAGAATGAAAAGTATGTTTTTACATCAATGTATTTATTTAATTTGACTGATTTCTCTCAATACCGCAACACCCCGTACAATCTACAACCAGTTTTGTTGTGATATTTCATGATTACCTGACATCTGTGTGCCTTCCACACTCTGAGCTGAGAGACCCGACAGTGCTGATGTGTCAGGATTCATCAGTAGCTGACCCCTCATGCCATGAAAGCAATAACTGCTGTTTCTTGCAGGGAATGTGTCCAGTAAACGAGGTGAGTGCTCCATGAATAATGTGTTTCATTGACTTGGTCTCCTGTGAAAGAAAGACAAATTGGAACCCAAAAATGCCAGAGGCCATTCATAGACAAGTTTTTTATGGTCTCTGAAATTACCTTTTATGCAGGACTCCACCTTTGGTCCAGTCTCATCACTGTGGCAATCCATAACAAATCTTCTGCTTTGAAGTTATGCAATTATGAGCGTACAGTGGGCAGCAGTCAGTGGTGGACCGTACTTTAAATCCTCCTTTGCTTTTTTTTATGTAACTAATATGGAACCTACTGACCATATTAGCAAAGAGCAGTGAACTAATCCAACGCCCCCCAGGAAATGACTGGGGTAATTGCAATAGAGGAGGTCGGATCAATGTGACCTATAGTATTTCCAGCACTGTCCTGGGAAATTTTCAACATCGTCTCATGGGCATGTGTCACATTACAGCCCAATAAAATATGTGCACTTTGGTGTTCATGTGTATTTAATCACTAGCTTAAAATTGTCATGTCGTCATTACTGCCATATGGTCACATGCTCAAACAGAAGAACACACACACTGTGAGAAGTGAAAATAAAAAATCACATTGAATAATGCAACAATCAAGTGTTTCATGGTTTCCAATTTCTGTCTCAGTCACTACCCTGCACACGTTGATCTCATGATTCCATAATTTCCCTTGACACGATTTCACGAGCGGGAGGAACAGAAATGAAATAAGCAGCGGAGAGAGCTCACACCTGGGCACAGTCACTCAGCCTGATACCAAGGTGTGTTGGAGGCTCAACTCAAATATTTCCAGCTCTCATTCACAGCATAATGGGCAATAAACCCCATTTTACATCCCCATCATCCACTCAGATGTCCAAAAACTGACACCACCATCGTGACTCACGTTGCTGCTGTCTACGTTTATGACCGTGAAAGAAGGAAAGATGAATTTTGGGACTTCTATGGTGAATGCTCAGGTATAGTTACGATGCCTCTTATGCAGCACACAGGCCAGAGTGACAACACGTGTGTATATGAAGAGACAAATGGTTGATTTGAAACCTGCATCTAGTAAGACTAAAAACGGCTCAACAAAATAATGCAGGTACAGAAATACCCAAAAAGCAACTCAAATGAAAAAGTATGTGACCCCGAGTGACACTCAAGACCCAGAATAAAGAGGAACCACAGATTGCTATACCAAAAATATACAGAATCTATTTACAATGCACGAAATTAAAAGGCTTCTCTCCATTCAACTAGACAGCAGCAATAGGAGCGCTAAATGGAAGGCTGGGGTAGTTATGGGAAACTGGTGAATTGGTCCCATAATGTGGAAGTCCATTTTGACAATACAACCTCTGCGTAAAAAAAACTATGTAAATCAATTCAGAACTGTTCTGCAACACATGCAAGATGGCCACTCCACCACTGAGCCCCCAGTTGGAGACATGCAGGTGACTGGAATCCTGTTACTTGGCTGATAGGCCAAAGCAGTCATCAAGTCTCAGGCTACATCCATACTACTGTGTTTTTATTTGAAAACAGTGATCATAAAACAAAATGACCTCTGACCACACCAGCGTTTTGGCTCCACATCAGTTTTGAAACCCTGAGGATGTGCATGCTTGTGTGTAAATGTTAAGATTTATTTATTTTTTATAAAAAAAAATTTAAAAAGAGCTTGATGGAGTGACCAGATATACAAACACCACAACAAACCAGATAGAATTTTTGCTAAATCTATTTTTTCATTTTCTTTAAGGCGCAATAATCAATGGAGGTGGGGTCAGCTCAAACTGTGGTCCAGCTGGTGTAGACTCTAGGCACATGGAAACAAGATGGTCAATTGAATTCCAGTGTATTTGCCTCCAGTGGTTTGTCTTAAAGAGGGAAAATGGAACCCACCTAGACAGTTGAGGTGTGCAGCAGCTGGAGGGGAGTCCTTTAAACCTCTCTCCCTGGCTGTCTCTCCAAGTGAGGTTAGCGCTATTCGGTCCAGTGGCTCCTCACCTTGCAGCGTCCTTCATGAGGAAATCAATAGAGTCCACTCCAAGAAATTGTTAGGCACTTTCACAATCCACAGAGACTGGTGTCGTGTCCACAGACATAATAACATTCTTAATTACATAATTAAGTGTCAATTTTCCTCTTTTGGTAAAAATCAGTGTTGTAAAAAGCTGTCTCCACAGTGCATGCAGGGATCCTCTCCACTCAGTGGAGTGGAGGCCGCTCTGCTCTGCCACTCATCAGTTTGCTTTGATTGAAGATTGGGAAATACCTGACAACTGTGCTGGGGAGGAGTCTTGAGCTCTGCCTTCCCCTGTGCTAACGTCCTGATGCATGCACTGCACACTGAACCTATTAAACTCAAGCTAAAGAATGGAAACATGCAAATCTAAACATGGCACAGCAAACAAGTCAGATTCAATAGTGCAGGTGCTGATCATTCTCACTGCAGGTCTCATAACATAAAACAGGAAGCTAAGCTATTAACACAATTGCTCAAATAAAAGCTCGTCTTCTACACATTAAAGCAGCTGTATCGTTGTGAGTGACTACGTCATCATTCCAACAGAGAAATAAGTTTCTCCTGCCCACATGTCAAAGTCACCGGACCCTAAATGGCTCCCAATGGTAAGACCAGCAACTTACATTCTGTTATCAGTGTGTGTGAAGGAGAGGCAAGTTGTAAAGACAGTTAGAGCAAAGTGGAAGATAAATACGGCTATTTACTAGTGGTGGACATGATGGATAAAAGTGTGTAAAAGATTTAATCATTACACCTCTACACCAAAATAGTTTTTTGTTGCTTCTGTAGCTCAACTAGGTGGGATAGCTCATAGAACAACAGCATTGGTTGTTAGCATCAAACAAAGTAAGTTCAGGGATAAGGAGATTCACGAGTGACAGTTCTGTGGATGGAAACACCTGATGAGAGAGGTCAGAGAATGGCTAGACTGGTTTAAGATGACAGGAAGAGACACATCTCAGAATATTGAGCCTTGAGGTGGATGAGCTACAACAGCAGAAAACCATGAAAGGTTCCACTCCTGTCAGCCAAGAACAGAAACCTGAGGCTGCAGTAGGTAGAGCCTATTCCACACCGGGCAGCTGAAGACAGGAAAAACGTTGCCTGGTCCAATGAATGTGGATTTCTGCTGAGATGATACACAGATGGTAGGATCAGAATGAATCTGTTTGTCCAGTCCAGGCTGCTAGTAGTGGTGTAATAGTGTGTGGAAATGTTTTCTTGGCACAGTTTGTGTCCTTTAATACAAATCATTCATGGTTTTAAAGTGATATTTCACAGTTTTAGGCTAAAAACAAGTAGTAAATAAAGCCGTTTTGAGTTGAATTTGAATGTTTGGGCTTCCGGACACTTGGATGACATCACACGTGAAGTATGGAACCATTTAATGTTTTATTACATCTGAAGAAGTTACTTTGATTGTATTATTGGCGCCAACACTATTTACCCCTGAAACTCCAAAAGTGTATTGTGGACTCATACACTTCACCAACTCACTTGCTGGTATATGGTGGGTTGGATACAAATGAGCAATATTCAAAATTGGATGCAAATACAAAGCTATGAGATGCGACAGCAGCTACCCAAAGGTTTTAAATGTTGGCTGCGGTCTAACCTTTCAATAAAATGTTATTTGTATAACGCCAAATCATAATACACATTATCTCAAGGCACTTGGAAAAATTGTAGAGAAACTCAACAGTTCCCACAACGAGCAAACACTCTGGTGACTGTGGAGAGAAAAAACTCCCTCATTAACTGGAATAAACCTCCAGCAGAACCAGACTCAATGTGGGCGGTGATCGGCCTCGACCGGTTGTGGTGAGAACAGAAAAATAAAGGCAATTCAGCACTACACTGGAAGTGGAAAATCCTCATAAAGTCGATATAACCATTTTTGAACCATTTGGCCGAAAAATAAAAGAAGACATTCTTCACTTTTCCTCTGATTTCCAACACCAAAACTCTTAGAAAACACATTTCTAGAGTTGAAAACACGACTTGAGCGTCTGATTGCATCTGTTTCCTCGACTACAGTGTGTAGCCTATAAAAGGCACTGATTGTGTCTGAGACCAACAAGATGGTAATGTGTCTTCCAGAGTATTCTCATGGCATCATGAGTGGAAAAGTGGCAATTCTGTTAAGATATAGACCAAAACAGTGCCCCAATCTGAGGAGGGGTCCAGAAGCCTAAATGCTTTCAGAGTGTCTTATTTTCTCCCAAAGGCCTCTGTGCTAACTACTGTCGCTCAGAGAAGATGAAAGGGGACGAAAAGCGGTCGACAAGGAGGAAGCAGCAAAACACTTTGTCTGAAAACAAAGGGGGGGAAAGAGACATTGTGGTTTGTTTTGGCAGCACCACAGCTCCCAGTTTCTCATACCCACTGACGACTAATGCAAATAGACCTTCAGAGCAAATCAGCATCCGTGCCAGTCTTAAAGAAACAGCCTTCAAATTAACATTTAGATGGAAGTGACACTGCAGGACCTCACGAGTCAGAGATCAGGGTGGAGTAGATGGAATTAAAAAAATGCATTCATCAAAGTCATTTTGCATGCCCCAAGGTGAAGTTGAAGACGACTCGAAGTTAACCCCCCCCCCCCCACCGATTAGATTAGAGCCTGTTAACTCAATTATTGACAGGTGTGTGCATCGGCGTCTAGATTTAGTCTCCGTGTCGCCACAAGCAACAGCAAACAGCAGGGACGGCCACCGAGCGTGTGAGGGACTGCTTTCATGTTTACACAGACGGAACTACCTTTGGACTCACTGGCCAGAGATCATACGAGCCGTGCGTCCACCACAGCCTGCATGTGCGCAACAATGGCTAAATCTACATCCTGCAAAAAATTCTGGCACATCTTTTCGATCTCACTCTCTCGCCCTCGGGCACTGCTTCCGTCTCCCCGTGGTCGCTCGTTCTTTCACAACACCTCTCCCATATGAGGGCTGTGGCGTCACTGTCTCCTCTTAACTCCGGGGTGGATCTTACTTTATCTTTGCCCTCTCAGGCCATGAAAGCCTGCACAAATGGATGATTGGCAGCTCCATTAGAGGGACAGGAGAGGAATAACAGTGTGACTGTACTCCAGGCTCTATCCGCTGCTCTCCTCCACCACTATAGAGGAATGAATGTGTCTGCTCATGTCCTTACAGGGACCCCACAGCAAAGTGAAGGGCCAGTTTGTTTTCAGGCTTACGTGGCCTCCAGCTTAATTTGGCCTTCTAACATCTTTTATTAATATTTTTCTCTCTTAATATATGAGCCACAGCAAGGTTATTTCAGTCCTTTCAGCTTGTTCATTCAATACGTCAATGCAGAGAAAATAGGGCAAACATCTGAAAGGGAGAACCCTGACCCAGACACTAGACAAACAACATTTATTCACTTACAAAAGAAGATTTGAATGTTTTCCAGTTTCCAATTGACTTGATAGTCACAATGATAAGTATTAGACCTCTATCTGACATAAATCTGTCGTGCACAGACACCTTCATACCTATTCAAATCAAGTGAACTCAGCATGAAGCTGAGCTGTGTCATTTTACTTTCGTCTTCTTTCACACTGGTCCACCTATAGCCCCCATGAGCTACCTGCTGTTACCGAGCCGACCATTAACGTCCTGTTGAAATGTCAGGGCGATACTGTCCAATCACCGTCGCGACTGTCTGCCGCGCTGAGGGAGCTCATGACTTGTGGGGACTGCAGCCGCTTTCCGATGTGCGTCAAGTGCCGGGAAGAATGAATGACGTTGAAATTGCAACAGCGGAGGGTGCATGTCTTAGTGTTCCGGGGTCCGCAGGGCATGTGACTACCTGTGATGTATAGCAGGACATCCGTCCAGCCCTGCAGCACACCTGTCCCAATATCCAATCAAATGAGAGGCTTCCCGTGCCCTGACATGTCATGAATAAACAGCCCCTGGCTCTCTTTCCCTGTGCTCACTGTTGGCCCAAAAACATTATTAATAATGTAAAAATGCAATTAATGACTTCCCCCCCGACTTCTGTCAGATCTCCCCCGAACCCCTGCACTGCTGCAGGCCCCTCGCCTCACCCCCACACTATACAGGAACGGGACAAATATGGAAACGGGAAGTCATTACTAAAACATGGTAGTGTTAACCTTTTGTGGAATTTTGCCTGGTGCTTTGTTGTTGGTGTCGCACCCTCGCCCATCAGGCCTCAGTCTCCAGAGGCCACAGCGATGTGCAGTCGTCCCTGCTGCCTGCTTCACAGCTACTGTATGATCTCAAACTTTGCTTTGCTGAAATATTCATGCTTGTTTGCATTCGGAACGTGTGCACAGGCATCAGCGTGTAATTGCTCGTGTAATACGATGGGTTTGGTATGAGGGTTAAATTTTAGTTGTTTTTTAGCTTTTGATGATGCAAGGGAAATACTTTTTCACACACATTCATTTACATGAATAGTAAATGTTATTCCCCAGCCTATGTATATTTTAATAGAAATGATGCCTTTACAACAGCTCCAGAGCAGCTAAATCACATACTGCTGCTTCTACTGGTGCGTGTAAGACAGACATTTCATCTCACCATCTGTCAGAGCAGTTTAACGGGGAACCTAGCTGCCATGAAAACGATTTCAAGTGATCCTCAGCACCCCGTGTTACTCATCGTGTCAATACTGGTATGAAGATCTGTCCGTCCAAGCAGCACGTCTGGATTTCAGTCGTGACCACTCAGCACGTCTGCCTGCCTGTTCAGTGGCTGTGTTGATAATGTCTGCGTTTACTGCTTCACTTGTGGTCTCAGCTGGAAGATTAACTGAAATGAAGAACAGTTTTTTAAAAACACGCCACGTGATAAGCAGTACACTTGAATTTATTTTTTATTTTTTTATTTACATGTAATTTGAATGAAATGAAGGGGAAATGAATTTTCTCTTTCATTCACTAACCTTAACCTGCTCAGATGTTCAGTAGGTGGATATATCTTTGGTTTTGTTTCATATTTTGTGTATGAATGAGTCCACCAGTCAACTGCGATCCCATCTGTGGAGCCTGTCTAGTCACATACATCACCGTCTTCTGTACTGACATGGAGAGGCAGCTGTTTTATATAATGACTTCCTAAAAAGATTATTATCTTGTCAGTGATTATGTCAACTGGTCAGTGGAGCGGAAAGGCACCTAGAGGAGAGAGGAGCATGTGATGGCAGTGAGATGGATAAATGAGACTGATGTCCTTTAGTTCGGTTTCCAACTCAAACAGTGAAACTTCAATTCAAATTGTTATGTTGGTTTGATGCCTCTTTTTTTGGCAAATCTATAAGAAAATCCCCAGATGGAAAGGAGTCCAAGAACATGCATGTTCTCGTGACATTGCCTGGACGAATTTCTTTTTAATGACGGTGTGTGTGCGTGCGTGTTTAGTTGGGGGGGGGTCTAACAGCTCTCAGCAGCATCATGACCATCAATAATTAGGCTACGTAGCCTTCAGCCCAACGTGATATAAGACCTGAAACCCCTCCTACTCACCAGTTGCTGATTGGCGTTGCGCAGGTATCCAGCTATTGCTTCTTACCCCAAAGCCTGGACGCCCCGGTTACCCTCTCCGGATCTCACTGCAGGATCTATCCGAACCCTCTCCACTCTGCACCAGGGCGCACGCAGCTCACACTTTTACAAAATCACCTGCTCGACAGAAATCAGGTAAGGATAAAGAAAAATGCACCTCGTATTGCTTAAAGTAAACATATTTACACATTATTATATTTTTAAAAGTTTGGATTTAAGGTTTGACTTTTTGCAAAGGGAAAGCACGAGTATTTATTTACTATATATTTGTAACCATACCTCTTAATGCGCTTTTACGCATCCATTACGCAGCGAACTGTGCGCAACAGGCACAACAGGTTCCTTGATGAAAATGTGATGTATTTGCTCGTGAAAAAAACATCTATTCAAACGGGAATACCCTAAATCTCCTCGCGTAGGTGGTGCTGAGAAAATGAGGAGAGGTTTGCTGCTGGTGACTCTGTTCTTCATCCTGAAACTTCGGCACAGCCAGTCCAGATGCGAAGAAACCGGATCGCGCAGATCAACTTCAGATGTAGGCGTCTTCGTGCGTAATGACCAAAAACATATACAGAATATATTTCAACAGAAAATAATGTTTGTGTTTTTTTTGTAAATGCCACAGACTGTAGGTTTGGACAACCTAAAGCGGAACATTCTGAAGAGGTATAGCGATTTGGATTATGACAGCTTTGTGGGACTGATGGGCAGAAGAGATACGGGTGAGTCTTCTTTCCAACTGACGACCAGTGATTAAATTAATTTGTAATAGTAAAAAATAATGTGTTAATGATAAAATCTGGAGAGAGAAAAATTCAAGAGACTGTTTTTATTTGATCATGTTTTTCTCGAATGCTCCGTCAACTTGTTTGTCAAACGTTTTTCCTTTTTTATTTTTATCAGATGCCAACATTGTACAGTCTCCACAAAAAAGTAAGACTTTTGTCTTTTATTGTGATTTCTTTTTCTTTAAAGTGATTGAAAAAACACAATTTAATGGATCTCATTCTTCTTGATAGGAGAAATGCATGACATATTTGTTGGTCTCATGGGGAGGAGGAACTCAGAGCCTGGTGAGTGAGAAGAGTCAAATATCTACAATCACCTTGTTAGCTTTTATGGGATTTCAGGGTTGTCTCACGCGGTGTATGGGATTATTTTATCATGTCTGCTCTCACAGATAATGGCCCGAGGAGAGAGTATCCAGAGAGGAGAGGCATTTTTCTGAACAAGTGCAGACTGAGGTGGGTGTCTTGCCCTTTTCAATCATTGGATAGAACATTATGTCTCCACTACTTATACAAATAAAATTCACACTTAACCTGACCGATAAAGGATATAAAACTACTCCTGCTGTTCAAGTTTTAATGTCCTGTTTTAAGTGCTGCTGACTCATAACACGTCTATATATCTTCTGTATGCAAAACAGAAAATGAACACTTGTAACTCAAGGGCGTTTAGCCTTAGTTTGACTGTGCATTAAACCATTGATTTTAACCCATTATTTTGTGTGTGTATATGTGTATATGTGTGTATATATATATATATATATATATATATATATATATATATATATATATATATATATATATATATATATCACTGATTACTATTATGTGTGGTGCATGTGTTTTGTTGCAGGTTTCTTCAGGGGCTGTAGACACTGAAACAACAGTCATCGACGACCATACAAACAATAAATCAACCAACATGATTCCCACGTGTAAAACTTCTGGCTGGCTTTTGAGAATGACCATAAACTACACAGATTGTATTTGATTTACCTGGGAAAAAAAAAAACATAATCAGACGTGAACGGTGGAAATTTCTGTATCATGTCATTCTGTTTCTTCAAAGTTCAAAATAAAGAATTTTTTTATACAGAATTTATTCATTTGAAACATGGGTGCATTTCTCTGCAGCTGTTTGATTGATTCTTTAAATCGTGGCTCAAGTGCAGACAGTCACATTCAATCCCGTCCGCTGCAGTGTGTCACTGCTGCGTTATTTAAAATGACTTGACGAGGAATTCTATGGAGTTTTGTATAATACTGTGTTCATCAGAGGCTGCAGTGTTCTCAAACAGGGTTTCAGGGGGAAAAAAAAAAATCTAAAATAACAGCACAGTTCTGAAACAAACATCACTGCTGACTGTGGGTTTCCAGAGGACTCAAAAGGAAATTAAAAAAGGTAATATACCAACAAAAACTTATTTAAAAAAATAATTTGTTAATAATCAAACTTAAACATCTGAACAGCAACACCAGAATATCAGATTTAACATCAGAAAAGCAAAGTGTTCAAAAAAGGCTAAATAAATCACTGCTGTTCTCAGTTTACGGAAAATCTTTAAAACAATGAATGAAATTAAAACAAATGAAAAATAAAATTACAGACATCCGTCACTGCATTACTGGCCCACACATGAAACAGATGAAAATATCCCGCATCGCCCCAAGCACACATCTATGACTGTGTCGTGTCAAAACTCAAACATGTCAGGTTTAATTAAGCTAAACAGAGTGTTTATCTTCTTTGAAAATAGCTGAGCCATTTGCAGCTGCCACCGAATAAGACTGTGCCAAGGGCTTACAGTGTCACACTGGCTGTGGTGATACACTCTCTGGCACAGTCGTGGAAGCTGTCACGACTTCTATCAGCCACATCACTGAGTCGAAGGAGAAACAAGAGTCTCTAGATTCAATCAGACAAATCAGAGTTAAACACAGGATCAGTGTTTTCTGTCGTGTGTGAGTGCCGTCCTGTTCTCAGCGAGTTGTGAGTTCACAGGGTCTCTCCCCCCTTCTTCTGACTCCATCTTCCCTTTGGTTTGGTTGCCACCGACAGAAAAGGCTGCAGTCGTGTGAATCCTTCCATCGGTCACCTCTTGAGCTCCTCTAAATCCTGCCGTCACAGCGGGCTGTGCGAGGGTACCGAGGCTAAGACCCCGGCGAAGCGACGGCTGATAGCGCGGCCTGTAGCCGTACGCTCTCAGGTGGTAGGTGTAATACTCCAGTGTGTACATCAGCTCTGCTTCCACATAATGGAACGATACTGCCAGGTCAGAGCAGCACTGTGGACCCTGAGGAAGAACAAAGCACAGACATGAGGAAACATGCTAAATACATACACGCATGTACACACGCACAGAGCAATAAAACATTAACTAAAGATGCATTTTAGCAGAGACAATTTGTATATTTTTACTTCTACACTCTATCACAATGGATTTTAAACAAAAGCCATCAGGATGTGACTGATGTGTAGACTTTTTAATTAAAAAAAAAAAAGGTTGAACAAAAATATTACATCAAGCGTCAAAATCTTTTAGATGGTTCCTCCATTTTCACAGCCTCAGATGGAACAGGAAAATTGACAATCAAAGTGAGGCCTGACCAAAAAAAAGGTCTGGAGTTGATTCCAAGAGTCGAATTTGCATTTACCATCTCTTCATGGGAACAGAATATAAATATATAATGTGGTATTGAAGCATGATGGATAATGATGAGGACCAAGTGCTTCTTAAGGAAAAGAAATAGGATGTCGTCCATCTTCAACCCAGCTGGGCCCATTTTTCACTTTGTGAAGGTGAAACAAGGCAGAAAGAACCACAACAACTGAAGGTGGCTGCAGCAAAGGCCTGGAAGAGATTCCATGTTTAAGATTTGACTGAAAAGAATTTCTGTCCAAGTATTAAAAATAATCTGTCCAATTGTTTGAGCTTCTGAAAACAGAGGGACTTTGTATAAAAGTTACACCCAAGTAGTTTAAAGCAATGTTTTAGTTTAAACCCCTTGTGAATTTAATCTGAAATTCTACACTTAAAACATTGTGATGGATTTATATAAAATATAGAGGCAAATTTGGGAAAATCGTATCAAAATACTTTCATTAACATTTAAAAAAGTGTGACGCTCCATCATTTATCACACTGCAGTCAGATGTCACAAGTTTCATGATTATAATGGACTTTTGGTGTTTATATCTGTATAAGAAAATACTTATTTGTAGGAACAATGCATTACTGTCCTTGGTCATTTGTTTTTGTCCATATTAAAAATATAATCCTCAATCGTGTTTTTAATTAAATTCACATACTGACAGTTCTGAGACCTCACATTCCATTTATACTGTAATTGTAATATACATGGGGGGGATTTAATCGTGCAAACACATCTCGTGTTGTGCATTTTCTGCTGGTGTTTGTTTAAAGGATTAGGCCGGGATTATTCTACAAATCGCAGGAAAAGACTTAAACAAACACGTCCCGCTTCTCCCTTCCACCAGGGCTGGAGAACAATTTAACAAATCTACAGTTTCATTTAGGAGAGAAGGCAAAGTAATCTCCCCCATTTACACAGTGATTATTTTATCAAGAGGTAACTGACACATGAGTAAATCCTGAATTTGTCCGGGACTATTTTCTGTGGTGGATTTAAAAACACATTGTTTGCACTAGTGAGTATTTTAAAAACAGCAGAACAGTGTGACGTTGACTTAGCTTAACTACAGTGCCCATGTTCATTATGGTTAAACCTTCAACACAGTGGCCCTTTCATTTTAAAATGTTTTTGAACAGTGGAAGCACGAACAACATTGTAGAGATGAGAATGTCAGGCTTTGGCTCCAAAGAAAAATTTGTTAGGAGGTTGACAGCCTTGATAATTAGCTTTTGTTCATGATAATGAAAATTTAGAAGATCTCCCACCTTACCCTTCTTATAAATTAACATACTGACAGTTCTAAAACCACATTTCCATTAGTATAGTGTGATAAAAACACAATTACTCTAGTATTATAAGTAAATTTGTTTTCCTTTCACAGACCGGAGACAAAGCAGCTCCGTACACCGACAGGCAGCATCTGACGAGATCAGTGATGGACCCGACTCATTATAATTGCAAAGTACAATAAATTAGTTGCATCTTCAGCTACAAATTGACCAATTTTCCTTTTGTTACCGGGACATTGTCTCTGCTGCATTCGCGTACTTTAAAATGAACTCATTCCTATTCCAATTCACTCATTGTACGCAGAGATCAGATACAGAATTCAAATGTGTGCCAGGTACTCGCATATTCATTCAGCTCCTATCACCCTGAGGACGGATTGACCGCAAAACCAATATTTTGTTTGATTCATCGAAAAGCAAGATAAAACAGTGCATTACGTATGAATCACTTTCAGTAGGTCCAGACTGTGTATTTCAAAATGAAAGAATATTTCTCTACCTTTAAATGTTGGTGTTCGCTAATGATATTAAAGGATTTTCCCCTCACCAGGTCTCTCAGTGGCTTTCCTTCCTAACCTCACATGCCCCCTTTTAATAAGACTAACTCCCAGTCTGTCTGATCGAGGAATTACCCATAAACCTCTTTGTGTCCTTCTCTTTTATAGTGCCACTTTGCACCAAAATGCAAATGTTGCATTTACACAGTATGGTATACAATGGACGTTCTCTAAGACTTTGAGCTCATGTAATATATACATTTTTATTTTGCTTATATAGTTTTGTCCTATTCACTCTGTAATACCATTTTGCAGCACTAATTTACAAATGAAGAGAAGGATAAAGGACTTGCCTCAACAATTGGATAGTAACAATAGCTCCAGTACCAGAAGCTCTTGGAGAACTTGCCAGTTAGATGGTGCTCTGGCACAAATGGATGAAAAGTTTCTCGGTGCAAAGTATCTCTGGAGTCGCCAGCCAGGACGCCCATCTTCTCCAAACACTGCCCGAGTGCCAGGTCTTCTACAGGGGTGGTGTGTGTGCAAACTTTGGTCCGAAAGCCTTCCACAAATCTCCTGAGGGCCTCTTTACTGAGCACATAACCTGCTCCTCCGCTCATGTAGCCTTGCTTGGTGTAAGGCTTGAAGCGTTTACCAAAATAGATGGGCTGCTCGGGGGTGTGGTTGGACAGAATCCAGCGCAGGTTGTCCACCACCACATAGGTGTCATCGTCCGCTTTTAAGAACCAGTCCGCTTCATCCGCATGGTGCTCGTACACATAATGGAAGGCTCGGATAGTCTTCCAGTAGAGCTGGTCACGGCCCTCCTTAGTGCCCAGTCCCACAGTGGGGAAGTCGGTGTCCTTCACGGAGCTCATGAACACCACCATGTTGCAGTGGCGACTCCAGGTGGCCCTGACATGGTGGGCCCTGCTCTGCAGGTTATACGGCCCTGTCATCACCCAACAGAGAATACGGATCTTCTGGTACAACACATCTGCCACCCTGGTGTCTTCATCTAAAAAAACAAGGGACAAAGCAAACAGTACAACACGCCAATGACAATGTTAACTGGTGTGCGGTAAAAAAAAAATTCTATGTGTGATTCTACCGGCAAAGCTGATTTGTATTTCAAGTTTTACGTAGGCGAGTGTGCAAATATCTGGACTTAGTTTCTTTTATACTTATTTGTAGCACTTTACGTTTGCATTTGTTTGGAATCAGCCAACCGAATTCCTTGTCACAGATCTAATCCATCATTAAGATTTTAGATGTGTGCACACAATGCCCCTCTCTGTGTAGGTCTGCAGCGATGCTCATCATGAATTTTCTGAAGATTTGTTGACCCACATTACAATCCATCTTTACCACGGCTAATTCCAAACCCTATCTGCACATCGTTTCCTATCATATGATGTCATCTATTAGTTAGGGATGCACTGATCTGATATTTTCATTCCTAATAGCAACACTGAAATGTGGGCTCTGGTATGGGCCAATATGATACTAGTGTTTAACTAATAAGCTGTGTGCAAGAGACTTGGATGATCCTTTGAAATGTAACATTAAACCTGATTTAAACAAACTTTTTTGCCATCTTTCTAAATTAAAATCTAACAAAATATATACAAATTTACTGAATTGCTATTTATTGTCCCATAGTAGTGGATGTAGAACTTGTCGAAAGACCTTTTGTTTTCAGTTCCCTCCCTGTCACAAAATATATTGTAGATAATCTAATAAAACAAATACAATATATATATATATAAAATCAGGGTTAACAATAGGCTGCATGATGTCTGTAGTGAGCTACATAGGGATGGTAAAGCTTGGAGGAGTGATTGTTTACACCAGGGAACAGAGAGAAACGGCATTTCAATCCTGTCTATGTCTACGTAAGGCAGAATTGACAATAAGATTGACTTTGATGTAAGGTGATGCAGTACAATTGTAGTCAGCGCCGAGTTGTCCTACTTTTGAAGCAGACCATGAAGTGGACCAAATGAAACTGTTCCCATGTTCCTGCTTTACCCATTACGTTTACACACTAAAGCTGCTTTCAGCCGTGAACTGAACATTCTCCGGTGGGGGTGCACGTGCAGAGGGATCTCCGCAGCTGGAGATTAGTGTTGTTGTGAACGTGTCCGAGTGGAGAATCTACCGCTGCGTTGCTCATGTGTCGAAAGGAACCTCCGGAGAAAGTCTGAACCCAATTCTGCGGAAATTCCTGCAGAGATCACGTCTGAAAACGGCTTAAGAGTGACCAGCATGAAACTGGCGGCAGTGGGTTGTTTGTGCAGAGTTTTGCCAGGGATAAACGAGTGAACTGCCACCAGTAGGACAGCAGTGATTTCTCACATTACTGTGGACTGCTCCTGCTGCAAGCTAACACTAAACTTGTGTATTGGTAGATGTACTACTGGAATTAAAGTGAATCTGGTGGATATTGAATCATTAAGATAACGACAAAAGGGAGAGTAACAGAGTCTGGCACAGTGTATATCGCGTTTTTTTTTTTGCTTTCTGTCGATTTCTGCCATGCTTTAAGTTGGAGTGCTACTTGTGAACTTGATGGGTGGTGATGCACGCAGACTGAAAAATATCGCACCGACTCGATCGGCCCTATTGTCACCAATAACCAACACAACTGACCAATATCAGTGCTGCATCCTGACTTTTAGTTTGCCATGAATAAACAAATACTTATGCAACTGTTTTGATGCAGTGATGTGTAAAGCACCTGCATGTTGAGGGTGGAGCAGGCCGAAGAGAGCGGCTCCCTCCTTCCTCCAGCTGGTTGGTGACTCCCCGACTGTTGTGGCTTGCTCCTGAGCCTCCGACAGCACAGGGTAGCTCCTCTCAAACCACACCTGGTGAAGGAAGAAGTAGATGCTGCAGGCTCCCACCAGGAAGCCCAGGGAGAAGGCCCATCTGGAGCTGGGGCCCTTCATGCTAACACTCAACTCTCCGGCACTGCGATGTCCCAGTTGTCTGCATAGACCTACAACACACACACACACACACACACACACACACACACACACACACACACACACACACACACACACACACACACACACACACACACACACACACACACACACACACACACACACACACACACACACACACACACACACACACACACACACACACACACACACACACACACACACACCAGTTGTATGTACACATTTGGTTGTATTACCATCTAAAGTGAGCAGTTTTGAGGATTGCATGTACAGTATTGTGTTTAGTAATCATGAAAAGATTTTGAAAATTACAAACTGTCAAATTGCAATAACCTCAAATATCTGCATGGTTAAATAGTTTAACATTCGCATTACAGAAATGATGCAATACATTAGTTTCAAAGCATACACTTTCAAACACTTTCTGGGTCTAAATACAGTTTTTAGATCCAGACAATGACAAATTTCACAGCCGACATTTCCCAAACCAAATTTACTGTTTGTCAGTTTGACATTTGCCCTAAAAACATTTTTACTCTGTGTTGACACAAGAATTTTGGACAGGAAAAGACAACAAAACAAATTAGAAAAATATCTCACAAAGCTGGAAAGCAACAGTCCTGGACTTGATCTTTATTGGAGTGAATGCACTGACCATGCAGCAGCTGCATCTGAATCTGTGGACAGTGATGTGGCACTAGTGACCTGCACAAAACGCATGCAAAATGGCAAACGTGGCCCCAAATATATGTGGACCTTTTTTGGCAAACATGCGCTGCACTAGGTGTAATCTGGATGTGACCCGAAAGTGGCCCACATGGTATATATGGCACAGATGGCCCAACTCACTAATTCAGGGCATCTTTGCGGTATTGCTGTGGCCGCCATGTTTTTTTTACAGTAGCCCAGACTGGACAAACTAAACATCTTTTGAGTTTTTATGACAACTGAAGGCTACCACAGGTTTTTTCTTTCATGTTTGGAAGGGGAGGGTGAACTGAGGGGTTTTCAGCTGCAACATGCAACTTCACCACTAGATTTCACTAAATCTTACACACTGAACCATTTAAATACACTAAAAACAAACATGAATCCTAGACTGTCACCATTACTGCCTATACTGTATTTATCTTTGTTTGGTTTAATATTGTTTATATCGCTAGTCTTGCATTTTAACTTTTTTTTTTTATAAACACACTTACATCTGCTGTACCATAATTTTACAGGCTATGTTAGTCTAATGCACAACTCTGTATGTTGTATGCATATTTGGCTTCAAGTTGCTTGTGTCTTTCTTTACAGTGACAGCTCTGTAGTATAGTTCTGGTGGCCGGACTTTCATCTCACTGCAGCAAAATTCTTCCTCTTGTGTTTGACTGTTTTGTTTGCTGCTGGCTGCCTACATCTCCCATTGGGATCAATGAAGTATCTATCTATCTATCTATCTATCTATCTATCTATCTAGTGACTGTTTTCATTCTGTCGCTCACGGATTCGAGGTTAAAGACCCCGGCGATCTGATCCGAGACAGACGGGAGCGATTAGCGGGTTGTTTTGGTCTAAACGCAGCTCTCTCTCTCTGTGTGTGTGAGTGTGTGTGTGTGTCGCCGTTGTTATTTATAATGATTGTTAGTGGAGGAGCTCGCTCGCACGCACGCACACACACACACACACACACACACACACACCGCAATGGAGGCTTTCACATCCGTTCAAACCAGAAACACATGACACCGACTGCTGTGACAGCGAAAACAGGCCATGTGGAATCCGGGACCTATAAAACCTATTGTCTCTGATACCCAACCGTAGCTGTGTGTCTGCTCCCATCCAGCACTGCTGCACGTATATACATGCATGCATAACATCTACGTGTGTGTGTGTGTGTGTGGTTTACCTTCGCCGGGGGATCGAACATGTGTGAGCTCGATATGTTTTCAACTCCTCAAGCAGCGACAGAAAAAAAAAATCCAGTAGCCTTACTGCAAACCGCACCTGTCAATCACATCGTCACGTGCCGCCCACGTTGATCCGTTGTGTGGTTTCGTGTTGACGTCGACATTATTGTGAGTCGCTAACATAAGATGATGAGGGAAGAGGGAAGACACAGCTCAACGTTGACATTCTTCAGCATCACGGGCTGAGCGGCTGGGAGAAAAAGGCGGCCTCTCATTGGCTGGGTGGCGCTGACGTAAACAGGAAGCCGCCTCTCACCTCCTGAGATGCATTAAAGGCAATTAGCTGAGACTTTGATTTACATGCAGGGGTCGCTGTTTCCATGTTGAGCCACTAGATGTCACTCCATAACGGCTACTTCATATGATCGTGTATATGTTGATTCACCATGATTCATCAATGCATTTGGATGAATCTAATTAATAAAACGTATATGTCTATAGGCTATAATTAGATGGATGATTCCATTCCACAACTTGATATTTAAAAAGTTAAAAAAAAGTGTCAAATGGCCCTGGGTCATCAGAAGTGTTTGTTTGGTCTAACCCTAACCCTAAGTATTATCAGTGCCCAATGGATTTAACCAGCACAAGCATCTCAAATCTTACTTAATGAAAAAGATCAGAGTGATGATGCATACCCTGCACATGCTCTATAGGCTTACCTCAGTCAATGCTAACTTTTTCTTTTGTAAAAAAAAAAAAGTATTACTTTCATAATATTCAGTTCAATTCAGTTCAACTTTATTTGTACAGCGCCAAATCATAATATAAATTATCTCAAGGCACTTTACAAAGAAACCCAACTGGTCCCACAATGAGCAAACACACAAGGGTGGAGAGTAAACATGGTTGCATAACTCTACTAATCATCACAGGATCAACCAGGACAAAGTGTCATATAAAAACATATGTTCGGACATTACGAATATTTGCTCCAATGCTTATATTATTTCTGAAGTGGACTGACAAAAGATTTGTATTTGCATCTAGAGCTGGTTGATAATTGACAGAAGGTGAGAAGAGGAATCGGGGTTGTTCCAATTGGTTACTAATTTAGGGAAGTGGGCTGAAAAGCTGCAGGTGAGTATAAAAGTATAAAATTAAATTAAAATTATTAAATTGAATTATTAAATAATCTTAAGGTTACAAGTTTAATGGACATTAAAATTACAGCGACCTGCACTTGTAAATTACATATTCCTTCTTAAACACCCGCACCCTTGCAATACATTCAATGCAAATGTCCAACGCGTGCACTTGACACACTTTGAGCGAGCTTGAACCAACAGATGTGATGCAGAAGTGTACTGTGCCCTCATATAAGCTATGCTCGGGGTTCTGTTGTGTCAATGAAGCAATTCGAAGATTAAATCATCCTTTTAAACTGGTAGAACAAGTCAAACCAAAACAACTATACACTACAGCAAAACATGACTTGATAAGAAATCACCGAAATGTAATGTAACGCCCAGTCAAGTCTCATCTTGTGGAAGAGGAGTGGCTCTCAGACGCCTGAGTCACTATCAGTGTCTCGTTTGGCTTCAATGAACAAGGACTATTAATCCTCCAGAATCCACAACAGTAAGAATCCTCCTCTCTCTCCCTCCTGTCTTTTTTTTCCCATTTCTATGAAATACTGTTTCATTGGTTTCATCATATTTAGCAGAGGAGTCTGTACCCAATACAGACTTGGCTCTTAAGACGTGTGCGCACTTTTTTGGGGGGGACTACATATCTATTTTGGAAGAAAGAGAAGGGCTTTCTTCCAAGGCCACGTGTCTGAGGATGTGTAACCTTAGTTTGGAGAGTTTTAATAAAATAGTTTTAATAAAAGTTAGTGAAATTAATTAGATAAAATATACATTTGTCACCACGCTCCGCATGTTGTAAATAGTCACACCATACGCCAAAGTATGTTGTATCAGCAGTGCGAGGTATTTCCACAACGAAAAACAGATGAAAAAACGACCACAAAGTTGGAGAGAAGCGTAATGAAGCAAAAAGCTGAGTCTGCATATGATTAATCATGTGAGCCCTTCATGCTGCCAGCGTGTGGCTGCTTGGATTCAAGGAGAAATGTTACAGTTGCCTGTAAGTAAAAGCGCTTTATTTGTTGTTGTACGTTATAGATAATTATTCTGTTAAATTTAGTTTTTCACACGCGCTGTGTGTCCGCTACTGGCGGTGGAGTTGCAGGTTTATCTCCTGCATTTCCTTCAAGAACAAGTTGGTTCATGTACTAAACTAAATGTCAGGACTCTACGGCATGAAGATGCGCATCTTCCGGTCTGTCGATAACAATCAGAGATCCGCTGGAACAAATGAGTGGATTCAGAAGGTGAAACGCTGGAGTGCTTTTACTTTGAAACTGGTTCGGGAAGTGATGTAAATACGTTTGTGTCATAGAGAGATGAACATCGTGGTTCACAGCAGAATAAACAGAGAAGATGATCTTTCACCTGAGTTTTAAAGTGTTTCTGATGAATTTATGTCACAAACAAATGGTTGCAACACTTTCTGTATGCCTTTTCAAAATAAAAGCTCTCCAGCGTTTCTGTTGATGGAATCCATTCACTTGTTTAAAAAAGTTTTTTTATTGTTAAATATTTGCTGGAGCAGAAGATGCACGGCTTCATACTGCGTAGTACTGGTATTTATTTGAGTACAAGGGACTTCTTTCATACAAGGAAATAATCCTATTTGTGGCCATATTCAAATCAAAGCCTATATTATGTAAAAACATTGTGCTGCAGTAGCAGCTCTTCTGCAGAACATGATGTGGAACTGAGGAGGTACATATTTTGCATTGTAAATATGAGTTGATATTAATTTGAATATTGTCTATTGAATAGAAACATTTGCACGACTGCCCTTCTTTGTGTATATTTATTTCTTGTACATTCAGCCTAACAGAAATTGCAAAAAATAATAAGTATGACCCTCCTAAGTGGGTTTCTTGGAAGATATCAACAAAATCATGACTGTTTGCTCTCCTGGCTCCTAAATGGTGGAATGAGCTCCCCATTGACATCAGGACAGAAAGTCTACACATCTTCCGCCGCAAACTAAAAACACACATCTTCCCACTATACCTTGAATAAAAGTTTAAACTAACAATTTAGTAGCACTTAAATGGCACTTACTTATAGCACTTTGTAGTTTTTCTTTCTTGAAGAAATTGTACTTTCTTGATTCTTGTTGTTCTGGTTTGTTCCTCATGGTTGATGCACTTATTGTGAGTCGCTTTGGATAAAAGCGTCAGCTAAATGAAATGTAATGTGATGGTAGATCTCGGCTTAAGTTTGGAATTAAAAAGTGATCTTGGGCTCGAAAAGGCTGGTGACCACTGCTCTAAAGGGATCTGCACCTTAAATGCAGACAGGACATTTTGTTTAATACTTTCTGAAGCTAACAGAAATAAGCAGTAAAATCGAGAATACAGAAGTACACAAGTGAATACAACAATCAAATGAATCTGTCCCTGTATTTATTATTAATAATAACAATCATCTTCATAATGATAACTTTATTTATATAGCACTTATCTAAAGAAGGTTACCGAGTGCTTCACAAAATACATGGTATAAGAAAATAACGCTGCGGTTAAAGCTAAATCTGACTGGCTAGCTGGCTTGTATGGCAGTACTATAAAGACATGTGGCCCGCTCAGTAGATCAGACATCATTACCTCTATGCCTTTTTGAACTAAACACCTACTGTCATGGGCAACAGAGTAAAAAGCTCTCCCATTTAAGAAACTACACCAAATGTAGTTGGAAGTAAAAGTATGAAGAAAATGATTAAAATGAATCCAGACAGGTTTTGAAACTGATTGGATAGCTTTAACATGTTTGGTAGAGAGGGATCTGCCCTCTGCTGTGATCACATGTCCTAGATAAGTCACTTCCTGTTTGGCCAATTGCAATATAGGTAAACTGGCTTTGTGCTCGTTCTCTACAAGAAATTTAAGCAATGCAATGGTGTCTGTTTTACAGGCCTGTTCTGATAGACTACACATCATCAAATCATCAACATATTGCAATAAAGCTGAGCCAGTTGGCAAATGTAAGCCTTGTAAGTTCTCCTGTAGTGCGGCGTGAAATACACCTGGACTCTCTCAATATCCCTGGGGACAGCGAGTCCATGTGTAAATATTGGGCTGCTCACTGGTGAGTCCTCACATGGATCGATTACACCCGCTTGCAGTAATGACCTAAAAAACGGTTTGATGCTCTGCATGGCCTCTTGTTTGAGGGGATATTGTTTCAGACATGGTCTGTAATCTGATTTTGGAGGAACAACTAGTAGTTTTATGTTTTCCATCAATCCCACATCATATTTTTGTTTGTCCCATAATCATGATGGGATCTCTGCCAATTCAGGAATGCTTTGTGGGTCTGTCATGACAGATTAAAGTAAAGTTTCACCCGGGATTTACCGTCTTCCACTAAGTTAATACAGTGCGGTATACATTACCACTCTCGCTGTATTCTGTCCAGGGCTCCCCTTCAACCGGTTTGAAATCTCTCAGATGTAGCCGCCCCAGCCACGGGCCCAAATCCTGCCATTTCCATCGTACTGGTGTTGCGAGTGACACATGAGGAGTTTCTCCAGTGAACAGCTTTTTCCTGCATTGGAGAGAGTGAGACAGACATAGCAGCAGCATCCTCTGTCCAATACACATGTATTAGGTTTAACCTTTATGGTGTCATCATGTCTATATACCACTTCTTCCCATAACTGCTGTGTGGCCCTGAACTCACATGTGATGTGCAATGGAGTGAATCAGACAATGGGGATGCTCCCATGTTAGCTGGACGTGTGAGTCCACTGTGCAGGTCAAAAGAAGCTGTAAGTCTCTGCAAGTATGCGCTGACAGTGTTATTAGGGCCTTGCGTAATGGAGGAAATGGCAGTTGGATTCATTCTTACTCAAGAAGGAGTTTTCGTAACATGGATTAAATTGTTCCGGAGCTGTCATTGTTACGGCTGGTATAATTTACATCTTTCAGTCGTCTCATCACCTCCACTGTGAACACAGTACTCATCTTGTGGAAATCATTTTTGAGTTGTCTCTGCAAGATTCGGGACGATATTCTCTGACAAACCTCTGCATCTCACTTTCCCACTTTTGTACATTTTCTTTTGGATCAGACATGACCCATGGCTTCAATTATATCTTGATCTGGCCATGGTCTGAATACCAGCATTGGGCCTTGTCCACCAGCCACTTGTACCATAGGGAAAGTACCAGTCACTTGTTTACCAGTCATCATGCTTCTTGTCTGCATCTTACTTCCTGTGGTGGAATCAGGGTGTGGTCCACCTACAGCACCTCTCTCGTGCGGCTCATCATCGCTTGCGTTTCCTTCCGCTTGGCGAGTTGGTTGAGGAGATGGGGGGACTGAGAACAGTCCTCTTACATTATTGTATTGTTACTCTTGTGTTTTCTGATTCTAATACAATCACTTTCCCACATCTGCCTGATAGTCATTGTCACTTCCTTACTGTATTTTTAATCACAACTTCTGATGTTTATACATCAATTTGTGTTTTTTGATTATGTGTGTTACTTTTGGCTCCTTAAATCATTTTTCGATTTAACCTCCATCTTCTTGTGCTGTTGTTCATCCCTTTGTGGATGTGTCTTCGTTGTAACTGACAACCGACACCTGGTGCTATAATATTTTGTGTGCAGAACTGATTCTGCACATTGCTGCACATTTCCTACTGTGAAACAGGTTGTTGGGCCCTCCCTCTGTGGTTTATGGTTCAACAAGTGTGATGTTGACTTCCGTTGATCTGCATTTTGTATTTTGTTTTGCCTCAAAAACGACTTAGGTGGGCGGCCGCATATTGACATTAATATCTCGACAAGTATTGTTCCTCACCTCACCAAATGTTGTAGTAGGAAAGAAAAACACATTCTCTGCATGGTAGAGTCATTAAAGCCTGTACTGTATGCCATTGTGTTTTTTAAGGCCCTAGGATTGGAAATAAAAAAGTGTTAAATTCCCAAGTGTTTTTGAAGGAAGGCTACTAACCTACATTTTTCCACCAATATGCTATAAATATTTTTTCCTGAGAATGCAACGTATATACACTACCGTTCAAAAGTTTGGGGTCACTTAGAAATTTCCTTATTTTTCAAAGAAAAGCACTGTTTTTTTCAATGAAGATAACATTAAATTAATCAGAAATACACTCTATACATTGTTAATGTGGTAAATGACTATTCTAGGTGGAAACGTCTGGTTTTTAATGAAATATCTACATAGGTGTATAGAGGCCCATTTCCAGCAACTATCACTCCAGTGTTCTAATGGTACATTGTGTTTGCTAATCGCCTTAGAAGACTAATGGATGATTAGAAAACCCTCGAAAACCCTTGTGCAATGATTTTAGCACAGCTGAAAACTGTTTTGCTGGTGAGAGAAGCTATAAAACTGGCCTTCCTTTGAGCTAGTTGAGTATCTGGAGCATCACATTTGTGGGTTCGATTATACTCTCAAAATGGCCAGAAAAAGAGAACTTTCATGTGAAACTCGCCAGTCTATTCTTATTCTTAGAAATGAAGGCTATTCCATGCGAGAAATTGCGAAGAAACTGAAAATTTCCTACAACGGTGTGTACTACCTTCAGAGAACAGCACAAACGGGCTCTAACCAGAGTAGAAAGAGAAGTGGGAGGCCCCAGTGCACAACTCAGCAAGAAGACAAGTATATTAGAGTCTCTAGTTTGAGAAATAGACACCTCACAGGTCCTCAACTGGCAGCTTCTTTAAATGGTACCCGCAAAACACCAGTTTCAACGTCTACAGTGAAGAGGCGACTCCGGGATGCTGGCCTTCTAGGCAGAGTGGCAAAGAAAAAGCCATATCTGAGACTGGCCAATAAAAAGAAAAGATTGATATGGGCAAAAGAACACAGACATTGGACAGAGGAAGATTGGAAAAAAGTGTTATGGACAGACGAATCAAAGTTTGAGGTGTTTGGATCACACAGAAGAACATTTGTGAGACGCAGAACAGGTGAAAAGATGCTGGAAGAGTGCCTGACGCCATCTGTCAAGCATGGTGGAGGTAATGTGATGGTCTGGGGCTGCTTTGGTGCTGGTAAAGTGGGAGATTTGTACAAGGTAAAAGGGATTTTAAATAAGGAAGGCTATCACTCCATTTTGCAACGCCATGCCATACCCTGTGGACAGCGCTTGATTGGAGCCAATTTCCTCCTACAACAGGACAATGACCCAAAGCACACCTCCAAATTATGCAAGAACTATTTAGGGAAGAAGCAGGCAGCTGGTATGCTGTCTGTAATGGAGTGGCCAGCGCAGTCACCAGATCTCAACCCCATTGAGCTGTTGTGGGAGCAGCTTGACCGTATGGTACGCAAGAAGTGCCCATCAAGCCAATCCAACTTGTGGGAGGTGCTTCAGGAAGCGTGGGGTGAAATTTCTACAGATTACAAATTAACAGCTAGAATGCCAAAGGTCTGCAATGCTGTAATTGCTGCAAATGGAGCATTCTTTGACGAAAGCAAAGTTTGAAGAACAAAATTAATATTTCAAATAAAAATCATTATTTCTAACCTTGTCAATGTCTTGACTATATTTTCTATTCATTTTGCAACTCATTTGATAAATAAAAGTGTGAGTTTTCATGGAAAACACGAAATTGTCTGGGTGACCCCAAACTTTTGAACGGTAGTGTATCTTTGTCTTTCTTTATAACTTTGTGCCATTATTTGAAATCTCTATCACTAACTATCTTTTAGATTATTATAAATAAAACAAGATTGAGTGGAACATAAAAATATACCATAATAATGAATCCTTCTTAAAATAGATAAAGTTATGATACAGTATAAACTATTTCCTTTGTGAATTGAAACAATGTTTATTACGTCAGTAAATAAACTAAGTATAGAAAAATAAGTGCAAATATAAAAACAGAGACACTAACCTTCACCTCAGCTCAACATCTACAGTGAGTAACCTTTAAGATTAAGTGGTCTTCAATTAGTGTCAATTGTGAAAACAACAACAATCAAACGTGTGTATTCATTGGGCATAAATTACATCTCATCAATTCAGTTTGGGCTTTAAATTGTTAATGCTGATACATTGACAGTGGTGTTAAACAGTTTTTACCTGCCACACTACCAACAGGTTTAATTTGTGCATCTACGGCCTGAAACATGTGTGATCAGATCTGATAAGCTCTGTGTAGATCTGATTCTAATATTTGTAATGTACACAATATAACTCTTACTAAAAAATAAAAAAAATTTCCCAATTGGTTTTAATCCTCATTCCAGATGCGAAACACCTGCAAGAAGTTTCTTGGACTGATTGTCAGTGTCGGCGGGCTGATAGCTTTGTTTCGTACTTGGAGCCATGAAACCAGTTCAGGAGTCGACTTACAACCGAGACACGGGGGTTCAGTAAAGAAACTCCTCGCGGGACAAATTGAAGACATCAACAGTGGCTATGACGACATTGCCTTCCATATAAAAGAGCAAGTGGCACGGTGCGTTAATATTTGACTGTAATTCTGACTTAATTCTGTTTTTATATCATATTTTTTCCATCTTTATCAACTCACTGCTGTTTTCTCTCCGACACAGACAACTGGCTCAAAACTCATGTGTATGTCTGGCTGATAAGGAGACATTTCAACTGCCGTTCTCCAATCTGCTTTTCCCACGCGTGTGGGCCCACAAACTCGATACTGCGTTTTTAGAGTCCCATCCTGACCCTGAGGGTGTGAAGCGTCACAGAGCTCAAGAGTACAGCAAATCACAGAGCAGGTAAGGTTCAGTAGATGACAAATATACAGTAGTAAACCCTTTTGGGATCATGTTAACTGTCAGCTTGGCTTATATCTGCAAAAAAGAAGAGTTAGTCATGAAGAGTCAGGGACTAGTTTGATCTGCAATTTATCATCCACCACTGACATGGGATCTCAATACACTGACACTGTGATCTATTGAAAGGCCTTGCTCAAGTTGTGTCTGCAGTGTTCGCCTACTCACGTTATTTTTTAGCTGCACCCACATGTAAGCTGAGATAAGAAATTGGGTGGGGATGCATGGCAGATATCGTTCAAGGACGCAGTGCAGGCTTTCAAGTAACCTGGATACTGTGTCCGTCATGAAGTATTAACCACATTATCAGGCACTGTATTGACATTAAGCCAGCACTGTCCGTGTTCTCACTGCAGCTTAACACCAGTCCTTCCTCGTCTGCCATTAGTGTTATTTGCCATTCAAATGAATAAAGAAAGGTGCAAACATAAAGGATGATAATGAAAACCTCAAATCACCCTCTGTTGCATATCTTTGGTGCACAAACTGTAGATGCACTAGGGCCTGACCAATATTGATAATTTGGGGGGTTGATGCGGATAGTAGGGAGTAAATAATATCAGACGACGTGACGTATGTAAATATATCTGTAATTCTGCAATGATTTCTAAGTTGAAGTTATAACACCAAGTACAACAAAATATATAGAACATGAATCAAGAAAATAAACTATTTCTATACATACGATGCAAACATAAATGCACATCCTTTCTGCATGTTTTACTCTATAAATCAAAGCTCTTTTTAATTGTTTAATATCGGCAAACATAAATGCATCATATCGACTCTACAATCTGGGACTACATTTTTCTGTAAAACTTCAGCAAAAAATGTGTTAACTCGCAACTTCTCAGAGCCATATTTTGTCAGGTCAGTGATCCAAAACCTAAAGATATTTGAAAAAGAATTTCACAGAAAATTCTTCATAGGAAATCTAACAGCACTGTCCTATGTTCAGTGTGAGGTTTATCTTTGGTTGACAGTGAACGTTTTATCAGAGAAATCATTAGGTAACAAGGTGTACTGGAAAAATTAACTAAGTGTGGTTGAAACCTATTTTATAGTTGAAGAGTAACTTTTGCAGCCCTGTCTAAAGACTTTTATGACCTGAGCTGTTTTATGGTCTGAACTGTTTATGACCTGAAAACTGCCAGACCCTTTTGCCACTTATTTACCCTCCAAAGAACGGAATGTATGTCTGCTTATCTCCTTAGGAAACACATGTAAATCAGTTGTTTGTGTTTAGATTCCTCTCTCAACCTGCGCCTACAGAACCAGTCTTAACTGGTTCTGAGAGACAGCCTTAGTCCTCCTATATAGGATCCTTGCATTTGAGTGTCCTCCATCTTCACTCTGAGATCCTTGTGACTCTCTGTGTTGATCCTTTCTGCAGAAAGCCCCTATTAAAATACACGTGGATAACTTTGGTGTTTTCCAGCCTCTTGTATTTCCAGATTTCCATCACAATTGTCATTCGGGAACAACACCTAACCCCTGAATTTAAATACACCAGCTCATGCTAGTTTTGATTGAATGTGAATGATTACTTTTAGCTCAAGACTCTAATCATACAGTAAAGTCATATTAATGTGCACCTACCTCTCTGTCTGATATTTTCTTTAAGTAAAGGTCCTACAGCCCTGCAGACCTACCTATTGTAGCCAAGGCCAACAGTCCTCTTCAGTATCCTACCCAGGGTGTGGAGGTGCGACCCCTTAAAACAATCATCGTTCCTGGTAACAGCATATTTAACACAACACATATCAAAGAAATATGTTGATTAAATGTCACCACATCACAAATTATTTAGTTAAATCACTAACAACCATCCTGTGTTTATATCTGATAACAATTCCTCTTTTTCCATATAGGGTTGGGCCTTAAAGAGGAAACAAAATCAAAGCATACGGTAATTTCTTAATTTTAGGGATTTCATGTGGTTACATACATAAATATGTACGTTTTTCTTATATTTCTTTCACCCAAAATCATTTAACTTGTGTAACAGGTGTCTTTGACTGCAACTCTTGGGACTTTTGATGTTGCTGCTACAGTGGACAGTGTCTCTGTCAAAGGAGAAGGAGAGAAGCACATGATATTGTCGAGTCAGGATCTCTCCGCTCTGAACAAGCAGCTCCAGTTTGTCACATACACAAACACCGTTTTCCATCCAAAGACAGCAGATACAGGTGAAGTTATTACGTGAACACTAGTCTAAAAGATAGAATGTCATTTGTAAATATTTGTAAATTCTGAGTTTCATCTTATGCACAGTGTAACACACAACATTCTTTTGGAGTTCATGTGCTTATCTGTATGCTACACTGCATTTGAATGCGATCACATCATTTGTATGTGATGGATGGTAAATACCATGGCTCACTGTCTGTGGCATTTCAGGTATACAAAGGGAAAAGCATGCAGGCAAAACCAGGTTAGATTTGACAGATCAACTGCTCTAAAAATGTAAAACACCATGTAAAACTGGAACAGGAAGGAAGCCATTTTTTGCGTGTTGTTAGAAGCTAACATGCTGCTGCCTAAGTCACAATTACAGGGATGGTACGGTGGCTCTGAGAGGTCAATGCACTGCAACTTAAGAGAACACTACACATCACAGGATTTGACAAAACATCTTCATCGATTTGACAACACATGCACTGCAACTTGAAACACGCTGCAAACAACCAGCCTGAGGAATAGCCAACATAAGTCATGAGTCACCATGGCAACAACAGGCATGTCTGTGTGTTTGAATTATTTGGTTGTGTCGCGAGTATTTGGTTGTTTGCAAGTATTTGGTTGTGTCGTGAGCATTTGGTTGTGTTGTGAGTATTTTGTTGTGTTGCGATTATTTGGTTGTGTAGTGAATATGTGGTTGTGTTGTAAGTATTTGGTGGTCTTGAAAGTATTTGGTTGTGTTAAGAGTATTAGGTTGTGTTGCAAGTATTTGGTTGTGTTGTACTTGGTTGTGTCACAAGTATTTTGTTGTGTTGTGAGTATTTTGTTGTGTTATGAGTATTTGTGCGAGTATTTGGTTGTTTTGCTAGTATTAGTTTGTGTTGGGAGTATTTCGTTGCGAGTATTTGCAGCGCATGTGTTGTGAAACTGATGAAGATGTTTTCCCCATTTGCATGTGTTTTGTTAAGTTGCAGTGTGTTGGACTCTGTGTTACCATAGAAGAAGCATAAGCTCACTCATGATAGATGCATTGACTCCTGGGTGGATGTGGGAATACTCATAAACCAAAGTCCCTATGTAGGAGAAAGTGACTAAATCAGTAGATAATTAGTTTATAATTTTAATGAGAAAAGGTTCAAGGGTTCTCTGAAATGTAGACGAGGAGTCCATAGTGGCTTCTTTTCCTGCGTGTTGCCTGACTTTTAAAACCAGAACAATGTCTGTATAAAGTCTGTGGCTAAATTCTCTCTGACGCCCTCAGCACAGTTAGTGCATTGCTGCCCCCCACTGCTGTAGTTATGCCATTGCTACTTTAGATCTGTGAGGGTTTTTTCAGGCAAAGGTACATTTTAAAGTCCTACCATGCGGGTTTATTTATACCCAAGACTTGTCTGTACCGATTATACCATCCAATCCTGAAATCATATATTTTCGTGTAACGTTTTACTATTATCTTCAAATACAGAGGTGCTGCATAATTAGACATCTCCCCACAGGGCAACAGGATTGGGACGAGTGTGCAAACTGGAAACCGTGCAACCTCATGACCACTGCTTCTTTGGTTATTATCGGTCAGAAGAGGCTGTGTTTTGTTGTCATGTGTTTACAGCTCAGTGTTCTTGATTCATATCTGGGTGGGGGGGGGGGGGGGATGCTGTTGATATGTGAAGATGACTTTAAGCAGCAATAGTGTCACGGTGTAATTCAATGACACAGTAAATACACAGTGGTATTTTTTAGATATGCTCCACTCAAATAAGAAAAAGTATCACAGTTGTTATTTTGCTCTGCAGTTGAGTTTGCGAATGAGGGTCACCGCTCATTTTTCACCATCAAAGTCGGACATGGCTCCATCCCCAGACTTTACAACACTGGAAACCAAAAAGGTTTGTGATCAGTTTTATTTGATGGAAAGTGTTTGAATGCCACATTGCAACATATTTATTTATGTATTTTTGATTGTTTGTTTGTTTGTTTGTTTCCACTCAGAGTACAATATTAGTGCACTTGTCACCATCGCCTGCAAGACCTTCATACGCTATGACAAACTCAAAGATCTCATCGACAGCATACGTCAGTATTATCCCACCGTCACCATAGTGATAGCAGATGATTCTGAACACCCTGAGCCAGTGACTGGGCCTCACATTGAACATTACATCATGCCATTTGGAAAGGTAAAGAAGTTTGAAGTGTGTCTCTAGTATCATCAGTCAGGTCCTGTTTCTATGGGTGATTAATACATCAGCTAAATGTGAGTATTATTTCATCTTATGTCCAGACTCATGCAATTTTAGAAATCTGCTCTGCATTGGTAGCAACCCTTCCATCCATTTTCTGGCACCCAGAGTTGGGTCATGGTGGCAGGCGGGTCGTTCAGACACCCTTCTCCTTGCCAACGATTTCAAGTTGTTCCAGGAGGAGTGTTCTTTCCATCACCTCATGATATCCCCACACAGAATCAGTACTTCCTCCTCCACAGCTTGTTTCCCCTGCCTGAATCCTCTCTATAGCCCTCCCAAACTCCTCACACACCTGGATGTTTTGCCCTCCAGTACCAATCTACTTGTACTAACATAAGATAAGATCTGTAACATAGTGTTTTGCATCATTGCTTTACTGTATTCTCACGAATATATTGACAATAGATCCATCAGCCATAGTAGTACTGGCGACTGAGAGCAAATCACAAAGCATCAGTGGCTTATCAAAAAATCCATAAAGTTATTACTGACCTTGGCAGGCAGGCAGAACTGCAGGAACACCTGTAGTTTCTGCTTTCGGTGTGGAAGCTCTAAGGAGAGGTGTTCAGTGCTCAGTAGCCATCCACTGCCTCCTCTGTGTACCTGGCATTCAGGATGTGCATGAAAAGTGTCCTGTGTGTTGGTATGTTTGTGGGCTGGAACTCTGATCATTGAGATTTAAGAATTGTTAAATCACAAACATATTCACACACATTTATGAGACTCGAGCTCACCTGAGATCTCTTATATTTGCTGAGTGATTGTGATTATAAAACAGTTCAGTTAATGTGTTGTGGCCTTCGTTCATCCATTGTATACAGGGTTGGTTTGCAGGAAGAAACCTGGCAGTGTCTCAAGTGATAACCAAGTATGTTCTGTGGGTGGATGATGACTTCATCTTCAGTGCAAACACTAAGTTGGAGAAGATGGTGGACATCCTGGAGAAGACCTCGCTAGATCTGGTGAGATTCATCCCCAGATACAATAGAGTGTATCTGCTGAGTTAAATAATGCTCCCAAGAGGATGAAGAGTGTGCTTCTGTCCATTGTGCCCATAATGCTAAAGCAAGGCTCTTTCCAGCTGTAGTTCACTTCTCCCTAATTTGGCAGGAATAGGGAAATGCTAAACTTTTATTGGTGCCAGTTTTTCCCTTGTCATCGCCTTTCCTCTTTCGCTCAAACATTTGCATGAAGTAAATTAAACGATGTCAGGTAACAACAACATTTCCTTTTTTAGCCCTAAAAACTAATTTGCCATTTCTGGAGATCTATGAAGAAAAACAGACACGTACATAGATGCTGCAATGGCAACTTCTGTTGACATGACAACATGATGTCCAAACCTCTGTTTTGAAATGGCAATAACGCAGTCAAAATTAGGGAGGTGTACTTTTCTTTTTCCCCATCTGTATTATACAGTGTAAACTTTATATCTTATTTCTTGTTTGCAAGTATCCACAGTCCTAACATTGCCACGTAACGACTGTAGGTTGGTGGTGCAGTGAGAGAGGTGACAGGCTACACTGCAACATACCGTCACACCATCTCAGTGGAGGAAGGAGGAGAGGAGGGCGACTGTTTACACATCAGAAATGGCTACCACCATGTAATCGAGGAATTTCCCAACTGCGTGGTTGCTGATGCTGTCATCAACTTCTTCATGGGCCGGACATACAAGGTGCAGCAGGTGGGCTTCAACCCCCGCATGTCACGGCAGGCTCATCTGGGTGAGTCTATCTGTATGTAGCTGCCGAGTTGCCTCAGTTAAAAGCCAGAAAAACTAAACCTTCTTTTGATGCTGCAGAGTTCTTCATTGACGCTCTGGGCTCCCTCCACATCGCCTCCTGCAGCGACGTCATTGTGAACCATGCATCTAAGATCAAATTACCCTGGGGTGAAACGGACGATCAAAAGGCCTACAACAAGTTCCGTTACTCCAATGTTGAAAGCAACATTCATAATGAAGACTTCTACTTCAAGAACAGGTTTCAGTGCCAGACTAGTAACTGAAACTGAGTCAAGGGTACAAACAAACACAACTGCAGCAACTATATTACACAAATTCAGTCTTTCCTTAAATATATATATATATATATATATGTACTTAAATTGTATGGCTTTTTAAACTGTATAGTTGTATATAAGTGTAGGAATGTATCTTATAAAATGTGTATATATACATTTGGTACTGTGGTGTGCGTGTGTGTGCGCGTGCAAAATGACCAATATCGCAGTTTGGATCTTCACCAAACTCTGTGAGAATACCACTTGGGAGGGTATCTACAGATGATTAACCTACAGAGCTAACAGTTAAGGTCAAGGTGATCAGAGATATGGTCCAAAAAATATGTTCCAAGATATCTACGCAAATAATGAGGCTAGAGAGACTAAAGCTTATATTGATCAGAAAAATAATGAAACGCACAGTAGAGGTATGATTGAAATATTAGACACAACCTAAAAACTATATGGTAAATGGTCCTGTATTTATATAGTGCTTTTATAGTCAACTACTCAAGGAGCTTTACACGAACATTCAAACCACAATGACAACCAACGTCCGTTGAGGTTTATTCAGCTCATACAGGCAATGCATTAGACCACACAGATGATGAAATATCAGAGGAAACACTAACATTGACAGTCTGAGCAATGTGTTGGGCCACTATGAGACAACACAACAGCACTTCAGTGCACGTCTACTGGAGGATAAACACCAAACATCCAAAAGATATCTCCTCATTTTCTTGGTTTGACGGAGCGTTGTCTAACACGTTGGTCCAAAATCCTCCAGCTATATTCACTTGGGTTGAGATCTGGTCACAAGCAAAGGTCAAAGAATATGATTCACTTACTCAAACCCTTCATTGACACCTCAAACCCCGTGGGTGGGCCACTGTCATCCTGTTTCCTCACTTATTATAAGGATTTTCCAGTAATGTAATGCCTGTTTGTGTATTTCAATTTGTATTATGTAAATTCTGCCTATGTCGGGTTGTTAACTGTAAGCTTTTATCCACTCCCCGGTTGTTGTTTTGCTGCGTTCATGAATTCATTTGTACATATTTGAACATAAGAATTCATACAAACATTAGCACTGATCCAGTAAGGATCAGTGCTAAGGGTTTTCGGTGCTGGAACATTCGTGAATCATTTATTTAAGATCATCATGCTGCTTTGTCAACGTGGTAGTGTGTGAATTGTTCACCTGTTTGCAAATGTATAAGTAAATTTAATATTTAATTTGATATATAAAAGAATGTTGTCTTAATCCAGACACTGTAACTTTGAATAAGCCTCCCTGTTTGCAGCTTTGATTGAAAACTTTGCACTGACAACAATGAAAATATTCAAGGCGTTCAGATGAGAATTCAGCTGAGCATACCTAGATATTGATGTTTTTGAATGTATCGTGACTTACTGTAAGCGCTAAAGGGACATAGTGTTGGAACATGTCTTGTTCGGCAAGTCAAATGATTTTTGAGTTTGTCTTTATTATGATGTACAAATGAGTAATTTAACTTTTAAGCTGTGCTTGAGATTATTTTTGTACTTTTCTGTTTGAATAATTAAAGCGAGGAAATAATAAAGCTCATCGTGCAAATGACTTTGTGTCCGACAAAAGTGGGCGGGAAATACAACGGCTCATTACGTTTAATAAACGGTGTTGATGCACCTCAGAAAAGACGACCATGACACAGGTAAACATTCATATCAGAAAAATGTATATGTGTGTGCACGGAATTAAATTTCCACTTTTCCGCAGAAATCTTGAGGAACTAGTCCGGACAGTATATGAGCATAATAGTACTCTCCATAGGCAAGATTATCTAAAGCATCATCAACATCATCATCATCACAGTCATCTTGTCTCTTTGCTGCAACTCTGGACAAGTACAGGATGGTGATAGACTGATATTGACTATTGATAAAATATTGCATTCAAAATGTTAATGAGCTTAGTATAATGATGTATGCACATCTCTATCTAAATAATAACCATCAAGTATTCTGTTGAACCCCTGTGTAAAGAGTATCTTATGTTTGAAGATGTTTTACATGGCTCAAAGGCCTGGTGGCGCTGACGGCTGCTCAAATATTATTTCTGAGATCCAAAAATATTAGTAGTTCAAACAATCTCCAACCCAAGCAACAATAGTGAATGTATGATTGCACATTGTTGAATTAAATATCTGATGATGTTGGTATTGTTGTTCCAGTACTGGACTAAAGTATCTGAGTATTGAGGATTTGAGTTTGTTACTTTGGTGACAGTCATGTGACCTCAGGGTAAAGGACTTGCCATTCCATCATTTCACCACAAGATGGAAACAAAAGACCAAACAAAAATATCTCTAGCTGAATTACTTCCTGTACTGGTACCTAAAGGTTGTTACCTAAATTAGTACTGGTAGGAGGAGATGGAGAAGTAGAGGTGTAGTCATAGTAGTTGTAGTCATTTAAAAACTACTAATGAGCAGTGTTAACAGGAAGAATGTCTGCCTCCACCATATCTTGTTGTTGCTTTTATTCATTCAAATAACAGAAACAGCTTGATGTCGTAACCTCTTTTGAAAACAGTGTTCCTCTATAGTCCTCTCTTTTTGTCTGATGTCACAGACACTGTGAAAGAAGCATTATTTCTTTCCTTTCATTTGAATATGTTAATTTCTCCATTTTTAACAACCTTGTATGTGAACACATTTTCATAGGTAAATCAAAGCTTGTCATTAGATTGCTGACCTCCTTGGAGTCGTTTGTGTGTGTGTGTGTGTGTGTGTGTGTGTGTGTGTGTGTGCGTGTACGTGTACGTGTGTGTATGTGTACGTGTGTGTGTACGTGTGTGTGTACGTGTGGTGTGTGTACGTGTGTGTGTGTACGTGTGTGTTAGTAGGTCTGCCGGTAGAATCTGGCGTGGTAAACATTTGGCCAGAGCCTTGTATACCATGTTCTAATTGAAGTGGACTACTTCCTGCCAATTAGTGAAACACTCCTTGAGCTTTAAAGGGAAAACCCAAAGGGTGCAGTGTCTAGAGGCCTCTTTGAAATATGGAAAAATAATAATAACTTGGCTATCCAACATCAAGCAGGGAAATAATTAGTTTTTTTTGTCCTGGTTTAGAGCTCACACTACATATAGTTTTATCAGGTCAAGGTAGCAGGTCTCGTATGAGGCGCAGCGGAGGGGAAAAGCTGTATTTGTTGAACAGCAGAGGGCAGCATAGTGGTAAAACATATCTTCAATGTGATGTGACGACATGTACATCTGGAAAAAGATTCATGTTGCATGCTGAACAAAGCAGAAAGCTCCGGGACAGATGACCTGGTCTTAATTCCCCAATTTCATTCCTTTCTGTTGCACATATCCCCTCCGTCTTTGTTGTCGTATGAATCCTGTATTTCTCTTCTTTCATTAAGTCTCGGTGCAGATTCGCAGGTAAGCGGCACTCCACCAAATACAAAGACTGCTCTTCTTCTCTCCCCAATATCTGTTCAGACTGGCATGCTTCACATTCCACACCATCTTTCCTCCTCAAATGTATCCATATTTAATAACCACGCTCGCCCAAACATTGATGTAGACACCTATAACCCAATTTCCTTTGATATTTAATCAATTTTGTTTGTAATCACTGCAAATTCTTCTTTGGGGAGACAGTTATTGTCAAAACAGCCCCTGCTTGTCACAGTTGCTGATAAATGTAGTATTTTGTGCAGCCTCTGTGGCGTTAAAAGCCAGAATGGTTTGAAGGCTGTATGGGATGTCGTTTAATGTACATATTTGCATATTCCAGCACATATTTATTTTAAAAAAAAACAAGATATAAATATACAAAGTATTTAAACAACATATTCAGTGCACTTTATGTATAATTATCCATATTGCAAAAGACAAACAGAAACTAAATAAATATCTCTATGGTAATGTTCCAGCATATATGACAATAAAAAACACGCAAAAATTACACACAACTGATATCTGTCACATACAAGTAAAAAACATTCGAATTTTTCAGATGTGTTTATACTGAATATATGATTGTATGTTGTTGTTTCTGCGGCATTGACAGCTTTCCGAATGTGTGGCGGATCAAAGTGTGACACGGTGGAGTCTTATGGAAACTAGTTAACACTGTAATATAATTCAAATTTGAATTCATGACATAGTGCTACAACAGGCTACTGCTTCTTTGAAACACTGGTGTACAATACAATCTGAACCACATGCTGGAGTGCTCCGACACAGCTGAGAGTCTCAGCAGGGAAAACCAGTGACGAAGTCCTGACGCCCTCCGCCATTTTAGTCCCAGACCGTTGGTTAAAAGAAGGATGGTTCATCCACGTCCTCATACCCAAACAGTTGTGGTGTTCTCTGGAGGTTTTTCCTACAGTAAACAACGGCAACATCATGATTCGTTTGCAACGATCTAAGCAAATAAAAGTATATTGTACATTTGTGAAAATGTCTGCTTTCTATCTTACCCTCTGCTGCTGAATATACATCACAGCGTCGTGAACGGTGACGAAAATATGTTGAGGATTCATGTGGTTCATTAGACCGCTGGATGTTAGGATCTTTAAGACACTCTCTAAAAGGAACAGAAATCCCCGATCAACGCTCAATCATGTCATGCAGGTGAAGTTTGACAAATGTATTCTGTGTATAAATATCACCCTTACCATTGCAGTTGGCCAAATACACATGTACTCCAACCTTCTGGCATTCGGTGCACATCTGCAAAGGCAACCAATCGTGTAGACACAGTGAAAAAAAGTGATGGAGAAAAGCCTATACAGTGAAGTTGACACCATGTCGTGCTCTATCCGCCTCACCTGTGTGAAGAGTCTTGCTCCAGCAACATCAACGAATATCACGCTGCTGCAATCGATTAACACTGCCTGGACGTCACTCTCCGGCGTTTCTGCAGGACAAAACATAAATTCTAGCTTTCCTTGAAATTATCTGCAGCACAGGAGCAATCACAAGAAAATACAGCTGATCGAAGAAAAATGCAGAATTAGAAATGTGTGTATATACAGTGACCGTATTTATTTAGTTTCATTATTACTAACCTGATTTAAAGAAGTCGTTTTCTGAGGAAAATGATGTGTTCGCGATGCCTCTTTCCTGTGGAGGAGGAGGGAGAACAATAAGACATTTTTAATTCAATTACATTTCACAGTGTGTTTGGCCTGAGCTCTGGCAGTGATTACAGTAGCGTACCACGGTGTTGATGGCCTCTCTCTCCCGTTTCTCCAGGGCTTTCTTGGCCTTCTCCCAGCTGCGGATCTTCTCTGGCGTCAGGCCCAGCAACCTGCTCATCTCCTCCCTGAAGAAGCTACGGTTGCCATAGTAAATCGGCCCGTTGTAAGTGAGGATCTTCACTCCAGGCACCTCGTAGCACTGCAAAGAAACCAGCACGATCTCATGATCTACTTTCAAGATCTGCCCTGCATTCCCTCTGAAATTATGAACATCACATTTTGGTTGAATAAGAAATAAGAAATTCATGGGGCCCTCCAAAATTACAGTAAATGTTCGCAAACTGTCTTGAAGTGGAGGGTTTACTTGCTCATACTGGAGCAGCAGGAGTATCTTCTCACCTTGCTGTGTTTCTCCAGAGGTCTGTAAATTTCTGTGTTGCTGGCTCGGCCAAGAACTGAACAACCAGCCCTGTGGAATCATGGGTAACACATTGTGAAACGTGATCTACTTAGACTGACAGACATGAAGTGGTGTGTCTCTACAAAAAAATTAAGATAAATGTCCTTTACTAGAGGAGGACTTGCATCCTTGTCCCTGTGGGGTTTTAATGTCTCAATAGCAGATGCAGAGGAGTGTGCTGTCAGTTAAGGTCTCATGTCTCTTAGATATACACCAGTTTGGCAAAGGTACTAGCTGGGCTGTAACTTAATATTGACATTGTGCAGAGGGAATGGAACTGTACCTTTGTGTGCGACAGATGACAGTCATCATGGAGAAAACCACTCCGATGGCTAAACCAAGATCCACGTTTAGCACCACGACAGACAGCCATGTTACCAGCCAGACCATCTGCACGAAGACAGGACCGATAAAACATATCGTCACGTCAGGTTATAATAATTGCAAAAACAGCCGTCAGGGTGAAAAGAGGAGGATTGAAGGTGATTTATCTGATGTGCTTCCTGTGCTCATTGTCCCATAGCTGATTGATGTGTTTTCTCATTTACTAGAGTGGCATTTATTTCTAATAGCCTTGCAACTGTTTGGCAGTTACTGTTTGAATATACAGTGCATGCATCATCAGTTTGTGACCAGACTGCTCAGCTGATGCAAACTGTATAAAAACGGTGTAAATTCTATTAAATATTCCAGCTAAATTACCAGCAAATAGAATTTTTTCAAATTCAGTGAAGTTGATTTTCATGTGGCCGTCTGCCATTTTACAACTACGAATAACAGAGGGGAAAAGCTGCTGAAAGAAATATTGTTTCACTATAGATAGCATGAATTAAATACAGCTTTTTTTTTTTAAACTTGAACAGGATAACTAGATGATCTAGTATGTCAAGTTCGTATAAAAACCCAATAAACTGTGCCTTATGGATCAGTTGTTGACCAACTGCTTATTAGGGAGCTTATTAACCATCTTGCCTCCACTCTCTTGTGTTTTACTCCTATATGTGGACCACATGGCAGAAAACACTCATGTCTCTCTTGTAGTGCTGATAAATGGCCTTACGAAATCCATCTTGCTGATCCTCCACAGCTCAGGTAAGTCCTGGAACTGCAGAAACATCTGCCTGAGGCTGGTGACGTTGATGCATGCCAAGACTGCCTGAGCACAGAGAGATAAAGGATGTGGTGAGTGAACGTTCCCCCACTTGTCCTCTGTCCCATGTTTGTTAGAGACACAAACACATAAAATGCACCTTGGGTAGGAAGTAGAACAGAGGCCCAATCAGCAGCAGGACAATCAGAACGACCAGACTGGTGAACAGGCCGGAGAGCTGCAGGAAAACACACACACACACACACACACACACACACACACACACACACACACACACACACACACACACACACACACACACACACACACACACACGTATGAATATCTCAGTGTGACTATAAGCTTTGCTCCTCATTAGCTGCATTTTCTTTTGCAAAATAAAAGTTTGATTAATGAGCAATTTAAAAAAAAAATTAATACAAATTTAATATTAAGGTTTATATAATTTCAAGTGGACATTAAACTGTTTTATAGCTTATAAATATAAGGTACACTCAGATATTGATAATGATCGAACAATGAGCTATAGATGGGAAATCAGCATTTGTATTTCTCCATTTAGTGTTAAGATGAATTTGCTGATCACAATTAAATGTATAGGATTAATTGCTGCTGTGTCTATAGCGTCAGGTGATACAAGCATTTAAATATATTGTCTGTCCTTACTTTAAATGATCTTTCAATTGGTTTGGAACAACCGGGACATTCACATGACAGAATAATATGCACAGAAGCTACTGTAAATCATGTGCACTACCTGTGTGTATCCTCCAGCGCTCTCCAGAATGTTAGTGGTGGCCAGAGTGGCCGAGCTGGGGAAGCAGGTGAAAAACGAGGACACCGTGTTTGAGATGCCGTGAGCCAGCAGCTCCTGAAACCAAACACAGGTGCAACACAGAGAGTTAGCAGATTGCTGAGATTTCAACCAGCAGCTGTTTCTTCCCTTTCTCACACTTTACCTGGTTGGGTTGGATGGAGTATCCATGTTTATCAGCATAAATCATGGCCAGTGAAACCGACACGGCGTAACCAACAAATGTTATGGCTATTGTGTCTCCAGCAATATCAGGTAAAGTCTTTAAGGCAGGCATCCGTGGCTGTGGAAATCTGAGGATGAGAGAAACCAAAATCATTTAAAAGGTTAGTATTTCCTTATTTAATATCTCCTTATACATAATGCACAAATACAATACATCCTCATGCAATTAGTTTTGCAATAATATTCTGTCTGTGGTGAAAAGTGTATATTATGTACATATCCTCTGTTTTTTTATTCAATTTATTTTATTTTATTTCCTATTTTATTCCATTTCATACTTTCACATGTTTTCTTGTCTACTTCATATTCATTATCTGCTGCTGTAACAAGTGAATTTCACCCTTATCTTATCTTATCTTATCTTATCTGATAGTAGTTTAGTATTTTACAAATTGTAAATAAAAAACGTACCCAGCTGGGATGTGACCAACTATTTCGATGTTGTAAGATGAGTCCAGTGAGGAGGCGTAGGCCACAGCTGTAGCAACAATCACCTGAAGAGTGAAGAATAAAAACCTTATAATGTCTTCCTTGCATAGTGAATATCATCTACACATTCATACAGCCACTTGACCAACCGTGAGGATCTCCACAGGAATGGGTGTGCGCAGGCGGTGCCGGTAACGCATGTTGATCTCCTTAACTGGGATCAGGACGGCCAAACACACCATGGAGATGAGCAGCTCCGCCATGTTGGTGTGAGGCAGGTTCTCCATCACTGACGCTAACGTCTGAACACACAAGTTTGTGAGCTGTGAGAAAAACAGACCGCATGTTGGATCAGAGCATCGGGGCCTCGTTGTGAAGCGCTGCTTACCTTGAAGAGGGAGAAGGTCCCGGTGTGGCGAGGGAGCCGCAGGCCCAACATGCTTTGCAGCTGGGAGATGGTGACATGGAAGGCAGCAGCACTGGTGAAAGCCTTAACGATTGGCTCTGACAGATAGGTGGACAGGAAGCCCAGCTGAAGCCCACACATGCAGAGCTGTGACACAAGACATCAACGAAGCATCGTGAGCTGTGTCGGAGTGTGACTGTCTTTACAAACAGATAAATCTGACGTTCCCATTTGTATTATTATTTCATTTTGTGACTTCTGGACTTTGTGCGTCTGCCTTTACCATGATAATCCCTGAGAGGAGTGCTACGGCCGAGGCAACTCCGATCCTCTGGGCCTCGAAGTCAGACGCCTCAGACGAACTGGAGTTCAGTCCCAGAGGACTGGGAACCAGCTGCTCCACCACGGAGCCAGTCATCAGACTCACCACAGCAAAGGTACCTGAGAAAGGATCCATCATCTCAGTACCAGGGGGCTGACAGTCGGATTTCCAAATGCATGCATGAGATAATGTTTGTACATAAGGCAAAGCCATCACATAAGATTCTGTGTAAAACAATGTTTTTTATAAAGTAAACAACAGACGTTATGTGGGCATGAGTTATACCTGTAGACACATGGCGACCTGTGCCAAAAAACATATAGATGATCACAGGGAAGAAGGAGGTGTAGAGGCCGAATATTGGTGCCACTGACGTGAGTAAAGCAAATGCCATGCCTGTTCAGTGAGGGACATTTAAAAGAATAGTTAACAATAAACAAACAAATGATTCACTTCATCAATGTTCATAACTTCAATCTGTTAATTGGAGACAGGACAATAAATGAAGAAAAGAGAAAGCTTTTAAGTATTTATCTTCACTGTTAATGTTAATTTTATGGTCATAGTTGTACTTCATTACATATATTTCATTTCTATATGTGAAGTCCAGTTACAATGTATATATTCTGCTCACATTCTATTCTATTCTATATAGATTTTTATATTTCCTTTTGTTTATATTTGCATGTTTACTTATTTATTACGTTTGATCTTTACTCATGCAACACAAGAAATGTCCACATTGTGGGATTATAAAGGGATCTTACATATTGTTGTGATTATTATGATTATTATTATTATGATCATCACTATTGGTAATCTATTATTAATAATTATCATAATAACTATACAATATTTGCTAAATTGATTCCGAAATTAAATCGTTTTACAATTATACAGTAACACAATATTTTGATGATATTTAATTTAGTAACTCATTAATTAATTATTTACTGAATTCATTGATTTTTCAATGCTGTATGTAGTGGTTGACTCACCCTGCGGGATGTGAAGAATCCCCACAGTCAGTCCGGCCACAGTATCTCCTAAGATCCACTTCCTGAGCCTGTAGGTCGGCAGCCACCTGAATATGGGGACTCTCTCCCTCAGCAGGTGGAGCCAGGCCCGCCTCGAGCACCTGCACCTGTCGGCCAGCTTCTCCCGGAGCCGCATGCTTCCCCCCGCGCTGTCCTCGGAGCCGTAGGCCTGCTGGAAGCGGTCCTCCGTGTAGATGTTCCTGTACACGGCCACCGACGCGCTCATCGTGTCCCTGCTGAGGTGGAGACTCATGCTGTGGAGTCAGTGGAGTCTGTGATTATACATATATAGCAAACTCAGCCGTGACCTCAGGATCCATTGTGTTTTCCTGTCAGACCCTCAGCAGCCAATGACGTGGCTCGGAGCTTTAACTTTCTTTTTTTTTTGTTACAGTGTTGAACAACTTTTTTTTCTCCACATCTTGGTCCTGCCTCACAACATCAAGGTGTGCTGGCCCTTTTTTTTGTACTATGAATCCTCTGGGTCCTACTGCTAAGAGTGTTTTTGTTTTTTTCAGAAAGTAAAACTGCAGACCCTTCAGACACACAATCTGCTTTTCCTACACTCACACCCCCTCCTCCACCAACACACACCATCCTTTGCCCTGCACACACCCCTGTCCTCCCTTATCTCCAGCCTCCTGAGAGCTGTGCGGGAGGTACAAGCTCAGAAGAGGCACAGTTGACTTACACAATGTAAAGCACTGTGAAACGCCCACAGGGATCAAAGTGATATTGTTGCTGGAGATGAGGTGTAACCTCAAACCACAGGTCTGTTAGCAAGGAGTTCATTTCCGAGAAGGATGGATGTCTGTAATGGGTAGGGGAGTTTAAACTGTGGGGCCGTAAGAAAAAGGGGTCCGGTACCCGTGAGGCCACCTGTGAAACCCAATCACACATGGCAGCCTGGTTCATGGATCAAACTGCACATTGACTCTGATCACAGATCTCGTGGGATGAGTGAGATGTTGTTCTTTGTCTTGCAGGAGCGAATACAAAGGAGCTTTGGATGATTATAATATAAAATAGATCAATCTGGATCTATGTGTTTACTGCTATTAATATAATGTTTATAAAATGTATCTAGAAATCACCATTAGATCTGATCAAAATAGAGATGTTCTCATATGTTTGAGTGAGCATGAGGCAGAGGGTAATTGGGAAACAAAGAAAATGGAGAATTTATTTTTGATTTATGACCTGATATTGGTTCTTTGAATGAACCTCTCCCATCTCATGAGTGACCCTCCCCGTCCCATGAAGCTACGTGAGGCAGTGCAGGCAATGCCACCATTTCCTATTGTTGCGCAGGACAACACCCAAGGATTTGAGCTTGAATGGGCCGAGACCTTGGGCAGAAGGATGGAACGTTTGAAGCTCGAAATACAAAATAAACCTCGCTACACATCAAACAAAGATGACGTAGCATTGGATTGCACAATTGTATCTGTTAAGATGTTTAACCTTTGTTGTAATTCAAGGATACAGTGTATTTTACTGGCATCGTCAACTTCACTCCACACAGTGACAATGTGAAGTATATAAAACGAATAATATGGCCTAAAACTTTATATTTATACTTAAACTGGAAATATTCTCCTTGAGGCTACACATATAGGAGAATATGCATTGATGTCACATTGAAGTCAACTGGTTAGATAAACAGGTCCACACAGCGTGCTGCTGACATTTAGGAGGTGTGCATGTCAGCTCCTACGCAGCCTTCTGCGACCTATGGTTACCCATGATACCCTTCTCTGCATAGACTGGACTGTGTATAAATATGAACGACACGTCTCTACGAACAATGCATTCATGTACATTTGGGGCCAGAGGGGATGGAGCCCAGGTAGTGAGGTCGCACCGATACACATACTCGACCAATCACGGGTCAGTCTCAGCTGTGAGTCATGATGTTTTTATAGCACCCAATAACTAATCTTAAACTTACTGGAAAACATGAACTTGAACATACATCAGAGTGATATGAACTTCCTAAAAATGACGGAAACCATCTTTCAGAAAAATATATTTGATGAGTATTTTGACTTTTTTTCATTCTATCCATGTCCCAGCCATTAACACGGTGGAGCCGGGATCTATATTTCAGCCAGATACTTAAAAGAGCTAAAAATTAATGGATATGAACTCATCATTTAGATTTTTGTCACTTTCTCAGTGCAGATGAAGTCATAATTAGCAATGGAGGTTTAGTAATCAGCGACAATAGGAGACAGGTCAAACGATTAAAATCGTGATAAACGTCTCAATTTCTTTCTAATGACGAGTCTTGATTCTAAATGTAACAAATTTCCCTCCATACTGTTGTGTTTCCATGCAGGAGAAAACATTGCTGACGATGTATATGAAGCCAAACAGTTAATAGGTGAAAGGTCCAGGGTGAGATTTGCCCGACCTCTAATAAGCTAAATGAAATAAACAGGCACGCGGCATTGTTTTTGTTCCAGTGTCATATTCCTAGAATTTCTGTGTCTCTGGTGGAGAGGAGACACAGTGATATAAGGAATTTCCTTTAAATGCCAGGAATGTGTTGCCATTGTGTTGATCAGCTCCTGAGGATTTATGAACATACCGACGGCCTGGTGTGTCTGCGGGCTGTTTAAACAAGATATTAATCAGTGGTAAAAGGAACAATGTGCTGAATGGAAAAGGATATGGAGTGTTAACCCCGAACCAGACACGAAAACCCTTCTGCCCCATCAAAACACGGGCAGCACTTTATGAATTTCAAACAATGACAATGTGAATACCTGAGTGGCACAACAAGACACAAAGTACACAGGCTGAGCCATTCATACAGCGCAGCGTGCATTCAATTAGCCCAGCAGCACCAACAAACAGGGTCTCAACACCTTTTTCGTGTGCACAAGATGTGTCAAGTGATACCACCTGTTTTTTTTCACACAAACATGCATGTTTTAAATGTGAAGTCACAGGTTGTAATGGCTGAAGTCAGATGAAAAGGAACAATCATCTGTTACTCTGTGGTATGTGTTTCCATTTGTGTTTCGTGGCGTGTTGTCGCGCTTTGTCGACAACTCTAGTTGTGTTTCGCCGCGTAAACCTAGTGATCCCGCTTTGCTTGTTGCATTAGCATTAATCAAATTATAAAAATATCTCTCCCGCCCTGTCTCCTTCATGCTGAGTGTGTGTCGTGATCTTACAGGGTCTTTGTTTTACTCTGGACCAGGGAGAGGCTCCAGTCATTTTTGTGGCCTATAGTTCCTGCTATTGTTCTTTATCTGCTTTATGGGATGCTTGTCCCGACCCCCCACAGCACGCTGCTTTGGAAATGACCTTGTCTATGAGGCTGGCTGCTGGCAGCCAACCCTCTCCTTGTATCCCTGTCTCCTTACCTCTCCCATCCCTTTCCGCCCGGTGCTCGTCTCCATCCATTAGAGCCTGTCCAGACCAGTTTACATTGTTTGACTTCATGAGTCGTGCCTCGGTGCAGAATTCTTCCTGTCGGTTCGAGAAGTCGTTGTGATTTGTCACTCACACCATACAAAGTTTCTGCTGGGGTTAAGAGCCGAGCACAACCCAGGAATTTGTCATTCGGGTTTGTATGTTTAACGAGATGAAAAGAATTATGTTGAGTGCACGAAAGTGTATTTTTTTACAGTGTCCTGTCAAGCACCATTATTTAGGCAATACAATGATCACACAATTCTTGCATTCTTTAACTTTTTATTCCTCTGCTAATACTTCTCTTTTTAACTGTGCCTGAAATAACAACACACTATAATCTAAATCGCTTTAGTCAAAGCTCTGTGGAGAATCTCCCTCCCATTATGTTAATATTGTTAATTCTCATACATTTGTTAAGTGTCACAGTTTCTCAATTCTCTCATATTCTCCAGCTGTGCTTTTAACTGTGCGTGAGTCCAGTAGGAGTGAGCCGCTGATTTTCCTCTCATTCTTGATGAACGCCTCCTGACCTCCACCACACCTACACTGGTCATGGCCATTTATCAACCATCTGGGTCATGCATCTCCTGGGCGGGTGAGGCAGCACACGCCTACATCAACAGGCTCCCCAAGGAACTGTGCTGACGCGTCCTCTCACAATTCCTCCACAATTAAGTTTTATGTTCTCATTGAGGCTACAACAAAGATGATGAGGACTTGACGACACAAACCGTTTTAATCTGGGTTGAGTGTGTAATCAAAATGCTGTTTCCATTTAAATGAGGTGTGGATATGTTACTGGTTACTGGTGAGGGGCCTATAATGTCACATTACTCTGCAATGGATATGCCGGGTATCCACACTACTCCAAAGTTTTAGAGCTGCTGGACTTTGAAACTCCGGCACAGCGTTTTTGTTTGGATGGGCAGAAACGAAGATGTTTAGAAACAATAATGTAGAGACTTACAACCGCCTGCCGATTGGGTCTTTTCGGTCGCAGCATTTGCTGATTCGTCAGACTCCTATCACATGACCCCCCCCTTCTGGAAGAAAAAAAACAGCATCAGCCTCGGCTACCATGTGTGGACAACATCAGTTACAAGCATTCCTGAGCCTGTTTTCGAGCAATCTGCGACAATTCCCGTTCCTGTGTTTGATGCGCTTGCCTTCCTGTTAACGTTGGCACTTCATACCTAATGTATATGAGTGGTCCCATAATATGCGTTTTCAGGCTTGCTAGTAGGATGTGATTAAAACTGATACGGAGCCGAAAACACTCATGTGGAACCATAGTAGAGCTGATGTACCCTCAAGACTGGGATCTCCTCTGCTCTTCCATGGCCGATCGCACCAAATTAGAGGATATGCAGCATGTCTGTCAACTGGAGAGAACAAAAGGTGAGACCTGGTTCCCATCTGACATTTCTTTATCTCAGCCACTGTCCAGATGTTGTGCCATAGATGAAAAAACAACACTCTCCAATTGTGTCTCATCTGGAGTATTTCTGTCTGACTGTTGTGCTTGTTGCTGACTCTCAGCACAGACTGTCCCCTCTCACAATAAGTGCCGGATTGTGGACTCACACTTAACTTAAAATCTGCCTTCAAGCACAACAGCACTTTCAGAGTAATATTAGCATAATTTACTGAATTATAACAGCTGATAATAAATAAGTTACATTTACTAAACCATGCAGGGGAGTGAGTTTGACCGATAGAGGCCCCTTGGTTGACTGGAAAGACTGGTTGTAGGATGTTTCCCTTCCTAGCCCACGCCAAAGCATTGTCCAGCTCAAGTACACAGCGGCGACACAGCCTTGAACCACATTGTCAGCATTCACATTCACATTGTCTGCTTCACCTCCATACTTCTGTCAACACTAGATTCACTTTCAGCTGTAGAGCGTTTACAGCGTTTTAACCCAAACGGTGAAACATTTCCCTAGTTTGTCATTCAAAGCTTCAGGCAACACCCTATACTTTGATTTGTTTTATAACTGGTGTATGTAGGCTAGAGAATAATAAGTAGCTCGTATTCAGTACACATAAAATAATGGGTTTGAAAATAAAGAAAGATCTCCATGTTAAAATGGAGGGTTGAAACGTTCTGACTTTATTCATCCATCCATCCATCCATCCATCCATTATCTATACCGCTGATGCTTTTGAGGATCACAAGGGGAGTCGGACCAATCCTTGCTGACATTGAGCGAGAGAATTTGCGCATGTTACTTCAAAATACTCTCGGACAACCAGATATTCAGCCACAGCACTGGGGGTTGAAGCAAATGAGATTTTGCGCTGATCCACCGTAGTGACTCTAGGAGACTTTGCCTTGTGCGTGAGACTGCGATGGAGTGGGTCCTTGAGAGTCAGCGGTGCAGCGAGGCTCACCTCACTCTGGGTTCACAGCAGGCGGGTTGTGCTCACTGCCCTTCAGTGTTGACTCAACAGTTTTCAGCAGTTTGATTGGTGTGCACCACAGCAAAAAAAAAAAAGATATGATTCTGGTTTTACTCCAATGCAGTGGAAGCGTGGAATTTAATTTATGGTGCTCAAAGCATTGCTGGTTCTCAATATGGTGCTCGATCCACTGACCTCCTCATCCCCCAGTCACTGCTCATACTGTCTGTTTTATTTTTTAGACAACCGTTTCGCTTGACCCCTCCCCTAAAGAGTGTTGGTCCAATCAGAACTTAGCAACTGTAACCCAGCTCATATGTGCAAGTTATGAGTGCCATAATGAAAAAGTAGCCAAATCTGCCTTTAATTTTCTCAGAAATTCTACAGTAAAATCTTTTGAAACCTGACATACTGACAGTAGGGGTCGCCATGAACAACAGTGTGGTGAATATCTGTGTCACCTCTAAAGGATTTTAAAATATTTATATTTATATATGAGCAGGTTATGAATGCCATAATGGAAAAGTAGCCAAATTTTCTCCACAGGCAGTGATAGGCCCACATGGTGCACAAAAAGATTGGAGTGTCTGTGTATCAGGCTCAGCTCCACCGGTCCCTGGCAAAAAACTCACAGTGCAACAAAAGCACCATGTTCTTCCAGCTGCTGGACGGGAGCTGCAATCACCAGCACCACCCGTCTCTATGCGACTCCAGCTGCTTATTATTCACAGGCAAACTGTAGATTTCCTTCAAAGAGGTTATGTTTTCTTTAAGTTTGTTAGGGGGATAGGATTACACAGAAATACAAACGCCGTTCTCACGCGCAAAAAAAAATAATCTGCCAGTTAGATTGACACCTTCTGATGTCTTTTTGAAATGAAAGCTATAGTATCCAAATTGAAATCTGCCACCGTTGTTTGTTTGAAATAATGTACAAGTGTAACTAGCCTCGCTGAGTGTGGGTGAACAGATCCTAAAAATTTGAACTTCTCCATGAATGGTATAGTTTGCTTGCACACAACTTGATAGCTGTTTAAAATCGTCTTACTCTTCTATAAGATGTGCATAAGAGACTCTAATTGTTTGAGCATGTGTTACTCCAAATAGTTTTCCTGCAAAACACTTGAAAACCCCTTAATTAAATGAAAATGTGAGAAACAGATTTTCATGAGATGTCCAACATTTTTCATGAGATGTCCAAAATAAACAAAACATTGGTTTCCAATAGATTTTTGTAAGTAAAATATAATTAATTTTCAGTTGTAATCTGTTAACATAGTCTCCCAGGGCAGTAATGAAGAGGCTGATCACAGTAGGGGAGCGTGCTCAGTTGCAGTAGGGATCGTACCCATTTACAGTTTCTTATGTAACCCCTATTGCCAGTCAGTCATATTCCAACAGTGGATTTCCCTGACGTCAGCCTGCGAGTTGTGTGGATGTGGTCACAGGGCTGCTGCATCAGCAGACACCCTCTGCAGCACGTACCCGGCTGTAAGCACCAGGGTGGAGGGAAGGGAGACGTGGGCCCAGAGCTGTTAGAGCAGCCGCTGCCAGACGGCCTTCCTGCCACAACGTGCCATCACTCATGCACACACATCTGACGCCAGACCACAAAAATAAAACAAGGGCAAGGGCTATTGTATCACTCCACATTGGGCAAGAAGTCAGAACCAGTGCAAAAAACAAACATCTGATGAACTCTGGTGTTACATGCAGAGAAAGCAACCGAAACACTGTGCTGGGGAAAAAAGATCTCTTAGCCGAGGAGAGAGACGGTTTAAAGATGGATGCATCGTTTGGTGGAGTTTATTTTATATATTGTAGCTGATGGATCATCACCATGTGGTCATGTGAGCGTAACGTAAATAACACAGTGAAAACAAAAGTCACATAATCTACATGGCAGTGAACCATGTAGCAATCATCTCCTCAGAAATGAGTGTCTGATGTTTTGGATTTGTTTTTGTTATGCAAACACCTGAGCTGGGCCCAGATCAGCTTCAGTATATTATGATGTCATCTCTAGAGGCTTTAATTTTTAATTTGAATTTTTCCTCACCCTTCTCTCCTCTTCTCTCCTCTTCTCTTCTCTCCTCTTCTCTCCTCTCCCTCCTCTCCTCACCTCTCCTCTCCTCTCCTCTCCTCTCCTCTCCTCTCCTCTTCTCTTCTCTCCTCTTCTCTCCTCTCCCCTCCTCTCCTCTCCTCTCCTCTCCTCTCCTCTTCTCTCCTCTCTCCCTCCCTCTCATCTCTCTCCTCTCCCTCCCTCTCATCTCCTCTCCTTCCTCTCCCTCCTCTCCTCTCCTCTTCTGTCCTCTCCTCTCCTCTCCTCTCCTCTCCTCTCCTCTCCTCTCCTCTCGCCTCTCCATCACCTTTCCCTTGCTCCCACCCGTACTTATTCAGCATCAAAGGCCACCCGTGGCTCCGGCTGGGTGGCCACCAGCTTCTCATTTCCTCTCCTGCTCTCCAGCCATTCAGTAGTGGCGTGCTCCGTCAGGGCTGAGCGGACCCCAGGGAGTCCACCAGAAGCCTCCACTAGGCGCTCACCGCCGCTTCCTGCTCATTTAAGAGAGCCCTCAGAATGGAGCACCATTGTCCTGACTGTTATCTGATGGCCCCACTCAACAGGCAGACAAAGCCAAGGGCCTGGGGGCTCCCCCCACCTCGCTGGTTGTGATGAGACTCTCCCTGATTTATTTTTTCTTCTTTTTTTTGTTACACATGTAGAAGAAAGGAGTTCTGCAAACACCGATAGATGCATCAAAGCACTACACATTTTCTGGGCATTTAAAGAGAAATTATAACCAACTGGACCACACAGACCTGTTGAGAAAAGTGAATCGGTGCAGGTCAAAAGTATTATTAACATGTTATTAATAAAGTTGACTTTGACAACACACTGACAGTTGTGTAAATCAAGACAATGTTTGCACAAACAGATTTTAAATAGCAGCAAATTGTAACAATTCACCCATGCAACCAGACATGTCACATCAAACGAGGAAAGGGGTAAAACAGACAGATGTTAAATACATATGATTGAGTTTGTACATGTTTTTATTGGAAATTAAAGTATGAGCTTTAAGTCATGGGGTGTCAGGTCCGTCCAACACGACACAAGCCTGTTGAGCTTGTTCCAAGTGACCAGATTCAAGTTCTCAAAACAGGAAATGAAGAATTTGTGTTGAAAAAGAGATAACATTTTAAAGCTTTAGTTGTGTTATTCTAGAAATAGACACATTTAGGATATTTTTTATGTTTGGTTTTCAAATGTATATTCCCCCAGTTTTCTCAACTCAACTTTATTGTTGTCACTTCTCTTCTGTTTTTTTCTTCAGAAATATTTTTTGTTTTGTTACAGTTGTTATTGATATCTTATGCTTTTATTTGGATGTTATAGATTGCTTTTGAAGAGAGGGGCGGTGTTTTTTCATGAGAGCTTTGTTACTCAAAACCTTCTGTTCACATCTAAAAAGGTTGTTTTTTTTTTAAAAGGGCAAATCGGTTTTATTTGTGTAGCTCAAATTCACAAATCACATTTGCATATAAAAGGTTTTAAAATGTGTACAGCACATGACAACCAAAGGTGTCAGTTTTAGTAACAAAATAACAAACTGAGCCTCTGTGTTGTTTGTTTGTTTATTTGTTTGATGACTTGTTGTCTGAGAAAAATCAAGACTTATCACATAAAAGGTACAAATCTGCACCTAATGTGCCAGTTTATATCCTGACATGAGATCAGGAGCTTAGGAGGCACAAACCAGTTAATGTCCTTGAAATAGAGTTTGACCAACTGTTTCAACTCTTGTTACTGTTTCATCATTTTTCACAAAGTTATCATTTATGTCAAATAAAGTTCACCAGTTTTGCAAAAAAATGCACATGACACATGATGAGTGACTAGGTAACAGGAATGGAGCAGATACGATATGGGAGCAGCGTCCTCTTGTGGAGAGGTATGGTAAAGCAAATGCAACAACGTTTTTTTTATTTCTTTTGATCCAGAATGAGCTTTGTCTCATTAAACATTTTTTTTCCAATGGCCTTTTTCTTTTTCTGCTGACACACACTCACACACACACACACACACACACACACACACACACACACACACACACACAGACGTGAGACGGGGGTGTCCTATAGAGACATCATTGTGTGCACGGTATCAAAGGGAGATTTGTTGAAGGAGCTTTGGTGTGTGCTGTGGTATCACCCACATCAGTCGGGGCTGCCCGTGCAGGTGCCTATAACCAGGGTGGGGGGAGTTGGTGGACTCGCTCCCTGCTCCAATTTCATAGGCTTCCGACCTGACAGGAGAGACTGTAACAGTAGAGGTGAGGCCATATAACAGAGTCAACTTAAAGCAAAATAATGGATCAGTCCCCTCTTCTCTAACAATCTCTATATGAACCTGTAAATAGTTGTACTATTCTGTAAAGTGATGCAGTTGTGATGCTGTTCTGTCCTGGAACAGTCAGTCAGTGTGTGTTATAGTGAACTGTGTGGCCTCCACTACAGCCCTCTCTAGTGGGGCGGTATTGAACTGTAAGGTACTTCACAGGAGCAGGTAAAAGATCGGGTGAAATTGTAATACTGGTGGGAAGATAATGTTGAAGCGAGTGGATTGATTCTCTCTCAATCTGTTGAAGTTGCACACGTGCACAGTTTTTATTTCACAGCAGAGATGTGACGGAAAATCTATTTGCACAAGGTCACATTTTGAATAAATATTATTTGACATAAATTTGTGTTAATGTTTGATTAAATATTATTTCAGACATATTAAGAGAGACTCATGCAGGGTAATTCAGATATTTCACAAACATCATGTGGATATTTGTCATTGGGGCTTATGAGCTGCGTGAGAATACAGGATGCAGCTATGAAGCAACTAGAAATGTGCAAAACATCTGCATTTATTTAATTTATATGACACTTTACCAGATATGCTGATATGCTGGGGAAAGAGAGAAGTCATCTTTGTGTAATGCTCTGGTTTCCCGTAAGCAGGGCAACAACAATAACATGCTTCAGTTATTAAAACCTACACTGATATTTTTATTTTTATTAATTTACCCTTAAAGTGTCTTTTCAGGTATTTAAATCACTTTTACTTGAGAAAGAGGAAAGGTTCCAGTTTTTTTTTCTTTTTACGTATGCTTTGGAGTAAAAAACCCTTCAGCATGAGTTTGTTTTACCTGCACAGTGGAGCTGCCCAGAACGAAGACATTAAAGTCATGATGTAAATACAGTGGATAAGAAAAAAGAAAGCCCATAGAAAAACAACGACGAACACTCAAACGGATTCATCCATCTATCTCCCCTACTTTTCCTCTCGTCTTTTTTGAAGATCAAGCAATGGCAAAAAAAGTTGAATAATTCTGCCTCTTTGATCTGCACACACAAGTGAGAGTTCATTTCCATTTTTGATTTTTTTTTTCTTCCCTCTTCCTTTCTGTAAGAGTGCCAGCATCAAGATTTACCTTGGTGTGCAAATGTGCTGGAATAGGTTAAAAGGAAATCTCGCTGCTCTCTCAAAGCACAAGTGCAGATGTTATGAAGTTAATTAAAAATTTAGCAATTCGTTTCTCCTGTCCCAATTTAGGCTGCATCAAATAGAGGAAAACAGACGGAAAAATGAGAGAAGTCTGTGTAGTCTGTCTTTTTACATGTATGCTAATGTCCACAAGGAGGTATGAGGCTTCTTCAATGTGGAATTCAGGATAATACGCCAATCTTTTATTTTCTTTATGAAGTGTGTATCATTAACAAATACATTAGTATGTAGTTTATATATTTCTCTTTTTATTTCATCTAATATTTTTGAAGACAACCCTTCATTCGCACTTCCTGAATCACCCTATTTCTATTTCTGCAAATCTGCAAGTCGGGCCTGTGATGTTACTGAAAGATCTCACATCAGTCAAGTCAATAACCATCAGTAAACATTTCGCATGGCCTGCCTCATTCAGGAGACAACAGGGATAAACACATTTTAAAGCCTCCCCCCCCCCATCCATCAATCAGCCCATGCCAGTATCCTTGTTTACTAAAATTGCATCAGTGTGTTGACATCGGCCCAGAATCTCCCACCATCTCTCCCATCTCCTCCCAAATAATAGTGCCATCCACGGGAAGGATGTCAAGTCTCAAGGTGCTGCCCACCCCTCTCCACTCCCCCCTGCGTGCATGCCGCTCCAGGAGCGTAGCAGAGGGAGGGAGGGGGGTGGGAGGGGCAGCTTCTGCACAGGTGTTGCAGCTGCATTCGTACATAATTCCTTTCTGTGTGAGCAGTGCTCGGCGTTAGCCTCTCTGCGCGGCTTCCCCCCCTGTGGGACCCCTCCTCCACTGAGTGATATTACAAGCGGCAGCCGTGCGCCTCTGATCTACAAGCGCCGGGCTCCCTCCTGGTCCTGGGTGAATAGCGCTTGACTTGTTCAATTTGTTTAGAAGCCGCGTTGGATGCTTTGAAGCCACACATTTTAGCATAAATCATAACCTGTCTCCTTGCTCACAACTGCTTTGAAATGCAACATCTGCTTTTGAATCCCCCTGCCTTACAATTAGTTAGGCAACATCAATAGATTGACTGCCTATAATTTTTCTTGATAATGAACTGCTTTGTACATGTGCATGGGCATTAGCGGTGGGCCACTTGATTTTTTTTTTTTTGCAAAGGCCACGGTCCTGAACCGGATCAATCTTCATCAGCCCTCCACGCCGGAGCGACCCTCAACTTCCTGAAGTTCTCAGCGTGTTGTGCTCAGACACACGTGTTAAATTGGGTTACCCTCCGTGGTAACCTACTTAGGAAGTGTCATGGTTGTGGGGCATGATACCGGGCCGTGTTGTTTACTCTTTCATCACACTCTTCAGGTTCCCTGTTTGTTGGTTTGTTTTGCAAAGCACAGCCTTCTGTTCAGCTGTGGGAAAAGTGCGGAATCAAAGTCCCGGAGAGGAGCCGAACATTGACACTGATAAGCTTGGCCTGTCACTATCCATTTGTCTGAATGACAGTGATGCTCAGGTTGGATCTCTGGAGGAAGTAGAAACACACACACAGAACCCAGGTGCATATGCTGCTGCTGCTGCTGCTCCACCATGGAAAGAAAGAAAAGTCTGCTCCATCCAAGTTTGCTTAATGAACTTTGTCGCAAAGTTAACATAGTGAATAAAAGGAAATAAACACAATATTGGCACGAGTTCAGTATACTGTACTACTGTACCAAGGTTCAAACTCTCAAAAACGGATCCGTCACTCAGAAACCTCTCATCGGGTGCATTAAGAATTCTTTTTGCAGGTTGAAGGGGAAAATAACAATCCCAAAGATTTTATTTTCAAAGGCAAGCATTTGATCAGTAGTCATCAATTAAACTTACTGAGGTGCAAATTACACCACAAGGATTAGATGAAAGAGCCTCTGTGTCATTTCCTCCCCTCCTCCTCCAAGCCGGGGCCTGATTTGCAGTACACACAAACAGCAGGCTGATCCCTGGCATGGTGGTGACAGGGTGACACTTCCCCTCACATTACGCCGGCTGAGCTGACTGAGGGGCTTAACAGATAGTGGCATCACAGGCGTACATTTACAACAAAAAAAAAAAAGATCTACTGCTCTGGCTGTGCGGCACTCCTCTGCACATGTAGCCCTTGTATCTCTGCTGCCGCTTTGCATCCAGCTTGAGCCCATTGCCTTAAGATCTGGTTACCGTGCTGATGTGAGTCCCGCTTCCCAGATGGCATGTTTGGGCTTCTTGGGTAATATTTATGAAACGGGGTGGATGACATTTTAGGTCTGATGCTACTGTAGGGCCTCCTTGCAAGAGAAAATCACTCTGCAGAATATTATTTTGGCAATTTTCAAATTGGAGGTTAAATACGATAAAAACATGGGCTTTATACATAATTATTTTTAATAATGTGTTATTTTATTCCTATCTCCTACTGGAGTCAGTCCCACCTGAGTACAGTACTTTAGATCAGACGCCAGCATCTCTGTGACAGGTGCTCACATCTCCCACAGCCACTGAACAAAGCTATAAGATCACTTGGCGCGGGTCCCTGCCTGCAATACCCATTAGCTTGATGGCTGTAAGTGATACTGTCAAGTGTTAGAGCTAATTATTTACCTTTGCTCATCTTTGTCTAAACACGTTTGGAGACGCTTTATGATTGATAATCCCATTGTTTCTGTTTCTTCCTTTTGTCTCCGCGTTTGCTTTTTTATTATTCATTTTAATGTGGCGCCGCACAGACAGGCGTTTGTAGGGGAATTCATCGTTTTAGGGAATTTACACAGCAAACCCTATGAATAAACAATCCATTCTTTTCCTGGGTAAATTAGTTATCATTAATTTTAAATGTTGTGTTGGTTGAAAATGAATCAACATAAATGTACTGTGCTCAGAAAGGGTCCAACAGTGGATACTTAGAGCACCAACAGGAAATTCAGGATGTCAGACAGTTGACAAACACGCTGCCGGTGGATTTTATCAAACAGAAGTCATAATCAATTTCATCAGCTATGATGACAGATAGGAGGATTTTGACTGACGAAAAAACTCAGTTGTATAGATTATGTTTTAGATTAACTCATTATAATGAAAATATTTTATAAATATATTTACGATCTAAATGAAGGATGAGTTAAAAAGAAATAGAAATGTATAAATGGTTGAGGTCTGTTTGGTCGTATATACAGTTTATTCAGTATGTACAACTACAGATGTTTACCTTATGATAACAAACTAGACTATATCTGTTTTTGTGGTTAAGTCTAAGTTCCCTGAGTAACCGCCTTCATGTCTGTGCACATAAGATAATAACACATTTTACACATTCATTTATCTATTTTACACTAAAATTAGCAGGTAGACATGTTATTTTTGAACATTTCTAATCCTGCTAAGAAAAAAGGCAATTTCCTCCTTTTCCCATTTCCAGCAGAGGAGTTTGCCTATATCCTTTTTTTCCCTGTGCAACCTGCTCGGCGTCAAGAACCCAGGATCCCACCCCCGGCTCTCTCACCTTGCTTTATTAGCACATTCACCTGGCTGACATGTTTCCATCACTGCCTATTGGAGCTGGAGCCAATTAAAACCTTTGTTTGCAGAGTCATTTGACCTGGGAGTGATATCACAAGCCAGATGTTAGCAGGTGTTAGTGGGGTTTTTTTTTAACCAGTGGAAAAAGAGGCTGTATAGATATCAGTTCCCTGAACAGTCCTGATCGGATTCTTTACATCAAGATCTGTGAATAATTCCCAGGGAAATCTGGCAAAACGTTGAAAAGAAACAATCTCACATTGTTAAAGAAAGTGAAAAAAAGAAATCCTGGATCCGTTCCCCTGATCCTCACCAAAATGTTATGGTCTCTTCCCTGATCCATGCCACATGGTTAGTAATCCATCCAGTAGATTTTATGTTTTATATTGCTACCTAACAGACAGAAACTCCATGGCGAAGGTAATAATCTAAATCATATTGCAGAATTTGTTACCTCTGGACAAAGCCAGGCTGTTTCCCCCTGCCTCTGGTCTTAATGCTCATCTAAGCTAACCAGCTCCTATGTCCAGCTTCATACTGAGCAGAGAAATATGAGCAGAACAGTATCCATCATCTCAGCTCACTCTCTCCAAAATGTTTAATTACACTTTTACATCAGTGCAAATGACTCACATTTACAGAAGCATAACTCCAGTCTTTGCCAGTGGTTGTCACTGATTATCTCTTGATTGACTTACACGTCTCCTCGTGCAACTTTGCCACAAGTCTCTTTTCAGATCAAACGCCATATTTTATAGGCCGAAACCTTCAAAGCGTGTCGTATCCTGTCGAGATGATGAAATGATTATGAAGCACCATGAAAGTGACATTTGGCAGATGGACCGTATTCATCTTTATCACTGCAGAGTTCCTGTACTACTTTCCTTTGATAAAACATGAAACATATCCTCTGCTCAGATTTCCAGTCTGTGTGACAAGTGTTTCAGCGTCGTTGCTGGTACAGAAGTGAAGTTACCGAACTTACTGTAGATCTTGAGTCTGTTGAAGAAGAAACGTTAACGTCGGATTTTGGGGTTAATTTTCATTTTGTGACACGGATTTGCCGGGTAACTTAGCATTTTGCTGCGTGTTGACTAAAATGTGCTGCAGGATGAAACGTGTCGACTTGTGCTGCCGTATCTTAGCAGATTACATTAGTAATGTAAAGGGCAATCCAGTTCATTTTATATAACATCACCACAAAGGTGAGGAAGGCAGCGATTTCTTCAATCCATTCCTTTTATATGTACTTCCCAAACCCCCTCCATCTTCCCCTGGATCCCTCTCCCTCTCCCTCTCTCTACTATCTCTCTCTTTCTCTCTCTATCCCCTTTCGTCTTTCGTCTCTGGGAGTATGGGTGCATGTCAAGTGATTGTTGAATTGAAATATTGATGTGGAGTATCAAAGCGTGGTGTAGCACTCCTGTGTTTCCAGAACTAACCACGAAGCGCTTTGATCAGATACTCCTGTGATCTGACTTCTGAAGTTGTTAAGAGTGCTGGAAAACAAAATGCAAACAAACTTCAAGTGCTCTTGGTATTGATAAAAGTTTTCTTTGACAAGTGGAGATGCGTGCTGTCTGCCTGCGTCTGCCCAAGACTGGAGATTTTGGGGTTTTCGTACATGCTAATGGACAAGAGATGAGGGAGTTATTATTATGGTTTCACTGCTTCCTCGCTCACCTAGAGATGTAAACTGTGGTAAAGGGGTGGGAATCACAACACAGAATCCTGCTGCGGTAGCAAGGTAGTTTGAGTAGCGGCGCAAAAGTCTCACAATTCTCTGATTCATGCTTTCATTTGTATTTGATTTAGAGTGTTTGTATTTACAACTTAACTAAACGGGTAAATTAAGACGCCTGAGTGATAAAATCTTAAATGAAATCCCTTTACGTGATGACAGCTGCAATGTCAAATTTAAATTAAAAAATAAAATGAAGTTTAAAGTACCTTGTTTAAAGGTGTGAGGGATTAATTCAGAATGTATTTATCTTTGCATTTTCAGCAAAATCATTTCCCCCCTTTTTTTCTTCATCGTCTTGAGACAATTTATGCAGGAAGATTATTGAGAGCAGAAATAACTGAGGTCAGACGAGACAGGAGTTTTATTAAAAGGACCATTTGCAGCAACCTGACAAGAAAAAAGTGAGCTTTTCCGTTTTCAGGCTCCGAAGTCTTAACTGTCGGACGAGGACATGAACCTGCAGAGATCAAGTGACACAACTGATTAACTGTGGCTGAAGAAGAACGCGGCAGCACGGTGTCGTGAGATCCTCCGGTCCGCAGAGGTGAGGCTAAAATATTCCTAAAAAAAACATCAATCTTTGCTCGTCCCTCTCACTGTCAACACTCAATAGGAGACAGGAAAGAGACTCCTGGTGGAGGTACATCAAATTGTCGCCCTGAAAAGTCCAGCTGTTGCCGCTGCCGCTCATCCCAATGAAGCCGAGTGTCATGGTAATTATGGCCCATCTTGTCCTGTCTTGGCTCGCTGAATGGTTAAAGAGTGGAGCACTACAGTTAGCAGCAGGCTTTTACATGCTGCCGCTCTCATCCATTAGGCCACATTTGTCACATGAGGGCCATTGAGGTGGCACGGCGCTATAAAATTGGCTTTTTGACATGGCCACCAGTACAAAGGCCGCTCTCCACTTACGGCTGCCCTTTTTGAGTGCAGATGGTCAAGACAGCTGGGACAATTTAGTGATCTGAGGCTTTTAAACTGGCCCCCAGGCATGATAAAAAAAAAGAAAAGACAGCTCGAGTGGCCACTTGCATATTCTACGCACTGAGTTTAAGATTATGTCTGCAACAAAAACAACGGCTTTTGTTGTCTACAATCTACTAAAAGAACTAAAAACATCATCCCAGATTGGGGGGGATTTCTGCACATTAAACTCTCACAAAGACGCCCAGTGGACCTTTAAAATCCTCTTTTTTTCTCAGATTTCTTTTGTGTCTGTTTGGAAACATGCATTTGAACGCGGCGTATTTGAGGGTGTATTTGAGTCTGTGTCAGTTTTTGAAGTTGAAGACGCCGCCACCCAGTCACAGCGCGGCGATGCTGTGTATGACGGAGCAGACCTGATTACCAGCAATCTCACCAGCTGTTTAATGAACACAGGGACCTCTTTCTCTGGAAATGAGTTTTCCCTTGAAAACTGTGGAAGCCGTATCCAGGTCTATTTAAATGAGGTAACATGGGGAAGGTAAGCACCACCACATGAGCATTGTTTTCACAGTTCAAAGTGAGGAGAGGGTACTTTGCACTTCAAAGCCACTCATCTGGGAAGCAGTACAGTGGGGGTGGGGTGGTGTGGGGGAGAGGGGACAGGAAATAAGAATCAGGGTAATTAACAACTTCTGCTCCGTAATAAACCAGAGACGTGGTATAACTCTGCCTGCAAGATACACTCACCGTTTCCATGTCCTCCCTGCTCTTTGCTGTTTACTGCTGTTTTCTTATTATCTCATCCCATGTTCTCTTTAATTTGGAATTAGGGGTTTTCAGTTTTGTCAAAGCTGCAGGAGCTGCATCGTGTTTGTTAAGATCTGCTCGGGAAAATTTGTATCATTAATGCATCAATGCGTTTTCATTCATTTCATTTCATATCATCGCTGCAGTATTGATCTGCAGAAGTTGCTGAAATCCTCTTTAGCCAGAGGTGATGGAACACATCTGGAGTGTTTCATTAAAATGATTTATCAGCCATGTTGTCCTGGTTAAATGTTAATCTGGTCTAGCATCCTGCGAATTGTTTCATAAAAGGAAAAGCATAATTATTTAAAACACACAGATTTTCAACGTTTTCAGGGTTTCCCCCCGTCCTCAAACAAACACAATCTGTGTTATTGATAAAACAAGCTGCAGCTGCAGTCTGTAAGTCGTCGTGAGTCTGAGAAACCTTTTGTTTCAGGCGGGGTGTCTCTTTGTCAAGGACATAACGTGGCGTTGCACTCTGTCTGCTCCGCCGTCGCACTAATAACTTCAAAAAGGCCCGACCCAAATAGCACAGGTTAGTGATTATCTTTATTGTCTTTCACTTGTTTTTAAAAGCTGTCAATAACTTAAGTGGAATAAAAGGATCTTTACATTTCTGTTCAAATAATGTATAAGTGTAGATCTTGTGCAGTTATTTCTAATTATAGCCGGCTTCTCCTCGGAGTGTGTTTATTTAAGGATCACAGTCTGTGAAACAAGGAGAAGCAGATAAGTGAGGAACCAGGAATTTACATGAGAAACGGGTTCCCAGCCTGGATTTAAACTCCTAACATTGTAATGGTGAACAGACTTCCAGAATGAGATTAAGCCTCAATCTGCATTTAATGGAGCACATCTGAAGTGGCCTCTACTTGAACTCCGAAATGCGAGAGTGTCACACAGGGCGACCTATTTGACATGTCACCTACTGGTGAGAAGTCCGCGGCTTTGATTGAGTTTTATCAATTAGCTTTGTGAGGGAAAATACCCTGGCTGTCTTCAGAGAGGCCGGTGAGCTGCCTGCTGCTGCGTCAAGACACAATGAGTGTGTGTGTGTGTGTCATCATGTAATCAAACAGTAAATTAAATAAACTCGAAACTACCTCCTGTGTCATCTCAACCAAAAAGCACTTCATCCATCAGGTGATAGGTTTTACAGTAAGTGCATGTCTTATCTCAATTAAGCAGAATTAAGCATGTTAATGCATCTTACTATTATAAAAAGCACAATTTAATTTTGTGCTTAGTGTTTCCAGCAATTTAATAAAATCTTAACAAACTACTTTTCGTCTTGTCATCGATTCCTCTGATGTAAATTTTCACCATCTGACTTTGATGTTTGTGACATTTTTAATAAATGGACCTGTGAAATATTATATCAAAACACTATGGTGGTTTGTTTTGTTATTTGTTGAATGGGATCATACTTTGTCCGGCTTTTCATGTAACACGGCACAGATTGTTTTTATTTGTTGCCACAATAAAAAATCTATTTATTTACTATCTTTACTGGAATCCCCACAAGTGGAGTTGAAGCCGTATGCAAATAGTCCCAGAGTGTTCAAAGTATTTTTGACTAAGCCGGCTATAATAATCTTAGATATTTTAACAGACGAAGCACTTTGTTATTGTGCAAGTTGCTGAAAGACTAAATGTTAACTCTGTGAAAAGTGCGTGTGTGTGTGTGTGTGTGTGTGTGACCTTATTTAAAAATGAAAGAAGTGGCACACACCAAAAACCTCCAGAGATGTGAAAATAGACATGATACAGTGAAAAGTACACATTTGACAGGACTCTTTGCATTTGAATCCTTTCTCTTTGCAGAACAGTGGGAGGAGGAGCCATGTTTTTGGGGTCAGCATTTGGTTGAAATTGAGTGAAATTATGAGTAGCCCACCCCTTCACCTATCCCCCTCCTCCTCCTCCTCCTCCTCCCTCCGTCACATCTCTCTATTGACTGGCTCTCCTGCATCATACTGGAGACCCCGTTGAGAGGATCTTTCCTCTCTATAAAGACAAGATGCAGCTCGGGCGCCTGTGAGATGATCGCGAGGATTTATTGCGCGCCTCTCTTCTCTCTTAACTTAGCAACTGATCTGGGTCTGCACAGAAAAAAAAATGACCCATAGTGGACTGACGGGCGTTTGAAGGACACTGGATTTTCCAATCTACTCTGCAAAAAAAGTGCCGCGAAGACCCGAATGTGAGCATCTTTCTCTGTGGTGCGCTGTGATCTGTAGTTGAGAGTTTGCGCGGCGCGGTTTGGGTTGCAGGTGCGTCGAGCAGGAGCGCGAGGACAGATGGCTGCGCTGACGATACAAAGGACTGACAACTTTTTGCACACATTTTTACAGGTTTGTTTTACAGGCCACCGTCTCTGTTTTATATATGGCAGATCAAAATATAGTTGACAGATTACCTGCTGTTGTTTGGGGTGGAAGCGCACGTTTCCACAACTTGTGCGTAATGGATGAATATGTTTGATGCCTGAGGAGATGATTAAACTTGCTGTAGTGATGAAATGTTTTAACATAATTGGATAATTAATGTTAGAAATAGTCTTATTAAATCGATTATTAATTTGACTTGGAGTGACAATTTCCAGACTTTTTTTTTAGACTGCCGCGTAAAAGTAAATGTAGATTTAAATCTTGTTGTCCTAACAGTGGAGCATGTAATCTGATGTGTTTGTGAATCTCCACACAGGACCGGACGCCCAGCTCCTCTCCAGAGGGAGCTCCTAACGCCCTCTCCTTCCTGGCCACCACCTGTAGCCAGGCCTGGCAGGTGGGAGGTTCCATGGGCTCAGAAGGTTCCCAGTTCCCCTACGAGGGCACCGTCAGTTCCGCATCGGGGATGTTTCAGCTCTGGAGCAACGAAATGACGCCCAGCACGGCCCTCAGCACCCACCAGATGACCTTCACGGTTCCTAAGGTGCAGTTCCCCGGACACATGCAGTCCGGCCTGGGCCACCACCATCATCATCATCACCCCCATCACCACCACCACCATGAGCTGCCTCTCACCCCTCCCGCTGAACCTCCCTCATCCTACTCATTCGAACTGTCCCCGGTGAAAGTCCTGTCCTCGCAGCCGCAGGCCAGCGGCCCCTATTACCCTCAGCACAACAGTGTGGCACAAAACTTCCCCAGCTTCCTCCAGAACTCCTCCGCCAGGCACCACCTGCCTGGGGGTCACGTGGAGGAAGGGCAGCAGTGGTGGAGCCTGCCCCAAACCAACGCCACCCCTTCCAACCACCCCTTCTCCCTGGGCAGACAGCTCGTGTTGGGCCACCAGCCGCAGATCGCCGCTCTCCTCCAGGGCACCTCCAAGGGGCTGCTGAGCTCGACGCGCCGCTGCCGACGCTGCAAGTGCCCCAACTGCCAGGCGAACGGCGGGGGGTTGGAGTTCGGCAAGAAGAGACTGCACATCTGCCACATCCCGGAGTGCGGCAAGGTGTACAAGAAGACCTCGCACCTGAAGGCGCACCTGCGCTGGCACGCCGGGGAGAGGCCCTTCATCTGCAACTGGCTCTTCTGCGGGAAGAGCTTCACCCGGTCCGACGAGCTGCAGCGGCACCTGCGCACGCACACGGGGGAGAAGCGTTTCGGGTGCCAGCAGTGCGGCAAGAGGTTCATGAGGAGCGACCACCTCTCCAAGCACGTCAAGACGCACCAGACCCGGAAGAGCCGGTCCGCGCAGCCCGCACAGAGCACGGACCCCCTGCTCACCAACATCAAGAGAGAGTGACCACCACCATTCAAAAGTAACCATCAATGAACACTCTGTGACGCACACTTGCTGCCATAGGTTTGCACTATAGAGGGTAAGCGTCCAGCTCCCTGAACACCTCCTCTTGTCAAAACCCCCTTTTTGGACTCCCAGTAGAAACCATGCAAATATATTTAGAGACCATTTTTAATTCATAGAAAGTAACTGTGTGCTGTTTGAGGCAAGCCACCTTTAAAGAGAACTTGAACCCTTCTTTTCAGTGACATTGTGAGTGTTTTTTTTCCGGTGCATTCATTGTACTTTTCATGATGCCACACAAACTGATTTCACTGGAACAAAACAGACGTCATGCCTTTAACAATTGCTTTCAATTTCTGCTGGTGTTGATAAATCTGTGCTGTATATATTTTATCTATGTGAAGGATGTTGAGCAAAAATATTATATTTTGTCCATATTTCCATGTTCAAAATAAACGATTGCCTTAGTACAGTGGACGGTTGCTGTATAAACAATATAACTTCTGCTCAGAGCGGGAAAAAAATACTGTGTTGCTGTTGGTAATTAGATTTTTATTCCAAAAGAAAATAAAAATCCTAATTTGTCTTCTTCAAGGTAAATATCTTTTTGAAAAGCAGACATGCGAGTGTTTGATCTACAGATCTTCTCAGCTGCGTGAAGCATCATTGCTCCAGATTAGCAAACATTTAAAGTTCTTTGTAAAATATGTAAAAAAATACCATTAACAATTTTATCGGGGTCATGGCCGCATGTAAATTTTAATAAACACTGTCCTTGCTGAAACAATTCCACTGTTTCTAATGATGTTCTTCTCTTACGTCTCGATGACTGATTGATCAGTAAAGATCTGTGACTGACAGCGGGTGTCAATGTTTAAACCCTCTTATACCAGCTGATCCAGTAAATGTGTGAAATTTCAAGGATGCCCCCGGAGCTCCTCAAAGATTTAACATTTTATTTAAATGAAGATTTGCCTGCATTCAGGCTGGAAACACTGCTCATTGTGCTGCCGGTGTGAAGGAAGAAGATCCTTAAGAAAGAAGCCCCACCATGGTACAGGCTGTTCAAAGGTTTTCACACCTCAGAGCAAATACTCATCCCATTGACGGGCCTGTTTGTCTCGCCTGCTCCAATCAAGTTCACAGTCGTGTGGTTTTTAATGAGTGTTTTCTTTCTCTCAATGGAGAAGATTGAGTCAACAGATGCAACAGAGGGCACTGGAGAGGAATTCCCTGTGAATGGGACCCCTGTTGCTGAGACCCCCTCAGTGGTGACAGGAACTCCCTTTGATTTTGCACCCTTGTGAAAGTTAATACCCCTCCGGGCCCCCCTCCTTCCACAGCCTCCATATATCACAGCCGTGTTACGATCGGCCCTGCTTTACTGCCCAGAATGGGGCTTTATTCAAGAGGCCAGTCAACCAGATGTCTGCTCATCCAGGGGTTTCTTCTCTTTGTTTTTAATCCTGTTTGAACTTTCTCCAAAGGGGGGGACACCAGAGCAAGCAGAAAACTTTGTCTTTGTCAGAGGTCCCACAGAGGAGGCCAAGGACCTCCACGGCTAAATAATACTTTAATTTCACTGTGTGAACAAGTATGGGTGAACGCATTGATCAAATATTTCCACAAAGTGGTTACAAAGCACCGCAACAGACTGTCGACTTTAAAAGAAAAACATGGTTATTGTCAAGGAGAGCTTGTGTAGAGAAGCACAAAGACGGCAATCAGCTTCAAAAAGACACGTTTTATTTGATATGATACAACAGTTTCTACTCAGTCAAACATGGCGTTAATCGACCCTCTCCTGGTTTTTATACGTCCTTGCTTTTGGTTCTCTGTAGTGGTATTCCTTTTGTGTCACATGCAAAGCTGCCTGATTGGTATTTCCCATGAAAACTCAGCGTTTCACACCAACCGCAGACTAAAGCTGCGATGTCTTTAAAGTCTAATGTCTTCCCCTTTCAGTTTACTTTTATTTCTCAGACTGATTATGAAGCGATTTCAATGTTAGCACTGAAACTTGAGGCCTACTGATCTTTGGTGCAGCTGTATGGTCCAACTGAACTGGATTTGAAAGCCTTGTGGGGACCTCTACTGGCCACAAACGAGAACAGACCTGATATAAACAGAATAAATCCCCTTCATCTACCCTGCTTTCCTCTTTAATCCAGATCGGAACTCATATATCTATAATTATTTCGTTAGAGTAATGGCAAACTGAACTATCGAACATGAGCACGAAACATTTGAGTCGTGAGCTGCGTTAATATTTTTTTTTGGCACTGTTGTCTGAGGAAGAGGTTGCATGCAGATTTGTCAGCATCACTCTGTTCATCCAGCAACACATTATCCTTCATTTCAACCAACTGGAGCGGAAACATTTCTTGGCATAAACTGGGTCCTTCTTCTCCTTAAAAGCGGCAATGTAAGATTCCTGTAATCATATGCACTGCGCAGTGTTTAACCCATGCGAGCAAAAGTTAACAGAGGTTATATAAATGGTGCACAGCCTGGACATGACAACAGTGGACTAATAAAACAATCAGTATTAAACGAATGCAATTTTAAGGATGAGTCCCCAAATCTACTCCGGCCTGCAAAGAAACATCTGTGTTAAGTAGCATTGTGCCCGACAAGGAGATGTAGCTTGCAACACTTTGGGTCAGCACAGCAGTCCCCTTTGAATGCACCTATGTAGCAACTCCTGTGGAATTTGCCCAAAGTGCAAAAAAGTATTCTGGAGTGACGTCATACCCACGGAGAACCTCCAGGGGGCTCCCTCACGCCTTCTTTGTCCAGATCAAAAGGAGGGCCAGTCAAACAGAATAGGAGAGCACAGGGTCTCTCGGAGCCGTGGTGAGAAAGAAAGTTCCTTCAGAAGAAGCTCGAGCGAGCAGACTCCTCGTGGCATGTTCACATCAAGTGTTCTGCCCTTTCCCGTTCTTCTCGACATAAACAGCAAACTCAGTCGTCAGCAGGGGAATGACAATGTATATGTATGTAGCTGTACTTCACAATGGGGCATCAGAAAACAAATATATAACCAAGACAATTGACCAGAGTACGAGAGGAGCCACCAGAGCTCCGTGCACACACTCATGCACTCACACACATCCGCACAGCTTTGCATAAACACACATTCAGGCACATGCAACTCCAGTGACCGCCCCGAATAGGAATGGATATTTCTTCATCGAGCAAATCCCCCGTTGCCCTTCGAAAGAGAGAAGATTGTAGCGTACAAACTCTCGAAAAGGTAAAAAGCAGAAATCGTCATAGCACTGAGTTTCCACTGAGTGCTTCTCTTTTCATTGTAAGCCCACCGGCTGCCATATATGTACACTGAAGGTGGCCGAGGCTCGTTCCCCTCCCTTTACGTGGCTCTCTAAAAACAGGAGCAAAGTCATTTTTATAGATGCAGCTCATAATTCCTTCATTCGATCCTTCAGGTTCCTCCGTTATACTCCAGAAATGATTGTTGAGCCAGGTAAGGGCCCAGCCTGGCATAGACAGACAGTAGACAAGTCCTCTTGCCTCCACAGCTGTAGCTTTAGCTGCTGTTCTCCTCCCGACCCAGGAGACAGGGTAAGCGTGAGAGTTCATAGGTCATCCTCGTCTAGCTGGGCCAGGTTGCTGGGCCGTCGTCCAGCTGAGAAACCCGACAGTGGACCCTGGCTCCCAGCGTCGACAGGCTGACCCCTTCGGCAGGCCTCTCCTGCTCTCTGCTGGGAAGAGAGGGAACAATCATCACACGGAATAGCCACACTCTCAGTTCCAACTCTACCAATTATTTCCCCTTCACACAGATTTAGAATAGCAGAGTCCTTTCCTGCTCTGAACCCCACCATCCGAGAGATTGTGCAAAAAGTTGCATATCAGCAATATTTAATTTATAGCCTCTACATTGGCCTAAGTTCCATCTATTCTCTCCAGCACAAGTACGGGAAACAATTATCTGCCTTCGATAGGCATCTCCCTCTGACCCAGTCTGCTTCCTGTTTGTTATCTGCCAAGCCTATCCAAACAGAGCGAACATAGACAAGAGGTGGAGAACAACAACTGCTGGCCTGTCAACAGGGCTCAGTGCCGACATGATGACAGAGGGACACGACACTAATGGAGATGCAGAGCCCGACAACAGGATGGTCCTGTTGTCGGCTGCAGCAACGGATTGGATTAAAATTTTAAAAGATTTAATATTCAATGTAAAAAAAGATCACATTCAACAAACTGAAACAAGTGAGAGAAAAATATTCGACATTTCCTTTTGGAAATATATAGAATTTTATCAATTCCCTTTTTTTTCCAAGAGGGGGAGAAATAACTCTTTTTATGAATCGACCCCCCCCCACACCACACCACACACACACACACACACACACACACACACACACACACACACCACACTGTGTGTATCTAAATAAATTGTTACCATTTGCTAAAGTCTTTCATCTTTTAACAAAAATTAATGAGTGTATTGGAATTATTGTCAGACGTTTTTCAATAGCCCATTACTCCCCCAGTGGTTAGCTTCCTGTGGCTTGTTTTGTCATTAATTTTTCCCAGTGCTGCTGTTGAATAATGACTGTTAGACAACCCAGGAGAACAATGTTTAACTATGTGGAAAATAATTACATATTAACTGCAGCACCGAGGCCCTGATTCGAACAGCTTTGTCTCGAAATGCATGTATATATATATATATATAAATATATAAATATACACTACCTGTGCACTTTGTGTGGTGGGTGTGTACAGCCCATTTGACACAGCTTGACAGTTTGGCTGATCAGTGAAGCCCAGCTGGACGTGTGAGAGAGAAACAGTGTGGGGATCAGCAGGGCACGGCTGGACCACAGTGGGCTGCGGATGCAAACAACAGGGAAGTCAGTCAACACACAGCACCATATTTTATCATTTCATTTGTGCGATATTTAGTCCCACAGCTAAAAAGCAGGCCTGGCAGTGTGTCATGTGCCTCATAGTTAAAACCCCTGTGTTTGAGTGGGAGAAACCTACGTCCCGTGCTGAGTACGTGTCGTTGGATCCTGGGCCCGGGCCTTGGCTGGGCAGGTAGAGGGTGGGCAAGGAGGTGTTGTGGGAGTGAAGGGACGGCAGCTTATGGCGGTCGATGGAGGCGGAGGAGTGGGGCCGCAGGGCACAAGCAGCAGACAGAGGAGGCCTCATGCAGCGGCCGAGGCTGTTGGACTTGCTCTCCCGCCGCTGGTACTCGATAGGCGACTGTAAGGCTGGAAGACACAGACAGGAAATATTATTAATACGTTCAACTTCATATGATCCACCATGTAAAGATTTACTGAATGTTTTTTTAATATACAGTATTTGAAAACAATTATAACTTTTGCTAAGAAGACAGTTTTATTATTTATTATTATGTTGTAAAACTTTGTCATTCATTTGTTTATAGATTTTTTTCATCTACTCAGTGTCCACAGGGGGCGTTATAGTTGCAAAAAACACAATAATATAATAATACATTGAAGCTGCTGACAACTTATCATCATAGTGTGTTATAAAATATTTGTAACATGTTTATGCACTGTATTTAAAGTGTATTTTTTAGATTAGAAGTTACTAATTTAAAAAAATGTGACTGTACAGTAAACTTATAATATACCTAGTGAAAATATAGATTTTTCAAAATATATAAAGATATAATAATAAATTATTACATAACAATCTAAAAATATAAATACTATACACAATATTAGGCTATTCTGTTAATGTGCAATATAAAGATAAAAGTTGTCCAAATTCTTGTAATATACAACATAGCAAGTAAAAATGATGACACCCAAAGTCAGCATTTTGAGAATTGCTTACTAGCCTATAGTTTTGACCATGAATATTTGTATTTGTTTATTTTCAGGTATGGGCTACCACACAGCGAGACAGACAACTTGTGACCTGACAACAGAGTCAATAAATGGATAATATGCCAAGCTGAAACATGATTTATTGATCGGGGAGCATACGGCGTAGTCTTCAGAGAACAGCTGGTAGTTACCATTGAGAAAGTTACGCTGGGAATCCAAGATCTGCATCACATCATTGACCCAGGCCCTGCAGATGTCCGGGGAGGAGGCCTGCAGCTGGAAGCGCACCACGCTCCCATCGGGGTTGCGTGAAGTCAGCACTAAGCGGGCTTCATCGCCGTCCACGCTGGGCTCCATTCCTAGGCAGCTCACCTGGAACATATCACAGTTGACTCGCGTCTGTGAGGAATCTGTCCTGCTGAGTTGCTTGTTAAATACTTCACTAACACATGCAAGCCTCTAAAAGGTCTCTGCCATGTGGGATTATGCAACGTGTGCTGATATCTGCAAAAATTAGCGTGGCATCTGTTGTGTAACGCAGAACCCGCAGGAGGGAAGTTGGCCTTATTCTTATTTTTGGGGGATTTTATTTTGCTAAAACATCCCACGTGGCTGATCTGAGTTCACCGCGGGTGCTCACCTTGATGCTGTTCTTGAAGATGTATCCAGGAAGTGAGAAGCCTTTCTTCCTGTCGATTGGCTCACTGAACATGACCAGCTGCTCAAACAGGAAGATCCGTCTTTCCTTGGCCCGGGAGAGGAAGCTACTGTCCTGCTCCGTAACAGTGAAGGTGTCTTGCTGGAGCATTTTGCCCTGAGCTGTGATCTTACCCTGGTACCACAGCGAAGACAAACGTGACAGAGGAAGTTGTTACAGTGCAGTTTTCATGGGCTGACATGAGAAATGTTTGAAAGACTTTGAAATTCCCTGAGACGTACCTCGAAGCCTTGTAGTCTGCCCACATTCATCATGTCGTTGCAACGTTTTGGCACAAAGCACATCACCTCCACTGCTTTCTGTTTGAAAGTCAATAGTCCGGTTGTTGTCAGGAAAATCAATAAAAAGAACGAGTTTGCAAATAAAAAAACCATCAAGACATATGCATGAGGACACCCACCTCCAACTCCTCCGTGTCCATCCCAGCTTTGGTGTAATACTTCAGGAAGTCCTGCTCAAATAAACACAGCATGGTCACCAGAGCATTCCAGGTTTACCGCTCAGAGTAAGGTGAGGACATCTGGAGGAGTATTTATGGGTGTTGAACCCACCTTTCATTTGAGTGCCAAAGGGCAACGTTTTATACCAGAGATGTAATTTTATGATCATCTTCAAAGACATATTGAAATCATGCGGTGCGAATGGAGTCTCATGATGTAATTGTTCCTCTTCCTCTCCGACTACAATTTAGTCAGAGCAGACAATACACCCTGTGTGCCGTAGCGTGTACGTGTGCGATTGTGTGTGTTTGTATGTTTACAACCCCGAGGCTGACCCTTGCTGTGCGCCAGGCAGCTGCTCAGTGTGTGCGTGTGCATAGGTGTTGGTGTGTGATCAACAGCGCAGCGGTGTCCTGCTTTTCACCTTGAGCAGCAGCTGGTACTTCATGATCCTCTGGACGGGCTTGATGAGCAGGTCATTGAGCTGCAGCCTGTGGCCGAGCTGCTGCCGCAACTCCTGACGGCGCAGACAGACACAACAACACAACACCAGTCATGGTGGGGGCTGGCCGCAGCACAACACACAGAAGCTGACAGCCACTGCCGTCTGTCTTTAACAATATATCAGAGGGATTATCTCTGTCCATTTATCTTGTGTTTACTGACAATGAAAAGGAGCCGATCTGAATAATAAATGGCAGCTGAAAAGACATCCACATGGCCATGTATAATATATAATATAGGAACAATCAGGCAGGCATGCATACTAAATGTGCTATTAACTATAGGCCCGAGTGGCCAGTGACCAGTGCATGGTGGGTATGAGAGTGAATATTTACAGATTCTCATATGTGGGAATTTGATAGTTTTCATTTTTTTGAGATTGACTCTAGAAACATTTACATTTTTCACAATGTATTGACTTAACATAGATTACATATTGAACTAGAATGGTGCTCAGTAAGGTGCATACAGTAACCTTATAAAACTAGATCTGGATTTTAGTTTGGATCTGCACCAAATTGCACAAGTCAATTTTTTTCACCCATTAATTATTCACTGAGAAATCGATGAAAATGTTAGAAAACAATCTCACAAATGTTAAAAAAAGGGGAAACAAATTCCTGGATTCGCCCCGTGATCTCCACATCAACATTTAATGGGTTCTCCCGTAACTCACACCACATCCTTCCACCAAGTTCCATAGTAGCCTAATCCATCCAGTAGTTTATGCGTAATCATGCAAACCAACACACATACAAACAGAGACAAGCAAACACATGATGAAAACATAACCTGCAGGTAACAGTGGTAAAATATGTTATATGCTCACCTCAAAGTAAGTCTCGATGTACTCGGAGACAATGTGCTCCGACTTGGGCTTGTTCTGACAGTACACAACGTACATATGCAGACGCCTCTCCTGCATAAACAAACATCTCGTTACAATCATTCAGTTCGACCTTTGACACAAATTAGCTGAGATGACATCAACATGAGACAAATGTGCCTTTTATTGCGTTACAATCAAATGAAAAACGCTACTGAACGTGAGCGGAAAAACATCAGCGATGGATGTGCAGCGTCTGGGTTGCCGTTTGGGACGAGAGGGAGCGGAGCTAACGATTAGTCTCAGAGCAAAGGGCCTTTGAAGCTGCCTCTGTCTGGTTAGTGCCTACTCTTCTGTGACTGATTGACATGGGGGTGCAGATGTGGCGGTCCTGCGGCGCCCTAATGGAGTTACATGTAGATGAGCACCAGGTTATCTATAATTCACCCAGGTTACCCTCAGTGTAACCGGAGCCTTTTCAGAGCCTGCTGATATAAGGCTGTACCTAGCAACAGGCTGCATGGCTCTGTAACCTAGAGACCAGTAAGCCGCTCCACCTGAATGTGGACATCGTGTAACACTGCAGACGACGGCTGCATGTCAAATACAAGGGAGCGAATATGTCCACCAGCCTCCTGTGTTGATAAATGTTTACATGTGCTAATATTTTGCATGTGTCAGCGATCACGCATGTCCTGTACTGGTGGCAAAGCTCTTGTTAAAAGCAGATTGGGTTTCTGCTTCTCATTCGAGCCGTGTTCTCACTCTGCTTTTTCACAATGTGACACCCTGCTTAGATTTAGTTAAAGGTTTCTTTATTCCCACACAGGCTTTTTTTTAAAGTTGATTATCCAGTGAGCTGGGCTTGGCTGGATTGCGTAGCGAAGAGTGAATAAAGCCAAAGAGCGACACAGGCATTAAACTTAATCATTTTCAGAGGCAAAGGCAAATTGGTCAAATTACCAATTATGTTTTTCCCAGTGTGCATGTGCCACCACTTAACCAATATGTGTGAATCTAATTTTTTTCCCTTTCAGTCTCATGACTCCATACCGGCTCAGGCTCTATCAATGTAATCAAAAGTAGAAATAAAAATGTCTTGTATGCTTCGACCTTGATTCCAGATATGTAGAGAGAAGTATGCTGCTGTTTACGTTGAAGAAAAAAAAGCTTTCGTATCAAAGGGCGTGAGCTGAGGGTTTGTTATTCCCTGTCCTATTCATGTTGTCTCTTTTGGCTGTTTTTTCCCTGGTGTTTCCTGACCACTCCAGCCCAGACTGGAAATTGGCCAGTGTGTCATTTGTGTGTGTGTGTGTGTGTTTGTGTGTGTGTTTTGCCGTGTGCACTGTTGTAAAAACACAGCCTGGACGGAGACATATCAGTAACAGGGAAGTGGAAGGAGAGACGCTGGCAGTTTGAGAGAGAAGGAGAAGACGTATGGTAAAGGATAAACAGGAGCTCTGCGTGTTTTCTTAGCTCTATTTACCCTCGCTCCAAACAGACCCAGACACTTCTACTGACTGAGTGTGTGTGTGTGTGTCTGTGTGTCTATGCAGTAGTCATACTCACATGTTTAATGAAGAGCTGAGCCAGCCTCTCTGGCTCCGCCAAACACTTCTCCAGCTCTCCCAGGAAGTAGCTGCAGAGAATACGCATGCACACACACACACACACACACACACACACACACACACACACACACACACACACACCACACACACACACACACACACACACACACACACACACACACAAGCGCAATCATCCCCAAAACGAAAGGTCAGATTTGTCTCCCGACCTATTGTTCCTTTGTCCTCCATTTAGTCACAAACACAATTGTCTGCAAATCCCTGTTTGTCTTTGAGTCTGAATGCATCTTTTCCCCATGAGGAAATATAGATTTCTTTAAATCACAGACTTACTCTTTGTGCCAGTCAAATATTTGGTGGATGTTTCCGAAAACAATCTTGTCTTTTCCCTTCATGTCCTCCGGTATTCCTTTGGAGCTCATGGTGGCCATGTAACCCTGCAAGGGAAAACACACACACACACACAAAAGCATTTGATGAGAGATGGAAGAGGATACAGAAAATATTCTCCTGATGATGATGATGATGATGGATGATGATGATGATGATGATGATGATGATGACATTGTTGTAACTGGTTTGGTATTCACTGTTCTAGTCCTCCTTGTGTTGTTTTGTAAATGTCTTATGTCTTTTTATTAAAATTTAAATAAATACATAAATCCTAATACACTTATTTATCTAATTATTTATTTCTATATCCCTCTTGTTTGTTCTATTACTGTTGTACTTTTTAACTTCTCATTTCATCATTATTACCATTGATATTATTGTTATTATTATGATGAATATGATTATTATTGTTATTATCGATAATATTAACATTAATCTGGGGTGTTGAAGGGAAGTGGAGACATTGCGTAGATAAGAATTTAGAAAGTTCTCTCTGACAGACGGACGCTCGATGACTAAGTTCCTTCTTCTTCTTCTTCTTCTCTCCGATTGTGTGCTCTTAGCTGGCAGACTGTGAGGTTTACCTCCACTATGAATCCCAGGTCTCCCACGTAGTGGTTCTCTGTCTCAACAAGCTCCTTCAGTACATACCTGTAAAGTCACAAATGAGGGAGGATCGGTGTTAGAGTTTACTTAGCAAAATCTCAGTAGCACTTCATTTTACGAGTCACGGTTTCTGAGTAATTTTCCAGAAAGGCACCGATACAGAGCTGTAAATTTGTATATCCTGGAAAGGAGTGTGTCTGGTAACAGTTACAGAGAAACGCAGCCAGTTTTTAAGTGCAAACTTCCAGCTAACTAAATCCAGTTCACTGCAGCCTCTCAGTAAACAAGAGGTAAGCGGAACAAACAAACAAATGTCAAATGTAACAGAGGAGAGCATCTCACAGTCCTGATCAACAAATGCAGTTTATATTTGTCATGGAAGTGGCTCTCAGTTGTCTTTATATGAAGTCGGTATGAAACTTCAGCTGATGAAGACCATGAGATGATGCTGAAAGTCACAGGAGGTCAATCAACCCCTGAGTTAAGATTGAATTAGTCTAGACAAGCAAACAATTCAGCAAATATGCAGAATAAATAATAAATTTATATTCTTTTCAGTAAAAGTTATATCTGACAGTATTTTCAGTCATGAAGATTTTAACAGCTCTTTCAGGAAACAACAGCAACTACCTTCTATACTACTATATTAACTTTTAATAATGTCCTTGTTCTTAAAAAACTCGGATATGTGGGGATAATTGCCTTTACCAAGGGGGGTTATGCTTTGTTTGTTTCTTGTTTAATAGTTAGCAAGATCATGCAAAAACTATTCAACCTAATTTCCATGAAATTTTGTGGAGGGGTGGGGCATGACCCAAGAAAGAAGCCAATGAATTTTGGATCCGGATCAGGTGGCAGATTTTCTCACCTTCTCTAACATTGTGAGTGATTCCAACACTTTTCTTGATTTCTCAGAGAATAATTCATTGATCCTGATTTTAAAAAATCTGCCATGTTTGGTGAGTTTGTATAATTTGGTGCAGATCCAAATAAAATCGGCTCTAGTGAATTAAAATGTGTTTTCATGATGCTCTGTAAGTGCCATTCTTATTAAAAAGCAGCCTTTAGTCTCAGAACTTTATTTTTCCTGTAAGCCGTCAGTAGACTGCAGTCGAGGTTGTCATTAAGCATGTCAGCACGCTGATGTTTGCATTAAGCACCACTGTGCCCACATGCATCCTGCTGCTTGTGCTGCAACAGGCTGTAAATCTTTTTAGGACTTAGTTATAAGATGAAATGATAACTGACACATTTCTACACAGCAGCAACGCAAGAATGTGATAACACGAACATGTTGAATTAAGATCATGTTTGCGTTGATGAATCACGTACAAGCTTTTCTCCAAGGCACTTCTCCGCTCCTCCTCAGTGTCCGCAGCAGCCGACCACTGGCTGCAGGTGTCATCCATCAACACGGAGCCGCTGTCGTCCGGCAAAACATTGGTGGACTGCGTGTCCTGAGGAGACAGAGACGGACAGGGTTATGGATCACGCCAGAAGAAGTAAGCAAGGGGAGGTAAAGCGCAGCGAGAGAGATGATAGTGAAGCAGGTTTCCAAGGTGACCAGTGAGAGCAGAGCGAGACATGGAGCAGAGATTGAATGATAAGAAGATCAGATTCAGATTGTCACCGTTAATGATCCGTGCTGTGCACATCAGCCGCAGATGGATGGAGAGAGATAGATTGAAAGATAAAAAAAACAAAGAGTGAAAAGGACCAACATAGGAGACGACAAATAAAGATTTGAAGGTTCCTGATGGAGTTAAGAAGAATACAATTACAGCATGCCCAGTGGATATTACATTATATTTCTGATTTATAAGTGAATTCATAAACTATATTTCCTTGTTTTGCCACCTGAGTGGATTACTGCCTTATGTCTGCAAATAGAAATGCACGCAGGATAAAGCCAAGGTTACTCTGATCCAATCGATTGTGTTCATGTGTTATAAACATGACCTCCTTTTCACGCTTTTTCCTGGAATTGATATCATTTCCTGTGGGGGTCCTGGCACAAATATAGCCATTGTGCGCGCTGCAACAAAGCCCTCCCAGACCGATATCATCACAAACTCAATGGATACATCTGCTCACGACCCTTAAGTTGAAAGTCTCTGTCACCATAACCACACTTGTCCTTATATGATGAGATGCACTATTTCTCACCATATTCCTTGAGCAGTTTCTTTTTTAGCCTTTCACTCTCCTGACCGTGTAAACTTATAGGAGCAGTCGTCTGTCTTCACCTAAATCCCCACGTCCAATTGTCCCAGTCAAGCAGAACCTCCCCACCTTAAACACATACACAAACCTGCTTACCCACCACAGACATTCACCTAATCCCCCAGACTACCCTGGCAGGCGGCCGCCCGATGGAGAAATAAATAGATGGATGGATAGACAGATGGACATTTAGGCAAATGGAAAGATAGACAGAACTTTCCTTTCCACTTGCTCACCTGCCATTTCCCTGATAAACGTGTCGGTGTCTTCGAGTTGTGAGCTTTCCGTCACAGTGATGTGTGTGAGAGAGAGAGAGTAAAGAATGAAAGAGACAAAGCTGAGTGGAGACACAGGGGCGTGGGGGGAGAGACAGAGAGGCTCCATAAAGACCCTCGCTCCCCCTGCTCGTCTTGCCCTGCTCGGAGTGCTCCAGCCTGGCTGACAGGTCTCCCTGGCTCCCTGATCACTTCCAGATGTGCAGTGGCAAAGCCCACAGGAAAAATCCCCCCCCCCCTTCTCCCTCTGTTCAAAGTTTTGTTTTTCTATGCAGAAGCTCACAAACAGAAAAAAAAATGAAAACAGCTTTATCAAAAGCTGACAGTAGATTTTTTTTCATTAATCATTATCATTAATAGAATCTAACAACAGTTCAGTTATTCTCAAAATGTGATATTTTAGATGAGAGGAATTTGAAGTTAGATTTCTTAAAAATCTAAATAACCAGAAAATCTTTAATGGGGTTGATGTGTTATGTGCCCTAACCCATGTTTTATATGTTATACAGTTATTCATTGTTTTTGCTAAGTGTTTGTGTATGTGTTCTGTTATTTTTTATATAAATATATATTTTATGCCTATATGTAATTTGTATGTTTTTCTTCTTTTCAAGGACTGCAAATGCAAAATAGCCTGTAGGGCTAAATCTGTCACATTTACATGTTGGACGTGTTAATTCATGTGCATTTTACATTTAAAACAAATAAACAAACAACTGCAGATAAATTGTTGTTTATAGTTGTGTACGAGCACAATATTCAAGTCACTATATTATTTTTTACTCTATAATTTTACATCTATTTGAGTTTTTACATTTCACATCAGATTATATTATGTGTGTTGTTTTCACAAATTTAGTTTATTGCATTGTTCCTTAGTTATTTGTTTACCGGTGGTCAAGATGACCCTAACCCAAACTGTTTTCGTACTATGATCTGTGGTTCTGGATTTCCTTTTGACACCACAGCTCAGTTGACTGCTGACACACAATCACAAGAACTTTCCACTGACCATGAAATAATAAACCTTGAATCCAAACTTACTGAGCTCCTCTGTGGTCGACTTTAGAGACAACAAGACAAGATGAAAAACAACAATGAGTATTACACTGGACATGTGGCCGGTGACGGATGTGGAGTAGAGAGAGACAGAAACCACATCTTGGAGGTGACTGACCTACATAATTTAATCTCTCTCTCTCTCCCTCTCTCTCTCTCTCTCTCTCTCTCTCTCTCTCTCTCTCTCTCTCTCTCTCTCTCTCTCTCTCTCTCTCACTCACTGCAAGAGATTGGCAGTAAAAACACAACAGCGCTGACCTCATCCCCCCATGATGTAATCGAATAATGGCTTTTGATGTGTTGTTGAGACTGAAATTAGGATTTAAGTGCACTGGTGTCTAACAGGAGACACTCCGAAGCGCTCAAAGGCTCAGATATCAATATTGTTTCATATTGAAAGGACTCAGGCTCTGCTGATTCATACAATATTGCGGCTGCCCGAGCGAATCCCGGTCTCTGCCTCACTTTCACCTCACAAACAAAAAGGAACCTCTGACTGGAGACACGTCTTTGCCATGAGCGACTGACTCAGAGTGTTTGATGGAAAAATGAAAGCGCATGTGTGCACACACAGTATTGTTTTTCACTTCACAGAAGCGGAGTCATCTCTCATCTTCTCTGCCATTTCGTGCTATTTCCTATTTATCTCCGGGCATGTCCTTTTGTAACATGCTGAATGTGAGTCATGCATCAAACGGGACACTGTCAAACTATACCCTCTGGTTCTCGGCCGCATTGATCTGCTCCCAGAGCGCCTTGGATTCATTTGGACTCCGTTACATGTGTGTGCTACAGTACGTCTATTGTGAGCATATCTTTGCATGCCTTGTTGTGTGTGTGTGTGTGTGTGTGTGTGTGTGTGTGTGTGTGTGTGTGTGTGTGTGTGTGTGTGTGTGTGTGTGTGTGTGTGCGTGTTTGTGTGGCCACAGAACGGAGATCTCCTGTGTGCATCTGTGTGCTTGTTTGAGTTGATAGTTGAGCTCGGCCAGCAGCAGTACAGTTAGTCATTTCCAGATCTGACTGGGGGACCATAGATACAAAGAGAACTGATGTCATTGCCCTGCCAGGCCGGGTCCTCACAGAGAAAACTGCTTTACTCCTCTCACAGACAGTAAACTGTTCACTAGAATGAATCAGCAGTGGATTAAAAAACTCATTAAAGCCAAATTTGATTCAGAAAAACAGTCGGGTACACTCACATTTTGTGGCATCGAGAAATCGCCCTATTAACACAATGCTTCAATCATGTAATTTCTATAATTTGTGATTATAACATCAGGTGGTGACTGATACAACAGGCTGGACAGTGGTTGTTTTACAGTATATCATGTGAACAGACCTGAGTGTTTGGCAGGGATGTGCAGCCAATGAGGGAGTCAGTTATGTAGCTGGGGGACTGCAGTGTAGCGGGTGACAGGTCCTCAGGGCTGGCCAGGCCATCTTTCCACTCCTGCAACACACACATATACATCCACAGTGTCAGAACAACACAATATCATCATGATGCAAAATATGTGGAGTACACTCATGCATTCAGGCAAACAGAAACACGCTCACGCTGGAAGCTGCAGAACATGAAAAGAGAGCACGTGAGTCACAGAACATGGGTTCCTGCAGGCTGAGCCAGTAATGCTGCTGTTATTTTTTATCATATATTTAAGAGCCTGTTTGCTTCGGAACCATACAGCACAAAGTTCATGTGACCAAGAACAAAATAAAAAAGAATGCATCCTCATCATGACTTCAGTTCTCACCAGTTCTCTGTGGGTGACAGGCAGGATGGTGAGGGTGTCATCAGGCCTCGGGGGGTTGCCAAGGTCCTGGCCGTGGCTCTGGGATGGAAGAGACGGAGATTTTCCTTCTAGTTTGCGGACCTGGCGCTCTCCTTGGCAGTGGCCCCGGCGCTGAGTTTGCGGACGGGGTTCGTGAGCCACTTCTTCAGGGTGCTCACAGAGCGTCTGGAGCCCGGGGAGCTGGGGGCCGAGCTGCCCGAAGCCTGAGGGGGCAGGGACGCCACAGAGGTGGAGATGCTGCCCTCGCTGCCCGCTGCTGAGTAGGAGTCTGGAGGGAAGAGAAAGAGAGAGAAAGAGAGGATTATTGGTGGAAGAAGGAGACACTAAAAATAAGGGTTTAACGGGTCAAAGCGCATATTCTTTAAATTCAAACTTCAGTTGATGAATCTAATAATCTTTGGACAAAAACAATAATGCAAAAAGAAAATATTCATTGTTCAGTGTTGGTCAGTGAGAGGTGATCGAGCACTGACGGCACAAGACGTGTCAACCCACCAGGAGAGAAGACGTAAAGAGAGAAATCAAAACAAAGTGTGGATATATAAATAGCCTTCCTCCTCAAACACAGCTGTGCAGCTGTGAGCCCCACTAAAAGACACACTGTTCTGTTTATGTCAGACGGACCACTTTTTTTTTTCTTTCATATTTGAGCCGTGCGTCCAATCACATGACCGGTGCACGCTCTGATGCGAGGCAGACAGCTGAGGTCAGGATGTGAAAAATACTCCAGACCCGTTGCAGATCGACTGCTGCTGCTAAACTGTGATGTCAGGAGGACATGGGAAGTGAGCTGAGGGGGGTACTGGGACCGGACATCCACTTTAATCCTGTGTAGGGAAGGTCTTCGCTTGGGACTGTTTGTTTTTTCTGTCTTGTCCTCCATTCCCATCCTGCCGCCCTTCCTCCTGCCTCCTTCAGGCCCGAGATAGAGCTTCCTCTGAGCTGCGTGTCTGGAGAGCAGGTCATGCCTCCCCTCCATCTTCTTGCCCTAGACCCGACCTCTGACCCCTGATCACCAGTCACCTACAGATGGAAAAACACTCTCCTCTGCTCAGACTCACTGCCGTGGTGGATCTTCACCAAAATGCAGCAGTGATTTCACAGCAATTCTCTGAGTTCTCAAAGATCAAAGATCAAAGAGTAAATAACTCGCCTTTAGTTTTTCCAAAAATGCACTTTCCAGAAAGATTTTTATTAAGTCTCTGAATTTGTTTATAAGAAGACAACACTGACCTCATTTCTGGGCTCCTTATGTGAGCCATCGAGGAAGATCTTATCACAGTAATGCCCAGACTGCAGGAGGCACGCTAGCACAGCATGGCCCATTTTGTGTCCCGACTTCAAAGACCAAATACATTCACAACCCTCCTCCCGTGTTCATACTTAAGAGATTGAGCTTTTCCACACTTTACTCATTTGATTCCACGCACTGATCAATGCAAATGAACTGTGTGAAAAAATGGCCCCTGCACAAGCCTCAGCCGCACTGTTTGAGAGAGGGTTAACCTCAGAGCAATAAATCTCATGTGCATGAGTCCACTGCTCACAGATTTGGATAAAATGTGTATTTTGTGGATTCAGAGTACAAACAGAAACCCTGTAACTTGTCTGTTCATCGCCAGCACAGACGCTTCCTCTGAAATCTTTCTCCGGCTTGTCGCGTTGTACATTTTACAGGCATCATGCATGCATGTGTCTGATCCCAGGGTGGCCAATTTCCCCATCCGCCTCTCCACCGCCCACCTACCCCCATCCACATGAAAGACTGGAGAGTGTAAGGAGATCTGGCAAGTTGGGGGGGGGCGAGCAGAGAGAAGAGATGAGGAACAGAGAGGGGTACAAAGAAGGGAGACGGCTAAACCCTGCGGGGAATAGACGGAAATTTAAACAAACACTGGATGGGTCCACAGACCGTGAGACGACATAGCAGGGAAACAGCAGTCTCAGTTCAAGCCCTTTGCTCTTTTGAAATGTCGTAGCTGTAGAATACAACTGGAAATCAAAAAGCATCTGAAAGTCATTGTATTTACGACTCATGATGTAAAAAAAAGCCTGAGGCAGCGCCTGCACTGTGTCCTAAGGGGTCCCTGGTTAGAGAGAAGGGGAGAGGATGTAAAAATGATTCTGAGCACATGTGATATGTGTGCAACCCCCCGTCCTCAGCTTCACTGACCTCTAACAAGGTCCAGACCCAGGGGTTTGTGTTTCCTTTAGTGTTCCCTGCTCAGGTTTGAGTCAGGCCAGGATTGAAGGAGGTCACAGTGCAGAGACAGCCAGCAACACTGCTCCTAACCATCTCCAGACATCAGCTGAGATGGCTTATCAACAAAAAAAGAGAGGCTGACACCCTTTCTGTGCCTAGAAGCAATTAAATATGAGCAGAGACAGCAGTGTAGCTTCATGATTTGAAACTCTGTGTCAGAATGACACAGTGGCTCTGTCAAATGTACAGATTTACAACATGCAGCGTGTACATAATTTACTGGGTTTATAATGAGGATCATTACATCAGCATCTGTCTCCATGGCAACCCGGCAGCTCTCACATCTGATCCTTGTGTATTTATGGGTCGGTTTCCCTGTTGACCCACAGAACCTAAATCTCTGTATTGTTATAAAACCTTACGCAAGTGATTACAGCGAAATATATAACAGACCTGTTTTTTTCCCAGTGACAGCGAGGGAAATTAAAGCACAAGGGGAGATGATGAGCGTACCCTTAGGGCAAATTTGCTCCCCCCCACACACCACAAGATGAGAGGAATTGATGTAATTTCACACCTACACCAAGGAAACTCTCGTCTCGCTGTGTGCTGATAGAGCCCAGTGACATCCGTCTCCATAATGGCACTGAGAAGAAACGATTCCCTGGGCTGATTCAGTTAATGTGATTGGTTAGTGTGGTTGTTATCATTAACAGTTGAAGGTGCAGCAACAGGATCAGTGGTGATCAGTGACAAACTCACGGCTGCTGGGGTGGATGAGTGGGTTCTGCTGAAAAGAAGTTTCAGACTTTTTCTTGATGCTGTTCACATCAGCGTTTGTCTGTTAGTCAGCAGGATTACGCAAAAACCGCTGGACAGATTATCACGAGACTTGGTGGAGTGATGTGGAATGTGTCAGGGAAAAATGACCTTACATTTTGGAGCAGATCTTGATAAGTGGGCACATCCAGGATTTTTTTCCTCCTCCGTTAACCCTGTGAGGGCATTTTCGTTGATTTCTCAGAGAATAACAAAAAATCTGACATGTTTAAACGTGGATTCATAAGGGGGGCCGTTGGGCCTTGGCAGAGGTACATCTGCTCTCTGTCTGCTCATGATGTGAATAGATAACACACGATCGATCATCTTTTTTCTTTCAGCTGTTTTACTAATAATCAGCAACTTCTTTTGTAGTAAATCAAACTTTTGACTCCTTGTCTGATCGAATGAAATTAGGGGCAGCAAGTAACTATTATTTTCTTGATTAAGCAAAATGCCCCGAAAAGTCCCAAATAAATCAATTTTCTTATGTAAGAAGCAGAAGATCATCACATCTGAGATGCAGGAAGCAACACATCAAACATTTTTGCTTGTACAAACAATAGTTTTCTGAAAATTTACGCATCAACTTGATATTTGCAGCTCCACATCATTTGATTTCCCTGTTTTTCACGGAGTTAACGAACCGTGTCTGTTTACTAAAGTTTTGAATTTGTCTGCAACTAAATTGAATTATCCAATAATCTGTGACACGGCTCACAGTCATGTGGACAAGGAAGTCGCCTGATGTTCTCATGAAGGTCCAGCAGAAAACTGGAGAGAATATAAGGGAGAATCTCGGCGGTGAAGCAGGAGTTTGTGAGTGGATGGATGTGTTTTAAGTGTCGGCCTTTTCGAAGAAGTTTGGTCCAGCTTCCTTTTATTGATCAGCGGATAAGTGAGAGCTGCTGAGCTGACAAATCAGGCTAAAAGCGTTGGCTGTAATGGAGCAAACTTGTTCACAGCCGCTCCACTCTGGAGCCCTCTGTCAATTCCACAGCCTCTCGGGACACATACACACACACACACACACTTGCAATGCCACATGCACATTTTCTCCAGGGCTGCAGTCCAGATGGGTTGCCACCGACTGTTCACCTGTGATCCAGGCCTCCAGTGTCGCCCTTCTGTCAGAGCAAACAGCGCACAGCACATCAGAAGCACGCAGCCTGCTGGTCACCGCAGTGCCAAACATGTCAAACGTCCAGCTGAGTCTGAGAGACTCCTGGAGCTGCCCATCAAGGCCGGCATCCTTGAAGGTAAAAACTGGGGTTGTCAGAGAGTGTGACAGTTGACCTACAGGCACCAGACGCCCACCTGCATCGTGGCTAACAACTCTTACCTTCTCTATCCTCTCGTTGGTTCGTTGCCCTTCTACCTTAAATGCTCTTCAGCCCCAGCTCTACTTGAATATTACATTTCACCCACTCAGAGGAAATGGACACTCTTCCCATCAACCAGCAGGACCTGGGCTGCACTCAGGCACTCAGATGTGCAGACTGAAAGACCTGGTAGACAATGAGGCACTTAGTACCTGAAACATATGACCGGAAACCCTCTTACTGTCCTCCCATGAACTTTTATAGGAGTATTTTATAATAATCTTTTACTATATAATCTTTAATAATCTCCTTTTATTCTTTTGAGCTGAAGAAACAATCTTTAGACCTTTTTAAACTCCTGACCTTTTGTCTCATATCTCAGTATTTTCTCTCATTATACTTCATCCTCATGTCTTCCCTCTTCCTTTCCGCTTCGTCTTGACTCTTCCTCTTAAACTCCGCCACCCTCTTTTGCACTCTAACCCTCTCTCTCCCTCTGCATCGCTCTCTACACTGCAGCTTGGTTTTTTAAGACTTTGACTGGGTCCTGCCCCGGGATCAGGACACGCAGCGCCCTGCTCTGATGCAGTGCCCAGCTCTGCTCCCGGGGGCTGCTGAGATCAGCACAAGCTTGACATGCAAAACCAAACTGGCAAAGAAAACTGCTGCACACCACAGGGATGCAAATTTGTTTCCGTTTTTAAAAAAAAGCTGAAAAAGGTCAGAATAGGTTTGAAATATATCCCACTCACATTACTTTGGTAACAGTAAGATTACATTATTTAGAGGGTGTTATAACCTCATGATGTAATTGACTACAACTTCACACTTTAAAGGTGGCATTTGACAAATTGTGGTCCCAATTATAGCTACCTTTTTTTGTCAAATTTGTCACCTTTTTCGACTCCTGATGATCTAGCATAAGAAAAACATAATAGGAAGATCTCTCCTCTCCTCTCCTCTCTTCTCCTCTCCTCTCCTCTCCTCTCTTCTCCTCTTGACAGTACACAGCTTAAGCAAATGAGCCCACTGCCTGAATAATCCTCAGCAATTATCAAGCTGACGTGTTTTTCCAGTGAATATGAATTTGTATTATAATGAACAGCATAATAAGGGAGAGGGATGCAAGATGGGTAGATGGACCTGAGAGCTGGGGATTATTCATGATTTTAAAGTGAGCAATGAATGAAGGTAAAACAGGAAGAAGGCAGACAAATGGCAGCCAGAAGGAAGCTAAAACCTAGAGCGAGAGTAAAGGAGAAGAAGGGAAGGCAGACGAATCAGACACAAACTACCCTTTAAATACTAATTTCTTATCTTATGCAAAGGCATATGCAACAGCAACAATTGCTCTCATCCTTTTAATATGTGTGGGTCCTGTGAGAGTGTGCAATAACTTTGGCAGCGACACACTGCAGTCACACAGAGATTTCCTGTCCTCCTACTGACCCGGACACACATGCACACACAGCCGTGGTTCCAATACGTAGTACGAGAATCAAGTGACACAAACAAGTCATCAGGGGGGGGTCTCCCGCCGTCAGCCCTCACTGCCCGACTCTGTGGCACGTTTTCCATCAGATTAAAGCATCAGAGGCGATGTCACTCACACAAAAACATGAATAGACGATGCTACCATTAATCCTATTGTCTGTGGAACAATGTGAAAGAGTTAATTTCCACATTTCTCCTGAGTGATAGATCTAAAACTCCACTCGTGCCGCTGACTGAAGGTCAAAATCAGGTCAGCATGTGTGGAGATGCATTTCAAATGGTGAAGGTTGTGCTTTTACATCACACTCGCTGCTTTCCTGTTGATAGACTTTGTTCCCACCATCCCAAATGAGGTTTCATTCATTCCTCCAGCATCGACCGTGCATCTGAATCATCTAAAGCAGTCCATCCGCATGAGTGGGCGACTGCAATCTCACCACAGACCCTGCTTCTTCCTCCAGCTGCTGCTGCTGCAACTGCTGCTGCTGCTGGCTCTTGACAATGTGAGACCATGTTTGTGGTTAGTGGGTCTGAAAACTCCAGACATTCCTCCAGAACCATTCAGAGAGAGAGAGAAACCAGCTAAGTTCCTCGAACCATCAGCCGTTATTCCCCTTAGTGTAAGCTCCCGGGAACCAAATGCACAAATATGAATAAATATACACACACACACACCGATGGAGAGCCAGTTGGGTGCACCAGGATATTTCCTGGTGGCCTGAGGGTTGTTTTGGCCATGTCGTAACCAGTCAACCTGACCAGGGACAGTATAGCAAGAAGCTTAGCAGAGGTGGAGGAAGTACTCAAATATTTTACTTAAGTAAAAGCACAAATAATAAAGTGTCAGGTTCATCAGTACCAGGTTCAGTCAAAAACATGAGTTACTTTGTTGTAGCTCATGATGTTTTAGTAAAGGTTTGAGGGACGTTTCTTTCATAATTTGAATATCCTTGATGCTTGATTGGATCATTTGAACATAACTCTGTCCCTCATTCTGTTTTAGGCTAGGCAATTAAAGTAATTAAACCTGTAACAATGTTTGTATATTGTAATATGAATAACTTTCCTACCAGACGAACACACTGGCCAAATGTATATAAGTAGTCTGGTTCATATTGCAACATCATGTAGGGTTAGCCTGCAAAGTTCTGCTGGTCTGCTGGTTTGCGTGAATAGAGTGGCCTCAGTTGGAGTCAAATTCCCTGCCTGAATTACTGTTTCAATTTCAAGGGATTAAGGTTCCAGCTTGGACCATTTTACACTCACACCGAGATATTAACGGGATCAACAGGAGAATGGAAAGTTCTATAGCCACTAATAGTGGTCAAATTCAAAGCAGCAGACACTTGGGTATCCTATAGAGGCCTTAGAAAACCACATCCTACAATGTGTTTCAGAATGTAATTTTAAGTGTCTGTCATTAGAAAGTTCCCTGCCTGGTAATTACCCCAAAATCCAGTATCAAGTTTGTAATTTAAGCTTTAAGTCTCAAGCCCAATCCAAAACGTTATTAAACTTTGGTCTCTCCCAAAAAAACTATGGAAGAAAGAAAATTTAAAATAAGGGAAATATCAAGGGAAAGAATTCAGACCACATATATTTTGATAGAAGTACAATATGTCAATGTTATAAATTCATTAATATTTAAATTTGGTCAGAATGTGATTTTGACTGCATTACTAGTGCCAAACTATGCAGTGCTGAGTACCACACACAAGTTCATTTCTTTGTAAAAGCAACTTTCAGAAACAGTGGATGAGCTTAACACTGATATTTCAGCTTAAATTTGTCCAGAAAAAAATGTTTACTTTGCTTCTCTTGATCTGATAGAGATGTGGATGATGGAAGTTAATCCGATAATGGTAATGGACTGGATTTTATTCAGTTACTGTGTTTGTATAGTGCTTTTCCAGTCTTATCCACCACTGAAAGCCCTTTACAATATAGTCTCATTCACACACACATTCATACAGCGCTTCTATACAAAACACTTTTCTATCAGCCAAACACTGTCGGCACATTTAGGGTTCAGTGTCTTGCCCAAGGACACTTCGGCATGGAGACTGGAGGAACCAAAGACCGTCTGGTCGGTGGAAGACCAGCTCGAGCCACATCCTGTGGGGTACACTGCACAACAGATTGAACCATACTCACTTAAGATCATTTCACATGAAGGTTGCAGATCAGCCTGAATCACTTCCACAGTGTAGAAATACTCTGCCCTCCAAAGTTTATGTTGCCACGGTGTGGGCCCAGATCATTATAGTGATGATCAACACTACATTTACAGCCTCTTTAGCAGCAGGCAGCAGCAAGCACTGTATGATTATCTGGGCACACACATATGCACAAACACTCTCGCTCTCTCTAAAGGAAGAGAGAGAGAGAGAGAGAGAGAGAGAGAGAGAGAGAGAGAGAGAGAGAGAGAGAGAGAGAGAGACTAACACTTGTGATGAAGGGTAAACAAAGCTGCCATTAAGCCAGAGGTGGCTGAGAACACAGAGCAAATTAAAAGCGATTGTGATTCCATATGGCAGCTGTGGCCGTGCCAGTGAGGGGGCCTGCTGCAGACAGAGCCGTGGTGCCTGCTGGGCCGTGGGGACATGGAGCCTCTCCTCCTGGCCCCAGTCTGCCTGACAGCTCTGGTACTTTTAGCTCTGGGTTCTGTGCTCACGCTGTTTTTCACGCTGGCTGGTGCACAAGGTCACTTCTCTGAACCGCACGTAGCCAGGACTACTGTACACAACGAAACAACTCGGATGTGAACTGCGGGTAGGATTCGTTTGAAGCCTCTGGCATGCAAATCGCTCAAACATAGGGTCGCGATATACATGTCTTCCTCATCCCGGCTTTCAACACATCCTGATATGTTGTGTATTTGAGTTGAGCAAAGGAGTTTCACATGTCGAAACCTCAGAAGTAAACAAAAAGTGAAGCGCAATTTCTCATTCAGATGTGGCACGCTGTGTTGACCTGCGCATGTAAAGATGTGTTAGTACAGTGATTCTCAGTCCGACTTGATGGACTTTCCAGACACATATTCTCATTCCTTTCCACGGCTCTCCACTTCTCCCCACTCGCATTGCCATAGCAACTAAACCCACAAGGAGAGAGAATAAGGGACGGCCACACAAAAGATATCAGCAAGACATGAAATCAACCTACACATGTGGGCACACACGCATTAACTCACGTTGCACATAGGGACACGCACAGGCACATATGCTCTGTGGCACACACACACACACACACAGTAATAATTTGCATAGATTTGCATGAATATTTCCGTGTGTACAGTAACACTCCACTAAATGTGTGTCATGCCTTCTGGTTATTTGTAAAACAATGATGTGAACACAAATGGTGCTTTTGAAAAAGCTAATTCCAAATTCAAGAAAACCATCTGCACCTGTCGGCTTTTGTCTATTTCAGATCAAATTGGAGCCAGAACTCTCCATATGGTCATTAATTCGGTGGCTTACTAATGAATGCTAAAACGTAAAAATGAATTCGTGTTACAGAAAGTCCTGGGGCTGGTCCACCTTTTATCCATCCACAGATTGAACAGTGCTGACGATACAGCAGATCTAGAGAGGTTCAAATTAAATGATGATACTGAAGCAAAGCAATAGAAAAAGCATAAATGTTGCAGTCTGAGTTTTTTCCTCTTTTGTCAGTTGTCAGCCGGTGTCATTCAGAGCAGAAGCACATCTCTATATTCTGGGATGGCCTTGGGGCAATGATCTTTTAAAATGATCATAGCTGAGGTAATGTTTTTTCCTGCTATATAAAGACAAGCAGTTGAACAAGAATAAAATAAAATTGATTGCAAAGATGTTAATTACATATTTGAACGGGGAAGATGCTGAACATGTAGAGAGAGAGAATATGCAGCACAACGCAGGTTCCCACATAGAATCACACCGGGGACATTGGTATGTGTCGTTAACACTGCACACCACGACTGCTTCTACACATGTGAATATGTGAATAGTTCTGTCGCATCATGTTTCTCACGCTACGTACGGCAGAAGTTGGGCAGAGTTCAACTTTGCATGTGTTGCAACGGAGGCACCAGGCAATGAAATCGTGTTTAAACAAACACTTAAGAACAGGTGGGGGGGGGGGGGTGATAGTAGACAAGTGATTTGAAGATTAGAGTGATATTTGGTATCATGTCTTTCTTTGAGGATTATTGGGGGTGTTCGGTTTGATACGATATAGCCCCCCCCCCCCCCCCAGGTCCCTTTCTGCCTGAGGCCTCCAAAGTCCTTTGAAACACTCTGCACTGTTAACCTTTGCTGTATTTTTATAGTTAAAGGGTTAGGGTTAGGGTTAAAAACATCTTGACAGGTAGTTACTTAGCACTATTTGGGTATAGTGCATGATCATTTGCAATAACGTACTGTATTTTTGAAAATGCGGTAACTTAGTGAAGAAGACATTTGCTGTATTCCTCAGCTGCAACGCTCTATCTGAGCTGTGTGTGGTAACAATCTGCTACTGATAGCTGGAAATCAATGTCGTCTGTTGACGATTAAGGGGAAAACAGGTCCAATTCTTTATCACACAACACACCCATTTTTTGTTGGAGTGAACAGAGCCAAGAAGCTACAGGTCACAGGGTTTGTTAGTTTGAAAAAGAGTTGTGTTTCACACCCAGAAGTCACTATGATTTACTCATACTTAAGATACTGTGCAGCTGATGAACCATGACTTTGTTCAACTGTCGTCTGATCACAGAGATGAACAAGAGACGCAATTTAGGTCAGAAGTCAACAGGGCAACAACACTCTATACTGATGTTCTATTATTAGACAGTGGAACCAAAGCCTTTATAGCTTCCTTTAACATATACTGTACCACTAACAAACTGGTAGAGGCCTCATGTGTCCACTGTCTGAACTGAAGATTTGATTAAGAACGAGGAAACCTCTCCAGAGGCAACAGGCAGTTGTTCCTCAGGGTCGACTTGCAGAGAAAGCAGCAAACTCACTTCATCAGCACAACTCTGCATTGACCTCAATATTGTCACTTTCCATTGTTTGCTTTGCTTAGAGCACTGTTATGGAAAGTTTCTCAGCAAAGGCCTTTATCAAGAATTCTCTGAGGAGGATCGCTGAGGGAGACGATCCAGAATCAGTGTCTAGTCTGAAGGACGTTGACGTTGTAGTAAACCTGTTGCTGAGACCTGCAGTGAGCATGCTCCTGTCTGACTGGATGAAAAAAGATGTTCTGAGTAAAAAGCAGTGGGCGAGTATAACAAAGTACATTGAGAACATTTTTCATGTGTCTGTACTTAAGTAGATATATTTTATAGATTTTTATAGATTTTCACAATGCATTGTGTTACAAGAGTTAACTAAATAAGCTTATTTTCATCTGTTGTTCCTAAACCTAAAATAAAATGACCTATATTATATAATTAAAAATATATACCATTCAAACTGAATGTACAACAAGGCAGAGATATAAATGTAAGTAAATCACATAAGATAACGTGGAACGTGGAACATGGAACATGATTTTATATATTTTCAAAAGTAATCAATAACGAGAGGGAATTGGTCCACTGTCCAATCAGGGTGGGCAGGTAACATTGGACTCCGCCCCCTGCAGCAGCAGCACTCACTCATAACGATAAAGCGAAGCGAATAAGCTACATTTGCCAATTGCTTTTAATAGATTAAGTATATTAAAAAGCAAGTACTCACCTACTTTTACTCGAGTAGAAAAGTTCTTGTGGTACTTTTTACTTTTACTCATATATTTGTCTAGTGGTTTTAAGTTTCCTCCACCAGAGTCAACACGTTTTGCTCTGCACTCAATCACACCTCATTACAGCAGCATTGGAGCTTTTTGATTGAACATAATGAGGAGTGAGTGGGACACTAAGACTAATATCCAAGCTTCAGTGTGGTCAGAACAAATGTAACAGATACTCCTAAAGACCACCGACGTAAAAAGACCCATATGGCCTGAAAGTGGGGGTAGACTCGCAGGGGGAAGTGGCTCCTCTCCCCCTCTGCGCTGTTGGAGAATTCTTTCTAAACAAGGTATGGAATGCACTCCTGTGTTTCATAATTTGTTCCCTCATTCTTCTCCTCTGCACATTTACAAACAGAGGCCTAAGGAAGAGAGAGAGAAAAGAGAGAGGAAGAGAAGTGCACTGGAGCCCTGGAAATATGTCAGGGCAAGGCCATGCTAGTGGAGCAAAAAGGAAAGGAGAATGAACTGTGAGGAAAGGGAGATGGTGAAAATAGTGAAAAGGGGAGAAGATATAATTAATAATCGGCTGACTGGCCTTATGCCGACCAGTCTGAGAGACAGAGAGAGAGACAGAGAGAGAGAGAGAAGTTGGAGACGAACTCAGGGAAGAGGAGGTGAGAGAGAGAAAATGAGAATGCCCCAGGAATGATTTTAATGCTCCACTTGGTGTTCACATTCCAAAGCCAGCAAATCATGCAACATTCAACCCGAAATTCAGACCGGCTGATTTCCCCATCCAGCCGGGAGACTGGGAGCACTGGGTCGCTGAGTGAGCGCACTCGGCTTCTCTCTCTCTCTCTCTCGCTTCATTTATCTGCGTCCTTATCTCCCGTGTATGAGTGAGGGAGAAACAATGCGGAGGAGATCGGCTGCCCGGCAGAGAGGAGACGGGGGGTTGGGTGGGAGGTCAGGAGGAGATGACGAGGTGCAGGGTGGGCCGGGGTGCAGCGTTTATAAATATCTCAGACTGCCGAGCACAAGGCCGGGCCCACAGCAGTGCAGCAGCATACCTTCAATTTCAGCTATTTTTGTTGCTTTTTCCATAATGTCTGAGTTCTGCCTTATAAGCTGATGACAAAGAAGGTTGCTCCCGCTGAGACATAAAAAGACAAACTGGTCAAGGCAATTTTCCCCCAGCATTTGCCAAGAGTGCTGCTTTCTGTCAAAAGTGAACTCCAGTTGTAATCTAAATGCATGCAGGTCATAGGGTCACAGGTTAGCCGAGGAAACCCTTGAGGATCATGTTCCTATGTGTCTAAAAAAAAAACTCAACAACAACCACACTGCTAAAGTGCCCTTGAGCAAGAGGGACGCTGAACCCTCCCACGTGAAGGGGCTGTAACTCATCCAGCCCTCAGAGTCTGAAATGGAGGGCAAGTGGACAAAAATAATTTCCCCGACTATGATGAAGTATTTTCTTCTAAATTGGCTGGAAACTGCAAATGAGCCGTGTCTTCTGCTGAACACAGTGAACCAGCCAACAAGCATGAGGAGCGGATACAAAAAATACTTTACAAAGTCACACAGTTCAGTTACAGGGTGGAACGATTGATCCATTAGTGGGTTTTGATAATCAATTCATCTGATTTAGTTCTGAGAAGTTGCTGCTTTTCATGTGATACTTGATAAATAAACCGTGAAGGTTCTGGACTGTGGGTCAGTCCAAAAAATCTATAAGATGTAATTTTTCATTATTTTTTTATATTTTATGACCAAACAAGAAATTGATTTATTGTTTCGGTAGATTAAACAATGATGGGAATAATTAACCGCATCAGAGTTGTATGTTTTCACCCCTTTCCATTTGCTTGTTGGTTTGTTTGTATGTTTGTTTGTTAGCTGGATGATGCAAAATCAACTGAACCAAGTTCCGTGAAAATGTTTGGAATTTGGTATGACCCCAGGAACAGGGAATTTGTTTCACTTCCCTTAACATTGCAAGATCTTATATTTGATAATTTCTCATTTCTTAGATGCTGAACCCAATAAAAATCGGGATCTTGTTCATTTAAATGTGGTTTAGGGGACTTTTTGCAGAGGTTTTTCCTGAGTGTCATTCTAGTTGATAAACATAAGGTTCTATTGGCCTAATCTATTGCAGCAACTTCATAATATACTGTAAGTGTAGGCAAAAATTTGCTGATAGTTTCTCTCTTCATTGAACTATATAATATAAAAATTACATAACGCACCTTGCATGTATTCAAATACAAATACATGTGTGTATGCCCAATGGACACACATGGGCAGGGAACAGAGTGTGCAGCGCTTATGGTTCCATTTAATGTTCTTTGAATTGGGTCTTTTTAATCTTTTCCCTGATTTTGTCTGTTCTCTCTGTCTTTGTCATTCAACCATGTAAATAAATATGCATGTGGGGGTGTGTGTGTGTGTGTATGTCATTGCTGGGGGGGATCCTTGTCCTAACTCATTGCATGCATGAGTCAACACCAGCCCCCGATGCCCACAAATAAACACACTCACAGATGCACAGGGAGCACGTATAAATGCAAAATGCATGTACAGGGCGGCTGGAGAAGAATACAGAGGAAGAGAAGGCCGGAGAGAGGAAGACATTTGGAACAGAAAGATTGAGATACTTATCATGGGAAAAGATGGATATTCTAGGTCTATAGATAGAAAAGTTGTTCTTGTTGCTATGCTGCTGTTACAGCTGCTCCTAAGTCATCTCAGACACAGGTAAAGCTGCTTACTGTCGCACGGTGGAACAGAGTGGTCCAGGAATATTTTGAGAAAATCTCACAACCAAAAAAACTGGAGACATCTGTAAGTGCATGCTGAGAGAAGAGAGACAGAGTGAGAGCGAAAAGGAAGCTCAGATTGAGCCTTTCTTGTTAAGTTAAAACCTAAATCTCCCTTTGCTGACTTATATGGAAAAGCCTTTTGATGAGAGGCAGCAGAGTTTGTATTTAAAAGTTCACACAAAATGTGCGTAGCTTCAAATATAATGATGAATGTTAAATCAAAAACGTTTGAGAAAGAGCGCTTAGTTTGTTAGTTTGATATTGATGGATGTTCTTCACTCTTTCAGACATTATTATTCAAACTCATTTCATGCCAGTGCAGCCAATTTTATTTGAAGGTATATTTTGCATATAAACCGATTTCAGAAGCAGTTCTCTATTCATCACCATTCATTTCATGTGACATGTTTTCATAGACGAAATTCAAAAAAATATTTGACCACGGCTTAACCTTTATCTCTTGAAAAGTTAATTCAGACCAGCATGTGCAGCAAAGAGGCTTATATTCAAAATATATATTTTTCTATATGGGTTGGCAACCTTGTTGAAGCCCAATCTAACACTCTTTCCTTATATTTCTTTGTTTTCTCTGTTCCTCTGGCAGTCTGCATTCACATGTGACAGCTTTCCCTTCAGTGTGCACCCCAAATACCATAAGTTGTGTGGGAGGCTGTTCCGCAGTAAAGATGTGATTTAGAAAATGATTGAGTTGGTTTTAAGTGCAGTGGTATATCATGCCTATGTACTGTATGTATAAGGAAAACACTCTCAGTGTCATCAATCAGAGTATGCAAATGGCTTTTTTTAAGTGAACTCAATCTGTGTTTGACCCTCAAAAAGAAGTTGAACACACGTGCAACCCTCCCATTAGAAGGGATTTGTTGAATCCACAGGTTTCATTTCCTCCCCCTGGACTGGGAAAATCCCTGTGGACGACACTAAACAATGGCACACCATCTATTTTTATGTGGTTCGCCAACAGTCTTTTACTGGGAAACTGCCCTCACTAATGGCCCTCATGCAGCCAATCTGCTGATGTGACCGGTTCTTACATCAGAGCTAAATGATACATGCTCTTCTCTTTCATTACACCCATCTGTCCACCTGTCCATCGCTCTGGTCTCCTCCGTCAAGTTCAGATCAATAACTCCTCCCCTTCTCCCCGCATTCATGTTTATATATCGTCGTATCTCCTCTTTTTGTCATACCTTCTGGCAATTGTCAAGTAATAAACCTGAAACATACACACACACAGCAAACAGAGCCCCCCCACACACACACATCCAGACATCGTCATGTTTAGCTAATGTCTATGGGTTCCTCTTTCAATACACATTGATTAAGAAGTGAAAAAACAAATGTGTGGCAGCAGAGTCAGTGGAGTGCCACTGCAAACCACTGATTCACCTGTTTCTCTGGCGCACTGCAGTCCCTCGGCTGTAGGCAGAACTGATGACCATCATTTAGTCTGACCGACAGCAGCGGAAGGGATTGAGTTTAGCTATTTATTTACCTAAAGCTACATGGGCCTGTTTTGATCTGAGTGTGCGTGTGAATGAAGCCAGGATGGAGTCACGTAATGGCACACTGCACTGTGTGTCACCGTGCCGCGTACAAGTAAGGGTTATTATTCCTGAGTAGGGGAATGAATCACGCAGTACACTATCATTTCCTCTGGTGTGGGTGGAGTGGCTTCTTTTAGAATCAATGAATGGTGTGGATGCATTGTAAACAGCTACGTCCGAGAAAATAGAGCAAGGCAGCCTGGGAATTTTTTTGTTTGCTGCGGATATCGGTGTCACATTAGAAATCTGGCAGCTCACGCAATTAGCCATCATTTTTTATTTTGATCTTGATTGTCTAATGTCAGTCAGTCCAGGCACCGCATTCGCTGGTGTTGCATATTAAAAACACATTTTAGCTTCAAGGTTTTGTTTTTATCTGCGTCTGCTGGACGGATTACCAGGAAACTTGGTCGAAGGATGTGATATGGGTCAGGGAAGAACTAATAAAATGTTGGTGCGAATCCACATCAGGGGGCAGATCCAAGAATGTTTTTTCACTTTCTTGAACATTGTAGGATTTTTTGACAATTTTCACAGATTTCCCACAGAATAACTTGTGGCTCTTGATGAAAAAAAACCTGGCATGTTTGCTGAACTTATATCTATGAGTGTTGCGAAATCTGGCACAGCTTGATTGAATTTAATGGGACTGTTGTGCCTTGGCGGTCAGAGGTGCTGAGGAATTGATCTAGAGAAGTCAGACCTTCATTGTTCAGTGTTCAGTGTTTTTCCTGTCAACACCACAACAGAAACAGCCGGGTCCTGAGTGTCAGAGCAGGTTGTGCTCCCACTGGAAGTTTCCCAACACAGGCAGACTCAGTGAATGAGTTTGAAAAGACCAAAAATGTGATGTGTCACTCAGTGAAGAGACAGAACTTTAAAGAGATTAGATAAAAAAGGAGAGAAAGAGGAAGTGCTATTAAAGAAAAAGTCCACCAGCCGCCCCTTCTCCCCCAGACGTCAGGTTAATTATAGAAGCTGCTTTACGGATAATTAGAAAAGCACTGTATGTGAGCTCCACGGCATAGTAGTGATAGCAACATAAAAACGTACTTTATATGCTGTATGAGGAGACTTTATAGACTACACAGCTTCACTTTAAGAGTTAAGTTACTCTAAGAGACTACTGTAGTTTTATAATGTGGCGTCTCCAGAGGAAACAGAGCACTCATATTTCTCCTGTTCAACATCGTAAAGCAAGATCAAGAGACTCCAGCCTGTGATACTGCACCAAAACCAGCCACATGCATACACCAAAAGTTTTCTTGTAAAGAAATCCATTTGGAAAAAAACGCTCTTATCATAAGTTTAAAGAGATTTCTCTAAATAGCCTGAAATGTTTAATTCTTCCCATCTCCCACATGTTTATATATTATGATCTAAGTGTGCGTGTATTTTCTATGATAACATGGTGGAGGTGCAGCGGGGAGCTGCGGGTGATGGAAAAGGAGAATATCCATTACATAACAGATTAAGCTGGAGGAATCTGAGGTATGCATCCAGCAATGCATGCCAATAATATGAAAGCTTACTTCATGAGCCCCCCTATGTACAGAGCCTCAGCGGGTGGGCCACACTTTATCCCTTTGATGTAGGCTTGTAAAAGGGAACAAACACATAGCGTGGCACCACAGTGCAAACTCCTACACTGCTATTAGACTGCAAGTCACAGTGACAGGGGTCATGTGTGTGCACGAGACAGCGACAGGGGGAAAAGCGACAGACAGACAGGAAGTATCCGGAGAGAGATCTGATTTCTGATTCGCCCTGCTCTCAGCTTGATGTTACACTGAGCCCAGAGTTTTGTATAAACTCTAAACAAGCAACACGGCCTGCAGTGGACGACTGCGCGTTGTTATTACATATGCCACCCGCTGCTTTTACTCGACCACACTATACTAATGGACCGCTGCTATTCCTGCTGCACTTCATTACAGCGAGAGAGAGAGATAGAGAGAGAGAGAGAGAGAGAGAGAGAGAGAGAGAGAGAGAGAGAGAGAGAGAGAGGATTACTGCTGTTTTTGTTCTCTGAAAACACTGTTTGGGGTAGAGGAATGTTTCTCCCCCTGTCTTCCATCCATCCACGTGCTGCACATACCCAACTGACACCCACTCATCATGATGAGGATGGTCAATTTCCAAATCACACACACACACACACACACTAACCCAAACACACTTCCTCTCCCTCACTTTTCCTTCTCTATCTTAAAGCGAGGAATGTGTAATTCATGTCCTCTTTCCTGTTCCACACTGAAGGACGGACGTCTTCTTTTTTTTTTTCATATGCTTGCTCAGATGTGTGTCTGATACACATCTGTTGCTGTAGCTGGAGGCGGGGAGACCAAGCGAGAGGATCGAGGTTTACACTTAAACCATTAGCACACGCTCAGAAGGAATGGAAAGAGAGATAAGGGAGAGGTGGGTGGACATCTGAGAAAATGTGGAGGAGAAAAAAAGAGTGAGGTATTAAATGGAGAGGAGAAGAGAGGAGAGGAGAAGAGAGGAGTCACTTCTTGCTTCAGTTCAGTATGGTCAACAGATAAGTGTACACAATACTCAGCACAACACTCACAGAGCATTTTTCCAGCCTCAATGTAGATAAACTTCAGAATGACTGTGTGTGTGTGTGTGTGTGTGTGTGTGTGTGTGTGTGTGTGTGTGTGTGTGTGTGTGTGTGTGTGTGTGTGTGTGTGTGGTGTGTGTGTGGTGTGTGTGTGTGTGTGTGTGTGTGTGTGTGTGTGTGTGTGTGTGTGTGTGTGTGTGTGTGTGTGTGTGTGTGTGTGTGTGAGAGAGAGACTGACCTCTGACTCGGGCATAGCAGCAGCCACACTTGGCGAGGACTTTACGGAACAAGTGTTGGCAGCCACAGCCTCGGTGGTGGCGATGGTGATGGTGGCCCCCTTTCATGCTGGTGAACCATGAGCAGAGGTGGGCATGGCCCGGCACTCTCTCTTTCTCCCACTCCCCCTCTGTCCCCCTCTCTCTCTCTCTCTCTCTCTGTCTCTCAGACTCCCTCGCTCACCCTCTCCCAAGTAGAGGTTCCACTCCTCAAAGTGTAAATCCCCCCCAAAAGGGTGAAGGTGGATCCTGCTCCTCAGTGGACTGCAGACAGAGTTAAAGCCCACATCCACACAGAGAAGAAGAGGAAGAGTCCGCAAAGAAAAAAGCAGCAGCCAACAGGAAAAATCCACACTCACAGGGTTGTTTCTTTTCTTCAGCTGGTGATAAACAGCCAGGGAAACATTCCAGCAAGCTTATTGTGATATTGAATGAGCCCCCGTCCCTCTGTTTTCTTTATGGTGCTGAGCTCTTGCCTCTGTGAACTGCCTGGTCAAATGACAGACTGGGAGACTGCTTCAGAGAGAGAGAGAGAGAGGGGGGAGAGAGTGAGAGAAAGAGAGATAGTAAGGGGAGGGGTGAGGAGGGTGGAGTCTGCAGCTCTAGTTGCTGGCTATTCTAGGATAAGGTTCCCACTCCCCCAATTTTCTCTCTTCCTCTCCTCTGTTTCTCTCCCCTCCTCTCAGCTGTTTTCTCCCCCCCCCTCCTCCCTTTTATTTCCTCTCTCTCTCTCGTCCGCCGTCTTCTGTTATTTTTTCTTCTTCATGCATGCTCTTAGGTATCCAGCACAGAAAGCAGATTAAATGCCATGCTCTCCACTCAGAGCTGACCCTGCTAATAGTAACGTCTGTAATGATGCATAATGCTATTTACAGAGGGGAGGCCATGTTGGGTTGGAGGTGTCATGTACTTTCCAGTAAGGCAGCCACAGTGTCAGAGCCACGGTCTGTCAGCGTGTTACACACTTTCTGAAGAATGTGTGCGTGTGTGTACATATGTTCACTAAATGGATCGTAGTGGGCTTTCCTGGCTGGGGCTTCTCCAATACTGACGTCTGTGTTCATTTATCATCCTGGGGGGGGGGGGGGGTCAGTGTTGATTTTTGTTCTTAGTGTTTCCATGGAGTGAGAAGGAGTTCTCACGTTTCATAATGTAGGCATTCTTTCTGTGTGTGTGTGTGTGTGTGTGTGTGTGTGTGTGTGTGTGTGTGTGTGTGTGTGTGTGTGTAGCCTAACCTATAGGCTAAAGAACAGTTCACAAGCTTAGCTGAAACTAATCCCCAAATTTAAATAATCATCAGAAAATATGATTTAATCCATTACTGGACAAGTTTGTTTTATATTGTAGGTCATGTTGATTAAAAATATGTAAATTCATCACTGAAACTAGAGCCCATACCTCCACCAAGGCCTAACAGTCCCCTTAAGAGACCACATTTTAATTCATTAGATCATCAAAATCCATGATTTATTCCCTAAATTATGGAAATGTTAAAAAACGCCCTATTTCGCAATATCAGTGAAACAAAAATCCTGGGTCAGCCCCCGATCAGTTTTTCGCAAAACAAAATTGAATTGGTTCCTACTTTGGTCATGCCCCACCCTAACATAGAGATCGGTTGAGTACTTTTTGATATCCTCCCAATTAACACACACACGCAGACGAAACCTCCTTGGCGGAGGTAATAAAGAATTCCTCTTCTTCTTGGAATACACATTATAGCAAAACTTCCTTAAGAATACATTATCATACTGCCCAACTCTGATCTCAAAATCTGTGTTCGAAGTATATTTCCCCAAAAAAACATCACAGGTGCTGTTATTTATTGATTTTCCACCTGTTCATCCATAAAATGATGCCTGCATGTGTGTGACACTGACGCAACACGTCTATGGGTTTAAAAGAAACAGATTAAAAACAAACATCACTGAGATCAAACACACAAAATACACAATCTGCCAGTCTTAATGTTTTCATAATCATTATAAAGTCACTTTTCCAAGTCAGTGTGTTGAACCTAGAAGCTGGAGATGTTGTGTAATGACCAACATAGCATTACCATATTTAGATGTGTGCTTTGCATCAGAGCATATTAAACTGAATTAACACTAGACTATGAGTCACCAGCTGTTGAAATCAGAGTGTTGAAATGTCAGCGAGACGACTTATCCAAGGAAACAACTAAGAATGGAACTACAACCAGGGAGGAAACCGAAAATGGTTGTCGAGAACGCTATTATGAGACGCTGCTCCGTCTGAAACCTGACCAATTAGTTTCTGACCAACAAACAGCATTTCTTAGGCCTGAGGCAGCTGAGCTCATGACTCAGTGAGTGATCTCATCTCACAACGTGAACACGGCATATGCTGCTTTCAAACATGCACTGGGCTCCGCAGTTTCTCTGGATTTTCTCCACGTGTGAACGCAAATGTCCGAGTGAGACGCTCCACAGTTTCTCAGGACTTTATCCGCCTGGCCTCCTTTTATAAAGTCTGTAGAGAGCAAGGAGAAGTTGATGTGAGAACAAAGCAGGGGATCCCCCCCGCTGGATTCACCGCAAATTCAGGTGCACTGTCAAGAGCTTCAATAGTTTTTCTGGACTGTCTCTTCAGCATCCATCTCTCCACAGTGACATGATGGTGGCAGACTGCTGTCGAAGATGTTTCTGTCGTCTACAGGAGACTGTCAGAGCAAACACGAGCCGGGCTGCCTCAGCCATTAGCCACACAAGTAGAGCACACTCACACACACACACACAGTTGCATTCGACTCTTCTCTCTCCTCGTATCTGTTTCTTTTCCCTCACTCAAAAATATTCAGAGAAAAGTGACATGTAATAGAAGAAAGTTCTGCAGCAGAGAGAGAAACCCCACAGTCACAGATACATTATCTATTCTCTGGGGGAGGCCGCACACAGATTTGCCACATGCAACACTTACACAGATAGATCACAATCCCCCCCCCCCCCCCCCCCCCCCCCCCCCCCCCCCCCCCCCCCCCCCCCCCCCCCCCCCCCCCCCCCCCCCCCCCCCCCCCCCCCCCTCTCTCTCTCTCTCCTGGCCTCCCTCCCTCCCTCCATTTCTTTTCTCATAATGGATGCCTTAAGCGACTGTGATTGAAGGGGCGATTCACCAGAGGAATATTGAATTGTGCTGCTGGAATGGCTCCACTTGTCTGATATGGCTGACAAACACTGTCGAAGCACGGGAGCACGATTCAAGGTGGGTTTGAGAGACAGCGAACTTGACTGCAGAACAGACGAATCGAGGCAAAACAAAGACACGCGGATGAGAATCCAGGGGGCAAAGCATTACCAACTGAATGAACACATGCCTGCTCAAAAACACCAACTAGACACGGGAGAGGAAAGTGTTTTACTGCCAGACACCCAGTAGGGGGCATTTTTTACTTGTTGCATAAGGTTGGTTCGCCCAGTCAGAGGTGCTGTTTCAAATGTAAACATTAAATGAACTGTTTTATTTTGGGATACATAGTATCACACTGTGGAACATACTGACATACAACGGATACAGTCGTATGCCTGTGTATTCAACACCATCAGTGTCTTATGTGTAATGAAACCACCCTGAATAATTGCCATTGACAGAGGCTTCGTGTACAAAGCCCTGGATGCTTGCAGAAATATGGAAAACATTTTCCTCCCCTGGCTCAAAGGGAGGAGCAGGGGATCTGAGGTGAGGCATGCATTAACTCCCATTCATCTCTCTCCTTTTATCTCTCCCCCTCACTCCTTCCTCCTCTCTGCATCCCCCTGACGAGTCACATAGTCACACTAAAGATGATTCATCTGCACACGCATGCTTGTGCAGGTGTGTCGAAAGCGGCCCAGACGGCTAAATAAAAATCTATATAAGTACATTCACACTGGGATGGATTTAGAGGCTTGTCTGCAGATCTGCACACTTGCAGATATATGGCTGTGTTTTTCATTTGAGGCCAACGAGCCAAATAGGGAGAATGCATCTTTCCACCAGAGACACTCAGTCACATTTAGGAAGCGTGTTCAGAGTGGAATCTCGAGAATGATCTATGATGTAAAGCGGCTCGTTCAAAAGAGTGGAAGAAAGTTACTATAAACACAATGTTCACTGCTCGATTAAACTTAAGCTATAGGATGAGCAAGGAAATAGATACATGTGACATGAACATGCACAGTAATACTGTAGCTAGAGCAACTCTCACATCAGCAGATATGCAGTTGCTTATTCGCAGTGTGTTCCCCAACCCCCCCACTGACATTAGCCTCTCCTCACTTCATCAGCCAGCTGAAATCCTGCCAAAAAATGCTCACTTAGATTTCATGTTCCTTACTCCTTCTCCCCCGGTCCCTCTCTTTCTGTCTCTCTCCCTCCCCTCATCTCCAAGCTAAACGCCAATTAAGGAAAACGGGCATTCTGGACAAGCCAATGAGAGGGGGAGGTCTTTTTTGGCCGGTGTCCCATCACGGAGCAGAAGTCACAGAGAAACTGTCCTGTTCTCTTCTGTTGTGTCCCACTGGTCTGCTGAGAGCTGCTGTTTTTCTCCAATTAGACTAAACTACAGTGCTGGTACTGGTACTTACACCAGTGTGTGTGTGTGTGTGTGTGTGTGTGTGTGTGTGTGTGTGTGTGTGTGTGTGTGTGTGTGTTGGTACAAGTCCATACCTCCCACTGCTGTACCTCATGATGCAGTGCAGCTCTGCAGGCAGCAGGAGCTCTGCACCACACAGAAGGGAGGTGCACCACCCACAGAGACGTGTTGCTCAAAACATCCACAATACTCATGCACCGCCCACAATTACAAGCATACACACTATACACATGCACACACACTCCGTTCAAACAATCACACACTATGTCCTCTCACTTTGGGGAAGTTACTGGAGGCTGTCAGAGTTTTCCTCCTCTACTTGACCCGCAGCCTCACTCCATTGCTTTTTCTCTCTGGACCTGGTCTGTGAACCTTGCTCTAGAAGCAGCATGCGAGCACCGGGACTCAGGGCCTGCTGACTTTGTTCAAGGCGTAATCCTGAGCTAAAAACGCCACCCAAAGGAGAAGACGTTAATTAAACAAAAGCAAACCTAGGGACCACACATGGAGAGACACTGCCGTGTTATCTTTAATTAATAATTTGTGAAAGCAGCGGTTTTGCTGTTGAGGGAAACGTCAGAAAAAGAGATTTGTTTCTGCTCCATCGCTAAATTAGCTGGAATCATGCTGCAAATCCATACAAACAAACGGATGGAAATACAAATCTGTATTCCTGATTTTTGCTGTGAGTGCTGCTGCCTGTGCACTCACATGTTTTGCTGTCTCTATAATCTGCGTCCTCCCTTCCAGGTCAGTCTGCAGACTAAATGCCAGCTGTGCTGTGGAGCAGTGACCTGTGAGGTGTCTGACCTGCCTGATGTGCACCTTCCAGCCAGCCCTGCCTGACCCATTTCTCTAAAAGCACAACACGAGCCTCTGCAATTTAACTCTACAAACTAGAATTACCTCCTCACGCTTCTCTGCCTGCACCAACCAAGTTTCATTTTACACCCGTGTCTGTCCAGGCTCATATAATACGTGTAGTGAAGACCTTTAAAGAATTGAATACAAGTTTTGATGTGTATTTTGTTTTAATAAGCATACAAATTCTTGAGTTATGGCCAAACACATGTGGTGTGATGCCACAGATGTAATCAATTTTGCTCTAAGCATTCCTGATGAGTCGTGTTGACAAAAATGTAAGATCCCACTTGTCTCTTACCAGCAACTGAATGTTTCTGTTGAATTTGAAGAAATTCCATTATAGCATTCCTGTGATATCACGTTTATGAGAGTGGAACTCGCAATCAGAAGGACAACCAAGTACAATGACTATGGCTGCAGCTGCCGTCAGCATAGAGGCATAAAAACACACACATTAAATATGTTTTGGAAGCAGATTATTCATGTAGAATAGGCAACAGAGACAGAGTAAAGCCAACAACAAAACTGAGTTCAGCCCTGTGAAATATTGCTAAAGTGTTCAAAACTGTTTCATTGTATTTTCAAGTTGGAATATAGGGTATTTGGTCTTATGTATATTTGAAAAAAGAATTGCCTCTGACAACCAATGCAATTTTTTCCAGATTCATATGAGGTATCTCTGACATTTGACCTTTAACCACTGAAATCTAATAAATTCATCTTGAGTCCAAGTGGCATTTGGTCAAACTTGAAGATATTCGGTCGAAGTAGACTTGAGACAGTATGTTCAAGAGGACAAAAACATGTTTTCTGAGTCCACTGCGACTTTGACCTTTGACCTTTGACCAGCCAAGTCTAACCAGTTTATCTGTGAGTTCAAGTGACAGCTTGATACCAAATTTGAAGAAATTCCCTCAAGGTGTTCCTGAGATATCGCGTTCACAAGGATGGGACAGACACACAAAATCATAATGCCTCCAGCCGCTGGCCATCACCAGCACAGAAGCAAAACGCACACACACACACACACACACACACACACACACACACACACACACACACACACACACACACACACACACACACAATTACTAGACGGCATAGATAGACTACACAGCGAATACTGGCCCCAAAGTTACAACCTCAAAGTGAGCGCACCTGTGACCACTGCAGCAACACAACACAAACTTCATGACGATACTTTGCCAAAGAACCATAAAAGGAAGCCTGATGAGATTCTGGCAGAACGTTCTTCAAATGAAGTCAAAATGAATTTGTTTGGATCAGACGAGGTGCAGCACATCTGGCATAGACGTGGCAAAGACATCACAGCACTGACCGTGAAACACGGACATGGGAGCGTAATGATATGGGACTGTCTGACTGCAAAGACGACATTTCTAGATGGAACTATATGCAAGTTTATAACTCACTGGAAAATCACAAACGTTTTTAAAGAAGAAAAAGGTGAGGGAAAAACATGACCTGACCAAATATGTCTCCTGACTGGAATCCAATAGAACACATTTGGAGTGATTTAAAAAGGAAGAGAAAGCAACAACAGCCTCCAGCAAAGAGCAGCTGAGAAGAATCATCTGTGAAGTCTCCAGACTGGTATCCTCTATGGCTGAGAGGATTAAACCTGTCATCCAAAATAAACCAGGACAAAATATACATAAAAAATAAAGAGGGGCAATTTCATGGAGGAAGAGGGTGTACTAGCTTGTATTGCAGTTGGCTCTTAAATAGGAAACAGTTCATAGTTTAATGAATCAAATGTTTCTTTTCCAAATCAGCTGGCTTCATTCTTCTCCGGCCTTAGACAAAAACAAGATTGTATTAAATGGACACAATATGTATATTTAAGCTTTTGATTACATTGACAAGATGTGTACTCAGTGATGCTGTGATCTTTTAATTATGATAGATCTGTGAGCAGCAGCTAATCAATAGGGTTAATGTGTGATCACCAAACAGCAGAGAGACACAGTTAGCAACTAGAACAATGGAGCTAGAAAACAACATATCTTAGGCATGAGTTGATTGTGACCAAAACTAGAGCTAAAAGAAAGTAAATACTGGACTTTTATTTTCCTGGAAGACAGAGAAACGACTCAGTGACTCTGCGAGTCTTAGATAGTAAACAGGTGACTGGTCTCTTAGTCAAAGCAATACCAAAAGACCCAGTTTGAGGATGGTGTTAAGAAGCGTGGGATCATGGGAGTTGTTCTACCTGAGGCGAGTCAGACACAAATCATGTTTACGGATGTGAATTGTATTCAAATTTTATTCACCTTAAGCAACTAACGGCAATGAATGATCGTGTTGTTTTACGAGTGACCAATACAAACAGTGGAAGGAAAAAAAATGTGTATAGCCCATATTCACAAATCACACCAGGGCCTAACAAGGGGTGATGTATTCTGCCCTTAACCCTAATAGAGTGAGGAGCAATTACAAAAACATCTCTTTTAACAGGGGGAGAAAACAGAGAAACCTTGGAGGGAGGAGTAAATGTGTTTCCTTTGTCACACATCCTTTGAGGAAGTTATGAGACAGACAAAGGCGTAGGTAAAGTGGATATGACGTAGTTAAAAGGCGACCAAAAAAAAGCTCGGGGTTTCTCTGAGTTTGAACGTTGTTGGAAACAGTTTAGAAAATGTAGGTACACAAGTCAAGAAAATATATGTCAAGGGTTTAGTCATTTTTATTGAAGAATTTCTACATATTATTTCCTTAACTTATTCAAAAACTCTCGTACCTGAAGTTACGTTCACTATTTCATGGGAATGTTTCTCGTAAAGGGCCTGATCGATGGGTCAAAGGTGCAGATAACAGATTTAAAACAAATACTGATCCGTCATTTACGTTGTGTACAAAAACATCAGGAGAGTCAGAAAAAAACTGATGAAGAAGATCAAACTTTTAACTTTGTGATATTTATGACAACTCTATAACCACATGGTCCTGTCACTGTATTCTGTGGGTTTATATACATTAAAGAGACATTTGCAGTTTGTGTTGGTGGTGCTAGTTATATTTCCCAGTTCAGGATGTAAGGAGTCATCTGACATGCATTTCAGTAGACGCTGTTACAACTGTGTAGATATATACGCACAACTATCTACCTGTGTGAGGTAAGGCTGTGTAATCTCTGGCACTTACTATACAATATGATGCAACTTCAGGGGGATCTCTGCCCATTTAAGGTCACACACATACAGTTCAGTCGCAGGGTCCTCAGAGATCAGCACTTCTCCTTGGATGGCACAGTCTCAGCCTCTCACACACCCCAATATGGACAAGGGCATGCATTTTCTGCATAGTTTACAGAACAACTACTCATAAATAAGGTCAATGTGATGAAATATGCACGCCACCACATTGGGTTCATATAGTCCCTCTGAACATATGGATGTTTTCCCCCTATATGTTAGCTCAGGTCTCTGATATTCCATGTTTGAAATCCTTTAATTATTTGAGGATTCAGGAAGAAAATTACGTACAAATTTAAATTCTTCACCATTTTTGTGAGGAAATTGAAAAGTGAGAATATTTCACAAATGTTCTTGCATGTGAGCATGTGTATATTGAAATAGAGACATTCACAGTGTATGTGGGTTTGTACCAGTGTACTCATGCAGTTGTGTGTCGATTACAGCACTGTTATTGTTACTGCTTCAATGCAGTTTCCTGTTTTCCTGTGGCCTCATGCATTTTACCTATAGGAAAAGACAACATAGTAAAACACAGTGTGCTCAGGCACACGTGGCCATCCATCACTGATCTGTGTTACACAACAGACACACATTTCATCTGGGGAGAGCGAGAGTGCTAACAGTATAGACGGGGGTCTGAGGAGCCGAGGGAAGAGAGGGGGGGGGGGGGGGGGGGGGGGGGACAGATGAGATTTGAGAGAAATATGATCAGCAGCTCTGTGTACTCGGAGGAGGCCTGGTTTAACATACCACTGCTGAGGACATTGCGTTGAGGAGAGTGGAGATACATAGGTACTGGAGAAAAAAACAAGGGTGAAATGAGGGCAAAGAAAACGATTCGAGGAGAAGAGAAAGTCCAACTGTGATAAAGTTCATTGTTGAGTAAGAGGGGGAGTTAAACGTAAGTGGGATAAGGAAATAAAGATAATTGATCGTGGTGGAGACAAGAAGTTACCTGTGTGACGCCACTAGCAGATCCCAGACTGCACTTACAGTCCTGTGAGCCCCGTCTTTAATTAAATGTCCTCTGCCAATCAAACCATGCAGCCATTTGTATTTGTGTTTTTAGTGGTTGATAAGCATTAACCTTTTTATAACTAACATTGGTTCTACAGGGAAATCATAGGGAAACAACAGATGCAACAGCTGTGAATACCAAAAAGAAAGCTTGAGACTTAACAAGTGATTCGTACCATCCATTAAACAGCCATGTGCCACCATAAACAGGTAATCTTTTGTCCTAAGTTGTTAAAACAATTAAGTATGGGGCCCTGAACTCTATGTTATTTTTGTAATGGGTCTGTTGAACTGTATTTAAGTGTCTGTGAGTAAACTCTATTTTCTCGTTTGTTTTTATTTGTAATCTATATCGTTGTTTTTCCTGAAGTAAAAGAAAATTGTCCTCATTGTGGACAATAAAGTTTCACATAACCTCATCTAAGTGGTAGAATGGTAATTTGCATATATTTTTATTGTAAAATAAACTATTTAAATGGTGTAATTGTCTTGTATAAATATATACTTTAAATGAAAATGTAAAATTGTCTCAAAACGTTGTCAAAAAAAGTTTGAGATTTAGGTCTTTATTGAGAAAATTACAATGGAATAACTATCTTTTGGCCAATATTGATCAAATCTAGTTTCTACTACAAGTTTACTAAAATTCACCAACATTGCTTTTTTTGCACAACATTGCACAAATGCTTTTCTTCAATGTCTTCATTTAAAAAAAAAAAATCACTCATGTATTTAACATTATACACAGATTCTGATAAAAACTAATTAGCTCATTCACACATTAAAACCCTGATCCATTATTTGATTATATGAATATTGAATGGAGAGGAAACAAATTAAAACACTTATAGTGGAGCTCTACTTTAGGCCACAACATCATCTGTATCTTGTTGTCGTGGGTTCAGATGTTTTCTTGTGTTTCATAGATTTTTCCATCCAATTTCCCATCCGGAGGAAATTGGGCTACGCAAAAACATTTGAACAGAAGAGCTCGTCTGGGATTGAAATAAACAATCTCCCTTGTGGTCATCATCCCTAACATCCTTATGGCCCTGAATTCTTCTTGCTTTTCAGAGCCCTGAGCTGTGAGCTAAAATAATATTTGGCAGCATTAACCTCAGCAGCACACCCGATCCTAGTAAGACCATTACAGATAAGCATCGCTGACAGCTTCCTCTGGCCTCACTCACACGCCTCGTGTACGCCATGTACCTTTCTGCACAACAGTCAGTGGTCCGGCCACACGGTGCACACCAGCAAACCTCTCATGTATACACACACACTTTCCCTCACCCAAACCCTGAGCCAGCGACAAAGCTCCTTTTGTTCTATTCCACTGAAGGAAAAAATGGCAACGCACGCAACCCTCTCACAACAAAAATCAGAAAGTGCAACAGTGCTGGGTCAGAAGGGGAAGGCCGGCAGCTGAACATGTTTTCTTGCCCCATCTGGAAAGTGTTCGAGCAAAGAGGCACACACACACAAGAACTCTCAGTCTCTCTCACGTACTTATGTATGCTACATTACAGCAAAGCAATTCAACTCATCAGGGCTAATAGAGGATACGGAGGGTGGAGTTTAATGAGAGTAAACACCCAGGTGACTCCCATCTGATACTTCCCCTGAAGTTATTACTGCCTAATGACCACCATCAGATATGGCAGATGGGACTCAGGCCTGTTTTGACTCACATGTGGCTAACATGCAAGAGCAGACTTAGCTGAAACTTCGCTGGAAAGGCCTGGGCAGTAGCTCACATGGCAGGTAATAGATTCAAGATGTTTTTTGTTTATATCACGAATCTTGGATAAAGAAATCATCACTGTTTACTATGTTTCTTTTTTCACCAGAGTGATGGAGTGGCCGAGCAGGCTGTTTTACATGTCACTTGCGCTGAAATCTGAGACGTTGCACACAAAGAATCAAAGCCGACTCTGAAAGTTTGTGTTTCGGTGAGTGTCTAAGCTCTGACTGGTTTGGTCAGAGCCAGTGTTTGGACTAGCATTGTGAGTTTTATTGAACAAAATGGTCTGTCACGCTCGGTGCGGCTCTTTCAGGTCTTACCTGTTTTTTCTCTCCGCTCTGGGTTTTCTGTGTTGGTGGTGGCGGCGGCCTGCTGCTCCCACTCCAGCCCCTCCGGCTCCCACAGGCCCTGGACAGGCCCCTTTTCATCCTCGCTTGATGGGAGGTCCGCCTCACCCCCCTCTGAGAGCTACACACAGAGATGCCCTTGTCAGCGGTGGAGGAAGTGATGGTATATTGTACAGAGTATACCTTTGGTCACGTAACCACAAAACATACCAGCGGCTGCTTTTGTTTCCACGATTCCCGGCATCTTTCTTTACCCTCTTCCTCCATTACAGACTGAACAAGAATGCAGTGGAAATCACTGAGGTTCAACTTTTGCCACAGAGCTTGAAAAAAAGCTGCCTCTCAGACGACAGTTTCAATCTGTATTTAAAGCCTGGCAGCAGCAGAGCAGAGGTTTATAAAGGAGTTATCGCTCCTCTGCAGAGATGGAGGGAGATTATAATCACTCCTATGGTTTTTACCACTATTTGGCAGGGAGGAAATGATTCATCAAGATAAACAGTTTCAAAGAGACAGACATTTGGACCTTTTAACTCACTCTGACCCTTGACTCTTTCAATTTCCATTTGTTGTGTTGTGCTTAAATTCAGTCAAGTTCATTAAATGTAATTATATGCTAGACTTTATGTTGATTTTGTAGATAAGCATTTAAAATTGCGGATAAAATAGAAAGAATCACCTGTAACAGTTTCAATGCAGAAATGTGTGAACAAAAAGAAAAAGAAGAAAGGAACATAAAGAAAAAGTTGAGGAAGGAAGAAGGAGGATGAATTTGCAGGGTTGCAGCGGGGGGTCAGTCCAGCATGACTTTATTTATGGTCAGATGGTTTAATCACCACTACTCTGCTTCCTCTTCGGAAACATCCAAGATTCCAGCTGAGCACTGAACGGAGACTGGCAACCCCTCCATCCTCTCTCTCTCTCTTTCACTCTCCCTCTCTCTGCTTCTCCTGCTTGACCATTTTAGGTTTATGACCAAGTTATACTTATGACCTAAAATAAACTCAGCACGAGTGTTATGATGTTGCGTTACGCTCTGCGAGCTCGGAAAAATGCTTCCACATGCATCTGCTGCTTGCCTTTTGTTTGTGACATTTAGCTTTCATGTGACCGCACAAACACGGCTTCACAACTCACCCACTGTTGATTGGGCATGGCCACAGAAGTCAGCACGTCAGCCATGGCTCCCAACATCTGGTCGGTGCGTCCCTGATTCTTCTGCAGAGCCTTCATTGTCCACAACACCAAAACAAAACCTCAAGTTATTCTCCTCCTGCTGTTGTGGCCTTCGATGTCCAATTCTGACTCAACCTCTCCCAACCTGTCCGTCCTGCGTTGTGTGTTTAGCTCCTTCACACAGAGCAACAGTTTGGAGCTTGAACCACCGTAGCCCACCTTGTTCTATACCCTGGTACACAGGAAACCTCACGCATATGAAGAACTGATCCTGGACGCGGGGGGCAAGTCTCCTGCTTGTGGACAGGAACTTCACAGCTCCTCTCTCTCCCAGTACACACACAACAGTTGGCTGCAAGTGTCTCTAAGTCCAGTAAATACGTCCACCTTGTGTTCTCAATATGAGCGTCTCCTGGAAATACAGATAGAAGGTTTTCTTGGGCCTCCTTGAGCACAGTCATCTGTCCTCTTCCTTGTCATTCTTCCTTGTCATCCTCCATGTGTCTCTCTGTGAGGTGAGTCCTCCCCTGTCCTCTCTGAGTGCTGAACGGTGAGTTGTCCCTTCAGGGCTTTACCCTCCCTGAAATCCTCCTTTCTTGTTCTCCATTGGCTCCAGAGGATCACCACCCCCTCCCCAAAACCTCTCCTCCTTCCATCATTCTCTCTCTCCTTTCGTTTTCTTGCTCTGTCTTCACCACCTGGATTTTCTTTCCCCCGAAAACCTCAAACTATCTCAATCTTTTTTCTTTATCTCCTCCGGTCTTGCTTTGACCCATCCTGGCACCCGACAGTCTCTCTTCATCTTTGGCCAAGTCTCACACAGTGACACACAGATTGTGTGAACTGGGCAGCCCCAAATAAGGCATGAACACACAGTCCACGAAGCTCAACTATTCAAGACACTGTCATCGATCGTGCACACAACTTCCACAGCTTCTTTAACTCTACTGATTGATCACAGCAGTGTTGTTTGTTTGTGGTCACTTGAAAGATCGCCTGCTTTTAAAATGATTTGATTAAAAGCTTTGCTTATTTGCTCACTGACAGATTAACGCTGCAGGCCACATGGAAAGTGTGTGTAATCCTTCAAGAAAAACACATCGATCACACTTCTTGCACTGCTAGATTTTGATTTTCTTTTTTTAAACCTGTGTTACTTTAATCGAGAATGTAGAGTTACAAATCTGGACATATTTATATCACTAGGCAAGTATAACTGCTTGAATAAATTCCCAAATACGACTCAAATGTGTCTGTAATGAGGTAAGTTACGTTATTTATATCCACACTGTGACTGCACAGTTATGAACAACAGCAGAAAGAAAACAAAGAAGTAAGAAGAGGCACTTGAGCCCTCATCATAAATCTACAACTGGGAACAACATGGGAAAAACTGAATAACACACATGTACATTTATAATACCAAGTCCTAATTTGTCATTTAATAGATAAGATATTTTTTCATTAGACTTCATAGGCAGAAACAAAAGTATCTATAATGTACATAAATACTTTCTCAGTTGATTCATTTCTTCCGTTTTAGTTTCAATTTATTCTGGACCATTTGTTTTTATTGTGGACCCAGTTTCACAAAGGCACATGTACGTAATTCTACTTGTAGAAGCTGCTTCACAGTGGTATATACACATTATTACTCTGTGGAATAATCACTTCTTCAACACTAAACTGCAGAAATGTGTTTATTGTTGCAGGATTTGCTAAGACTGTGGTGTAATTCTACTCAAAAATGCCCTGCCTATACTTTTCTGCTACTAATAGCAGGTTAAATGTCAGAATGCTAACACGCTCACAGTGCCAATGCTAACATGCTATTAGCTGCTAGCAGCACCAAACACAGAGTACAGCTCAGACTTTTGAGAATTCCCAAAGGGACGCAATGCATCCTGACGTCAACATGAATGTCTGAATGCCTTTTTATGGAAATGTGTCAAATAGTTGTGGAGATATTTACGTTTGAAACCAAATGGTGGACGACTTACCAGTAGTGCTGCTCATGTAGGCTCCCTCTAGAATCGGCAAAACTAAAAAGTGGGCTCAACTTCATGAGGTGTTTAAAAGTTTTCGTCTTTGCTGTAATCATTATTTTCCCTGTTAATCAATTTAACATTTTCTTTACAGGCCATGCAATACGCTGGTGATCTGTCCAGAACCCCTTCTCTCGCCCAGTCTCAGCAGGGATTGGTTCCATGGCCACTTGGATGGATGGATGGATGGATGGATGGATGGATGGAGGGATGGATGGATGGATGGATGGATGGATGAATGGACGGATGGACGGATGGATGGATGGATGGACGGGTCGAAGGATGGATGGATGGGTTTTCTCTACAGTTTGAACATCTTCATTCACCTTTTTGTCTCTGAAAACATTTTTTGAACTCTCTCATGCTGGGACACTGGGAGTTACGACTGTGTTTCCCATAGACTTCTTGAAGATTTAATAAAAATCTATAACGCAGGAGCTTTATCATTTTGATTAAAAAGTGGACGCTTGGTCAGAGACTGAACATTGCTGCTGTTCCTCTGAGGAATTATGTTCAGCTTTGGCACCAATATAAGTTATAGAAACATACAGAGTATTTGCCTTTAAATCACCTGGAAACTATGCTCCATGTTTTTTCTTTTATCTAGAAGTTATATATTATATATAACTCTCTGAGAAAATAGAGTTGTACAACCAAGGATTTGTTTTTTTATGATATAAAATTGCTGTCAGTTTCTGGAAAATGTTCCAGTTGTGTCTGAGAGTTTCTAACCTCCACTGAGCCAAAGTGCAGCCAGAGATCCACTCGCTCTCCTGTTTTGGTCATACGCAGACAAGGCCGGGGGTGATCCAGCTTCTTCCATGAGAGTCTCTGTGACCCCGTGCACATCTGGTATTAACATGCGGTTTCTGTGATCCGATCACAAGTGGTCAGCTCGAAGTACAGGTGTGAACGCACTCAGATCGGACGTCTATCCAATCACGCCAGACTCCATTCAGAGGTGGTCTAGGCCAAACGTGTCCACATTCTATTAGCAGTGTGAACGCGAATGTTGTCCAGGCCACATTGGACGAGCGCCCACTCAAGAGACAACAACAGAAGCGATTTGCCTTGAAGACGTCAACGGTGTCTTTTGACTTCTTCTTCTCCTTGCTGCTTCTCGCCATGCATTACTTCTTTGCAAGCGAAAATGATGTATGTGTTTATTTGCATATAGGGCTGAGAAGCTCTTAATGCATGGACTCAGAGCTGTCCGCTTGTGATTGGATCACATAAACCACATGGTACTACCATGTGTGTACGGGGCCTATAAGACCTGCCCAGCAGTATAAGGTTGCCACATTAGATTCTGCATTTTATTCTCATTTAAATTGTCTCTGCACCAATTTTATGATATATTTAAAGATTTAAATGTGCCAAAGTGAGACCTAGTTAGGCTACAAGTCCTAGTAAGGCTCACTTTGCTTCGCTGAATTCACCCAGTTCATTTGAGCTTTCAGTCACACAGAGACATAGCAGACACAGAAGGAATGTCGGCAGTCAGAAAACAATGCACCTTTAATAAACTTTCAAAACACCAGGGAAACGCAACAAAGACAAATTAAGCCCTGAGCGTAACTGCGTTGAAACTGTTACTTTCCACCACCTCAGCTCTAAATCCCCTTTTCAAATTATCCTTTAAGCTTTTGACTTTTCATTGAGCTAAGGCAGACGTCTAGATTCCACAAAGAAAGAGCAGTGAAAGAATGAAAAAGTGCAAAGGGAGACGTGAAGATTTGAGTCGAGCAGGGATTGCTTTCACCAACTACTTTGTGTTCGTTTAAAGTTTCCACATCACTAACACCCCCCATTAGCACAAGGTCAAGACTGTGTGGACATCAGAATCGCTTTATCCCAACCCGAGCTGCCAAAAGAGGAGCCTATGAGCCTGTGATGACTTGATAATAGAATGAAATGGCACATGAACCCTGAGGCATTTTACAGTTTTATAAAGTAGGAATCCTATTCTGCATGATAATTCATAGGAAATGGAAATTAGATTTTATATATAATTTAGCAAAAAATAAACAAAAGCGCGGTTGTCTCTGTGGTTGAGGGTTTTTTATACATTTTGAACTGAAATACTTTAGTCATTTAGATTCAATATGAAATAAAACTACAAGATGATCTTCATATGTGTAGAGGTTTGTATTTCTTGTATTTTAAAGCAAGAAGACCAAATGAATTCAGAGTTATTACAAAATCTGCTTAATCACCTTGCAATATCTGTTAACTTGATGATTCACGCGTTTATATCTCCCAGACTCGATTACTGTCCCTTTTCACCGGCCTCAGTAAATTGTCTACGCCTGCAAATTGTCCAATATGCTGCTGCTGCAAAGCTACTGACCGGATCCAACAAGATGACGCACATCACACCCATTCCATATTCTGTACTCTGGCTTCAGAATTCATTTTAAGCTAATCGAACCATGGCCAGGGAACTAGGTGCATCTCCAACCTGTTGCTACCTTACATCACCAGTAGGTCACTCAGGTCCTGTGAGCAGAGTTTACTAGTTGTCCCTCGCACATGATTAAAAGGTGATTGCACATCTGAAGCCATGGCAAGACACTTTGGAATGTCCTTCCTATTGACATAAGATCTCATCACATAAAAACTAATAAATTCAATCTGCCTTTTTTCTACTTTTCCTACTTTTTTTATTTGAGCAAAAACGCTTTCTCTGTCTCTTATTGTTAAATTTCAACAGTTTACAACAGTGACTCGCTCTGTGAAAGATGTTATATTAAATTAACTGTATAAACTTGTCATCTGTTTGGGCTTCATCTCAAAAATAATTTAAATGTTAAGTATTTATGATGGAGAGAGTTATACACTGATCTGTGGTGCTCTCATTTCCATACTTCTCTATGTTTGATGTTTTTTGTGTGTGTTCTCTGGCACTGAACAATACATCTGCTCAGTATGCACTTTTGACCAAGCATGAGTAAAAAGTAAAACCCCACAAACTTCCACTTCACCTCATAATAACTTTTCCCAAATCATCCAAAAATCCCCCTCTTGCCTTGCATAACACATTTAGCTGCTTCCTCCCTGCTTCCTCTCATTCACCTGATTACCCGAGGGGTTTCCAATGCTTTCAAATTAGCAGTAAAAGCAGTCTGTCTTCACTCCGCATAATAAAAATAAATGTTTTAAAAAGAATGCATATAGAAAACTGCTACTGAGCAGAGAAGGTGCTGGTAGGAGCGGCGGTGGAGAGACTGCCAACAACTAAAATTAGCTGAGCACTGACTTTAGAATCAGTCACTAAGCCGGCTAAACTTAGTTCATTGCTTCCCAAGCCTCTTTCCAAATTCTCCTGCTCTGCCACTGACCTCTGGTGGGTACCGTGGTGTCTGGGGAGAAGACTGAGCTGCCATTTGCAGCGATGAGTGAGTGATTTGCAGAATCGGGAGGAAAATAACTCTGACCCTATAAGGAAAGTGTGAGTGCTATCGGGAGGTGGGAATCAGGACAAAATGTTCCTTTACTCATACACCACAAGTTTGATGATCATTTGTAAAAATCAAAAGCTTTAAGTTCTGGGAGGAAAACTACAACCTCATGTTGGAGCATGCATTGTGTGCTACACTGCCCCCATCTGGTGCCACAGAGAGGTCATTCTTGTGTTGCTAATAAGATAAAGGAAAATTACAAACGCACACACACCACTACACTCTGCCCTGTTGTGTGCCAAACACACTTCCCTTTCCCTATCAGCTCCTTTTTCTGTTTTGGCCTCACAAGCGATAAATCTTTGCCCCTAAGCAGGTCCCTCTTTTTTCCTCTTCCTGTGTTTCATATCAGTACAGAGTCGAGACACAACTCAGGCCCTTGTGTCTAAACATAGCACCTTCCGAGTTGTAGTTGAAGTTAGAGTGATGGTCTGTGTCCGATCTAATGGTTCTTTGCCACAGGGGGCAGCCTCTAATAAGGAAATGGCTGAGGCGTTTGACGGGATCCAGCAGGGATGACGTCGTTGGAGGTGTTTAAGCGTCAGTGACATCTCTGGTTAATTCTTCAGACAGAGCAGCAACTATAATTCTCAAAAAGTTGTTTCAAAGGGAATCCAATTTGTCACAGTGGCTTTACACTGCCAGAACGGGGCTCTACAGACAAACTGATATCACAATAATTTTATACGGGCACAGAATTTGACGACAAACCGTTCCACTCATGTCAAATGAAGAGTTCTGTGCAAACTAGACGCGTCCTGTCAGATATATTTGGAGGTGATGTAGAGAGCAGCTGAAAGCTACAGTGAGGATTAATGTTGGGGCTATTTTAGTCTAAATATCTTGCTCACCTACAACACAGTAACTCTAACCTCACATCCTGGTACTGCACGTCCCGGTAGTTTCACAAGGGGGCGGTCGACCTTTCTACAACAGAGAGGAGCTGTTGCATAATCCAGGCTGCATTCACATGTACAAAGTCACTGATTGGCCTCACTCCACTTCAACATGAGGGTTAATCTGTTTACATGCACCTTTGATACCACGTGCTTGAGTCCCTGCGGTGCTATGAATAAACCTGTTGACACGATACTCCTATTCCTGTTCACATAAGGGATTCGGACCTCAAAATAAGAGGTTGTTTTTAGAGAGCCACGTTTCTTACAACTTGAATACAAGATTATTTACGAGTTTTGTTGAGAAAAAAACAATGTCACCAGATTAACGAAAGTCAAAAATAGAAGAACTGTAATAGAGAACATGCAGGCCCTTCTTACTCTGTTATTGAACTCGTCTGTGCAAGTTTTCCACAAACATTTTCTAAGATGTTTCATCACATCAGTATGCTGATCAGTTGTTTTCTCCACAATGCCTGTGTGGGTGTACTAAGGAGTTGTGCTTGTGCGTGCCATGTGTTTGAGCATGTATGTGTGTCATTCCTGTCATGGGAATAATTACTGCCAAGGCCCCCTGGCTTAGAATAAGAGCAGAGTTAGATTGTTGTCCCAGTAAATGGATTTCCATGGGAAAAACCCCGGCCCAAGGCGCTGTCTCCCATTGCACAGACTGAAATGACTCAGGCAGGGGGTCCTTGGCAGCAGAGCAGATTTGGAAACCATAACTTCCATGATTCCGTCAAAGCTCTTATTTGGACAGTCATACAGGTTTGCTCTGACACAACAGATGGGCAGACGAGAGCTGTGAGTGGACAGATTGTGAAAGAGCAGTGGAGACGAGTGCGGGAGAGGAGCAGGAGGGAGAGCAGACTAAACTCAACAGACTGTAAGGGGAGCAAGGTTGGCTTCTGTCTGTTTCTTTCTCTTAATCCGTAAATCTTCTGTAATCAGGATGAGAGGGACAGAGCATGTTGCCTGACTTAGGACAGCGGAGTCTAAGTTGGGACCTGGACGGATTGCTTGCTGATGAGGAGAGCTAACTGGCCAGTGGGATACATGGAGGGAGGGGGGTGGCTCGAGCTGGAGTCAGTTTGGGAAACTTAAACTGAAACCAGTTTCCACCAAGAACCATCAGGAAGAGTGGAGGTCAAAGACATGAGGATGGTTTAATCAACAAGAGCAAATTTTAAAAGAGAGAACAAAGAGCGAAGAGGACCAACAATCCCTGGATTGTTTTAGGGTGAGACTTTTGACTATTACTATTTTGGACTGCAGCAGACGTTTAGGCCACTGTGGCAGAGTAAAGTGAGAGCTTTCTATGTTTGTGCAGAAGGAGGAAGAAGAGAGAGAAAATGTTTGTGATAATAATCCTCATTTATTTCTTGCGAGAGATGAAACAGAAACATATGTCTGCGGGATTAGAGGAGTTGAGCAGTTCTATCTGACATCTAACGACAGATTATCCAAACAATGCTATTAGGCTAATAACTTAGCATTAACATATAATTGTCACCAGGTGCAAAACTAATTCTGTGCGAACAATTATCTGTGTGATTTGATTTAATGATGTATGCAGCGTAGAGACAGCTTGAGAAATGAAGTCCCTCATTGGACTCCCTGCTTTACAGGTTCAATTCATCCACTGATGCACATTAAAGCAGCCAAGTTCTTTCTCTCTCTTTCATCTGCAGCTCCTTGGGAATAAGTCAATCCCAACAGATCACAACACATTTTATGAGTGTGTTTGGAGGTTATTGATTTACATACATGCAAACACAAATTGTAAACAACGTGAGAACCGGAGTGTACTTGAAGTGCAGAGCAGCGTGACACGCTTAAGACACCATGACAGATGCTGTCACTACACTGGCCTCCCGTTGCTTCCGGCACCATATGGCCTTTCTCAACCCAGTAAACTCCTCCTGCTATGCCTTCCCTGCCATCACTGTCACAGACTGGGCTCCTGCTGAAATCAAACACTGTTTGTCGGTCATTACTCTGCCTGTTGTTAATTTGTAAATATGGCTTGCACCATTTTATACAATTGAGTTTTAATTAGCCTACATATGGGGGCATTACTTGTAAATTCTCAGTCATAATAACTATTCTCCTACTCTATTCCAAACACTTGTAAACAAAGCATGTTGTGCAGGCAATGATACGGATGCCTTGTAAATGACTTACATCTCAGCAGAGGGGCTGAGCAGAGATGAAGCTCCTCATCCACTTTAGGCATCATGCCTTAGTCAAGGCGCTCTCAGGTCAACAGATCGATTTAGCATGCTTACCTTAGAGGCTGCCATTGTTTTGTTGTAGTTTCGCAGTCAAACATCTACTGAGACTTTTGATTTGAGGAGAAGAAGTCATTGAAGGTTCCCGGTCTGAATCGCGGTTCAGTCTTTTTGTGGAGGTTGTGGGTTTTCCTCCCACAGTCCAAACACATGCAGATTGGGGGTGAGGTTAATTGGAGACTCTAGACCGAGCGTAGGTGTGAATGTGAGTGTGAATGATTGCTTGTCTCTTTATGCTGGTCCTGTGATAGGCTGACAACCTGTCCAGGGTGTACCCGCCCCCTCAGCCAATGTCAGCAACCCTCATGGATGGATGGAGAACAAATCATGCATGTTCCTAAACTAGATGCTAGTTGTAGTGACGTATCTTTTGTACACAAATGTCGACACAGTCAACAGAACCTTTCTTATTGGGATGAGCACAATATAATATGCAGTACAACTTCAAATGAAATCAGCAGCGTGTGACCACCGAACACAGTATTTGTTTAGTGTCTGTTAAAGCCGCTATTCCCCCACTGTAGCAGTAGCATCTATCTAAATTGAAAATGAGCACTCCACAGTCTCCATGCTGTGTGACTGGGCCAGACAGTGTTTAAAGGTGATATGTTAATCTGTTCCAACATTATATTTTCATTTTTGTTAGAATTCATGCCCGTCCACACCCCCCGATTTGGCTACTCAGAACTCAGAGGAAGTGCATAGCTGTCACATGGCTCAGAGAAAAAATTTGGAAAAAGATAATCAAGAAATCGTGTTCATTTTCTTAAATTTTCTATTCAAGATGCGAATAGTGGACAGCAGACCTGACACCGAGGCATGATCCAAGGCAGAGTGCGGGGTCCAATGGCCACTGCATGTGATGACCCCCACCTGGGCGAAGGCCCATCCGATGACTGCGACATCCTCCTGGATGATTCGGACTCAGAGAGTGTGCTTTCCGATGACTCGGTGCTTCCCGACTATGAAATGGAGGAAGATCCCAGAGAGCCGGCTAAAACAGTGTACGAGGCCTGTGCCAGGAACGACCCCACATCCCTGTGCAGCATGCTGGAGAGAGGAGTCACTAAAGAAGAGGCCAATGAGATGGACATCAATGGCAGGGTGAGGAGTTTATTTTTGTATATGTAGATACAAATATATATATATACAGATGTACATATAGGTACAGTTAGATTTTAACAAAGGCCACTTTATTTCTACCTTGTTCCTCGTCAGAATGGACTGATGTTTGCTGTGGCAAAGGGTTTCGTCGATATTGTCACCATGCTGCATACATGTCCATTAATAGACATCAACCAGCAAGATAATGATGGAAATACTGCCCTCATGATTTCTGCCCAGGCAGGTAAGTTTGAAGTCATACCGTATTAACACATAAACTCAACATCAGGTCTCAATTTAATACCCCAGAAACATAATGTGGTTGTTTTTTTCAATTCAGGCTTCATCACCATTTTGAACTATATCCTCAACTTCTACTCTGGCGTGGACACTGAGGTCAGGGATCCCCGTGGCTTCACTGCCCTCATCAAGGCAGGCCTGCAGGGCAGAGAGGAGTGTGTGTCTGCCCTGCTAATGCATGGTGGGTTTATGGCACTTGAGAAATGTGTTTGTCATGTTGCTTTCTGTGCAATTGAAAGGTCTGCTAAGTTACAAAGGCCAAAGTCTGTGGCAAAGGGAGTACCTTTGCTCCTGAGGAATCCAAAACACCCTCTTTGCATTCCTGGCTATTTTCACCAAGTATCATGTAACATACCCTTCTAACTAGTTTGGCTCAAATTGAGGTACAGCAGAAACAACACCATTACTGTGGCAACAGCAGTGTTTTCAGCTGATCAGGAAGTCTATTGGCAAGGGGCTTGCATTTCTAATACTGGCTCTAAAAGCAACCACATGGTGGGGTCATTTTACTGTTTAGGCAGCATTTGATTTCCTCACTTCTCTCATCGTCCAATAACTTGTTTCCTTGTTTTCTGCTTTTTTCTCATGCACAGGTGCTGATATGAATGCAATGGACATGGTCCAAGGGAGAGGCCTGAAGGATTGGGTCCTGAGGACAGGAAGGTTTGAAACTTTGAACAGAATACGCCGTCTGCAGGCTCATCCCGTCGCTGAGCATTTCTGTGAAAGCTACATGCCCGAGTGGCCTGAGCTGAAGCCACTGGTGGCAAAGGCCACCGCCCCAAAAACAACCAGTCAGAAACTGAGGCAGCGTCTAAAAGACAGCCTTACTTTCAGCTTCCCTCAGGACCCACAAGACAATGGGGTCATGGACTATATGGTGCGAATGACCACAAGCATCCACAGCCCCCTGATAGCCACTGGCTGCCGTCCTCTCTGTCCCACCAGCCCTCCAGAGATTGGCAAGCGACGGTTTGCCGTGCCCGAACTGCTCGAAAAGCACAGCATCAAGGAGCTGGAGGAGGGCACAGTATCCCACAGCAACGGCTCCATCACCTCAGCTTCTCCTCCCGCTGTGTCAGCCACCTCCATATCTCTGACATGCTGCCAGGACTCCAGCCGCAGGGAGAGCCTGGCCTCAGGTGGCATGAAAAGCTTCGTTCCCCGCAGCATGGCACACAGGAACAGCATCTTCCCCTCGGGCTGTATTCCTAAGATTGAAGTGACAAGATCTGGCGAGCCCACTCCAAAGAAAGAGAAAAAGAAGAAAAGAGAGAAGGGCTACCTGGAGCCTCCTGTCTGGAAGTACAAGGAAGCCAAGGAAGAGAAAAAGAGAGTGAAGAAGCAGGAAAAGCAAAAAGACCAAGATAAAAAACCCAAGGGGTCCAAACGTTCATCAAGCCAAAAATGAGGCAGCACTTTGTTTTCCACTGAGAATTTTACTGTGATTCTGTCAAACATGAGAAACGAGTTTGTGGTCTTAGCGACTCTAAAGACTGATTTAACAGAAGAAAAAGGAAACTTCAAAACTATTAAAACCCATTGGTGGATTTAAACTTTGGCCTTGGATGAACAGGAGAAAACTGGAGCCACTTGAATTTGCTTGGTGTGAAGTAATTTTCATCCTAACTGGGAGATATTTAGTGACGTGACCGTTTCTTATTTCATCTGCGAAAGATTGGATTAGTAAAAAAAGTCACGTGGAGATGGAACGTTCATCATTTTATTTTGAAAACATTGTACATTTGTGGGGACTTTGTCAATCTGTGAATTGTTAAGATTTCCAGGTAGCGTGCCATTATGGTGTTTATGCAGGATAACTAAAGCAATGACAAATACTGTATGTGAGCAAAGGCCTTCAGCAAATTGATATATGTAATAGTTAGTCATGGACTGTTTACAATGTTGAACACAGAGAGGAGAGGTCTTCAAACTATGTGTTTTGCTCCTCTACAAAAAGGGATATTTCATAATATGTTATATTATACTGTATATGCATTTTATAAGGCAAAGCACTGACGTTGCAGCTAGTTTCAGCTATTGTACAGTTCTTGTAGTTTTTAATGCCTCCTCTCTGCAGTGGGTGTAATGGCACCTAAACAAACAAAAATCGTTGTTACCAAAATCAGCTCATTGATGGAGGTGGAAGTGGAGACATCCCGTACCACCATCAGCTGGTCCATTTCCAGTAGCTCGTTGTCTGAACACATGTAACTTCAGTCAAAAGCCTATTTTTCCACATCTATGAAATTGATCTGCCCTTCCTGTTTCATCACATGCAGCATCTGTGTAAATATGTTATTAAGCAGAGTGTTCATACTTCAAACAGCTCAGCAACGATTCGGAAACAGGAAGTGAATCGTAGCTGCGAAGCTCATTGTCCTGAAAACAAGACAAATCCCTAAAACAAATGTGCTGCTGTTTCTGGCTGTTCTTTAAACACCACTACCAGGCCAAAGGTAGAGTCACTTTAGATTTTACAGTTATGTTTTACTGAGCCTCAAAGGTATAATCCCCAAATCGATCTCCATTCAATTTTATATATCATTTTCTAACCCCCGAACGAGGCTAATTCCGTCTTCAGTATATGCAACAAGTACCAGAGTTCTGTATGACTGACACACAACTCTCAGTGGTTCAAGTACTGCGTTTGATAGCAGAGGTACCTATGCATAGTCCAAAAATATTTGAACATAATATTACTCAGGAAATCCTTTGTTCATACTATGATGCCCATTAAGCAAGAAATCGATTTAAAGGTCCACTTTACAAAATATTCTGTTTATAGATCAACACGGTAACTCCTCAAATGAAAATGAAAACCCATATACTTGTAACTGCATCACCTGCTACAACTACAACACGATAGATTTAAATGTGTTATCGAAAAGAGAAATAATAGATGCTAATCTTAGGAAAGATTAGTGTTGTTTCAGGGATTACTTTAAAGTCAATGTAAGAGACTGGAAAGCTCAGGTCTTCTACATCTTTATTGAGTGTAAGATGGATGAAAATGTTTGTTTACAAGTTTGGAATAAAATTACTGACGTTTGTGAGTGAGTTTGGTTTTCTTTCTACACAGTAAACTCGTACTAAATACGGTTTATTTATCTCTAAAGTGGCAAGTGATTGATTTTGAACCCTCTGAAATATTTTTAATCCAATGTGCAATATCATAACAATTAGCTTTTATAGGTTATGCAACAGATGATATATTGTTGTAGCATATTATATAATTTCCAAATGTCGTTATTAGCCTCAAATATCCAGTATTTGACTATATTATCTTACAAATTGCTTTCCACATTATACATATAAACTATGTGACTATGTTATTAATTTGATTCAAAAAAACAGAAAGTACTTCCAGTGGTTGAAAAAAGCTCCTTGTAGACCAACTTCAACATTTAACTTTTGCTTAAATATTATTGTATCAGCAATATTAGCCAAATTATGAAATTAATGAAAATATAACAGGGACAGGGGTCACGTGTTTGATGCTAAATTGTAAAGTTACATGTGTTGGCAAAGAGCTATAGCACCCATCTATAAAAAGAGAAGCTAATTTTTCTCATGTAGTGTATTTTCAGGTTTGGGTCATTTCCTCTTCACAGAGGAGGAACGTGGTGACTTGAGGTCAGCTCTAAAACAAATATCTCTCTTGAGTTCAGTGAAGCAACACATGAGACTGTGACCAGGGCTGTGAGAATTCCAACACATGTCTTCTTGTTGTAACACAGACTGGATCAGATTGTACAGATTCTGACCTCTGAGAATTAGGTAATCACACTGTAAAGTCAACATCACATTTTGACTTCATGCGCTCAGCTAAGATAAAGACTAGTCAATACTGTTAAAGTGGAAGAGAAGTAAAACTGGTCGTCTATTTATCAGGGATTTCATGCTTTTGAGAACACGTCAGTTGAAGCAATATCACATTTCCTCTACTTTAGTAGATTAAACAACAAATAGAGGCTTATTAGAGAAACCTCGGGGGTGCAGTGGGACTGTGTGGTTCTCTGAATAGCAGAGATTAGCAGGAAAGAGAAATAACGGCTGATTTTTTTTTTTTAAATGAACAACAATTTGCTCTGTTTTCTAAATGACAGCTGATGTGAGAGCTCCCAGCTGCGTCTGCAGCCGTTCGCCAAAAATGGAGAGATTACAGAGCCTGAGAACAAGGAGGCTAATTTATATTAGAGACATGAAGACATCGCTCTCAGGCTCTGCTGAATGAAGTCTTTTCATACAGCCTTAGTCTCTCTGGCATCTAAGAGGTAATTCTGTATTCGCCACTTACACACACTTTGCCCTAATTGCTCTGATAGAAAAGTTACTGTACCACCATTGTGTGTCTAAATTTGTGTTTGCAAACTTTACGGTTCTCACCAAATACACTGAAAATACAGATTAGCAGAATAAAACACTAAAATTGTGTTTATCTTGTTGATATGGATATTGAAGGAAATGTTTGGCAACGATTCCTAATATGTTGGGATCAAATTCTTACAGTTTAAACTTTATTAAGAATAAGAATACATAAAAGAAAATACAAATACAACCAAATATATAGAAGTTGGATAGTGAGACCTAAATGCACATCTTTAGTGCATTGTTTATTCTGTGAATTAAAAGTGTTCATGTCTGCAAATATTGTCCAACATAAACACTGATGCTGACTCATATCAGCTGTTTTTTATCGGCCAACCCATTAATCTGTCAGGCTCCGGCAGTGTGTGAGTAGGAGTTTGATTCTGTTTCACATTAATCCTTTAAAAGGTTGAACGTTGTCTGTGTTTGTTTCAAATATGAGTTTACAACGTGCATGTATAAGGATGATTTGGGTGATGACACCATCACTAGTTTGGAAGTCTTTCGTAGGCCAAAGTGCAATTAACACATGTGCGATTAGGAAAATTGAAAATATCAGTTTAAAAACTGTGAGAATTTACTTTTGAGTAAAGTAGAGGACATATGTTTGGCAGTTTGTTATGATCAATATTTCTTTAAAATAACATGAACGTGAAACAAAAGACAACTAGCAGAGAATACTCACCTGAATCTGATCTTACATACAGCACATTGCTCTGTAGTGTATTTCAGCTCATTGGTTTACTGCATGTCCAACCTTACAGTTCCAAGTTTCTTCTCTCTGCTCTAATTGTGTTGTTTTGGACAGAGCAGGCAGACGTTTAAAGCAGAGAAGCTCTTTAAAACCAGCTGTGCACAGCGGACAGACACAGTGAGTGACTGTTGAACATAGTGCAAATAAAGAGAGTTTCCCTCAGTAGTTGATAGAGTCTAAAAAAAGAGCTAAAAGACTGAATGTTTTACTTACGTTCACCAGGGTGGACGAAAACAAGAATCCTCAGCCATTTTCAGAAATGAAATCTGGAGATTGTCTGCACAAACTTTCTCTGGAGTTGCCTTTCACACATGAACAACGCAGCAGGAGATTCTCCACTCAGACGTGTTCACAGGAACACAGACATCTCCAGAGCGTTCAGGTGAGAGGTGGCACTGCAAGCAGAGGCTGGATGTAACGTAGCTATTTTGCTGCGGAGATCGCGTGTTTTTGTTTACAGCACATTGATTCTGATATCGGCCCTTATCAACAAAAGTTCGCTTGACATCCTCATGTGTCATCTACGTGTATGGCATGAGATGATTGTATACTCTGGGGGGGTACCACTCACATAGAGTCACAGTTCACCAGTTCTCCTCTGGAGGATCTCCTTTGTTCCTGGGCTCATGCGGACATTCTCGAGAGTTTTTACTCGGGGCCTGGCAGGAGAAACTCCAGGCAAGTCTCATTAGGACATTTGCGTTCTCACATACTACCCTTTCGTATAAATGTTTGGAATGTCTCACTCGAAGATTTGCGTTCTCCCATACAGCCCCTACGCATAATGTCAGGAGATTATCCGGAGTTAGTTCAGGAGATTTGCGTTCTCACATACAGACCTATAGAAAATGCCTTGGGCACAGGACATCTGCATTCTGACGTACAGCCCCTCAGGACAATGTCAGGAGATTATCCGGAGTTCAGTGCACGTCTGGAAGCAGCTCAAACTAATGATAATGTGAACAGTTGGATGTGGAAATAAGCAACTGTTTTCTAACACGTTTGCCAAATCAACTTGAAAGTGTCTAATATGTCAATGCTGTGTTCAGAATTTGGTTCAGCTGAAAAAAAAAAAGCTGCTCAGTTGCAGCAGGTTTAGCTTTTGAAACATCTCTGTTGTTAGACGCATGACAAAAGCCTCCATCGGCCTCTGAACTTGGATTATAGTTTAATAACTGATAAAAAATGTTGAGTAGTTCTTGTGTTCAGCCAAAGACATGTTGTTGTAAGTAAAGGGGAGGGGGGGGTCTTTGAAGCACATTCCTGTCTGTGCAGCGCAGACACCAGTCCACAGGGGAAAAGGGAAAATGAGAGGTTTTAGCAGGCAACAGGAAAACCGCTATGAGAACACATTCCAGTCAGAGCAGAGTCTGTGCGGGACAATAAGGGGTGGGACACAACTGTACACTATTTAAAAAAAAAAATCGGTTATCTCGACTTTAGATCAGGAACAAGGAGGACAACAAGAGAAGTTTCTTACTCCCCGGGACTTGGAGGAGGAGGGGAGCCGACACTCGTCCCTTGACCCACGACGATGCTCCGTGTCGCGGGTTTATCAGCGCCGATTTGCCGGAGATGAGATGAGATAGGAGGCGGACAGCTCGTCCCCGCTGCCCCCGGACCCAGCTGCCCGGTTCCTCTTCACTTCCTCCACACTTTCATTGTCACTGCTCGCATTGTGTTGAACCAGGAAGCTCCGAGTTAGTGGAGAAACGAGAGGAAAAGAAGCGGACGACGCTTTTTTTTTTTATTGTAATTTCGGCGGGTTGGTCGTCACCGAGGCTGAAGAAAGGATGTGAGCTCTGTGCGGATGAAACATCTGCAGCTGGTTAGAACATTCTGGGAAACTCTACGGAAATGGATCCAGTGGTGTTTTAAACTGGTTTCATTAGGAAGGAGGGACACTGTGATATGGAAGATCTGCGGAGTTTGCATGCGTTGAGTTAAAGGCGAGCAGAAAACAGGTAATGTGTGGTGTTTCACAGCTATTCTCTTTATTTCTGTCTATAAGTGTTGCATGATGTGCTGTGGTGGATTTACATGAGATAGTCTGACAGTGGACTTCATCACCTTTGACCGACTCACACCAAACTCCACGTGTTCCCAGATGTGAACCAACAGGTGTCAAACAGTGGCCTCTACCTGATCCAGACACTAAACTATGCTCTAACATTCCATTATCTATCTAAAAACCATGATTTGTTTATATTTTACCATGTGTTCATGTTCCTGTATCCATCTCCTTTGTTTTTATTCAATGTTTTTCTCATTCCCACACATTTGAGGCACTAGTAGGTTAAAGTATTTCTATTTTCAAGGTAAATCAAATTTAATATCGACAATATCACAATATCGATATTTATCTCCATTAATGTTACATTACTTTTTCTTTCAAGTTTACAGACTGTGGTTTAAATTTGTTCTTTATATGCCCAGAACGACAAACGCTTGATAGAACAAAACATTTTGCGATCTGACATAGAACATTAAAACCAATTATGCATAAGAAATGTATTGATACGTTTGTTGAACAATGTTCAATGAAAATTGTATTGCGATAATCATTGACATTGTTTTATTGGCCAGCCCTATTCTGAAGTACTTTATATAGATGAACTGATAAGTCTGCAAATTGGTGGATACTGGCTTATCACTGCTGATAATAGTTAGAAATCACAGTTCAACATTTGTATTATTACTCTTATTACTTTGTCCATAAGAGAGAACAAGGTTGATATATTAACTGTGCAATCTACCATCCAGGAGATCTCTTGGTCATATTTTTAGAAAAAACTAAACAAAATAAGGCCAAAAATGTGTGTTCATGTTCTGCATCAGCTGATAAATTGCTGTCACATTGTTTAACTTCCAAATATTGCTCTTGGTCTTCGCCTCAAAATATAGTTGTCTGGTTATATTTACAAATTCCTTTCCGGATTAAGATTATACATGTAAAATCGTATTAATATGAAATTCTATGGATTCAAAAAGCCAATTAGTTTTTGAAGTAGTTGAAAAAACTCCTTGTCGACCAGCTTCAACATTTAAACTTTTGCTTAAAAGTGATTGCATCAGCGATATTATACAAATGATGAAATACATGGTCATATAACAGGAACAGGGGTCACTCCATTAAGATTTTTAGTGTCTGACCTGTACTTTTTTAGGATCTGAATACTTCATGCAACACGTGGCCTGTACTATGTGGTAAATCACCTCTCTGAAAATCACATTGGGGTGAAAAGTTCACACCTTTTGAAACCTTTTGAAAGAGTCACATAGGCTCTTTCCAGTTGGGTGCTGCTGTTGGTCCATGACATCATAAGCACATCAAACCCACACCTCTGTGCATGTGTCTCTTTCTATTTGCACTGAGGTAGTTTTCGTGCTCGTCTTCTCCATGCACGTATTCGTTGCAGTGTATGTTTATGAGAGCAGGGCAGACCGTGACTGAGTCGTCAAGCATGCCAAGCCTAGTTGTGTCTGCAGAATGAAGATACAATCAGTCTGTCGCTGGAACTCACAGACGGTCACACTCACTGACAAACAGTTTTAAGCTCCTTCCTTCTTAAAACACAAGCATCTCAAATGCTGTAAAAGTGTCAGCATGTAAACTACATGATAGAAGCTTTCCCAGTAACCGCCTAGTCACTTTCCAGAGAAGAGACACGGTTATAGACTCAACAGAAGAGCTGCCGCCACCATCCACCAGTGCAACCGCACAGTCATCCAGATGGAATGAGAGATCTGTCCACGCTCTGTAGATGAGAGGAAGAGATGACAATGCATCTTTTCCCCTTGGGCCGTGTGGGTTTAGGGTTTGAACAGAAAAGCAACAAACAGGAGAGAGCTAAGAGAGGAAGTGTGCTGGAGTCTGAAGTCAGGCTGCCATTAAGGAGGAGGTGATTACTGCTCTTTCCAGACAAATGAGACACAGTTGTTCTCGTCCCAGTAGAATTAAGTTCTTTCTGTGGGTGGAGTTGTGTTTATGAATTTCTTCCACTGCACCCACAGATTCACCGCACTGACATGGAGCCCGTGTGACACAGGAAGCGCTCTTTGCTGTTTAGTGAAGTATGGCTTGTGGTTTTAGTGAGCCTTCTCATCGGTTGAGCTGGAGCCCCACAGCTTAAACACAAGATAGGGAAGTCTGCAGACAGTTTCTGTGAGACATACAGTACTTATCAGATTTTGTCATGTAAATTTGAAATGATAATTCAGAACACGTTTTTTTTTGTGTGAAGGCAGCCAGGAACTTTATACGTTTTCTTGCATTCAATACATTTTTTTTTAAAGTTCAATTTAAAAGGAAAAAGACACAAATTGCATTAAATGAGTAAATATGCAAATATACACATTTATCAGCTGCTCTCCCCTGGTTTTCACTCCAGTAACTTTCAACACGACTAAATGAAAACACAAAGATCACGTGATGGTTTCCTGTCATTTGTGCTTAAATATATCTGGCGAGATGCATCAAAACTAAAGGAGGATATCCGCAGTTTTTGCTGACAGGTGCAAGTTCTGCTGCCAGATGTGTGCAGTTCATTTTACTGTCTGTGAGAGATGTACGATCTGCTTTCTGAGAATATGTGATGGTGACTAACTGCTCCTAGTAAGGGCAAACAATGGCCCATATATAAATAGGACCACTTTAGGGAGCATATTTCCATTTTTATTCTCACAGCCCGCCTCAGATTAATCCAAAGAGGATTCGATATAGACTACATAAGATATGTTGCTGTATATTCTTGCGAATGTATTAACGAATAACTAAGGATTAATATAAGTAAGTGAGAAGAGCCAAGTATGAACTCAACATTTTATTTTCCACGTTGAATTTGATTCAGTCTTCTACATTGTTTTACATTGCTCTGTCCTTACAAAATGCAGAAACCTCAGGGAGAGAAACAAGCGTAACAACAAATGTAACAGAGCACATCAACCACCCAGCTACAAACTGGGAAAAATGAAAGGTGTATATAACCGTGCTGTGAAAGGCCAGAGTGATTCATTCCATTTATCTGTTTTACCAGAGTGGGTTACAGGAGGTTTAATGACGAGAAGATGACTTGCTAAGTAGACTCATTGTCTGGTGTATTTCTTGTGTGAAGCTTGAAGGCTCTAGTTGAGCTAACCCTTCCACTGAAAACCCAGTGGGACATGACTTGCATCCAAAATGTGCTTGTGGCAAAACTAGACTAAAAGCTTGTAGCCTAACATTGTATCTTGTGTGGTTCTGTGGACAGTGAACCACATCACATCAGTCAGACTCTGTGGCAACTGCCTCATTTATTTACATCCCCATCTATCTCAGTTCAGCCAGTTTCAAACATTTGAGATTTAGTAGAAGTTAATAAAATATCAGGTCAGACCTCAGCACATGTTTCTCCTGGCACTCTGATGATGAACGAAGTTGACAGCCGGCCCTGGTTAAAAGCAAATGGTGCCCCAGCTGAACAACCCTTTGAACCACCCCTCCATAACAGTAGCATTTCCTGAATTCATGCTTGTTGGCTGATATAATTACTGCTGCTATTGAAGACAAAGAAGAAATTGGCCTTGGAACTGGAGTTAGCCTGTGGGTGCTGCATTGTGGCTCTTAAACAGTGAAGTCAAATGTAGAACAAGAATTCTCATCACAGGAATTGATAAACTGTAAATTCAGTTAAATGATGGTGAAGAGGAACCTTTAAAGACCTCAGGGTTGATGGGGAGTTTAAGTTAGTGTGTGCTTGTTCTCTTTTCTGCGAAGTTGAAGGTATGGTGAATGAATCACTATATTTGTAGATTATGTAATTTATTTGGTGACAATGACATGATAAGAAAAAGCTATAGGCTCTGTGCTGCGTAAAGAAGATATAAAAACCCCAAGAGGCTTCATATTTAGCAGAGCACATAGCAATAAAACAAACAACACTGTATCTGTACAGTAGATATTTTTCTGTGTTTTGTGGTGTGAAAATGTCATCTCACTTCTGTTTTTAATGAAATGTAATGTATCTAAGCTCACCTGGGTGTCAAGTTACAGACTCTAGAGCGTGTGAGGACCCTCCTGCTTGCGTGACCCTCAGCGCTGCAGCCTTAAACAATGAGCAGACCTGAGTCTCGCCAGCCAGCCGGGTGGGGCTGCTCAATGGCAGGAAGCACAGCCATCAATATTTACTCTGCAAGCAGGGTAGTCGAGGAGTCGACAGGCCCGGAGCCTGGGTAGCACAGCGCCACACACAGTCTCAGCGCACATACACAAACACTCTGGAGTGCTGTTACAGCCTCCTTCCCCTAAGCCCCCTTTTCCCACTCAATGCAATTACAACGCAGGCAGACAGGCAGGGCCCTCGGACTGTTGTTTTTGACCTCATTGCTTCCTCTGCCAAAGAACAGGCTTTAACCACTGCTCAGCTCCTCATGGACACCACGATTAATCTACAGTCTGTACAATTCAGTCATGTAGCCGCAGAAATGTCCGGGAAATGAGCTTATTTTTCTAGAATAACCCAAATAAAATATCAGGTTTCTCATTATGACAGTTCCCAATCAAGAGACATCCTTAAATGTATTATCTTTTTTTTTTTTAATATTAATTGTTTTCTTCCTGTTTCACAGAGATGGGAAGCTCTGCTCTACTCACAGTGGTGTTAGTTGGAGCGTTTCTGTGGATCTCTACCACGCATGCAGGTGAGTTAATGGTTTTATTTGGAGAGTAAAAAAGTCTTTATTTTATTCTATTCGAATAAAAGTTCCCTTGTTAGAAGTGGGTGCATTTTATACCTTTATTCATCAGTGACAGTGACGACAGACAGAAACTGACATGGGAAAATGCACCAAATGGTCCAGTCAGCCAGAGAGTCACTGCTCAAGGCATTGACGCCCATGTTTTTTACATTTACATTTTTTTTTTACATTTCATTTAGCTGACGCTTTTATCCAAAGCGACTTACAATAAGTGCATTCAACCATGAGGGTACAAACCCAGAACAACAAGAATCAAGAAAGTACAATTTCTTCAAAAAAAAGCAAAACTACAAAGTGCTATAAGTATGTGCCATTTAAGTGCTACTAAATTGTTAGTTTAAAAATGTTATTCAAGGTATAGTCGGAAGAGGTGTGTTTTTAGTTTGCGGCGGAAGATGTGTAAACTTTCTGATGTCCGGATGTCCATGGGGAGCTCATTCCACCATTTAGGACAGCAAACAGTCGTGATTTTGTCGAGTCGAGTGTTTGTCGAGTGTTTAGCTCGCAGTGAGGGAGCAACAAGCCGATTGGCCGAAGCAGAGCGGAGTGAACGGGCTGGGGTGTAACGTTTGACCATGTCCTGGATGTAGACTGGACCCGATCCATTCGCAGCACGGTACGCAAGTACTAATGTTTTGAAACGGATGCGGGCAGCCACCGGTAACCAGTGAAGGGAGCGGAGGAGCGGAGTAGTGTGAGTGAATTTAGGTAGGTTAAAAAACAGTCGAGCTGCTGCATTCTGAATGAGCTGCAGAGGTCGGATGGCACTAGCAGGTAGACCTGCCAGGAGGGAGTTACAATAGTCTAGGTGTGAGATGACCAGGGCCTGGACCAGAACCTGCACCGCCTTCTGAGTGAGAAGGGGGCGTATTCTCCTGATGTTGTACAGCATGAATCTACAGGAACGTGTTGTTACAGTAATGTTGGCAGTAAGGGAGAGTTGGCTGTCGAGTGTCACACCCAGGTTCCTAGCAGTCTGAGTGGGGGTTAACACGGAGTTGTCAGAGTTAATAGTCAGGTCATGGGTGGGAGAGCCTGTCCTTGGAAGGAAAACTAGTTCAGTCTTGTCAAGGTTAATTTTCAGGTGGTGTGCAGACATCCACTGAGAGATGTCAGTCAGACAGGCAGAGATTCGTGCTGCTACCTGTGTTTCAGATTGGGGGAAAGAGAGGATTAGTTGGGTGTCATCAGCATAGCTATGGTAGGAAAAGCCATGTGAGTGAATGACAGAGCCGAGAGAGTTGGTGTACAGAGAGAAGAGGAGGGGACCCAGGACGGAACCTTGAGGGACCCCAGTAGTGAGAGGACAAGGTTCAGACACAGATCCTCTCCAAGTTACCCGATAAGTGCGGTCGTTTAGGTAGGATGAGAGCAGGGAGAGAGCAGAGCCTGAGACACCCAGGTCCTGCAGGGAGGAAATACGGATCTGGTGGTTCACTGTGTTATGCATCCTAACCACTCAGCTATCAGGTCACATATTCTAGCTCCATTAAAGGATACTCGGATGTTGACACTGGGTTAGTAATACTGTAGAATCCACTGACAATGCAGATTTTAATTCTTTGTTTAGTTTTTCCAGCCTGAACATAGACCGCAAGTTTCAGTTTCATGGTTCCCACAAACCCTCCAGCATAAAATGATAAAGAGATGTTTCCAGCAAACAAGCTCATACACGCTGACTCCACACTAAGAGCCTGGCATGGAACGGCAGAGTCAAAGTAAAAAAGAGGCTGATGAAGAGAGTGGGACATTAACTCAGATGTTGTGGACCATGCCACGGCTGAAAGGCTCAGAAATATCTGACTTACATTTGAGTGTCTGCCTCCTAGTGGTCAGAAACTGAATAATGCAGCTTTAACTTCTTCAAACAAGTCCTCTGTTCAAGCATTCCCAGTGCACTTATTTGTGGATAAAATGTTCATTCAACATGTTTCCTGTTAGTTTGGTTATTTGCCTTTGTGCGTTTTCATGCACAATCCTGATCTGTAGACATTTTTCACGTGATACTATATTTAACCCATACGTTCAGGTTTTACATGGCCATAACTTCCTATAAGACACATTCCACACCAGATCAAAGTCAAAGAAAATCTTTAGCACCGTAATGCTTTGACGTGCAAAGTAGTAATTCAGACTTCCCATTTTCTGTTGTTTGGTTCTTCTGTTACTTTATAATTTCAAACCTAAAATACCTCTCCTGGTTAACCACTCCGCCTTGCTCATCAAAGTGTTGTCATGTGGTTGCCCTGGAAATTTAGTTTTTTCTATTATTACGAGAAAGTCAAGTCCTCCTTAAAAGGGCGACTGTGGCCCAGGGGGTGGAGTGCTCGTCCTCTCACCAGAAAGAATGGCGGTTTGATCCCAGTCTTCCCCTTTCCGCATGCTGAAGTCTCCCTGGGCTAGATACTGAACCTCAAATTCCCCCTTGTCATAGATAAAAAGTGCATGAACGTGTTCGTGAATGGGTGAATGACAAACACTGTACTCTAAAGCGCTCTGAGTGGTCATTAAGACTAAAAAAGCGCTAAATAAATATAGACTATTTAAATGTGTAGTTTATCACTTCATTACTAAGCCTCTGAACATATCTGTATGTTTAATGTTTGTGTATGTCCTTGTGCTCCAGGCACCGTTGACGACAGGAAGCTGCTGTGTACGTGCGAGAACGAAAAAGGCACATGCGTGAACGAAACCTGCAGAGGAGACCTCTGTTTCTACACCTGGGTGCGGGGCTACGAGGAGAGAGGCTGTTTCTCCGCAGTGAACTACAGGGAGCAGTGCTTCAGCTCCTTCCAGGGGTTCTATGTCTTCTGCTGCAAAGAGAACCACTGCAACGCCTTTACCACACCACCTCCAAATATTAGTCAGTACCCAGATTGTTGGTTTTTATAATAATTGAACATCACAATCGTGAAGTCTGAAGTTTGACACTGAGCCTCATAATTGTTTAGTCCTTTCAGGCTCATTCTATGTTACTTTGTTCTGATGGGATTCAAAGCTTCCCTCTGAAATAGTAACTGGTTCCCCCTTGTGGTCACTTGCGGCAAATTCAAACTGTGTGGCCTTCTCTCTTTACGAATGATGATGCACATCAGGTTTTCATTTAACCAAAAATAATGTGCAGCTAAAACCTCTCATCAATGTACTGAAATGTCCTCAGCTAATTCCTGCGTGTTGTGTGTATCCAGATGGAGAAACAACAACAACAACGCCCCCGGAATTCGCTCGCCCAGAGCTGTGGATCACTGTGTCCGTGCTGCTGTTAATCGTGGCTGCCGGCGTGTGCGGCCTGGTGCTGTTCCTGCGCTTCCAGCATGCTCGCTGCAGACTGAGAAATGCTAAAGACCAGGACGTCACCATGCTCAAGGTCCCTAATGGAGACGACCCCACATACGGCGTAAGAGATGTTTGATGTTAAGATATTAAACAGAATACTATTGAAAGATTTTTGAGTTTTCACGTGTAGATCATCTCTATCTCTCTTTCTTCAGGATATATTTGATGAGTTCTGTACATCAGGCAGTGGGACGGGGCTGCCTTATCTGGTCCAAAGGACCATGGCCAGACAAATCTCACTTGCCGAGTGTGTCGGTCAGTCTTTTTTTCTCAGCCCTGCTTTGGCCTGTTTGTATGACTTTGCAGTTGTGTGATCGTGTCACTCTGTCTCCAGGTAAAGGCAGGTATGGGGAGGTGTGGAGGGGAACCTGGATGGGGGAGAGTGTGGCTGTAAAGATCTTCTCCTCCAGAGACGAGCAGTCCTGGTTCAGAGAGACAGAGATTTACAACACTGTGCAGCTGCGACACGACAACATCCTGGGTACGGCCGCAGATTGTTGTGATGCCTTCCCTGTGCTGAGAAGTCATTTCAAAAAGCTCCAGCCAAAAGGCAGATATTGAAATAGACATCTTCTCTTCTGGCTTGTAGGTTTCATAGCCTCTGACATGACATCCAAAAATTCCAGCACCCAGCTGTGGCTCGTCACTCACTTTCATGAGCTGGGTTCACTCTACGACTTCCTGCAGTACAGCAGCTTGGAGCCAGAGAGCTGCCTGAGGATGTGCCTGTCTGTGGCCTGTGGCCTGGTCCACCTCCACACGGAGATCGTCAGCTCCCAGGAAAAGCCAGCTATCGCCCACCGAGACCTGAAGAGCAGAAACATCCTGGTGAAGCGGAACGGCCAGTGCTGCATTGCTGATCTCGGTGAGAGCCGTGTTGAAGCAAGGACACTAGACTCCTAGTTGCATCTGTTTCCAAGTGTTGAGACATAACAGCTGTTTCATGCTTATCTTGATAGTTTTTCTGTTGTGGTTAAGTTATGTTAAAAGTTGTTGATGCACTCTATATTAAAAGCTTTAATACTGTGCTCTGTGTTTGCTCTCTCCTCAGGTTTGGCTGTGATACACTCTCAGTCCCATGACTACCTCGATGTGGGCAACAACCCTCGTGTTGGGACCAAGCGCTACATGGCCCCTGAGGTGCTGGACGAGACTATTCGAATGGACGTCTTTGAATCTTACAAGCAAACTGACATCTGGGCCCTGGGCCTGGTCTTCTGGGAAATCTCCCGCCGGACCAATGTCAATGGTAATAAAACAGCAGCCTATCAGAATGCTGTGCCATTAGCAGAACCATTGGGTGTTTTTACCAAATTAAACTTCAGGAAGAAAGTAGCACACAGATAATGTGTATTTCAAAGGAGCTTCTATAGTTTGATGTATTAGTCTTCCACAAATTATCCTGAAAATGTGTTTTCTCTGCCATGTCTGTCTGGCTCATAGATAGTGAATACATAAGAGGCAGCTAGTCCCATGTCTCTCAGCACTCCAGTGTTTTCCTAGTCTGTGTCTGTCTCTACTATCCTCTCTCATGATTAGCTCTGCAGTAATTATAAACACTCTTATCTGGTGTCAGCACTCACTTGTACATAGTCCAGATGCCCATGCACACAATTTGTAGATGCAAGCGCACACATACGCACGCGCCTCGTGCACAAATGCACTTTCTCAAGATAGGCAGACATTCATAACTTTCTGTGTATATGTGTGTGTGTGTGTTTTCACAAAGACAACCACACACACACGCTCAGCAGGCCTTGTAGGTTTTCATCCCAGTGTAGTCACCAGGGAATTGATATCTTTCCCTGCTCTCGTGTTTGGACAAATCAACTTCACAAAACTCTCCCTGCAGCCTATCTCCATTTCCAAGTGGGCTATTTCAGAATGAGGAGAAATGTATGTTCTAAAAATGCATTAGGACTTCAAACTTAATGCCATTTTAACCATATTTAACATTGCAGTCTGCACATTTCTGCACCTGACGACCCCATTGAATCCCACCACCGAGACTGTGTTCGATAGTTACTGGAGAGCATCATAAGAAGTCTTCTTTTTTCTTTTGGGGCTTGCTTTAGGAATCGTCGAAGAGTATCGTCCTCCCTTCTATGACCTGGTGCCTACAGATCCCAGCTTTGAGGAGATGAAGAAGGTGGTGTGTGTGGACCAGCAGAGGCCCAGTCTGCACAACAGGCTCCATTCCGACCCAGTAGGCTATCTGATGACACACACAAACACTTGCACACGGACATGTGCAACAATATTTGTCAGGGCTTTGCAAATATGACTTCGGGGTATCACCTTGTTTGACCTTTAGCACCCATGCATTCTCAAATTTACAGTTATGCCTGTCAAACATGCATAAAGAAAAAACTAAAACATAACTCACATATGTGTAAACACAGATCCATCATGCAATAAAATATACAATAACACTCCAGTCCTTAACCAGCAGTATGGACACGGTACACATACCCATGTCTTATGTTACATTTATCTTTGTGTGTCCAGATTCTCACAGCCATTGTGAAGATCATGAAGGAGTGTTGGTACCAGAGCCCTCCAGCTCGCCTCACAGCGCTGCGCGTGAGGAAGACGCTCTCCAAACTGGACCATGACAGTGACTTCAGCATAAAAAAACTCAAGCAGGACATCTAGACGAGAGAACCGGAAAGAAGGAGGGACAAAGGATTTGAAATGCCAGAAGGGATTTTGCATCACATTCGGAGCAGCACGGGGTGCATATCATTAACATATTTTGAGCTAATGACTCACACAGTCGGTGAACTACATTAAAGCCACATGACTTTGAGCAGTAGCGTCTAGACTGTCTCACACCGGAGGCTATGTTCTTTTTGCGTAGCCTAATTTTCTACTGCCAGATTTCTGGTGCTTCAAACCAAGAGGGCCCTTTAAGGGGGAAGACCAAATACATTTTCATTGTTTTTTTTCTTTTTCTTATGTTCAGCTTATAAATATCAGGATCAGAAACTTCCATAGCATAATAATTGTACCCAAAGAATTTTTGTTATACTTACAGGGTTTTGCTCACTATTCCCCATCGTTATGACAGAATGGAAAATCTTCGTTAGCACAATTACTCATTCTCTTATAAAGAGGAGTAGCACTGGTTTACCCTAAAAAAATGTTCCCATCATGACCAAAGCCAAAAAAAACCACAGGATGAAGCCATCAGCTAACAATGCTAATACCAAACACATGACCTGTTCTGTGAGTATATTTAACTTAATATAAAATAAGCATTTGTTATCTGCACATAGACACATCGAGCTATATAGTTGTACATATTAGCAGCATTGAAACTGTTGCCTTGTATCTCATATGGGTTTATTGTAAATATATTTCCAAAGGGATATTATTATCATCCAATACTCAACAATGAAACACATTTTATATCCTTTTGTACAACACCGTTTTTCAAATTATTTTTTTACATTCCTGTAGCTTTACATGTACCATCACTTTCACTATGGTAAAGGAATTCACATGTAATACTGTATATGTTAAATAAAGGATTGTATTTTTAAATGTTTGTGCCAGAGACCCTTTGTTTTGTAACAGTGCAATGCTTGCATTGGCCAGTAGAGGTCGTCAGATAATAGACAAACAGTGTGGGCTGGCAGCAGCGTAGCTAACCTCAGGGAAATGATGGTGTCATAAGTTTTGCAATCCTGTTTTTATCCACATTGCATCATGGTAAAATGATTAAACAAACAAGTTAAGACACGTATGAAATCACGACATTGAAGAGTAGTCAACAGTCACCAGTAGCACGTTAAGGTGAGTGACTGATTCAGTCACATGACATACCTGTAAATACACGAAATGACATTAAGATAGGAAAGTTTTCCCATGTTCTCTGAGTCACACTAACTTCACATCATGAGATACTAAACTAAAAAATGAAACTAAAACAATGTAAGACCAGCCTGACTGAATGAGGACTTCATGAATCGACATTTAAAGTAGTCCGTTTTTATTATTATTAGCATTATTATTAGCAACAGACATAGAACACACAATAAACACAATCAGCACAACAACCAAATCACAGTTTACAAACCAAATCAGATTGTGGCTGAACTGAAGAGCTAAAAAGTGAAAGTGCTGAGACTTTAAGAAAACAAACTTTATCATAAATCCAAATTGTATCTGCATCAGCCTTGTATCTGTACCTTCTCGCCTTCATGTGATATCTGTTTTCTTTCAGTATCTGTTGTTTGTACTTCCTTTATCTTTGTTTGTGTGTGTGTGTGTGTGTGTGTGTGTGTGTGTGTGTGTGTGTGTGTGTGTGTGTGTGTGTGTTATCTGTCCGCCTGGTTGTTCAACAAACTCCAGAGAGATAATACTCCCACAAAGCCCCACTCTGTCTGGTCAGTCAGATGAAGAGCTGGTTATTTTTACCACTGCATGGGGGGGGGGGGGGGGTTGGTGTTCAAGTATCAGAGAGTCCAGCCCCCCCCCCCCCCCCCCCCCCCCCCCCCTCTGTCTGTGAGTGCTAAGGCCCATCTCACTTCTCCCTCTGTTTCCCTCCTCTGTGTATTCTTTTTCACAGGGGGATCATTCCAAATGGCTCGAGTGAGACAGGGGGATTTGTGCAGCAGACGAGGCGCACTGAAGAAATGTGGGGGATAAATCGGACAGGGCCGATAACGGACAGATATTAAGCCATAGAGGAGAGTGTGCAGACACAACTAGGCTCGAGGAGAGATCAGTGAGAGGATAGGTGATAAAAGCAGCTGCAAATAAAGTCCCAAATGTTCCTGGTCGCAGCCTAACTACCTCCTCCTGAGCTGTGTCCTCAACACATGACAGCTGGATATGTTGATGAGCTGGATATATCCAAGCTGAGAGGAAATCCTGAATGAAGCTGGGCCATGTGACCTTTAGTTACTTTGGGTTGGTTCATGGTTATTTTACACTTTCTCACCAAAACCGGATTCTTAAAATGAAATGCAAGAGCTGCTATACATGGGCTGCACACACATATATATTGCTTTTTAAGTCTTATCAAAGCACTTTACAGATCAAGTCATATACACACGCACACATTCATGCAGTGCTTCTATACACAGAATTCATAAACTGCCAGTACAACCATCAGGGCAATTCAGGGGCTCAGTGCCTTGCCCAAGGACACTTCAGCATGCAGACAGGAAGAGCCGGGAAGCAAACCACCAACCTTTACACCTGAGCCATAGTCTGAAATGATGAGCCATGTGATCTGAGATAAAACTAGAATAACTAGAATACCACTCTATAGAACAACGCCCTCTCTCGTAATGTTTAAGTGCATAAAGGTTCCTGGATCCACACAAAAACATTTATGTTTATTCCCCGTCTCATAGCACATCCTCACACCAAGTATCACTTCAGTTGTTTATTGCTGAGAAAACAAACAAACAACCAGACAAGGGTAAAAACATAACCTATCTGAACGGGTAATAAAATATAGAAGGCTTTCGACTAAATTGGTCTTTTGTTTTGTTGATTTCGATTTTTTTCAAGGTGACTCCTGGAGAACTGTCATTTCAATAAAGGATTTGTTTGATGATTGATCATTGATTATAGATAGACACACACCCATTTGTCACAGTCTGACTGGTCGAATACTGGTGCTGCCAGGACAAATGCAGAAAGGTCTGGAGCCACCATGTGTGTATGTAAAGACTATATCACAGTCTATGACAGCCACACTGGGTTCCTCCTCTTTGAATGGAGGTGTTGCTTAGTTTCAATTAGAGTCCCGAGTTTGAACAAGACATTTGTATATGTTCAGTATTCATGCCAGTGGAAGGTGGTTAGTTGTAGACTCCAACAGATGAGTCACCAAAAGTACATCATGAGTAATAGCCTCAATCAGGATACATTAATTAATCAAACCTGAGTTGAACCTGGCAGCTGAAATGGATGTAACCACTTTGTATTATTGCTGTGTGTATCACGTCATGCAATAAATAAACATTTTGAGAATAAAATTAGCCCAACGCATTGAGTCTGATTTAATCTGTAGGGAATGTAAATTATAGTAAAATCCCTAAGACTTTGTTTTTCGCTTTGTTTCTGAACAAGGAAAGCATAAAAAGAATAAGTAATAAGAAAGTACACTGAATGAATGAAAGTAGCTTTATTGTTTCTAATATTTTCCTGTACACAGATTTTGAAGGAACAACAAAAATATCATTAGATCACTTTCTGATTTTTCTTTTTTTTTTCTTGTCAAATACCAAATTCAATGTTGTAGAGTCACAAAGCTCATCAAACGAAAATGGATCTGGTATTATAAACCTTTATAATCTTTGTGAAATAATAGATCATAATACTACATATAAACACTAAATAGATAATGTGGGAGCAAATTCATAACTGGTAGGTTTTCCAATAATCATTATTATTGACTTCAGATCATTAAATTACTGGGTGCATATACTAAAGAAAAGATAAGATAAACATTATTGATCCCATGCTGGGGAAATTCACTGTTACCTCAGGAGACAATCAAAAAGAGGTAGACAAGAGAGCAAGTTGATAGCACAAATTAGAATAAAAATAGGCAATAAATAAAATAAAAATAGAGGCAATATTGTGTTGTACGGCTTTGAGACATTTTACATTTTCTTTAACAAAAGTGCAGAAGTTGACTGGTCAGACCAAGAATACATCTTTGTTACCAAGGGATCAACCAATAAATGCACAGTGTTGATTTATTACCTCAGTCAAGCATTAAGGTTCCATTCATAAAACCAAACAAGAAAAATAACACTGCTCTCTTCTTAAAAGCTTTGGAGAATATATATTACACACCTGCACATCCATCATGTCTATTCTCTTGTCTTTTTTAAGGGACTTGATTATCATGATAGTTTCTATCATAGAGTATATTTTATACAACTGTGTTCTATTTATTCTGTTGGTTCTCTTCAACCTTTTTCTAAATGCCTTGGTATCAATAAAAATGAGAATTTTCAGTAAAACTGTTGTTATGTGATATATTTTTAGACACTCTAGATTTGTATCCACTGTGAGGGAGGCCCCTGTCTGCAGCGTGACAATGACCCCATACAGCCAGAGTCATAAAGAAGTGGGGTCCTGAAACAGATGGTGAGGCCCCTATACAGAGCCCGGATCTCCACATCATCAAGTCAGCCTGGGACAACACGAAAAGACAGAGGACACCGACACAGTTTAAATCCAGAGAGGAGTCTAGCAAGTTCTCACACGACTTATACCCGAAAAAACTGATTAACCTCCCTGCAGGCTCCTGGTCCAAAAAATAGTTGTTGGGTCCCAATTGACCCCAGGTTGATTTCCAGTCTCGTAGAAACCTGAAATTGTTGATTAGCCAATCGATTTGTTTGAGAGAAAGTGATTTGATAATTTAGCTAATCAATTAATCAGTCTTTTTTGGCAAAAATGCCCCAAAAATCACTAGGATCAGCCTCTAAAATCTGAATATCTGCCAGTTTCCCAGTTAACTATAATGGTAAACTCAATATATTTATTGTATTTCATACATCAATATTTGAAAGTGGGCTTCAGGGAATAATGAATCCATATTTACCACGCTTTTCTGACACTTTATGCACTGATCACCATATCGATTATGAAAGAAAAACATTGTAAAACCAACTGAGAGTAAAAATAATCCTTGAGTTCTCCTCTGATGGGACAATCCCACCTGCAAAATATGCTCTGTATGAATCACTTGACAATTTGAAGGATTCAAAGTAAAACCATGCAGGTCTATTTTTACAGAATTCACTGTAAAAGATGTTAAAGAAAGAGAATGGACGACCTGTTATATTGTCGTTGATATTGTGCTTCAGCGTTGTAACATCATGACTGATTTACGATTGCTCGATTTATGTAAACACAAGATATATGCTGCAAATCTGGGGGCCCTTGACATTGAGCTCAATTCAATTCAATTTGATTTGTATAGCGCCAAATAAATCAGCAAAATCAAGGTCAAAGCCAAAAGAATTATACAAAAAACTCCCTCATTAACTGGAAGAAACCTCTTGCAGAAAAATGGGAAAAGAGGAGAACTGGCTCTATTTTTTTCTCTTCTGTTTACTGTACGTTATTAAAAGTGAACTAATAAATAAAAGCAATCAATTATGTAATTATTTTTGAAAGTATCCACGTTTAACTAATTAGTTTTTTTGAGACACGTGTTTATTTTAATCCCCTCGTCTTTATTATATTTTTTTCTCAGTCCTCCTGACCTCGGTGGTGGTGGCAGACGGGGACATGCAGCAGCAGCACACACACACACACACACACACACACACACACACAATCTCACACACTCTCTCACACACACACACACACACACTATCTCACACACACCCTCACACACACACGCCCCTTTAAACACGTCACTCGCTGGCTGGCTGTCTAGTATCTGGCGGTGTGGTTGTGTGCGGTCGGACTGTGGTTGTGTCTCAGGTCTGCTCGTGTTGATAGCGACACACCGAGGACGCGTTTCATCGCCGGGAGATGGGAATGCAGACGGGATGGCTCTAAGACGAATCGCCCTCACGCTGCTGGCCCTGTCCGGGCTGGCGGCCGTCGGTAGCGGTAAGTTCTCCTCCCGAGCACCTCTCCGGCTTTTGTCTCGGATGTGTTTTCCCGGACCGGGCATCGCCTGCTGTCGCTCCTCGCCATGGCGCTCTGAGCCGGAGGATTTTTGGCTAACCGACGTCTAGCTAGCGTCGACCTCAAAAAACACCACACAGCCGCCGTTTGGTCGGAACTAACAAAAAAGTCGCCCTGCTAGTTTTGTCGTTCAGCGGGAATTTAATGGTTTCAAAAAACCAAACAACCCCGACGTGTTAATAATGGTCGCTAATGAAACACGGAGCAAGTAGCTCCACCACAACAACAACATGGTGGGGCTGTTTGGTCCGAGGCGGCAGCTAACGTCGGCTAGCTAACTGGATAATGAACTGAGTAAAGTTAAAAAAAATGCTTAATTTGTGGGTTAGAAAACTGAAATAATATAATTGTGCAATGTGGTGTGGACACGTTAGGTGTGTGGTTATAATCCCCAGTGTGTGGTTGTAATATCCCAGTGGCTCTTAAACCAATACATTTACCCGAACAGGGTCTTGTTTACCTGCGCCTGTTTGTCCCTGTGCTACTCAGGTGTGGAGGTGAAATATGTGCAATGTGCTCACTTTCCGTTCCGACACACGTCTAAGTGCTGGTTTCCACACACAGACCGGCAGAGAGAGAGAGAGGGGGGGGTCTTGTGAATGGAAGGCCTCCGCCGCACTTGTGTGCATGAAATGTGTTTTTGAGAGTAAATACTGGCAGCTCCTCCATCGCTGCCCATTTGTAAGGGGAGAGAAAAGCCTCCTCAGTGGCCTCCAGCAGAAAGCGAAGGCTGGCATAGGGCGACAACAGCCGTGCATTCAGCCGTCCCAGACACAAGTCAGAGTTGAAGTCTGGGTTCATTGTGATGGAAATGTGGCAAGTGGGGTCTTTTGAGGCGCCCGTTGAGGGGCCGCTTCAGTCTGAATCCTGCTGCCGGAGCAGCTGATACCCAGCTCCACACCTCCGCACCCCAATGGGGCTGAAGCTGAACTGGACTTGTGTGTGTATTTGCCTCTTTGGCCCGTCTGCTCAGCTTTGGGACTTTGTGCCCAACTTTTACTCAAAAGGGTTTTCTAAAGCCTTGTGTTACACAAACTCTATATCCCCCCCACAATGGTGTCTGCGTTTTGCCTTGTTGCAGCCTGCCACGCTGCACAAGCGGAGTAATGAAAAGACATAATTCAGTTGCGCGCGCCAGAATAAACACCCTGTCTTCCTTGTGGTCTATTAATGTATATCTTCTGCTTTTTGAAATGACTCATCCTTCCAAAGAATCGTAAAATTATGCCTCCTCAGCTTAGTTTAGATAAGGGCGCAGTCCACCAACGATGCTTTCATGCAAGACACACAGGGAAAATGATCACACCTGAGTGGCAGGTTTGTTTGACTGGGTTATTCTAACATCGACAGTGATGTGTGAGGGGAGAGCTGGTGGGTGTGTGTGTGTGTGCGTCTGTGTCCTGAGACAGGGGGTGATGATGGGTTTGTCCAGCTGGCGGGGTCTGTCATGCAAGGGGCCCACAAGTCTGTCTGGAGCCATGGTTTCACACCATATAATGGATTACACCATGCAAGGGCTGAAACCAGACAAACCTGAAACTAGCTGTGCTCGAGCAGATTCCAGGGCTGTGGCCAATGTGTCGTGGGTTTTTGTGGGAATTTGCTCCACTCTCAGGTTTGATGAATCTGTCCCTTGTTGTCGACTCTAAGGATTAGAAGTCAGTGGTGTTATGGGCATTACAGGCCTGCGTAACGCAGTCTGCCTGAGTGCATTGAACACAGTAGCAATGTGATATGGGCCCTGTCAACCACACTGCCCTGAGGTAGGGTGCGTCCCTGTCGTTCTCTTTTCTTCCCACTCTCTCCATTCTCTCTCATATAAAAGGCCTGGTGCTTTATCAGTATTTAATCTGTCCTTCGTTATCTCTGGTCCCACTCCTGCTTTCACTTACTCACTGCCACCACAGGGAGCTGGAGAGAATTCAACCTCGGCTGTTTTGTTTGTTTGTTGTTTAGGCATTGATAGCTCTTGCCATCTCTGAACTCTTTGAACTCACTTTGAGTCACCCTTCTACATTCTACAGTATCACCAGTCCTGCCAGAGTCCTGTCATTCCCTGATGTGACTCTGTGAATTAAAGACAGGCTAATTGGGAAAGTCCCTTCGTTTCAGCTCGCTAGCAGAACAACTGCTCTGGTACAGGTGCTGTTTAATGTCAAACTGGATGTGAAGGGGTTCAGGTGGAGGAAGTGCGGGCTAGTCAAAATCGGAGCATGTGTACACCTGCCCATTAGATCAGAGCCAAGGGAATGTGCGAAGAAAGGCTGCGACTTATTGGGTTCAAAGGTGTGTGTGTGTGTGTGTGTGTGTGTGTGTGTGTGTGTGTGTGTGTGTGTGTGTGTGTGTGTGTGTGTGTGTGTGTGTGTGTGTGTGTGTGTGTGTGTGTGTGTGTGTGTGTGTGTGTGTGTGTGTGTGTGGTGATATTTCCAGCTGTCTAAATGGAGAAAGTTGTTTAATTCTTTCCTTAACGTTTAGCAGTTGTTGAGGCCTGTTCTCAATCGATAGATGTTTATGCTCATGGATCCCTGCAGCTAAATCTTTTTTTTTTTTTTTTTAAAGCTCAACGCCTCATCGTACTTTCTGACTCAAAACTAGCGACAGTCTCTATAATATGGCGCTGAGTCTGGCAGGGTCAGGGCCGGTCTGGGGTGGTCTAGTTTTTCCTCCATAATGACCACTGTTGGTAATGACCTCCGATGGCCCAGAGGCACAGAGCCCTAATTGCTACAGCAGACAGTATAGCCCCCGAATGACCCAACTCCGCCATTACCAATGTTGGACCACAAGGGATTACTGCCACCGCAGAGCCAGCCCACTTCTCGGTTGCAAAAATCTCCTCCATGCCTTTAATTTCATTCCAAGCACTTTGTGTCTGTTTACAGGGTTTGTGTAGTTTATGTGTTGGTGGTAGAACATTTGCTTTTTGTGTCATTCCTTAACTGTTGGTGATAGAGTTGTTATTGTCACAGTACACCCAGACAGCCCCGGTAGCTGTGCAGGTTCATGTCTATAGGGATAAACCTGACACCCATCCCCCAGATGTCTCTCTGAAGAGGTGTTTGATTTGCTGTTTTGGCTGCTGTTGGAATGCAGATCAGACCTGCTCTGCCTCCTGTTTTCTGCAGGAAGTTGTGCAGTCAACTTCCCTGACAGCGATTTACTTTGTTCGGTGGGGTTGGTACGAATTTTAGTTTTCAGTGTGTATTGTCTAACTAGTTAACTACCGTCTTTCCTTCGTCAGGCCCTCACTTCCCAGTTGTGTTTAACGCACTTAAGCAACCTTGAAAAAAACTTTTAATATGAAACGTTGGTCTTTTTTCTTTTTTTATTAGTAATGTAATATTCATTTGATGGTATGATTTGGCAGGATACTTTGACTGGCCCTTTGTATCTTCTGCATCAGCACAGAGTTGGGGCTGGGCTATTTGATGATGATGATGATGATAGCCTTATGACACCAAAGTTGCTTTGGTGTCATAACATTACCAGATAATGCGTTGTATACAAAATATCATAAGATAATCATCATTTTTTCCACTGTGTACCGCACATTTTTCTCGTCAGTTCTGTTTGCTGTGAAATACTTTTGCTCTGTTTAGTTTGTTTCTATAATAAAATTGTATAATATACAATTTATACAATGAAGATGTCGAATATAAAACTAAGTAAAGAGCTGATTCGTGTCAAATACTTTACACTAATGCCAATGCAATACATGAAGTAAATTACTGTGAGAGTACTAGTATTTTTTTGCTCTTTTAATGTTGTTGGTGTTTTCAGTACCAGAACACTGTTGACATTGTTGTTTGCCTCCCAACCAAGCCAACAATCTGGAGCCAGAACAAAACTTAAACAACAGTCGTAGTGTGGCAGGGAAAAAAAGAAATTAAGTCTCTGCTCTGCTAATACTGAGAAGGGTTTTTAAGCTGAAATCACATGGCTGATGCATTGGCTCCCAGAGCTGCAACACACTGGGTCATTAAAGAGGCAGCATTGACCAGTTAAGGGATTTGACCACCAGCATCAGCAGCGGGTCTGAAGTGAGTCTGTGCTCACAGTTGTGTGCCTTTCGATCTCATTAGACTGACGGACAGTCATACAGGCAGACAGGCAGGCAGTCAGACAGATGAGCAGACAGGATGCGCTGTAGCCTAGAGGGTAGTGGTTGGTAGAGATAGTAGACGCGGCCATAGCCCCAGAGACCTCACTTTAGAATCAGATCAGTAATCTGACCCTGAGATGCAGACAAAGGTAATGACTTTCCTCCTTCCCCTAGCATTGATTAGGACACAGTTGTGGCGCGTGCGTGTGTGTGCGCCTGTATGTGTATGTTGCACTCACACTGTCTGGTGGCGTCTGCCTGTCTTGATCAGCTCTCAGTCTGGTATCTGTATGGATCTTATTTCAGCCGGTGCATTTTGGTAATGGTGCTCTGCTCCCCGTACACACGCACAGACTATCTCTGCATGCGTCACTTAGCCCCCAGAAACCCACTGTGTTAATGTAACCCCACCGCCCTGCGCTTAGCACTCTTAAAGTGTTTACCACAGACTTCAGAATCTCGCCACCCTCAAAAGTCCACCTCTGTTTTGATAGGGCTGCTCCGCACGAGTAAGTCTGAACAACACCCACGTTGGCACCAAACACTGTCATCGTGGTGAATGTGTAAAGCTGTTTGGAATGGGACTATGCTGTGGTTTTTAGCTGCGTCCAAGTTAAGACAATGCTGGTTATGGCAACAATGTCCTATTAATCCTCTCCTCAGTGTGTCTGCTATTTCCTGTCTCAACATGAACGGAATGATAGGAACTTCACACACTAGCTCGAAGGAGTAACTTTTTTTTTTTTGGTGCGCTCTCCCCTTTTCTCCTCCGCTGATTCCTTTTTCCTGCTATTTACCCCCTTCCGCAAGTCAAAGTCTAGACTGGGTTTTAATGATGGTCGCAGCTGGTCACTTGGGTAGACCTCAATCACAGCTGGGGGGCCCTGTAAGTCCCACTCGTTACCCTCTCAGCCCCCTCCTCTCTGTATTGTCCTGCTCAATATGGGACCAGCCCCCTTCCTGTCTGGCCCAATGCAGCCCCCCAAACATTGCGGTTGTTACTGCTAACCCTGGTCTGTCCCCTGCGCGCCACCCATCCCCCTCATTGCTCCACGCTGAAGTGTGCTCCCCCACTCCACTCTGCTCTTTGTTCGTGCAGGGCCAGTCCAATCCCTCCTCATGTCGTCTTAATCTCCACACAAAGGACCAGTGTGAAGACCACCAATTATGTGGATACAAGAGCAGAGTTCACTCAAAAACCACGTACACCCAGCCTGCACTCAGATCCTTGTATATTTAGGCTTGATATTATTCCCAGTCTAGCTTTGTAACACTTCTGCTCTGAATCCAGTGAGATATGCAGAGCAAACAACATGGTGTTTGGGTGAATGCCAGTGGGCCACAAATTCTTCTGGTGTGTGTGTGTGTGTGTGTGTGTGTGTGTGTGTGTGTGTGTGTGTGTGTGTGTGTGTGTGTGTGTGTGTGTGTGTGTGTGTGTGTGTGTGTGTGTGTGTGTGTGTGTGTGTGTGTGTGTGTGTGTGTGTGTGTGTGTGTGTGTGTGTGTGTGTGTGTGTGTGTGTGTGTGCGCGCACACAGTATATTGTGTATTTTTCTGGAGGTATCCCTTTAATACCGCTCCTTGTGTTTGCTTGTAATGGGCAATTTGCTAATCAATAAGCACAGCTGTTTACTGAGAGTATTGGGTTTACAGGGTTTCAGTATATATAATAACATATTTTGTTGTAGACTTTCCATATTGGTCACCATGGGGCATCATGTCTTTTATGGAGGCAGCTGACATGTGGTATAATCACGTGGAAGCCCTTAACACATGGGGGGGGGGGGACCTTTTTCCTATCACCGACTATATCCAATTCTTTATAACATAGTCTGAGGTCCAGACTAAATTATTGAACACATATATCACACTAACCTGTCTAATGCAGTGGCTGAAAGTGCTTATCCCCAGAGAGACCTCCACAGTCCGATCATTGCACTGCTAATGCTATTAGCAGCCTTTTTTCTGGGTTTTGGTTAGTTAAGCTGCTTTCAGACATGAACTGAAGTCTGGAAACTTTCCGGAGTTTGTGAGAATGCAAATGTCCAGGTCAATTCCTCTTGACGATTTTTTTCCTGCCAGCCCCTCCGTAACGTATCAGGAAAGTTTCAGAGTTGAGACCATGTGAAAATACACAAATCCAGATAATTCATAGCAAGTGGGTGGGAGTGTTGATCAAGATTAAACTGGGAGAATAGAAATATCTCCTGATGAAAAAGACGTGTCATACACTTAGAAGATGCCGACGTAAATGTCCATTTGAAAGTTTTTGGTGACAAAAGCCAACGTGGTGACAAAGCACTCTAAGCAAAAACACTCTGCTTCCTGCAGCAGACTTCATTTTCTATTGTGAATGCGTCTGACTTGGACAATAATCTGCTGAGATCTTCATGTGTGAAAGACAAACTCTGGAAAATGTCTGGACCTAATTTTCTGGATGTTTTGCTCATGTCTGAAAGGTCTTTGCCACGACTGAGTCAGTTCTGATAAGCACTCTTCGGAGCAGTAGGTTGTGCATGACTCCTCAGAATGGGGGAAATGATCAGGATGTACAGCATATGGAAATCGGGCAGAGGGACGTTGTTGGGATTGTCATAACTTTGCAGCTTCATGCTGTAGGTTGTGATGTTGTAAGTTGTTCGATGTCAGCTGGCTCCACAATAAACAATCGTAGCAAATATGTTTAGTTTGTTAACTGTTCATTTCCTAAAGGAGTTTTAAAAACTCACTAGCATATTGAGATGTCATAGCAGATTTTTGTTCTTCCAGAGCAGAGTGGAACACACACAGCGGCCCTGTTCATATCAGACATGAACATGTGTTTTGCGTGATCAGATCTGTGGATGTGGGGTATATGTGGCCCAGACCACCTCAGGATATGGTCTGAGTGATGGGGTCTCCAATCCCAAATGCATTCACACCTGTATGTAAAGCTGTACACTTGTGATCGGCTCACCTGAGATTGATCTAAATGCCAAGTGTGAAAGGTACCAATGTTACCCCCTCTCCAATTTCACTTACCACAGCATATACAGCTGGCAAAGACTGCAATCCCTTCCTTGTTTCATACTCCGCTGTGATACCACACACAGAAAAAGGCAAGTTGTGTGACGTGTGTTATGTCTGTTTCATTGCGGGCGAGAGGAAAAACTGGGAAGTTCTGCCGGATCAATCTGTCTCGGAAGACTTAGCACAAACCAAACTCTCGGTAGACCACAAACCAGCCATGGCAGCCTCAAAAAGGGAACATGTTTGTTTCCAGCCATGTTTGGTTTCCTTCCTGAGCTTCTGTCTGTATACCATCTGTCTTACCGCACACAGCGTCTTCATGATGGATGTGCCTGTTCATTTCACATCTTGCTTTTCTAATCGGCTCACTGATGATAATTTATTGCCTCGAATTGATGCAGTATGGTTGTCCTATTAACTCTTATATAGTCTTCACTTTGATTCTTGGGAGAAAAGATAAGGACTGTAATGTATGTTTGCTGTGAAGAAACACTTGCTCAACAACCGCCAGCGAACAACAGGCCTACAAAAGAGAAAGACGCTTGAAGGGGGGTTTCAGGTCATCTGTATTAGATGGTTAACGAGTGTTGTCCTGCCTTTCAACCTACAGCAGTGTTACTTATATCATCTGTTAAATTCAGCTAAACTATTTGCTCCACTGGTGCTACAGATTAGCGTGATGTGGCACAACACAGGGCTTGTTTTTCTGTCTTTATCAACCCCAGCCGGCTTCACCTCTGTGTAATCTGCAGGAAATTCCATCTGCATGCGAACTTTACCGAATTTGGACAGTCACTGCCAGGAGTTCCTGCCACTTTCCCGCTCGCCTCCTGTGGAGCAACACACACTCTCACGCAAACACCAAACAGATGAGAAATATTACTGAAACCCTGTGTGTTCCACATTTCCCGTTACCGATCAGTGGACAAGCATAGACACATCTGCATACACGCCACATGCAAAAAATGCTCCCACACAGAACACAACCTCCCAGAGTTCAGAGGAAACTACTCCTATGGCACCAGGTTTTGTGGTTTTGTCCACTTGGTTTGTTACATGTTGATGGTGTAATCTTTGCATTACTCACTTAGATTTTTTTTTTTTTTTTTTAAAGTGAACCATACCGGATAAAAGCCTAATCATGTGACGACTCTGGTTCAACAATGTGTTAAAATCTGCTGACACCTCTTTGACAGAGCCTTGGTACTTTGAGGGAAGATCAGTGAGCTCCCCTGTTCAAAGAAACCCTCAGGATAAGACACAGAGGATTAGTGGAAGCTTGCCACTCTTAAAACCCTTTCTTTCCTCTGGGCCAGACATTGTCAATGGTCCAACCAATGCTGAGGCTCTTTTTTGTTGGGGAATTTGGATTGAAATTCCTCTCTGCTTTGTGTCCTCTCCTCTGTTGTTGTTGGTGCGGTGGTCTTGTCTTCGCTAAGTCCACAGCGATTAGTCTTGAGTGGTCCAGCTTTTGTTTTGACCCAGGATCAGCTCTGGGCCTGTCACGCCTCACTCACGGTGCCGTTGTCAGTCAGACAGTATGTCATTTACCACTTACTGGGCTTCAGTTCAGCTTAGCTGCTTCCCTATGCTTTTTTCCCCATGTGAAAACTAGACCCAGCAACCATGTAACCTTGCCTTGTCCTGTTCTGGACTGTTTGGAAGAAGAAAACCTTGGGAGAAGCCTTTTTGTGCTGACCTTAACCCCAAATGAGAAGCATGTGTGCTGCGACTGAAAATCACATTTCACTCCAAATCTAATCAGTTTGCAGTTTCTTGCTCTCCAGGTCGCCCAACGATTGCTGTTTTTGTTTTAGAAGTGACAGATTTGTGTGGACTTTCTGGCACTGCCCTCAATTGACTGTGTAGGTGGACCTTCGTAGTTTTATTACAGCGGCGGCTGGAGTTCCATTCTGTCAGCTTTAATAGGTCCCCACGCAGGAGTGTGCTGTGTTTAATAAAACTCCTGTCTCATTAGCTCAAACAGTGGCAGCTCTCTGTGTCGGTGTGAGCAAAGCAGGGGAGAGGCATGGAGCAGAATGCTGCATTGGGGATTTGGCAGAAAAACCTCTCCCCTTGTTGGGTTTCACTTTGTCTGTCCCACTGGGCAGGTCCATCTCCACCCTGCGTGTTTGGGTTCATCTGCAGTGAAGGATCTGGTTTCAGGGCCATCAAGGCTGTCTGGCTGCTGCCGCTGAACTCCCAGCTCTGTGTCTGCTGGAGTCAAAATGCCTGAAGCTCAGTGGGACACTACACTCTTTACATCCTGTGTTGAATATGTGGGGTTAGCTTGCCTCCTGCTGGACAAAATGGAGCAGTGGTATAGATTTTCCCTGGCCTCAATCTGATAAATTGTTATTTACTTATCTGTCTCTGTCCCTTTCCGCAGCTCTGCGTTGTAACTGCACAAACTGTGAGAAGACGGGCTTCGAGTGTGAGACGGATGGCGCCTGCATGGCCTCCACATACAACATCGAGGGGGATGAGCAACATGTACGCATCTGTATAAACCGGGACCACCTGGTCCCCCCTGGACAGCCCTTCTACTGTCTGAGTGCCGAAGGGCTGCTCAACACACATTGCTGCTATGAAGATTACTGCAACAGTATTGACCTGAAAGTTCCAGGTGAGGCTCCATCATCATCATTATTATCATCAGATTTCTTTCAGTTTATCGGGGACAATTGAATTTTGAAGTGATCGCCTCTGCTCATCCGTTTCGTTTGTTTGCCATCGTAGTCCCAACAAAGAGTGGAGACTGGTCAGGTTCAGGAGGTCCCTGGGGGCCAGTCGAGCTGGTGGCGGTCATCGCAGGCCCTGTGTTTCTGCTATGTGTGCTGCTGATGGTCGGAGTGTTCCTGTTCCAGTATCACCAGAGAGCCTACAGCCACAGGCAGAGGCTGGAGGTAGAGGACCCCTCCTGTGACCATCTGTACTTGGCCAAGGACAAGACCCTGCAGGACCTCATCTATGACATGTCCACCTCCGGGTCTGGCTCTGGTCAGTACATGCTGAGCATCTGATGTAATGAAATCAATGTGTTTGGCTATGGAGAATATTCTGTCTTTAATAACTAGGTGTCATGTATTGTCAGCGAAAGCAGTAGCAGAACAGTCTTTCATGTCGTTCTATAAATATACAAATGAGCCGTTACTCAACTGCAACACTCGCGAAAATTATCCTGACCTAGAATCTGCTGAGGGTATTTCCACCACCCCACATCTACAAAACCAGTCCACAGGGAACAATGGCTCATTTTCTGTTTGTCTCTGCTGCCCCCTTTAGGTTTGCCCCTGTTTGTGCAGCGGACGGTGGCCAGGACCATTGTGCTGCAGGAGATAATAGGAAAGGGTCGTTTTGGTGAAGTGTGGAGGGGCAAGTGGCGAGGAGGAGATGTGGCGGTGAAGATCTTCTCATCCAGAGAGGAGCGCTCCTGGTTCAGAGAAGCCGAGATCTACCAGACAATCATGCTGCGACATGAGAACATCCTCGGATTCATTGCAGCAGACAATAAAGGTGAGGAAGACGTGGAAAATTCACATGAACATTTTAGACACTAACCCAAAACATAGAATTAATAATTTCATAGACCCACCGACACTGTGAGAAAGTTTAAGTCCTTTTCAATCAAATTAAAAAGAGCTGCATCTTGTCAATGTTATTTCAAACCTCTTTATTTTCAGATTAAACAAAACTTGTGTCTTGATGTTTCTCTACAAGTGAATTGCGTGATCTCTGACCCCTGTTGTTTTTTTGCTCTCTGTCAGATAATGGCACTTGGACTCAGCTCTGGCTGGTGTCAGACTATCATGAGCACGGCTCCCTGTTTGACTACCTGAACCGCTACTCCGTCACCATCGAAGGCATGATCAAACTCGCCCTGTCCGCCGCCAGCGGCCTGGCTCACCTCCACATGGAGATCCTCGGCACTCAGGGTGAGACAAACCTCTCGTGTTTAAAATGCAGCGAATACGATGCATAAACGGATGAACACAGCGGGAACATGAAAGCACACACATAAGTTATTTACATCCTGCCAGAGTGTGCTGTTTCTGCTGAGCCCTTGAGGCATATGTAATGATGTGTTATCTGTTCGGCTGCAGGTAAGCCTGGTATTGCTCACCGTGACCTCAAGTCTAAAAATATCCTGGTTAAGAAGAACGGCATGTGTGCTATAGCTGACCTCGGCCTGGCAGTCCGCCACGAGTCCATCACAGACACAATCGATATCGCACCGAACCAGCGCGTGGGCACGAAGAGGTAAATGTTTCCATCCTCCATTAATTCCTAACAACACAAATTTAGTTTTGCATCGGGGGTTTTACAGGTCTTCTCACAGAGTCAGCAAAACACGTGAGAGCAAAGCAGCAGTGAAAACAAATAGTATCCTGATAATTACTCTCTGCCATAGTCCTGCATGGTGTTAATGAAAATGAAAAACACATTTATGAGCCACACTACTGAACTGACATGTTGCTCTGCTGCTGGAAAGTCAAGCAGTTTAAGATTACACACAGAAAATGCTTTATTCTGTTTGAGAAAAAATTGTTAAAAATTGCAGCACCCAGCTGTTCTGGTAAATAATATATAACCTTATTAATAATCAAATGGTGTGTTTATCTGTGTATTTTGTTTTTAATCGTTTCCATTTTCTTTTGAGTATTACAAAAAGTGAGAAAAGTTGGAAATAATAACCTAAACAAATCTCTGAAATATGTAAATAGCTTAAACATTTTTGGCTTTTAAAAAAAATGTATTTAGTTAGACTCCTAGTTGTCATCCCTGTTGGGAACTTTCACAAAAACCATTTATGAATGTTTTTGTTGTATAAAAATGGGACCTTTTTACCAGCGACATGCATTATCCCTAAACATTAAATGTGTTTTAACCTTGAACCTTAAACTAAATATGATCATTGAAAAGTTTAACTCAGTCAGATTAAACTCATCATTTGTGGCTGTGACTCATTTGTACCCTGTGTGTCTGCACCAGGTATATGGCTCCAGAGGTTCTGGACGAAACCATCAACATGAAACACTTTGATTCCTTCAAGTGTGCCGACATCTATGCGCTGGGTCTGGTGTACTGGGAAATTGCGCGTCGCTGCAATACAGGAGGTAAGACTCTGTTCAGAAAGAAGAACCCTAAATGTTCTCGATGTGAACAAGTCGAAGTAAGGAGCAGGAGCTTGAGACTGAGAGCTCTTTTCCATTGTGTCCTGCAGGTATCCATGAGGAGTACCAGCTGCCCTACTACGACCTCGTCCCCTCTGACCCCTCCATAGAAGAGATGAGGAAGGTGGTGTGTGACCAGAAACTGAGGCCCAATGTGCCCAACTGGTGGCAGAGCTACGAGGTATTTCACACTATTTATACTCTGAAAACCAGCAGCTGCACTGGGGCGTCTCTAAAATTAGATTTACTGGCTGTTTTTGGAGTCCGACCTCTCAGTGAATTAGTTTTTCCGTGATGAATTTGTGTCGTGTAAAAGATCCAACAGCTTCTTTTACTTTCTCAAATCTCTAATGAAAGTTGTAAAGTTTTCTCTTAGAGCAGACCCTTAAAACTTTGTTGGTTTTTTTATAATGATACATTTAGAATGTTTTCTGCTGATCTGCATTTCCAAAGTGGGAGCAAAATTGGGTTCCCTGCTTCAAACATGTTTAACACAAACCTCCTGTCCACACTAATAGGAATATTTTTCAAAACAAACTTTTCCCCTTGCATCTGGGCCTCTCGTCTACACGCTAAGAAACTAAAACAAAGATTTTTACAAATGCCTTCCAAAGGGCAGATTTGAAAAACTCAGTTTTTTATGTATCTGTGTGTACATGTAAACTGAGCATTTGGAAACAACCTCACTGCTTTCTCACATACGCTCAATGTTGATTTGTGTAATGAGCATGAGCCAGAAACAACAATGGCGGTTATATACCGGTTTCTCTGCCTCTGGTTTACGTTTGAAACAAAATTTAGCATCACTCCACCACATTACTGGCATTCACAAGCATCTACCTCGCCCAATATTACTTGGAACACGACAGTCTTCTCTGGTATTGATGGATTGTTGATGTCGATTTTATCGCCCCACCTACTGGCCCTGCATTCTTGTTTGAGTGTTTGTATAAAGATATCAACAGTATCGTAGACGTGGCCTAAGACGTGTTTTCTGTCAATTGATCCCGTGTGTCCTTCCTTTCCTTTCCTGTGCAGTCACTGCGCGTAATGGGGAAGATCATGAGGGAGTGCTGGTACGCCAACGGCGCGGCCAGACTGACCGCCCTGCGCATCAAGAAGACTCTGTCCCAGCTCAGCGTGGAGGAGGACATCAAAATGTGAGGATCAGGCGCCGTCAAAACAGTTGACGCACCGGAGACGCGCAGCCAGACCACACTCCAATAGGAAAGAAACACTAAAGACAGACTGCAAATGAAAACCCTGCCAGTTTTAAAGCCACACTCCAAGTTGTGACAAGGCCTACCTCACCTTTTTAGCCAAAACTACTGAGAACCCCCCCTCTCTCCCTTGTCCTTAACTTTTATCTCCCCTTCCATCCTCGTGTCCCCCCCCCCCCCCCCGTCTCCCTCGACCCCCTCTCTTCTCCATGGGCCACAACACTACCACTGTTAATACCATCACACTCAACCGTTCTGTTTTCATTTCCCATGGCAGGAATTATTACTATTGTACAGCGACGGGATTTGTTTGTTTTTTTTAAAATCTTTTTTTACCTCTGAAACTTTTCCCGTGATGGACTAACCTTGTCCGGAAGAGCCGAGCATGTTGTGGGTTTGATGTTTTAGAGACATAACACTTTATAACACGCCCATGTTGCGGAAAGAGGCTGAAGAGCTGTGTCTCGTCGCGTCCGGACCACGAGACACTCGGACGTCCTCCGGTCTCGGCTGTAGTTCATTAGACAGAAGCAGTTGTCGGCCATTCATTCTGTTGATTTTTAGCATGAACAGCTGGAATGTGTATTTTCTTTTTTTTAAATCCTACAGACAGAAATTAGTTGCACTCAACTGTAGCTTCCTCATCATGTGTGAGACCTTCAGGTATAACCCTTAATCAGTCCTGGTGTTTAAGTGTGAAATGTGGCAGGGATAATGTTTTGGGAGGGTTTTAATTTTTAATTTATTTGTTGATATTTTTTATTTCATATTTTGATGAACACTGTGAGATTGAGATGTGACAAGCCAGAGTCGTGATATGAAATGTGGTGTTGTCGTTGAGTCCGAGCTTTCACCGCCATCTTCCAGACGATGGAGGAGGAGGAGGATGATGATGATGTGGATGATGAGGATGAAGATGAAGGGGTTGTTGCATTCTTTTAATAAAACACTCGGTTCAGATCTGGATGTAGCTGTGACGCCCTTTAGTGAAAAGGCAATGACATCGTGCACACTGAGCAAATAAGAAGCGTATGAAATGGCAATGAAAATACTGTTTATTGTTTTGTTTTTTTTCCTCAATTATATTTTGTGTTTTATATAAAGATATCATGATGGGGTAATTTTTTTTTTTCTTTTGACATTGACACTACTGATGGGTACATATGATTTGTATATAAAACATGCATTTGTTCCTTTTTATACCACAAGCACCAGTGTGATATGTTCTTGCTTGAATGGTACTTTTCAGAAGTCTGTTATGTGATCTGTCCGCATGGTGTCTAACTGTGCCAGGAAGTAGACTGTGTCATTTGCTGGAATTTTCTTCTTTTTTTTTTTTTTCACTTGCTCCTCTCATGGCAATTCGGCGGTACTACTGATCCCAGTTGATTTCATTTTTTTTTTGTTCCTTGCATCTTCTGTTTTTATTTTTGAAATGTATATTTGTTGGAATCACTTTACGAGTTCTTGTCAGAGCTCAGTGATGCAGACCTGCTCCTACATACGACCTCTTTCTCATTGACACTGGAATATTACGGCGCATCGTGTAAAAACCCTGAATAGCCACCGGTGGTGTTCGAAGGCGGCCGGTGGCGGATCACACGCAGGGATCATGCAGTTAGATGTGAAAAGCAGCTCAGAGGTTTTTACTTCAAAGACGGACTTGCTGTAAAGTGAAACTGCACGTTTTCATTGTCCTCTTGTCGCCTGCAGCTGCGAGTGGCTGCGGACGAGACTATCAAAGTATTACACTGACGTTTTGTCACCATCAGGCTCTGCACTGTTACGTCCACATGGACTTTAGTTAATGTTCATTACGTCATCACTTGATCAAGAATCCGTGTCATGTTGTTTAAACCATTTTGCATGCTGTCTCAAACACTGGCTCCTCTGCACTAAGGTGGATGAATTCTTGAAGTCTTTCCCTCTTCCTGCCTGTTGTTATTTCTTTCTGAAGACCTCCTTGTGTTCAGGTTGTTGGCTGTGTACCCCGACATGTTGCTGCTACTGTTAACATGGGGAGAGGTTCGACAGGCAGAGTGGAGAAGAGCTGGGGAGGGAGGGGGGGGGGAATGGGAGACTTCTGTCACTTGAACCAAAACAGTCAAAAACACTCCAGTCCATGTTTGGTTTGTTGCCATGGGTATGTGTTCATCAGACATCCTGTTCATTGTGTAATTCTTCAAGATTCAAAAATCATGTTGTGCAAAAATCTTTTCAGAATTAGTTCAAAAGTGTAAATAGATGAGATACAATAAATTCCTCTTTTTCTTACCTGGGACTGTGCTCGTCATTGCAGATGTTCATTGTCAGCAGCTGTCACGTGAATACAGATGTTACATCTTCAAGATTTTACTCCCTGTTATTATTCCTACCGTTCATACTGGATTTTAAAGAGGACTCCTCTGATGCATCACTGCTCCCACAACACTGTCAGATTTATTACAGTTTTGAAAAGGATGAAGCTTAACAAGATGTTTTTTTTTTCATACTTCTTTACCAAAACCCGACCACCAACTTCTCCCACAATGCATCTCAATAGTTAAGTCAGATTTGGGTGTGTCATGTCAGTCACAGCTAACCTCAAGCAGAGATACATCCGGTACGCTCACTTCTCTCTAACTCCACACCACCACACTGTAGTTTTTCAAAAGTTTTAAACCTGTACTTCTCCGACCTCAGCTGATGTTTCTTCAAATGACATCACTTGAGGCCGTTATGCAGCTTTACTCAGAACCACATGAAGACTTTGTTCTTCAAGACATCTCATCATAAAGCACTGCTAGTCAATGTTTATCGGCAAATAATGTGAAGTTTCATCTGTGGTCATCAAATCAAGTGGGTATCACACAAAGTAGTACAGACCGATATGGATCTTTAGGGGAAGAGGCCAATACCTATATTAGATTTCAAAAATTCTGATATCGATGTATCGGTTGATGTATACAATGATTTCTAAGATGTCGTTATCAAACCCTTGTGACCAAGAAATGTAACCTGATAACTTGATATTTTCAGTTTAACCACATATGTTATTACAAATAACTACAAATAAAAAGAAAAACAATACAACAAAATCTATTGAATTTGAATTGAGAAAATATTTCATGATTATTCTGTAAAATAAAAGCATGTGAAAGGTCATATTGGCCGATTTCTAACAATCGATAGAAAGTCTGTTAGTGCAAAATTCCGTTTTGTTTTCTCAGTGAAAAATTACGAATCAAAAACTATCAACTTTTGAACATAAGTTGATTTGTTGAACTCAGACAACTGAAGCCTCATGTTGACCGTAGATTAACGTATTTATGAGGCTGTAGTGTTTGGTCTTAAATTGTATTAGTTTCCATGGGTTCTTGTTATTTTGTTTCATCTTAACCAGGAGGAAAGATGTTAAAGCTTTTATAGTGAATTCTTAACTCAGTTTAGAGGAAACCGTTTTTTCGTAATTACTTTTTCAAGAGGTCAAAAAACCTGAGAAATGAGCACATATTTAAAATGCATTTTATTTTCCTTTACAAGAAACAAAAGCAGACAAAGAAATAAGATGGAGGGGAGAGGGATCGGGAAAGCTGTATATAAAGAGATGCAACCTCTGGCGTCCTGAAAAAAATATGTACAATTCAAAATAATATCCATACAAAACATGCCACATACAATAAAAATGATCATTATATTTATTCATATTCCCTAAAAGTATCTCTGCTGTACAGATGCAACGTCTTTTCTTTTTAAAAAGTAGGTGAGGTTAAAAAAAACCTTCAATTTGAGCAAACTTTATTAAATTATAAGATATGCAGAGAACTTAAATTAAGATTCAGAGAAGTTAAAAATTATTCATTCTAAAATCCAGTGAGCGGCATAATGTCTCGTCATTGTCTTCCCTTGAAATAGAAACATACCAAAAAATATATATATCACTGCTTCGGATACTCGATCAATATCTACCACTTTAGAGAAGTTCTCCGTTATACTATGAGAGTGCAATTCATTACCAGGTTAAGTATGGGATTAACTTTTGAGTATTACATCATAACATACATGAGGCCAAGTAAACATTTCACAAGGTTTACCAACACATTCACTTCTATAGGGAAGATATAAAAAAAGCAAAACACAACAATATTCTCGGGACTTCAAGATTTTCCATTCAAGGGTATACGAATCCAATTGTAACCGATTAAGGGAGAGGTTTTGGTAATCAACAAGCAGTAGCATAAATAAATTGGAAAAATAAACACGGACAATATTACATAAATACAAATGCTATGCACCATTGTACTGCTTTATGCAAGAAGTGATTTTCATGTCTTAAACTAGCGACTCGCCGCGGGAACCCGAGCGGGTCGGTGATGACCTGGGCTTCTCGTCGTCGCTGATTGGAGAAGACCAGACACTGTCTCACACCTATTTTAACAAACTTGTCTCTGAGAGCTTATAGCAAAAAACACTAATAGAAAAAACAGGTAAATGCAAAACACTCTGGTTCATATACATAAAGATATTAGTTTGCCATTTTACATATATTTATATTTATATACAGCTTTATCTTTGTTAAAATGATATCCAGTGGTTGATTTTTTTTTTTTTCAATTTTATTTCTCTACACTTTTTGAACTTTATTGATTACAAAGGGGCTGGATAAAGAGTTGCTGTCCCCTAATGCATATACTATATATACAGTTTGTACAACTTTTGCATTTTTAAAATCATGTGAGGTCTTAGGTTCGGGGGAAGGAGGAAACAAAGTAGTATGGGAAGGTGGAGTTTCAGTAAAGCTCCCTTTAAAGACTTTTTCATTCATCTTACATAGAAATGAAAACAAATGCCCTTTTTTCCAATAAGTCTTTCCCTGCCATCGGTTCAGCCTCGAGAGGACAGTACCAGCACTAGAAGAAAAAAAAAAGAAAAAGCACACTACAGGGGAAGTAGAAACACTGCAGGCTGTACTCAGGCAGAGGAAGACTTACTACAGTAAAGTTTAACAACAGTCCACTAAAGAATAGAAGAGAGGAAGAGGCATGATTCAAGGTTTAAGGTTGAGCCGTAAAAAGACTGACCTGCTGGGGTGGGGGGGGGGGGGGGGCGGGGTGGGGGGATAAAAAAGCATTACATGGGACAGTAGTCATGCATCCACCGGCTGGTGTCCAACAAGCGCACCTTCAACGTACGAAGCGACAAGCAAATGTGGTTTAATGTTTGGACGCTGTAGTCTGCGAGCGTCCTGGGATCCTGGAGCCGTCGCTGTCTGGAGCGACTGAAGAAGGTGGATGTTATTGTGCTTTCACACAGCTGATCGCATGGTTTTCAGACGCATAAATAAAGAGTACAAAAAAAAAAAAATAAGAAAAAGAGGAAGAAAGCTACATCAATGTCCAGGATGATTTGGTGGCATTTATCATGATTGTGATTTGAATGCAATGTCTTATCAAAACTGTCATATAGTTCCTCTGTATAAATAATTCATGAATAATAATTAGCTTGGCTCATTTTTTTTGTGTGTGTGTAAATTACCATCAGCATAGAGTAGATTGAGAGCAAACCTGCTGCTTAAGATTCCCTGCTTGTCCGAGAAGGCTAAGCCCGTAAAAACATTCCCCCTTTCCCCCCCGGTTCCACAGTAGCAGTTAACAGTTTTCATACAAAGCAGTCACTTCCCGCTAAAATCAATGAGGTAGACTGGGTCCAACTAACCCACCTGGGGGCTCCGCACAGTCACAACATCTGGTGCCTCGGGAGCCACAGAGCTATAGCATCTCAAATTTTATATTAACTTACATCTTTTTTTTTTAGTTTTTTTTTTTTCTTCTCCTTCTCCATCGATCATATGTAGTTCTTTACACAGAGCCACATGAGGATTGTCTAGCTAGCCAATATCTGTGTTGTCTTCATTGATGACTTGATGGGAAAGTGCCTTTTCTGGGAGGTAAAGAAGGGGGGGGGGGAGGGGTCGTGGTTAGGTGGGACAGGGAATAGGTCCGACTTAAAACATAAAAATGCATCATTAGTTCATTCTTAGTACTTTAAAAATGGCTTTTTGTCGGAGCTCCGGCCGAGCTCTGCACTGCGAGTATTGATATCAGAGGGTCAGAATCATTTGGTAGGCGTTGAGGATTGTTTTCCAGCCACTGGGAGCTTCTCGAGAGAACAGTCGAAGAGGGGAAAGGGGGTTTTGGCTGAGGAGAGGGGGTTTCACACTAGTCCAAACATGAAAGTCAGTCCCACCGTCGAGCTGCTGCCGACGAAGGTGCTCGCTTGCTTTTATTGATTAATGCTCTTCAAACCTTTGGCTACAGGTGTCACCATTTTAAATCTGTCAAATGACGGAGGCCAGACTTCCTCCCTCCATCCACGTCTTTCACAACAGCTTATGCACTGGCTATGTAGGATTCAAAGGCTTTGGCGCAGGAGTGTTCTGGCACCAGCGAGACGGGAGCGCTCCATTTTTTTCCCGTCCTTCCCGTCAGTTCATCCACTTGCGGCAATTCCAGGCTCCACAATGGCAAGGGATCTTGTTCTGGTCGTCCTCAAAGTCAAACTGGTAGTCGTACGTCAGCTGGAATAAAGAAACGGAAACGGTTAGCAGCGGCTGAGATTTCGAAACGAACTTCAAAAAACATAGAAAAGACAGTAAGACTACGACTGAGTAGTGGTCAGTTCTCTAAATGCACTGCACCTCCTCTCCCTTGGGGATCCTGCGGCTGGAGATGATGATAATCTTGTCTTCTTTGTCAAAGGTTACAACCTCCGCAACACAGTTGGGGGCACAGGAATGGTTGACGTAGCTGGAAAAGGAGAAAAAAAAAAAAAAGGGTCAGTTTAAAACATACCAGACTCAAAGGTTTACAATGAGACCCCCAATAGCAAACGGGCACTTACCGAGCTGGGCCGCCTGTCAGAGTGGCATCGATCACCTGCTCGTTGTTGATGCGGAACATGTAGATCCCACGGTTCTAAGGAAGAGAAAAAATAAGAAATATGTTTAAAAAGGCAGTTTTTGTTGGTTCTTAAGTGTTGTCCAGTTAAAGAATACATTTGAGCCCTCCACTCAAATAAAGAAACAGAGAAAACAGAAATAAAACTTGCAAAGTGTACCTGTGACTCATAGATCTTCTCACGGCTATTTGCCACCTCGTTGCGTATGACAGTACCGATGTACTCGATGACCATGGTGTGCCTGTCCAGATCCTTGGCAGCGTACAGACCCAGGCCCTGAATTCGGGATCGAGCCAGGTACACGTTGTTCTTCCACTCGGTCTTCAGGCGTCGGTACTGGGAGGACTTGGAGTGGACAAACTGCTTGCTGTATGGTGTGTTGAGCTCTCCAGTGAACGTGCTCTGGTAGGCCTTTGACACGCTGGTGCTGTTCAGAGTGTGAGGCCTGCAAACAGGAGGAGAAACAGCAGTGATGTTCTTTGACAAAAATAACTACAAATCAAATAATGAGTTTAAAAAGCATCAGTCCTCAACATTAGGGCTGGATCATTGTATCTACTAAGGAACTAACTTTTTTCTAATGTAACAGAATATGTTGTCTGGTGGAGGATGAAAAAAATCCAATAATTGTTTGCTAATGTACGAGCACAAAATCTATGAATATTTAAGTCGACAATCCTCTTCAACAAGACACAGTGCTGCAATGATGTTAGACCAACAACACAGGTTTTCGCTCTGTTTCATATTGGGTCAAGAACCAGTTTTGCTCTAACTGTAAAGTCCAAAGTCTTGTTCTGTAACGATGCCTTACCTCTTGCAGTGTGTGGGGACCTTGGCCTCAGAGCGAGCACAGCCGCTGGGATTGATCATCAGGGGAAGCTCCATCAGAGGATGACGACCATATCGGAACTGATAGTTCTGGCAGTTCTCCACTCCAGGCAACTTAAACACAACAACACCAATGAGGTTCTGTGCAGTAGACTCGATAGGGGACAGCATGACTTGTGTGGCCATGTAGTAAAAGGGTTGAAAAATTAAATAAACGGGACACAGTGATATTCCCTCCTGCTGAAATTTCTTACCGACTCAGTGATTCGCATGACAGCATGAACGGTGAGGCCATACATCTCCTCTCCTTTGACGTGTTCGGTGAACAGCTTCAACATGGATGATTCATCTCGGAGTTTAGCCACCTGCTGAACAACTAGGTCCCAGATCCCTGAAGACAAACAATTAGATTCAGTTAATGGTGTTAAGTATAACACAGAGATATCATATAATAATAATACTAAAAGTGGGAGCAGTTTACGTTCTTACCGTCTGGAGTAGAATCCCGGTACTGCAAATCCTCCATGCCGTGCTCCAAAACACGCACCTCAAACAGGGGGTGACCCTCATCCTCGCTGATGCGGCAGCGGTAGCGACAGCGCTTGTTGGGCACACGTGTGCTCCAGTAGATGCGTGTTGCCTCATAGCCGACCGGGAAGATCGCAGTGGGCGAGTGGAAGTTGGTCATTTGGGAGGGGAGCAACTGGCCAACAGCATGAAAGATGAGGCCGCCGACGCGGAACAGGTGGATACGGTCACCTCGCTGTAAGATGCTGGCGATCTGCTTCACCTCATCACGCTCAATGTAGACACGCCGCAAGACAGCAAATGTGCTTAGTTCATCCTCACTGGGGCCCTTCAGCTTGTGCTGGGTGCACAACATGGTCTTGTCCTTGAAGAACATGCAGCGAGCCCGGATGGCGCAGGCGAAGTGGTAGACGTTTGGGCAGCGCAGTCGGTTGCAGCTGTTGGTGGCACCCGTTTTCTGGCAGAACGCGCAGAGAGTCCGTAATCCACGACGCAATGCTACCTCCACATTGATGAGGGCGCCCCCCTGCGTTTCATACACCTCTGTGGACCACAGGGCACAATTGAGGTGCACCCACAGGTCCACGTCAATGTTAAGCAAACGGGCCGGTCCATCCGTGTATCCATCTCCTTCGTCATGGCAGAAACAGCATTTACGTTTATCCCGAGGCAGCTTGTCTGGTCGGAGAGTAATGCGCAGGCGCTCCATCAGCTCAGACACCTCACGGCTGCTCTCTTTCTTAGACCCGCCCTTACGTATTGTGATGACAATCTGAAGACGCTTCCAGCGAATCCCCTTCCATTTTTTTAATTTGGGATGTACCACCTCCTCATCAGGGGACAGAGGCCTGCGCTGCTTGGGAGCCTTAGGGGAACACTCCATGGCATTGGGAGAATCTTTAGGAGGATGAACTGGATCAGCAGTCGCGTCCTCCTCCTCCTCCTCCTCCTTGGTAGTAAGACTCAGATCTTGCTTCTCTTCAGTAGGAGCAGTGGGATCAGAGACTTCAGAAGCAGCTGCTTCATCATTGACCGACTCTGGAGCAGCAAGTTTAGACTTTGTGTCATCAGATGGTTGAGCAGCATCGATTGGAGGAGCATCATCCAGGTCAGGCTCGATCTTGATCTGTACACTGGAGGGACTGAAAGGAGCAGGGGAGGGACAAGCTGATTTTTTCGAAGGTTCAGCTTCAGTAGATGGAGCTGAGACAGATGGTTGTGGCGGAGATGGTGAAGGGGGTGGAGATTCCTCCACTGGTATAATAGGAAGGTGGCGCACATCCAAATCATTCACTTTGGTTGTGTAACAGTGCTGGGCCGGTTTGTCGTCATTTTCTGAGAATTCCTGGGAGAAAAAATGCAAACATAGTTTCGTGTTAAATATCTATTGAAAGCCGTAGAATTCATGACTAAATATAATAAATAAATCACAGAGTTCTTAAAAAACCTGTAGTGACTGACCTGTTTAATAAGTGCCAGAATGTCCACTTGTTTCTTCAATGTGCAGCCAGGTAGAGACACGTCAAATTGCCTTAGCCACTCATCCTGACTGGGTGAACTGTCCTTTGTACACAAAGCCCCTGGAAAACAACACAATCTTAAAATCTGTCTTAACTTACCAATTATCACACTTAAACTCTGCTCTCAGCGACAAATGCAAGTATGTGAGTGTTTCCAGAGCAGTGTCATCAACTACAGTGCCAAAATGTTTTGAACATCATTTCTGCTCAGCTCACAAGCAAGAGATTGTTCACAGGTCCACACCTGATGTTCCGACCTGTATGACAAACTTCCTAACCAGGTAACACAACAGGACAATCCAGATCAACAAAATGGTCTCATACCTGACTGACCGGGTCCTTTCCCTGACCCATCCACTTCAGGCATGTCAGGGTTCTGTGAAGTCAACTCATAGGAACCTGGCATCCGAATGTTGAGCAACTGGGCCATGGCCATCATCACATGGTTCAGTTTCTGGAGGAAAAGCAGTTCCAATGTTTTGTTAACAATCCATGAAGATAAAGAAACGCACAGAGAGCGCAATGATATCATGACTTAGTACCTTGGCTGCAGCAGAGGACAGTGTGAAGGTGACGGACACCTCGTTGCTTTTGGCCTTGTCCCAGTGGTTGGATGTGGAAACTACTTTGCTGTCCGTCGTTTCTAATGGTTTGTTTTCTGGGAAGGCTAGAAGAGAAGTGCATATGTAAATCCATCTCTTGTCAGTTTAGCAATATAAATGGATTCAAACATTAAATGAGTCTTGAACAGTTAAATGTAATTCGCAGAATATTACCAGGTATGGCAGTGCGAGGAATGAGGGGGATGATGGGGGATATTGCTCTCTCCGTCTCCTCCTCTTTAGGCTCCCGAAGGTGAGGGAAACGTGGTGTTTCATCTCCCACATTACTCTCGGGGGATGATGCTGGGATGATACTTTCCGGGGCATCCTCGTCATCGCTCTCCATTCTGTTAAAAATAGGATGTGTTTATAACCACTTAACAACATGCAACCTGTGTGGTCTGACTGTCAAAGAATTCAAAAACAATCATCCTGTTGTACCTGATGTCCTCATTCTGGTTATGTGGTGGGGTGGGGAGAGCAGCGAGGATGTCAACACTCTTTACCTCCTGCGTAACTGATTCGACAGAGGAAATTGTTGAGAATTTAGGACACAGTTAATGTAAAACTACATATTCAATATTCATGAAAACCATCAATTTCTTGCCAAATCCCTTATTGTTTACCCATTGGCTCTTCTGCTGGCTCTGTGTTTTTCTGACCACCAGACAGCTCCTCCCCAGGAGTCACTCCATTCAACAGCTTGTGCTGCACGGAGGGCGGAGGTGTAGGGGGCAGGGAGGATGGGGGCGTTGGTGGGTTGCTGAGATTACTCTGTAAAAGGCATAAAAGCATTTGTTCTTGTTTTTAAAGAAGTATTCACCAACAACAAATTGTCATCAAAGTCTACAGCAAACCACTGGCACAGATTAGTTTTTACCTTAGTGAGCAACTGAGAGTAGTAGTCTGGGATATTGTCCAACACTGCATTTCCAAAAGATCCTTTGAGCTGGGCTTTGCCGTTGGCCGGGCTGCTTCCAAAAGGGGCGAATAGATCCAGGCTGGCAGTGATTGAAGGCTCCATCAGGGGAAGCAGAGAGAGACCCTGAAGGGGACAATCAATATGATGAAGAACCACTCTTCATAACATTCATGGCAAAACTTATTAAGGAATTATTGTTTTTAATATCCAGTTACCTGTTTGAGTTGTTTTATTAGGGCTTCAGCACTTTTACCAACTTCCTCCTTCTTATTCTTCTTCCGTGAATTCGTCCCTCTGTCTCCAGCTGCCTTATTTGTGCGTTTTGGCTTTTGTACAGGAGACCTTTTTGTTATAGACTGCAAGTCCTGTAAAGAGTCGAGAAAATGAATGAGAGGTTCTTTTTCCATAAACAACAGCTTGATGAGGGCAAAATGAATGAAGTTACAAAAGAAAAAAATTACCTCCATGTTTCGTGGAGTTCCTTGAAGTTTTTGCTCCAGCATTGCTAGTTTGCTGTTGATGTGGCCGTTGATCTCATTGTGGATGCCTTCAGAAGGCCTCTGAGCACCGAGTTGAAGGTTCTTGGTTCTCAGGAGTTTCTGTAGTAGTTGCTGTCCAGTCTCAGATCTGGGGCCGTGGGTTGCAGGGTCTCCAGCCATGTTACCAGCATTGATAAATCTAGTGTTCCCAGAGGTTACCGCCTCACCTGTTGCTTCTCGCTTAATAGCCCCAGGATGAGCCTCTGCTGCACCATCACAGTGAACCTCCCTTGGTTCCTGTTTAATGTTCTGTAGGGTCATCTTACACAGCTCCCCTTCTCTGGAGCCATGTTGCATGTGAGGCAGATGACTCTCAGTAACCTGATGTGACCGTTGGTGAATATTCATGTCTTTTTGTGGCCCATTGTGGATGCCTGCGAATGTCTGAGGTGTTTCATTGCCTGATATCTGAGTTTCTACTTTAAGCCCTGGACAATCAAGTGGACTTTTAGCTCCAGGTGACCTGAGTGGGGACGCCTTGACGTGGCTGTATGGACTCCCCCTTCCAGCCCTGCTGTCGGGTACAGAAGGCGAGGAGACATGGGATGAATGTGGTGAGGCCGGGTGGGCTGGGCTCATGCCAAAGGGTCCTCTTGGAGAATATGCATGGGATGGAGAGCCCTGCATGCGGCCTGCTGCAGCTGCCATTAGTGCTTGTTGTTGGTTTTGGTTAGGAGTGGGTGGACGCATACCCATAGCTTGATTAAATGCGTGCCGTTGTGGGTCGATAGGAGAGTTAGCTAATGGCTGTCCTGGAGATGTTGGCCTTATCATACGGCCCTGGTCCATGGGGGAACGTGGCACCGGCACCTGGCCTCTCATAATATGTTGCTGCATCATTTCCCCTACTTGTGGCTGCTGTTGTCCAGGGACCATCATTCCATGCTGCATCTGAGGTGCAACACCAGGTTGTTGGCCCAACTGTTGTTGAGTGCCCACTACTCCTGGCTTCCCCATGGCTCCATACGTCATCTGTTGGCCTTCCATCCCAGGAATTTGTTGTCCGACCAGTGGCATCTGTCCTGGTGGCATGTGGGGCCTCAGCTGACTTTGCGGCCCTTGAGCCACTGACATCCGCAACATCTGTCCCTGCTGGAGCTGCCTCTGGGCAATCATAGCCTGGATGTGCTGTATCTGCTGGTTTGGGGGAAGATTGCGGAGCTGGGGATTCTGAGCAATACTAGCTGGGATGCGGATCTGTCCGGGTGGAACCCCAGGCCTCTGTGGCATCATTCCTTGCTGCTGCGCTCTCATCATGCCCATTATGGCCTGTTGTTTTTGCTGCTGAGCGATGAGGGCTTGTTGTTGTGGATTAGGACCCATAACAACTTGCTGTGGCTGGCCAGGATGGTTCTGGACCATGATCTGCTGCTGCATGCTGGGATCCTTTGACTGCTGCATGGCATTTTGAGCCGCCTGCTGTTGTTGCTGCTGAGTTAAGAAATCAATTGGTTTCCCTTCTTCTTTGACAGTCATCAAACCTGGCTTATCAGCACTGTGGGAACCTTGCCTCTGGAGAGTGAGTGGAAATAGTTGCTGCTGTTGCTGAAGTGCGACAGTTTGTTGGTTTCCAGCCAAAGTTATTTGCTGTTCAGGAACAGACTGAGGATTTGGCTGGGCCATATAAACCTGGTTTTGATGCTGCTGCTGCTGCTGCTGTAGCTGCTGCTGCTGCTGTTGTTGTTGTAGCTGCTGCTGCTGCTGCTGCTGTTGTAGCTGCTGTTGTAGCTGCTGCTGCTGCTGCTGTTGTAGTAGCTGTTGCCTTCCAAAGTCAGTTTGATGATCATTTGCAGAGCCTAGCTGACTCATCTGATTGGGAGTGGAGGGGCCACTCTGCTGAGGCGGTGTTCTTGGATCAGGGCTCAGAATGCCACCCTCTTTGGGGCCTGAGTTTTGACTGTCTGTGGATCCCTGTGGCTGGGGTGTGATACTTCCTGCTGAGGGCGAGGGGCCCATCTGTGGGGTTGAGGGTTGGGAGAGCCCCCCTGCTTCTTGGCTAGGCTGACTGATCATTTGTGTTGGTTGTCTTTGCTGTGCCATCTGCTGTTGCTGGAGGTGGGCCAAGTTCTTTGCAAGATGCTGCTGCTGCTGCTGCTGCTGAGATGCGATCATGCGCTGGGCCAGAATGCTCTGTTGTTGAGGAGTCAATTGGACCTGAGGGCCCCTGAGGCCAGGATGACCTGGAGATGCAACTATTCCCTGCTGACCCATCATCAGCTGAGGCCTCTGTTGCTGTAATGGTGCAATTGGCTGATTCCCCATAATCCCTGGTTGAGCTGCCATCATAGCTTGTGCGTGGTTAATGGGCTGGCCTCCTCCAAGGTTCTGGGGTGGTGGAGCACCAGACTGGCCTCCAACCATTCCTTGTGGAACCTGCACCATATTCTGCTGACTGGCCTGGTTGACTAACATTCCCTGTTGTGTGCTTGCTTGTTGTTGGGCCATAAGTGGGTTCACCATCATACCAGACTGTGGCTGAGCGATTAAGCCAGTCTGTTGATTTGGGTGTGGCATTGACTGCTGACCCATTGTCACCTGCTGCTGTTGTTGTTGCTGGAGCTTTGCCATCTGCATCCTATGCTGAAGCTGTCTTTCTTGTAGAAGCCTGGGGTCTGCACCTTGCATTCCAGGCCCCTGTGGAAAGAATCCTGGTGGAGCGCCAGGAGGAACTGGGGCCCTAGCACCGATAGCTGCTGGAAGCTGAGGCTGGGCTCCTCCAATAAAGGGCTGCCCTTGGGGCATCCTGACAGGCATTCCACCTTGCGGCATTATGCCAGGGTGCTGGCCCATTACTGGTGTTCCTTGTTGCCCTATCATCATCTGGCCAGGCATCTTGGGAAACATGTGAGGAGGTGCCCCCTGTGCAGAATGACCTGGGGTAACAAGACCTGAGCCTTGCTGATGCTGTTGCTGCTTGCTTCTGTACTCTGCAATAAGATTGGTGTGCTCCTTCTGCTGCTTGCGCACCTAGAACAGAATAATTATAAACAGATATTAAATTTCATATCAGGATGCAAACTGGTGTGGACAAGTTGGCAAACTTGTCAAAAGTCAGTTTCTTTGAAATCGACGTACCTGGTCAAGCTGTTTTTGAATTTTGCTTTGCTCCTCTGTAACCAACTTGAGCTTCTCTGCATCTACCTCAGCAAACTCCCTGCCAGCTTTCTTAGCAGTGCGTTGTTTTGCACACAGTGCCTTGCGTGACTTGCGGTGAACTCCAATCTGTTCCTCCAGAAATTTCAACTGCATTTGGAGTAACTGCTGAGTGTGAAGAAGCCATTCTTCATATTGGTGCTGCTCTGCATCATCTGTAAGAGAAGAGGATAGCAAGTTGTCCATAAAATCGTATGGGGATGGCAATATAGCACCTTTCCAAATTATCAAATACATTTCTACTTATGGGGAGTACTGGTAAAACATACTGATGATTCCTTGCACAAACTGGGGAGGGTTAGGTCTTGACTGGGTGGGATCACTCGTTTCGCCCTCCTAAACAAAGAAGAAATGATTAACATAAATCAGTAATATAAGATGTCAAATTATATCAAATCACTCTTGTAAAGCAAGACAACGTACCTTTGGAGGTCCAGATATAAGTTGACCTGGATCTGTGCCTGGGGCAGAAGCCAGCCTTTGAGCAAGCAAAGACACTTGTTGTCTAAGAAGAGAGCAAAAACACAAGATGTATAACAATGCCTTGCATCACACTGTAGAATGATCTATACGGGCCTGTAGTTTCCAAATTACAGTGTAGTATTACCACCATTCATCAGCATCTATCAGACATTAGACAGCAAATGTTTGGCACTGGAGATCCTGTATCTCAACTGTTAATAAATGTTTTGAGTGGACATTCCACTACTGGTGACTGAGAGCACTATTATATATGTATAGTGATATATAACTTCCTCACTTCTATTTACAATTAGACTAAAAAACAATCAATCAGTAAATACATCATATACTACATTGGCAATCACCCAGTACCAACTTTGACTGATTCCTTTGTTGGATTATTAATTGGCAGTGATGTATTCAATAAAATGGTTGGGAAATAGGTTCTCCATTTGCCAACACTTTAGCTGTTTTTAAATTATTTTTTAAAACATATATAATAGGAAAGGATTTAAATATCTGGTTTCTACTGGTTTTAACAAAAATATTTCTTTTGTTATGGAAAAGCAGACAGTCTCTAACAAAGAAAGTGAATTTGTCTGGTCACTTGTAGGCAGCAGAGGCCAAGAGAAAGTACATTACTCACGCACATCCAGCAGACACTATAATTTGACATTAAAATTTAGTACAACATTCACGCTCCTCAGAGCTCCGACTATAGATAGTAAATGCTCTACTAAGTTCACCAGGCGGTAGGTGGGCAGGGAGCTACTGTACTAGCAATGCATGCATGCGTGTCTGGTAGACCCAACATTTCACTTCTGCTTCACACCACTGACAGCATTAATGTTCTTGTTACTAATGACTTGGTATAATCTGTCTAAACAACAACCATTTTCAACAGCCTTTTTTTTTGGTCTTTCCAGTGAAGACATCCTCTGTAGGGTTTCAGCAATATAACAACAAATGTTTACAGATGGAGAAGCTGAAGATCTATTTAAAAAAAAAGAAATCCCATTTAGGGTTTTGCATAAATCGTATAAAACGGTAAAATGAAAACATAAGGCCAAAACTGTAAAAATGTCCATCCAATGGAAATGTACCTGTTAATGCCAGGGGGCCCAACCATTGGATCTTGTGCCAACACCCTCTTGATTCCCTTAAGTGCCACCATTTTTGCCTTGGCAATGGGGTCCATGATGTCATCACTGGCAAATTTTTCTAATTCTGCAGTGAAAGAACAGAACATCTGTTGCTATTGCATGGAAAGAACATAATGACAGAATAAAGACAGTGACGAGCTGAGTTCCTGACCTTTATCAGGGAAGAAATTGTTGGTCAGAGGTAACTGTTTAACCGCTGGCTGTGGCTGAGGTTGGTGATTGAGCCCTGTATGGATCCCTGGCTGCCCCATCCTCATCATGGCTTGCTGCTGTGCCATTGCCATGTGAGGTGCAGGTGCCATTCCAGGTCCCATAAGCCTTTGCTGCTGTTGCGGCAACATGTGTGGCGCACGGGGTACCATCCCTGGCTGAGCCATCATTCCTTGAGGTGGTGGACGATGGTGGTGTGGTAACATTAGCTGTCCAGGTGCCTGTGGGTTTTGTTGTTGGAAATGAGACGCCATGCCTCCCTGATGGAGGGAACTGAGCTGTTGCTGCTGTTGCTGCTTTTGTAGTTCCTTCTTTTCATGCTCTAGCAGATCCTGAATTAGAAGAGGCAGTTCACCATCTAAAGAGCTCTCTACCTTTGCCAAATCTACAGCAGGGGAGTGATGCCCCCCTACATCAGGTAGCCCTAGTGGATCATCACCAATATCTGCATGTGGAGCAGCTGGAGGAAAAGGCAATGAGTCAGCTTGGTCTGGCAGAGGGTATTGAAGTCCCCCTAATCGAACAGAGCTAAGTGAAGCAGACTGGTTTCCTATATGTCCAGGCTTGGCTGATGTTGTGGTCCCACCAAGAAGCATTGACACAGCCTCTCCCATTTCATCTTTCACCACTGTCTGTCCTGGCTGCAGCTGAGGGGTCAGACCTTTGTCTTCTATTTTGACTTTGGAGATATCAACTATTTCTGCAGAGGGTTGCAGTTTGGTAGCAGAACCAACTGCAGTGGTTGTTGTGAAACACTTCTGCTCCCCTTTGGATTTCCCTTCCACTTTAATAAGCACTGATCCAGAGGGGGGTTCACTTTCTGCTTCTACCAGCCGCAGCTGCTCTGAGAAGACATCCTTTGGGTCTCCTTGGTCCAGTTCAGGGTCAGTGTAAGCCAGCAAGTCAAACTCATCACTGTTAAGCAAGTCATCTAGGTGTGGATCATTGGTTTCAAGGTTGTCCAGGTTGCCCAAGTCATCATCCCCTTTGTCAGGGTCCAAGTCTAGAGCCAAATCATCCTCATCCTCCACACCTCCATCTCCTGGAGCCTCCCCAAGACCCTCAAGATCAGGCTCTGGCAGTTCCAGTCTGTTACCAGCGGCAGCAGCCTGGGGATTAGTAACTAGGCCTGACTGTTGAAGCGGAGTATTGGGATTGGAGGTAGCCTGGGGCTGCAGGTGGGGATGTTGTGGTACTGGGCCTGCAGACTGATGAGGCAGTAAAACTGACAGTCCACCCTGCTGTAACCCCAGTTGTGACTCACCGCCCCCCCCTGTTTGAATGCCTCCAGCTTGAGCGATGGAGTGTTGCTGAACATAAGGTGCTGCCATATCTTGCTGTGGAAAGAGACGTGGTCGGGGCTGGGGTCCACGAGGCATAAACTGGGGTCGTAAGGGTAGCCTCTGCGAGTTATGTCTCAGTTCAATGAACTGTGGAGGGGGTCCGTGAGCCATTTGCTGCATCGTCTCTCCTCCATGTCCTGGCATCATGGTGTGAGGGTTACCCATGCTCTCCATGCCCTGAATATTCATGGTAGGGTTGTGCCTTATACCAATAGCCTCCATGCCAGGCTGGGGGAACCTCCTTGGACCCGGGGCCTGGCCCTGCCACTGTTGAGGGAACGGTGGACGGGCAAACATGCCCTGAGGTCTGGTGGGCCCTGGTGGCCTGAAGGACAAAAATGCACAAAAGATATTTTTTAAAGATATCAATTGAAAAATGTTCATTGCATTACAGAATTAAAGATATTGGCTGAGAATAATTTGGGGTGCTATTTTTTTCTTTAGGATTAAATTATTTGATTCAATAAGGACTTCACTCTTCTGGCCCCATTTCATTCAAATATCAGTTCCATTAATAATTATAGTTTAGAATGAGTGATTTTGATGTGAATATGGCACCGACATGCTATAATTGCAACCTGCTAAAATGAACATAAGCTCAAGTTTCCTGGGTTACCAGTATTCTAACAGTGCGGGAAACTTTATAATTGTGAAAAGTCAAAACCTACCATTTAACACCAATTGTGAATCTGTTTCAAGAAAGCGCTTACCTTAGTGCATTAGGATCCATGATGGCAGGGGTTCCTGTAGGTGGTGGGCGAATGAGCTTGTCCTCCATTCCTCCAACAGCCATGGGCATCTTCCCTGCCACAGAAGCCTGAGGTCCAACAGCGCTAGCAGCAGCAGTACGATCCTAAAGGAAATACAAATCAAAAAAGGTAAATGTTCCATTTTTTTCACCATTCAACAGAGATGTTAAAGTACAAGTTTAGCTATTGAGTTTCTCAGGAAAGCTGACATTTTGTGTGATTTTACCCAAGTCATACAAAGACATCTTCTTAACTGTAACATCACACTGTTGCTGTAGCAAAGTGTGGCATTTGTAATGTTGGTGGCATACTGTTCAAGACGTGTACCTGTGGATAAGGTGGTGGTGCTCTGTGGACTTTGTTGTCTTGTTGAAAGGCCCCCATCTCTCCTCCAGACCAACCAGGGGACACACTGACACCAGAAGCCGCAGCAGCTGCCGCCGCCTCCTTCTCTTGTCTAATGGAATTTCTCTGCATTTGTTGTCTGATTAAGAATTCCCTCAGTCTCTGGCGCTAAAAAAACAACAACAAAGCACAGATAAGCAAAACACCTGAGATAGTGCACAGAATGACTGCTTGCTGACTAATAACTTACTTGTCTGTGCTTCTCCAGCTCAGAGGGGCTGAGTCCTACCAATGCAGGGTCTTGCACTGCTGACATGTCAGGCATTTCTTGAGTGCCTTGCAAAGATGGCTGATGAGGTGTGTCTGGAGGGCGGACAGCTAGTAGTTCTTGAGATCCAGAAGGTGGGGGTACCCTGGAACTGAAGCTGTCTGCCCCCATAGTCTGCTGAGTATGTGGCTGTTGTTGCTGGAGCTGACCCTGAACCATCTGACTCTGCTGTTGAGTCATTTGGAGGACCCCCGGGCTGCGGCTGAAATTAGGAGCTGCTGATGGTTTACCAGAGAGAGGATCACCTATTGAACTGTTTGTCGGGTGGGGAGCAGGTGCCTGGTTGGGATGAGGTGACCCTTTATAACTTAATGTTCCCTCTGGGGCAACAGAGGGAGGACGAGGGGGTTTGTGGATAGTTGCAAAATGGTCTCTAGATTGTGGCCTTGAAGGTGGCTGAGAACTATGGTCTGGGGATTGGAAACGTGGGGTTGCTGGAGACTGGACATTATAAGCATCATTGGATAGTCCACCAGGAGTATGGGGAGACTGCGAGCTGCCCTGGGACTGTGGGCTGGAGGGTACTCTTGAGCATAGTTCCTGCTGAGCTACAGGTTGTCTTTGGAGTCCAAGAGGACAACCGTCAACTGACTGCTGTTTGGGGGTAAGCGGTGACTGAGAGTGGGGGTCAGAGAAAGGGTGGGAGGGAGACTTCCTGTAGCCTTCAGAAAGGTGACTAGGGGAAGCTCCAGGGTGAAGTGCGCCACCCTCCCCTTGGTGCACTCGTGGCGTCATAGGTGCCTTGAATAAACCATCCCCAGAATCCAACATCCCAGCAGGGGAGCCAGTCGATAGGTCAGGTCTCCCAACAGCAGACGAGCGTGGAGAAGGTGCACTCATATCAGCCCTGTACTGTCCTGTGCTTGCAGGTGATGAAGCCATTGCAGAGGGTGATGGGGATGAACCATATTCTGGTCGCCCCATCACTTGCTGGGTTCTGAAAGGGTCTCCATAGTGAGTATTGTGGGGTGGCGAGAAGATGGGCGACTCCCCAAGCCCAGCACTTCTCGAATGAGGACTTTCTGGATGTCCTAGGGACTCCTGAGAGCCATGGTGGGATTGTGGTAAATTACTCTGTTGCTGCTGTAGCTGTGATCTGAAGTAGGGGTCAACCTGCTGAGCCCGTCGGGGTGTTCCAGGAGTTCCTGGTTGCATGTCAAAGGGGCCAAGACTGGCTGGCCGTCCCTGAGGAGGACCCTGTGGGCCGGAAGCAGAATAACCTGAGGAAGAGGCCTGTAAGGAGCTGGCTCCAGCATGTGAGAAGGGTGTGGATGGGTGAGAGTGAGAATGGGGTGATTGAGGAGGAAGCTTGGACAAGGGATCTGTCCGGATTTCCGCTGAACCCGGAGTCTTGACATGTCCATCTGAGAAAAATACAGAGGATGATCCTGAATCTGGAGGGAAAGGAAATGGGCTCTCTGCAGAGCTGGGCTGAGAAGGGATTGATGTAGAGCCTGAAGGTGGAGGGATCTGGAGGTGTAAACTGGGCCTTTCTCCCTTTACACGTCCTGGCTCTGTCTTGATTGGCCTGCACACCTGACTCTCTGCCTGCTGTGAGAAGAGAGGAAACATGAATCTACAGCTCTAATGTGACAAACCAGATATTTCAATTTAACGATGCAAATAGATGGTGATGCCTTAACTCACCTTCTGCGCCTTGTTGATCCTCTGAGCTGCTCGATTATCTTTGGCCTTTTGCTGCAGAAAAGAATTAGATATTAAGAAAAGTAATAAATTCGATTTTATTTTAGTTCTGCACAACACAAGATATTAATAGTTTTGTTTAACTGCAAAAACATCATGGACAACAACAATGGATAAACTGAATGCCAAATTTCTCATTGGAGTTCCAATAAACACAACACTCAAGAAAACATTACAGTAAACAATTATGTTTTGTGCTAAAATATTTTCAGTTTTTCCTTTTGAAGTGCTGGTAGCACTAGCCGCTAGATAGATTGTGACCAAACAAAAGATCCAGATTCAGTTTACTACATTTTAAGTTATAACAGAGCTTAAGGAAACAATAGTTACATTAATATAAATCAATGCTTAAAAAAAGAACCTACCAGATATGGAGCCTTGTCAGCAGCTGACACCTTCCTCCAGATCTTCATGATTTGCTTACAGCGACTCGCCCAGTCTGTGACAGGAGACATATTTAACAGATATCTAACAACGACATAATCCTTACTTTGAAAAACCACGACGAATGGTCTAATGATATACTATGCTTGGTGCTGTAGTATTTTTTTTATTTTTTCGACACTCACCTGGGTAGTCCTGTCTGAGGGTGGGAAAGTTGGTATTGGCATAAAGCACAGGGGAAATGGTTGAGAGTTCACCCAGCTCCTCATCTTTCTCCCAGCGCTGGAGACTGCGCTGGTTGTAGGACAGCCCATCACCCTCTGCCTCAGTGGGGGTCGGTGGGGAGGAGGGGGTTGCTGGGGTAGAGGGAGTCGCCCAGGGGCTCTCCTCACCTCCATCTGGACTGAACAGCCCTCCTCGATCCCTGTACACCACAGAAGAGGGTATTTATATATACATATTAAATAAAGGGTGCACGTGTGTCAACATCAACACACTGCTTTTACACCATTATCCACAGCGGTTATTGCAGACCTACATACGACAGACTGTAGTAAAATAAAATGCATTAATAATTGCAATCATGGTCCTACCGCATGTCAAAGAACGGTGACTGAGAGAGGCCAGGAAAGGCATCCATCATTCCAGCTGAGGGCAGAGACCCTACAATAGATTTTCCATGTTTAAAAACCAAGCTGAACTTCATTTAAAATGTACTTCATAATCCTATAACAAACTTCAAAAAGGTTTTAATAATATGAACATTGTACACACCTGAGAGGAGAGCTCTCTGTGGCAAAGTGCTTCGATTGAGTTCTCCTTTACTGCCCTCCAAGATGGGGTTCATGCCCTCCAAAGAGGAGCCTTCTGACACTCCGAGAACCTTCCTGAAGAACTGCTCAGAGTCCTGACTCTCCACCCCTTGCACAAGACCTGTCACAGAAAGACAGTAGCATTATGTTAACATCAGTTACTATTTCAATGAGTTTGGATTGTGTACTGTATGGTATCCTTTCAGGGGGATTACCTTCAATTTTTACTGCAGCAAAGTCATGAGGATCTGTTGACGCCTGGTCCTTCAGCGACGAGGACAGTGCAGAAACTCCTGAAACAAATGTCATATTTTTGTCAAACCTAGATTTTCATCATAACCATAATAATAAACCAGTAGCATCAGTGACCAGACACTTACCAGAACATTCTCCCTGAGCTTGGTGGGCCTCACACCTCTCTTGCTTGAGAGGAAAATTAACCTCTACAGCACGATCCTTGGCATCAGCTAGTGAGAGAAGCAATAAGGTCACACACACTGTACTGATCTTTTCCACACACACAGTTTGACAAATATAAATGCAGTTTTCATGTGTCACAGGTCAAGTTAGTGTTCTTACTCTCTGGTGCAGTAGTTTTGACCCCTGACGGTGCTGGTAATGAAGGTCGGACAAGGCATGCACCTGACCTGTGCCCCGGGGATATCATCACAGCCTTCTTACCTAAGTCTATTAGTGTCTTCCCGAAGAAAGCCTCCTGCAGTGATTACAAACATTTAGGATATGAACCTTGGAACGGTGAATACCTTAAATTTCAAAGCTGGTAAAAGGATAGGGCACAGAGAGATTACAAACCTGGAGATAAGATGGAAACATGTCCTCCAGTTTGCTCTTCTTTCGGCCTCGACGTTTCTTGGCCTGTTCCTCGCCCTCCACTGGTTTTGGATCCATTATGTTATCCGTGTCAGGGTGAGGTCCTATGCATGCAAAACCAGGGACTTCAGTTTCCCAAATTAACAATATTCACAAAAACGTCAGAAACAGAAGCATGATAAAAAGTCATTCAGACAAACAGCCAAATATTGAAAGTTATTCATTCAATTGTCGATTGTTGTCACTAACCTTCCTCGATGGTTCTTTCTATTGGCTGTCCATCCAACATAGTCTCTCCAGCCAGCTGGGCAAAAAATTCTTTCTTCATCCGTGTGTGACACTTTCTTTGTCGCACCATGAAGCCCCCAATTCCTGTTACAATTAAAAAAATAAAATATTTGTTTAAAATTTTTGATGCTCAGACATCTGTGTGGATGTTAACATGGTTGAGTTAAATTCTAGGTTTCTCACCAGGCCTGTAAGGTTTCCGCTTTCTTTTTTTACTATCCTCCATCTCATCTGCTCCCCCTTTGAGACCATCCCCATCAGCCATGCCTTCATTGCCTCCGTCTGCCCCTGCACCACCGTCTCTGTCAGGGCTCCCAGGGTTCTCCATCTTGGAATCACAGTCCATGGGCTCCCCACAACCTTGATGTATGAGATTACATAGATTTTGTCTTTAAAAAAGGAGCCCAACACTGTAAATTGTTGAAACACTAATGGATGAGTAGAGAGTGCACTAACCTTTTCCATCCTCCCCATCTCCGTCGACCTCCCTCAGATCCATTCCATCAGGACCACCTTCACAACACAGAGTGCCAAGACGGGAGCGACGCTGCCGTCTCTTGTGCAGGGGAGACATGGAGATGCTGCGAAGCAGGGACATACCTGATTCTGTCAGCCAAACTCCCTCCAACCGGTAGAACTGAGGATCTGTAAAGTGACAATTGCATATGTGAATGATTTACATTAAAACAAACAAAGCATAACCCTGCAGAATTTGCTTGTGATAATGAACATGAATAAGCAAAATCCACTAACCTGGCTCTTTGATCTTTATTGAAGCCATAATGGCTGACTCTACTACTGTGAACAAGGGAAAAAAGCAGGAAGAAAAACAAATTCATGTCATCAGTAGGCAAGACTATCTTATGTAATCCACAATTTTCATATATTCACTTTTAAAATGCTGTCCCTCTGTGACTTACCCACAGGTTTTGGAACATATGGGGTACAGGATGTGCATGCAAAGCCCTCATCAGAAGCTTGTTCCACCTCATCCTCCGTGTACAGACTCTCACAGACAGCATGGACCCATCTGCACAGGCACACAGAAATACATTGATACGCACACTTTTCATCACAAATCACACTGCAAATCAAAGATGTTATGGAATAATTCATGATATGAAAAAATACATGAATAATCCATTCCCCACTTGTCTTCATTAGCACTAGTCTCATGAATACCTCAGTTTCTGTGTCTGGTGCATGTGTGTGCAGTTCTAATGAGCAGTACCTACCGATCGCAGTACTGACACTGCAGGAGCAACTCCTCCTCCATGAAGTTCTGTCTGCATACTGGACAGGAGACCAGGCTGGCACAGGGGCCACAGTGGGTGTAGTTGTTCTGCCACTCACAGTGGAAACCCGGTGAGTTGGAACCACACTGCACACAGCACACACACCTGCACAGAAGTAATGAAACACTCAGTAACAAATACACAGCTAATATGCAACAACCAAGATGCCACTGTGAGTGCAGCAACAATTTATCTGCTAGTACAGAACCAGGAAGCAGAGGGATGGGCCTCTATTGCAGAGCTGAGGCTTATTTTACATAATATGCAAATGTGAATGTATTCATTTCCATTTGACCCCATTCAAAGCTGCAAAGCTGAACAAAGCTTTGTTGTCTTAGAGTTCTTTTTTACCATTTGCACTTCCAACCACCTTTGGGTACAGTGTGCAAGGGAGGGTCCAAGCAATAGGTGTGATAGCTGACGTCACAATCATCACACAGCAGCAGGCGGGAGGGGTCCGAAGCCTTTCCACACATCTCGCACACAATACATTCCAAACAACGCCAGCCTTTACGGAGCATCGTCTTGGTGATCTACAGAAGATACAAGGTTTAATCTATTTGGATTAACAAAATACAGTGATTTTAAAGAGATAGAGGATAAGGTTGTGCTTACTTTGCTGTTAACACAGTAAGGATGGTAACACTGTGCACACTGAGCACAAGCCAACAACTGCCCCTCCATGCCCTTTCCAAAACTGCCACACACAACGCACATGTCCTACAATAGAGGAGAGAGTGTGAGGAGAGAGGAAACAAAGTCTTCAGCATTACATTTGAACTGTTTTTGGCACTGCAAATGCCACAGGGTACCTGAAAATGTCAAACTACAAGCGGAGTTATACCTGGAGCAGGACAAATTTATCCGTGTTTGAGAAAAGAACCACTGTGTTCTGCATTGTGTCATCTTCCTCCTCGTCTTCATCCTTATTTATTCCAGTGTCTGTGGTCATGCTTAGCTGTGGACAAAGGGGATGAATTATATGTGATTATGACCACACTATAAAAGTGAATTAACAAAAAGGATCATCTGAATAGCATGTAAAGCACAGCTCACCAAGAAGGCATCAATGCAGGAGGCCATGGCTTTGAGGCGTGACCTCCCACCACGCCCTCTCCCTCCACCAGCTCCACCTCGAGGTCTACGCTTTCCAGGGAAACTATTACTTCGCCCCTAAAAAACATTTTAATGTCAAGTTGTATTGTGACAATGACATCTTAACAACAAGAACATGATTTACAGTTAAATGTCCGCAGTTCAAGGATAATAAATCAATGAACAAGATTATATGGTGACCTTACATGTTTGACCCTTGAGCGGCCTGGGGATCCTCTGCGTTTCACCTTCTCTCTGTCACTTCTGAGGGGTTCAAAGGGAAGCGAATCATCCGTCTCAGTGAGCAAGTTATCTGAACGCGAGCGGCCACCGTGTACAAGGCCAAGCTCCAGGGAGAGCTGAGGATCGGGTTCTCCTGGAGAGCCCAGAAAGCCACTGCTGCTGTCATCTCCATGGCTCAAATTAGACGTCTCATCTAGCAGAAAGTCCCGATTAACTTCTTGCTCCTGCATTTCCTGTTTTATCTCATCAATATGTACTTCTCGTTGCATTTGCTCATCATCATCTTCTTCCTCCTCCTCCTCCTCCTCAGAGTTAGTTAGTAACCTCCCCTCCATATCCAAAGAAGAGAGGGTCTCTTGTGCATCTCCTGATGAAGACAGCCGAGAAAGAAACTGCGGATCCTGGCATGGACTTTTTTCCTGCTCGTCATCCATGGGCAAAGGCTCCGTTTTGACCACACAGGCAAGAGAAGCAGGTGACTTTGGTGGGTCCTTGCTGCATGTTTCTGTGATAGAGCCACCCTTTATTAACTCTGGTGATATTTGTTCAACTAAGGGAGTGGCCTCCTGCTTCTCCACCTCCATGTTTTCAGGGCCTTGTTGTGATACCGGTGTTGGCTCTACATTGGAGTCGTTAGACTGTGTCTCTGCTTTGGGGCCCTGGGAAGTGGTGGCTTGGGTCACGTGGCTGACTGCCTCTCCTGCTCTCTCTTCATCAGGTAGACAAGAGGACTCCTGTTCTGTTGTTGCACATTCTGCATATGAGAATAAGGAACACAGTTATTAGTGTTATGATCTATCATTAGCAGTGTTTCTGGGTTCGATTAAATCAATGGCTGTAGCATGCAGTACAGGTGCACAGACAATGCAGATGTTATGCCAGGGTCTGCCTGTCTAAAAATGTTGTAGATGTTCTGACAGGCCAACAGCGCAAAACATCAAATTAGAGATCTTGTAAAAGAAATGTTTGCATCATCGTACAAATACGTCTATAATACATCTATAATGAGTTTACCTGCAGTTTCGAGTGGAGCGGCGGGCACCTCAGAGGTTGTTTCTTCTGATGGTACCAACTCCTCCTCCATGGTTCTCTCCCCAACATCTGTGGTCTGGGAGACTGCAGCCTCCTCCCCTAGAACAAAACGTAGTTAGGCAGACACATCTCACACATTCATTCTTTTATTAGTCAGCTCACAGAACCAAACTCACTCAACATGTTTTGTAAGTTTTGTCTTACCCAAGTCCATGGGTGTCTCTGTGTCAGTCGTAGCTTCTCCCTGACCCAACTCTGATTTGCCCATCTGTCCTGGTGTCACCTCTACTAAGCCTTTCTGCTCTTCTGTCACCACGTCTGCATCAGTTTGAATGGTCGTCTCCACCGAATCCACGTCTTCAGTCTCCTCAGATGCTTCTCTGGTTTGGATCTCTGTTGTGTGTGGTTGAGTAATAGACTGCTGATGGTCCACCTTGCAAAGCAGGCAAATGCACTTGGCTTCTGGAAGCTCCCCCGGTAAAGCACACTCACTGTGTACCCACCTGAGACAAAGATGATCAAGATTAAATAATGAAAGACTGTATAAGCGACACATACAGCCAATAGCTATATCTAATGAATTGAGCTAACCTGTGGCACATGCTGCAGCACTGCAGAGCAACAGATGGGCTGGCAGCCTTGCTGCACACTCCACAGATAGAGATACGGTGCCGCTGGCAGCCCTCACACACAGTGTAGTTATCAAACCACTGTGCCAAACCTGGCAGCACCTGTCCACGGACACCACACTCCGTGCATACACGACATCTCTGACAAAATACAGATAATTGGGATAAAACATAAACCAAAAAAATTAGATAAGCACACAAAATTAGTCTCTTTCAAATATCATGATAGGGGCATTTCTTTGCACAGAGGTGAATGATAAATGTGACTTACTCTGCATTTCCATGGGTCAGTGGGAAGAGAATCCATGGCTGGCTGGAGACAGAAGGTGTGATAGCCCTTATCACAGGCATCACATACCAACATCTTGGAGTCTTCTCCAGGTTGTCTAATAAAATTAAGAATCAAGACGTTACTTTTTGAAATGGAAATAAAGCTCATATAAATTGTTAAGTATCTTGTACTGAGGGTCTTGTAAAGGGCTTGACTTACCTGCAAGTCTGGCACACTTTACACTCTGGGCATTGCCATCCTGCCCGCTGGATGGGCGTGGCACCAATCTCAAGACAAGCTGCATGATAATGTAGGCCACAACCCGTACAGAACAGCAAGTCTGTGAGCTCGCCCGCTGAGTCGCACACGGCACACCAAGACTCTTCACCTGCTGTAAGAAACACACATTAAGTTTGCATTAAAAAGATTTAACAATATTTGCACATTTTTTTAACTCTTCTGAGTATATCATGAATGTCAACAGGGAATAATCGCAAGGTACTGGACATTCAGAAAGTATTCAGACCTCTTTTTTTCCCTACATCTTGACTGGAGTCCACCTGTGGTATATTCATTAAATGGACCTGATTCAGAACAGCAGACTCCTTTCTATTTAAGTTCTCACAACTGACAATGCATATCAGAGCAAAACGAAGCCATACGGTTGAGGGAACAGTCTGCACAGCTCAGACAGAATTGTGTTGTGGCACAGATCTGGGGGCCTCAAAATCAACATGTAGATTGAGGGGGGGAAATAATTAGAATTAAGCTGCAACATAAAAAATTGAAGGGGTCTTTTTCATCTGTCAAAGACTGCAGACAGTCCACAGTTGATAAGCACAAATTGTATAAAACACAGATTGTTTAACAAGAAGTCTGAAGAAAGCATTACAGCTTTGTACTTCAAATGTGCAAGCTTTCTACTGTGAGCATCCACCAAGTAACATCTTATATTTGGTTTTCTTACCCAACTCCTCAGCTTTGTCTATGTGTTCTGGACAGAGGAGAACCAACTGCTTCATGGACTGGAAGGATCCACTGGCTGCTGAGCAGGGGAAGTGGTAGAACCGTGAGCAGCCCTCAGCATGGCATCGAATGGTTGCACCCAGCCTTTTGCAGTATTCGCAAAGCTGAAGAAAAAAACCATAATGGTAACAATTAAGATTTTGTCAAGGAAACCCTGTTAATCTCTGTATTCTCACCTGGTACATCTAATTCTAACCACAGTCTAAGGATAGCAAACTTACCTGCTGTGTCCCTGAGATAACGGCCTTATCCACGTTCTCCAGCTCCTCATTCTCCAACCGCTTGACTCCTTCCGACCACACCGCACACCCATGATGAACCCAACACCCCCCTGTTTAAACATAAAGCTTAACATCAGTAATAAACAAATACAGTTAAATTATACATCTGATCACTGTATTTGTTGTACATGGAACACATAATTAATTTGTAAAAAAACAACTGACAGAATATAATAATGTAATATTTTGAGTTCAACCTGAATCTTCAAAGAGTGCCGCCAGACAGGGGGAATTGGAAAATCCAATGGAAGACAGGTCATCATTCCCAGGTTGAGGCAGTGGAGAACCTGATGGCTTGAGGGTCGGCCGCTCTGAGGATGGCCCAAAATGTCTCAGTTCCTGCTGTCCATGCAGGCTCCGCTCCACACAGTTACAAAGCGCACAGGCTCGAACGCTCTCTCTGTACAGTAACAAACAAAATGATTTATAACACGAGTGATGATTCATTTTTTGGTGTTCCCAAATGTAAGCATTAAGACCAATACAGTATGAAAAATACACGTCAGATCTGAATGAAGAACTTACACTGGCGTGCTGGAAGAGGGTGCTGGAACAGCTGGCATGTCATCAGCACCAGGGAGGTCTTCAGACTGCTCCTCAGAGGAGACAGGCTGCTTTGCAGGGGCACTGTCATCAGCTAGAAAATGAAAACAATAAGAAAATAAATAAACGAGAAATGTGAGAGTGAGAATAAATGGATTTGACTAAATTGCATTAGATTTTTCTTGCAGAGCAATTGCACATTGTGATATTATTCAACTTCATGAAGAATTGTGTACATCCACAATGGATGATGTGGGACATTAAGAATAAGTAAAAAATAAACCATACCTGTTGGTTCAGAGTCATTTTCTTCGCAGTTTGATTTCTGCTCGTCCATCCCCTGTACCGATTTTGACCTCCTTGATAGAGATCTGAAATGTAGAGACATAATTAACCTTGACTTGTGAATACTAAGCAGAAGAGTAACAGTTTAACAAAATAATTCACAGAATGCAAACATTGTCTGGGCTTTTCATCAGATAGGCAGATGATGATGATGACTGTGCAACTACCTTTATCTGATATCAATGCATAATGATTCCAGAGAATAGGTCTGATAATGAAATGACAGAAATGACTTGATCTGTGGAATTTACATTTACTCACATAAAAATATTTCCGTCTACACTTTATGCAGGTGCCCACATACTAAAACAGAAAATGGAATGGTTCATTAGCCAACAACATAACATGTGTTAATCATCAGGAGTCACTAAAATGCCTTTTTTTATATATACACACACGCTTTCCTTCTTACCCAAAAGCAATTTTTACATAAAACACCTATAACCAACAAAGCAACCACTTAAATAAATGTTATGTCCTCAGTTCTGCAGATTTTCTTGTGTTGATTAGACTGACGTTAGCTCTAATGCAATCGAGCTTCCTCGAAAACTCTTGGAAATTGCACCAGTGTTACAGTAGATAGGTCGATCGGAACCCGCTCGGCCGATACAAGTTATTATTTACCTGGCGACGCATAATCCAAATCTGACAAACTGCGGCGCGAAAAAGCACAAAGTGTTGAAACTGAAACGGTGTTTTTCTAAATAAAACAACCGTAATACGGGATACACAAAGAAAACACAACTTCCGTATGTAGAACTTCCTGTTGCAGCGGACAGCTTTCGTGCAGAACCTTGGTCGCTCGCTTCATAGTTCCGCTATGACATTCACGCCATAATAAATACTGTAAAACAAACAACGCAGGACTGGACGGGCTCACTGTTGTTTAATTCACATCGACAATAACGGGAAGTCCCAACAGATTATTGGAGTTGAAATTCCAATAACAAGCGATTCTTTACAAGGCGCCAATCGGCTTAGATAGTGTATTTTACTCTTTCTATATAAAAGCTCATCGGCATTTGTTCATATGATCGTAAATCTGAACCTTTTGAAATGTACGATGCCGTGTGTCCCGATGTAACAAGGCCCACACGACAATAAAGGAAACGGGGGGCTTTGAGATACAGCTCGAGCAGATTCTCACTGTGTTTCATCGGTTACACAATTAAAAAATTGTGCCATCAAATCCTGCTTCATTTCGAAATATTTCCTTTTCATTCTCACCAGTGTTTCTACAAATAGGGCGATGGCGCTTGTGCGTTAATGCATCCGACTAGAATCAATGACGAAAAAACACCAGTATGCAATGAATTAAAAAAGACTAAACGTGTGTGTGTATGTGCGTCTTGGTCCAAATCGTTGACTGCTTTGCATGTCTGCCGTTGGTGCTTAAACCTCGCAGGCAAAACTACTCAACACAACCGGCAACGCTGCGTTAAACCACGTTGAGCAGATGGCACCAGAAGCTGGTAAAGCAAACAGAGACGGACCAAATGAATTTCGCCATGAAACGTTAACGTTACATCTCCGTCATAAACGTGTCCGGTGGCAGCAACACTGGAGACGCACTTTCTCCTCGAAAACAAACTAACGTCAAACGAAACGAGACATAAACTAACTGGCGTTGTGTGGCACAATACTGTGGATAATTAGGCTTTGTCTCCGAAGATGAAGTTGGTTTGTGTGCAGAGCGAAGTGATGCCATGATGGCTAAGTTAATGTCTTACCACCCCGGCTAGCTAAGTTAACGTTAAAAGTGTTTACGTTTACAAATTAACTTTCGCGGCTAACGTGTTGTTATTTCAAACCACAGCAGTTGCACATTGTCTGCAACGGCTCGGCGAAAGCGACGGTGGTTTTTATAAGTGAATAATTGCAGCGCTAAGCACTATTTCTCAATGTAAACACCGACTTCAAAGGGTTGGTTCTGTCCAGATAATAGCCATGGCCATGTTACTGGCAATGCACTGATACGGAAAAGCTAACGTCTCCCATCGGTGACGTAGCAGCAAAGTGTCCAGAGAAGGTAAAACTGCGAGAAATACGTTCAACCTCATGCACACGAGCAAACACTTCTACCGACATTAACCGGATACTTTGCTTTTCAAACCGTGGACACGGCCAACGCAGAGCATATATCAACCTGAAGTTAGCATCCAGGTAACGTCGCTAGTCCTCCAGAAAGTAGACGACCCCATCTGGTCGCAGCTAGCAGCTAAACGATTCCGATAGCAGGGCTAACGTTACCCGGTCTAAGGTCAGGGTTGGTGTGTCTTTCGGTATGTCTGTTGCGAGAAGTTCGAAGAGGACATGAATAAAACAGCTCACCTCACAAAAACAATATCGTCTCCTCATACATCAGCAAAATCCAAACAGCCACACAGCTTCCCCGAATGCTGATGGTCGCTTCATTTTATGTACCGGACTAACGCTGCGGCTAGCCGGCTGGAGGGAGAGTGGGGGAAGTGCACGTCGGCGGAAGGCAGGCTGTGCGGTGATGCTAGCTAGCTCCTCGGCTAAAGGGATAATGCTACGGCTAGCTTGCTAACCAGCAGCTCGAGCTTTGTGTCGATTGGCCGTGCACTGCCGGGGGAGCCGCTAAGCACAGAGACGAGCCTTCAGCCAGTCCCGAAAATGGTTCCCCAGCCTCAGGCAGTGAACCCAAACACTGCCTGCACTGCTCCTTGCTCGTGGATGTAGCATCAAAGACTTAATAAGCTAACATTAGCAGCTAGCATATGTTCTGGAATCTCGTTCGCGAGGTCTTTGAAGCTGCTGATAGTTGAAACTAAACTACAGGCCCACACTGTGTTGACACGCCAGTAAATGTGTCTTTTCTGCGACTTTCAGTCGACGGCGGACACTGGTTTACTTAAAGGTGCAGCTGAACTTTCCAGTGGGACCCGTGTGTGGGTCACTGGCGTCTCTTCACTTCGCTGCATCTGTTCACACGGTTGTTCCGCCGAGCGGCTAGCTGCCGTTAGCATCGATAGCTAATAAGAACTACGTCAAATTGAATTCATGCACTCGAACTACGGTGGAAGTGTGTCAGTGCTTGTTTCTGGTAATGTGTGCTGACAGCTCGGGTTCGGAGATGAATAACGACGAGTGAGGTGGTCCGTGATCACTCGGTGGGAGAGTTTAATGTGCCGAGCGCGGGCCGCTGGATTACGGTGGATATTAGATATTGGGTCATTAGATGTTCGGATCCAGGGAAGCCATTTTTCACTAGATTGCTATGATTGTAAGAGCAAAGCAGCTCGTGCCTCCGGATGAAGGCGTTTTGATGATTATGTTTGATGGGATCAGAGGCGACGGGGTTGAGATCGATCCGGTTGTAGTTTAGTGATGCAAATTCCCTTCGTTAAGTAATCGTGGTTTTTAACTTCCTATCCCACCTCGGTTTATTTATGTGGATCTGAAAACGAACCTTTGCAGTTTCACTCATAATGATCCAAACAAGTAAACCTCTCGACGTGTTTTGATCCTGTATCTGTGGCTGCCTCGTCACTACCTTGTTTCCCAGATATTTCCCCCACATAACGACACGGAGATGAATAATCAAAATCATGGGCCATAAATAATGCTGTGTTGAAAGCGTGCGCAGCCGTGCAGCAGATCCCCATCGCTCCACTTCACAGCCCCGACAGTTCATTAGTGGATATCGACTGGATGACCTTACGAATATTTTTTTAATTATTAATTATTCCTTCAAGTGATGGGAGTTCAAATCTGAAACCTCAGCTAAGGTTGAGGAGCAATCCCGATGATAACTGTGGGTGAACACCACACAGATGCTGTGGGGGGTGGATTTATGTTGTTTGCCTTATCACTGTGAGAAAATCACAAAGGCATGGATGACCCATGAAGGATTGGTGCAACAAAGCTGCTCAAGTCCTGAATTGTTAGTTGTAAAAGGGGGCTGCTGCCGAGCGACCTACTGTAATATTTATTTTCTATAAGTAATCCAAACAAAACCGTTGTAGACAGGGTATCATGGTGAATGTATTGTCCCCAAGGGGCAATTTGTTGCACAGCCAGCAGAACAAACACACAATCAGTGGACATATATACAACAAAGAAACAACCAAAATGTCCAAGGCAGAAAGTCATTTCAGAAAAGCACGTTTTGTAAGTGTTGTATAGCCCAAAATAATTTGGCGGGGGTGTGGTTTTTGTCTGTCCAGTAGATTATGGAGTTGCACTATCAGCACTTGTAAATAGTCTTGTATGCGTATATAGTTGTTCTTAAATGAAGACACCGGCCTCCCCTTGTCATCGTCTCATGAGCCACACTGGGAACCAGAGGCCCGAGGCAGGTCATGCAGTTCAGCTCGGCTGTCAATGGTATTATCCTGTGAACTCGCAGAAAATTAAGTTGGTTAACAGTTTGTCCCATTATGAGACATTATGAGGGTCACAGCTTTAATCCACATCAGCTTCTGTATACCTTTATTCTTCTTACAAGCCGCTTACTGAGGCTATAACTCAAAGCTGATAAGTAACTGTAATGAAGAGCATCTGCTAATTTTCTCACATGGTAAGGTGTTGCTAGTGATTTTACAAGAATGTGTGACAGCTCATCTGTAACATACTGTAGTGTGCGCTCTTCAGGCGGTGGCATCTGTTGCTTGGGGGGGGGGGGGGGGTCTACAGTTGACCCTGCACTCGGAAATGTCTGTGGTAATGCAGAGGCGTCTATGAACAACCTCAGGGAAGAGAAAAATGTTCCACAAATTCTGATCAACAGGGTGAATGTTTAAAGGCCCATGCAACTAAACCGAGAATTGTCCAAGTTGTGAATGTTTTTGATCATGATGTTACGCACCCAGAGAATCTAGATTAAGGCTTTAACACGTTGTGGTGAGGGCGTCCTTGATTCTTTTATTAATTATCATGAGCTGTTTACACAAACTAAACTAAAGTACTGCACAGATGTTTCTACTAGAACCAGATGTTAAACCCATGCTATTTAGACAACTTTGCTTTTTAAAATAATGACCTTTGATCCAGCAGGGCCCTTTAAATAGTTAACAAAACACCAGATTTATATTTGTTGTAGTTTTTGACAGTCATTCACAAGATTTTAGACATAAAATAGTTGGTTGTGTAAGTGTTTAAATGATGAAGAAACATCTTCAAATTGTTTCAGTCACATGGTTTGACGAGCTCTAATATCTCCCATACAGAAAACATGAACCCAATTCCTCAGGTGTGGTACGTGAGGTAAATCAAATTACATTCATGGAAATGTTCTATGCTCGTGTTAGTTGTCCTGTGCTTGAACGTGGGGTGTTTGCAGGTTTTAATTTTGAAAACAGGTTATTACTGCTCCCCCTGGCAGGATTAGTTAACTCCCCATTCAGCTTTAGCTAGATTGGATTAGATTTTGGGGGGCTGACACTGTTTGGAGGACGGTGACTGATTGGCCAGTGGATGTAAATAAAGGGTGGTATTAGGACGCCGGGCCTCTCCCATTGGCCAGTGAGTAGAGCGGGTGCTTTCCCATCTGCCTCTTGCATCTCAAGGATAATCCCTCAGAATACCTCCACAGATGTTTACAACAACAGAATATAAACTGGAAGAAGAGAGTGTGCAATATGCAATTCATAATACTGTGTGGAGGGCTCCATTTATATATTTACAGCATTGTCGGTGTTGTAAAATAGATTTCCTTAATAAAAGAAAAATTGATAATGACTCATTGTAGACAAACGGTTGCCAAAAACCAACAAGTATAATAAATAAAAAATCAAAGTTTGATAAATTGGACGTTGTTATATAAAGCAGCAATTTTGGAGAAATGAAGCAAATGATAGAGAAATTCACAGGAATTATAAATTCCTCCACTAGGGGGTGTATTACCTTGGACTTCTTGTGTAGCGTACAGCCCTGCACATTATTATGAATATTGTATAAGATGTTTCACATAAAACAGAATTAAAATAGACATTTATGAGCAATTGATAAATCACATTTCATCTCATCATGAAGTGTTATTTCCTAAAGAAAATTTGATAAAATAACATGTTGAAATATTTAATGTTAGACCCTCACTCACCCAATAAAAAAAAAAGATTACATGACATTACATGTCAAAATTGGTAGTACAAACTGGTACAGGTATGGAGCATATAATGGGATGTAATAAATTAAAAACTTGTAGATACTATACACCACATAGTACTTGTGACCCTAATTGATCTGTATATAATGAAACTGTCTCCTGCGAGAGTCAAAGAAACATGATAAATGCATTCAGTTGTCTATTAAGTCTGTGCCTGTGGTAAAGTCAAGTTGGTGGCACAGTGTGGGGAATATTAATTATGTCCGGGCTTTTTATTAACCGCTCGGCCCCTTAGACTGGATTTCCAGAGGCAGTGAACACCGTTAACACAAATAATACTCAACTACGAGGATTTCCCCTCAACAATAAAAAGTTTAATCATCTTTACAAACCAAATTCTTTCCAGATCTGAAGAAAAAGCAGAGTGTTGTTCAATAAAATGAAATTTTAATTTGTTTTATGACAAGAAAACATGTGACGGCATACAGTGCATGTAGTGGAATTATTATAATAAAATGAAACATTTATATATTATGATTCAGAAAGTACAAAAATAAAGATTCTATCATTGATGGAAAACTTGTTCCAATCCCATTATAATAGTTATATATGTATATTTTTACACATATAACTGAAATCATGAAAGGAAATAACTTGATATACAAATGTGCTATGATCATTTTGATATCACCATTTTTACATAAATATATCTATATATATATATAGATATATACATCTCAATGTGATAGATTATAATATAAATAGTAAAAGAACAAGCAAGCCATTCCAATGCTTTTAATTTATTGAAGAACAGAACAGGAAGTGTTAGTGTAAATGTATCAAGGCTGCTGTACGACTGGTTTTAAGTCTAAACTTGTAGGTTTTTAAGGATGAAATGAGAGGGAGTCTAAAAAGATCCATCCAAAACTGTACAGTAATCGACCATACCAGTGCACGTGTGATGTCTGTCTATCAGAAAGATGCTTGTCTTCCATCCCCAGAGGTTCACTCAGATTGTCTTGTTTGTTTACAATATCTTTAATCACATAAACACATGCTTTGTCCTTCGTGGGAAAAGTGCTAGTATGAAATGGCGTTTTAGTGCAAGCTGCTTCACTCTCAGTGGTCTGCTGTTCTTTGGTCGTCTCCCCCCATAGTAGCTGTTTGAATGAGGAGAGGAGGCGCAGAGGACCAAACGCCCAGTGTGCGAGTCTGTGGTGTTCCAACAGCGCATAGTTGGATGCAAGAACTCCATCAACGAACAATGTTCCAGCTTCTGTCAGGGGCGCATACACTCCCATACTCTCCTCTACTGAAACTGAGATGATTCGAGAAGGACGCACACGACCCTCTGCTGTATGGACGAGAACACAGTCTCCTGTTTTGGCTCTGTTAGCGAACCGAGCCTGGTACTCATTGCTGTCGAGTCTGCAGTGGGGAGCTAAAAAGACCAAGTGATGTGCAGTGAGGGCCAGTCTGTGGCCATCCTCCGTCTCCAGAGACAGAAAAGTAGAACAGCTTTCTTGGTCGCGGTGCAGAAACAAGATGACTTGGCTGAACACGACCTGGCCTGTCCCAGACAGGGCCATGACTCGGTCCCCAGGAGCCAGTGATGACAGGCTCTTCTGTCCCCCTCCAGCGACAGTCACCCGGGCCCAGCCTGGGAAACAGCCACCCTTTTCCACTGCAACGGAGTGATCTGCAGGAAGGTCAGCAGAAAAATACACGATTAACGCAAATTATGTTCCTTTTTCATTTTCTTAAATGTCCTGATGCACCAGTTAGTGATGCGATGACATTTGACACAGTTAACAGCGTGATCTTGTGTGAAAGTGCTCTCTCCTAAAACCTACCAGCTTTTACTGAGCAGTGGATGTGATATTTGGACTCGTAGTGGACCCAGTCGAAGCCAGCCTCCACAGCCAGCTGGGCGAGGAGACCGTACTTCTCTGTCTCTCTGTCATCAGTGGTTATGTCCACAGCCCGGCCTTCATAGTGCAGAGAGCCAGTAGGATGGTGACCGTCTTCGTCCCAGGCCTCTGTCACACGTAAGTGTATCCCTGGCCACTGGTTCATCACTGCAATAGCCAACCTGTTCAAACAGTCCTTGCATCGCTAGAACAGAATGAAAAAGAGGGAAGAATTTAACTTGGGAATAGATTCACCTCATAAATTGGATGATCAACAAGACAGTGAAGTAAATGTACAGAGAATATATTTGAGGTAAGTTAGAAAAGATGTCTCCATTACATACAGCTATTTGTTTACCGGAGAGCTCTGACAATACAAAGGAAATATTCCTCCCAGTGCACGTGGCCACAGTTTTCAATCTAATTAAAGGGATCTTCATCAAAAACGTTTATGCTATACATGTTTTTATATATGCTTTACATTTTTCCAATAAAAAAAGTCCAATATAATGGCTGTATGATTTATACACTCGTATATGATTTACACACCGACTCAATTATCCGGTGCGGGTTGAGTGTAAGAATTATTCTAAAGAACACTACATATGCGTACAGTTGGGATCCAATAGCTTCTTCCAACTTGGTAAAAATTTGTTATTAGATATTTTGTTAATAGCAGTTAGCCTTAATACTAAATATACAGTATATCAGGAAAATGTTAGAACTTTTACTTCTTGAATAGAAAGTTTTTATAAAAGTGGAACCAAGATTCAACAAGGTATTTGAAAAGAGAAATAATCTGATTCAATACTGGACTTTCACCCTTTATATGTAGGGATGTACAATCATTTGGATAAACATGTATTTGAGTCCTTTTAAAGTCGTCCATTGTTTTGCCTTTTAAATGTATGGTATGTGTGGTTGTGGTTGTTGATTTAGGAGGTTTGAGTTGGGAGCCAGGTTTATTCCAGGAGTAAAAATACTGTTTTGTGAGTTTTTTTTGTTGTATCTTTAGATGTTTTAGTTTTATAACTTAAAACTGAGAAGAAAAAATAATCCTCAGGTTAGTTAAGATAATTTTATTCACGTGGTCGGCAGTGCGTACAATGTACCGGGAAGGCCTGACTCAGCTAAACTCAAGTAGAAGTGATAGACACTGGTAATCATTTATTAACAGGAGGAATGGCACCTATAAGTCAAGAGGCTTGTACAGTACGTGACTCTCCTCTACACCTCAGTTAGCAAACAGACTATAACAGCTCCGAAAACAAATGATGCCAGTACTTCCGCAGCGTCTCTGGCATAATCACACAGTTCCTCCTCCGCTCTGCTTAAGTCCATCTCAACCTTGCTCAAACAAGAACAAAGCTACTGTAGCCTGTTTGCCACATTCCTCTGCCTTTTTCGACAGGGTGACAGAATAATCAAGGCCATTCTCTGACTCTCCAGATTGTTCCAGGCATGAGTTTCTCGTCTTCACCCCTGAGACCTTTGATGAGAAATGCGCACAGTGACTCTTAACACCGCCCGTGGGCCGTAATATTACACACTGTGTCAGCATTGTCACAAAATAGCAGGCAGAGAAATGACAAAGTCAGCATCCGAAGTGATACACTCATCAGCAGCTCCTGGACGTGTATTCGCTTGTGACTTGTGATGTGGCCTGTGATCGATTGAGTAAAGCTTATCTTGCAGCTGAGTTAGAAAAAGAGGGTTTTGAGAGAAAGTGATGGGAGAGTGAGAGAGGGAGAGATGGAGAGAGGGGAAGTAGGGTGAGAAGAAAGCAGTTTAGAGAGAGAGTTGAGATTGGGACTAAAGACAGAGGCCAGAGGGGAAGAATGTATGGGCATGAACTTGGGAATGTGACACCGAGAGTGAGAAAGCGAGAGAGACAGAAAACAAACTGGGAACATTTTTCTCGCAATGCCATTGAAGAGAGGCGTTTCATTGTCAGAATCACAATAGTCGCCTTTCCAACGGTGCCATTACTTCAGCAAGCGGGAATTTTGTATAGGCGACCCCTCTGAGTCTCCAAGTGACGCACAAAGAGCGTCTTTCACATCTGGGCAAAAGAAGGGCACATGCACACGTACACACACTCATACTGGGCATCAGAAGGGCACACACATACAACCGCAGATTTACATCACAAAGAAATCACTCTGAAAAAGGAAGGAACACAGATTTTATAATGCTAAACAATCACAGAAAGCCGCAGCATCCGAATCAGAGTGACCCCTGTGACATTCAAGATATTTTGTCCAAAAAGTCCATCATCTCCCTGACCAGACCTTAAATCCTCTTGGCCACCAATTGTCTTTTCTATGCGTGATCTTTAAATTCAGGTTCCTATCACGAGTAAACAATCAGGAACTCAAGTGCAAGTGACATGCCTGGGTAATTTTCCCCGGCAGGCACACTGAGAACCTGCCATAGGAATAGTTTTATTTCCAATAACAAAGACTTTGGTTAAAGATTAAAAGGAAGTGTTCCCGGAGGAGAGCTCAGTCTCTTAAGGGGTAGTGTTGAATTACATCCTGATCTTCTTATCTCAAGAAAAAGGGAGGGGAAGTTTGGTTAAAACATACACACTCTGTGTTGAACATTTGTTTGTGTGTTAAGAGCCTGGAAAGGGCAGGCAGTGAAGTGTACAGCGAACAGGGAATAAGGTTATTGGTTTAGTTTTTGTGGGGGGTAATGCTCCTTATGCAGAGTAAACTGATGTTTGTCCCTTCGTTTTAAATGCGTTTTTATCGATCATCTGGGAAATGAAACAATGAGAGCAACATTAAGAGTCTGTGCACTGATCGTACCACACAACAATCACCAGGTATCACTGGGGTTCACGGATCCAGCAAATCATCCCTTTCAACTCAATCCTTCAAATCTGAGATAACTGAACTTGACAACAACACACCGGTCTCACCTTGGTCATGAAGCGGTCGGCGTTGGTGTTCTCTTCATCCTTGAAGACAATGTCTGGATTGTAGTTGCACACAAGTTCATTGAAGCGCTCGGAGTTGCGTGTGATCTTGCCCTCTGCTCTCCCGCTGGCCCCGAGGTTGTTCTCTGAGAAGTTGGGGAAGAACTGCTTGTAGTGCATGGCCATGAGCTTCCTGGGCCTGGGGCGTACGCCGTAGCCGGGACCAGGTCCACATCCCTGCACCAGCCATATACAGGTCCAGGCAGCGAGCAGGCCGGGCCGTGCCAGGCGGGCCCACCAGGACTGCTTCATTGGGGGGGAGGGTTGGGGCTCCCAGGGGTCAGTGGCTCACAGTGCCTACAGTGACAGCCCAGGTCCAGGTGTGCGATAGCATGTGAATGAGGATCAGAGCTCGGTCCATTCCAGATCATGGAGTATTGGTGATATTATTTTTAAATCACAAAAACTTACTAAACATTGGAATTTGTTAGAACTTCTTTGGACAGTTTTCACCCTTTGATCAGAATAGATAGAGCTCCACAGCACAAAGACAGACTAAGTTGACTGGTCTGATGACCAAAAGCTGATCTGATTGGCTGAAATCTAAAGTTTGGCATCAATAAGGGGACACAACATGTCTCTCAGGTTTCTGTCCAAAGTTTGAGCTGCTTTACTCAGAGTCCTGCGCACTTGAGATCATCTCTCCACGCGTCCTCCACAGGAACCTGTCTGTGCACAGGTGTTCTTTCAGGGTCTCTGCTCACTTACCGCTTCTCTCTCCACGGACTTCCCCTCACCAGACACACAAAGTGGCGCACGTCTGAAGCGCGACGGCTCCCTCCCTGACTCCCCGCAGTTCCTACACGCACGCTCCTGTGGACGCTCTCATCCTCTCTGTTCATCCATAAAAACGAGTTGTGTTGTTTTCTTCCCCTCCTTCTCTCCTTCATCCACCGTCTTCTGTCGCGTCCCAGCGCTCCTGGCCACCTTGCACCAGCCATTGGGTCTTATTAGTGTCCGGACGAGATTGCCCTCCCTTCCTCTGCGCGCTCCCACTGCGGCAAGCACACGCCTCCAAAATTCAACCTTACAAAGGACGTATGATTAGCCTACTTATGTTAACACAATGACCCCCCCCCCCCCCCCCCCCCAACCTCCTTCTCCACCTCATTAAAGTCTAAGAGAAGGCTAAATACAACTCTTCGACTGCAAAGTTAGGTCAATGCAACCCAACTGCTCACATTACATTTAAATATTTTTTGAGACATGATAGTTTTGACCATTTGAAGTTATATTATTATTATTATTATTATTATTATTATTAATAATAATAGTCATTTTATTTACAGCATCTTTCAAAACAGCCGTACAAAATGCTTCAAAGAGGACAAACAAAACAAGAAAACAACATCGAAGACAACCAATGACGTAATATAAAATCTAAAACCAAACACAGCAGATAAGATAATACAACATCAATTAAAAGTAAAGGCAAAGCAGAATTTTAAAAGAAAGATAAATAAAAGCAAAAGCCAGGCTGTAAAAGTACATTTTGAGAGATGGTTTCAGGTAAACTATTCCAGAGGGTCGGCGTCCTGACAGCAAAGCGTCCCATCACCTTCGGTCTTCAGTCTTGACCGAGGAATATCTAACGAGGCCTTATCAGAAGATCTCGGGGTGAGGTATATGCAGAACATAATAATATAGTTACATTCGTAAAAACTATTTCAGAGGTGAAAATATTTGCACCATTGCTTCTGTTTGCTCATCCCAACCCATCAGAGTGGACGAGTCAACTGTGAGGACTCTGTGTTATTTTTAGACAGATTTTGAGGTGAGGGTCTCCGAGAGGGAGCACACGTGTCCAGCCTTGACACCCTGACTGTGACTTACAGTGCTGCCTTCCTGTGTTTGGGGAGCCAGCCTGACCCCCCTGAACCCTGTGCACCCGAGACCCCTCCGCTGGAAACACCCTCCGGCCACATCAACATATTATTTTTATCCATCTCAGAACAATAGCTGGGAGAGTCGTAAAAATGTGTCAGATAATGCCGAAGAGGGAGCAAAAGAGAGAAGGAATCCTTGTGTCTCGGGGGGCTGACATGTGTAATCACATATGGAAGCTTAAATTAATGACAGAATAAAGGTCGTCGTGTGTTGCCATCCTATCTCCAGCTTCCTGGAACACTTGAGGTCTCAATACATCACGGCCAGTTCCTTCGCAGTGACTTTGTTTCAAAGCAACGTTATCGCGCTCACAACAGAGCTGCTCAGTACTATCTGGAGTTTATAGTTTTGTGTCAGTGTGTATCTTGATGGTTTGCTGCGGCTGCATCCTTAAGATGCTTTCCGAATATATCACTGTTAGAACAGACTCTCCTTATCCATAAAGGACCTGTGAATTTATCATCGACTCCCTGATCCAAACTATACTTACAATTTTGCTTAGAGGCACGAGGGATAGGTCACAGAGCTCCACAGTGACCGTGGAAAGGCATCCTTGTTAGGGAAGTTTCCCGAAGATCCCAGGATGTTGTAGGGAGGGGTGGCAAGGCGAAGCAGCATCTTCCTGCCCCCATGATAAACACGGAGGACGGCTCAAGTCTGGCCAAAGCAACGCAGATGGGAGATATCAGCCCACATGACAAATGCAGGGAATGACTCAATCAAAAAAAAGCAACAAACACTTTCATATCTTCAATTACCCACACCGACCTTTCTCATCAAAGCCGCACAAGAGAAGAGATTTCCATCCGACATGAAAGGGAAAGGAAGGAAGCAAACATCTGCGGGTTGGAAATGGAAATAAAGTCATTATTATTAGTTTTTATTTTGGTGCCCCCGTCCCCCTGCCTTCCCCTGCCTCCTTCTGGCTCTTAGCATTTTACTCCCCCATTTCAGGATGGGAGTACATGGCTGGATGAATGGTTTGGTTTCCTGCAAAGCCACAGCACAGAAAATGAGATCTTTCCTGCCTGAGTTAGACTACCCTGCTTTGTTCTGTACAAATGAACGACTGTGTGTACACCTGAGAAGTGTCGTCATATAGCGTTTTTTACCTGTGAGTGTAAATGTGACTTTGCTTGTGAAGCTTTGGGTGAAAAGCAGAACCGGCTCACGTTCTGCAAATACTGTTCATAATCAAGTGCAGGGAAATATGAATTTAGGATCGCAAGCTCTTTTTTAACAGAAGAATTATTATGAGATAGAAATGAGATTTTGAAATAAGTCCAACTGTGATATCTCAAGTGTTTGTCCTGTCTCGTGGAGCTGAATAGACACTCTGCAGGATCCACTTCCTTAGATGGAGGCCGCTGGAAGGGTAAAGGAAAGTCAAGGAACTGACACCTAACCGCCTCCCTCCCCGCTCCCAAACACAGACACAATCACCCGTCCTTTCTCTTTGACCATCACTGCTGCACCGCCCAGCTCACTGTCTCCCGCCATGTTATCGGCGCAGGAAGAGGCAGGGTGGTGCATTCTGAGGTGGCTGCACACACTGGAGGATTCTGGCCTCGTGCAGTGTAACTCTGCGTTGGAAGCATACCTCACATGATACACCTAACGCTGCATGTCAGGTGCTGATTTCAGGTCCGCCACTTGAAGTGATGTGAAAAGGTAAAATAGACACGTTGGGTCCGGGACTTGTTGCTCAGCCGCGATGTGGCCTTTGAAAGAGAGCACCAGTGAGCTGAGGTCGAAGGTGTTGCTGCACTGAAGTGGACAATAGACTCAATAGGGTGGAACTTCCTGGCCACTGACAAGCAGGTCAAACGTCAGATGTGATGCTTTACCTTCTTTTGAGTCAAAATATTATTTATCATTTAAATTCTCTCTACCACATTATGTATACTTGAATGGGTCTCCATTGACATGATTTAAATTGTGACATTACGGGTTTCTTCCTATAAGTCCGTGTCACATCATTCGCCCAGACCCGGCGAAGCAAAGGCCTGTGCCAGTCAACCGTGTGAAGCAAGTGTGCCGTGAGTGTGCAGGCAGGATGGCGGGCAGCTGCGGCAAACGGACAGTACGGCCCTTTATCAGTTGATTAGCGAGCAAGTCTCGCCTTTTCCTGTGAGTGTTTCTGTATTTGCGAGCGTAAAACGAGGGAATAACAGCCCCTAATGCACTTTGGCATGAACTTCAAACAGCCGACTGTCAGGAAAGCTAATCTGTGTCTTTGTCCCCCCTTCATTCTTATGTTTTGACAATAAAGATAGCCTATCTCATCCCATTACAAGCTGCCCGTCTCCCGCCTTGTCCCTGATATGCCCGACAACCACTCCAACAGAGCGTGTTACCCAATGGGACTGCTGGGACACCTTGATTGCACTGCTATCAACCCTTTAATATTTTGCTGCAGGGAGAGGTGCTGCACCATTGTTTCTCCAACAGAATCCAAGGTTAAGAGTGATATGTTGGGGGGGGGGGGGGGGCTGTGGCTCAGGAGAGAGAGCAGGTCATCCACTGACCAGTGTGTCAGCGGTTTGAGCCTGATTCAGTGTACCTCAGTGCCCTTGAGCAAGGCACTGAACCAAGAATTGCTCCTGACGATCAGTGTGTGGATGATGTGATGAAGTGCAGCACATAAATGCACTGTATGAATGTGTGAGTTAATGGTTGAAAGTCAAAAACTGTACTGTGAAGCGCTTTGAGTGGTCATCAAGACTAGAAAAGTGTTATATAAGTACAAACCATGTTGGTTGGTTCATTGTGGTTTTTTTGTGTTCTTCATAGAGCAAAATCATCAAATCTGGCTGTATTTGCTCAAATGAGCCCAAAAATGTAATGCACCATTAGTACAAATTGTGCACAGACCCTGCAAAGAATAACACAGGGGTTGGACACACAGACTCTCAGTAGCCTCGTTTCTTTAAGGTCAAGGAGCATTTCAGTTTTGGTAGTGGCCGATTGGACTTTGTGGATTGGCAGATTTTTATATATTTTACTAAAGGAAGGGTGTATATTCACTTAGCATCAGTCACAAATGCTTAAGTGTTGTTCTATATATGCTTTTCAACTCAATATTGTGAGTGTTAAGTATAAATTGAATTGAATCCCTGAACCAAAAACTGTCAGCATCAATCTGGGTTTGTTCAAACTTAACCGACTGCAAACTCTTTTCTTTCCCGACAGACGGTTAATGCACTAATATCTCTCTCTCTCACTCACACACTCACACACACACACACACACACACACACACACACACACACACACACACACACACACACACACACACACACACACACACACACACACACACACACACACACACACACACACACACACACACACACACACACACACAGTATATGTGGCCTATGTATCACTTCCTCACAGAGTACCCAGTCTCCAGATGTGCGAGCGATGTAGCGACGACATTTGAGTTCATTTCCTTTTGGCAAAGGAAACGCAGTGCAAAACAAAACCTAAAGCAAATAAGCTCAATTAAAACATCCAACAAAACAAGAAATGCAAACAAAAATCAAGAGGGAGAAATTAATCAGAGCCGGGGGGGTTTCTTGAGCTGCCTTCAGAAATGAGGAAATCAACAATAGGCAAGGAAGAGGGATGGAAGAAAGGAGGTGGGTGGGTAGGTGGTGCGGTGAAGGAGTGAATGTCTCTTCTCCTCCTAATTTGCTGGGTTTTTATCTGGCGCTTGCATCAGAGTGGGGAAAGCGTGGGCTACGGCTGTAGTGGCGTCGCGGCTGGACACTGCTGACAGACAGGCCAAAATGTGGCTTTCTTCTGCTGCTGATTAAAGAAGTGCAACAAAAGGGTGGAGGGACGCAGAGGACAGACGCCCTCGCCAGTCACACACACCCACCACATCAGATCACTCACGACGTAGTTACATTTCTCTAAAAATGTAACAGCATCAAAGGAACTGGAAGAGTCAGAGTGGCGCGTCTCCCAAAAGGACACAAACACATTAAAAAAAAAATACATTTTATTGCTTTCTCCTCATAAAACAATGGTTAAAAATTCAGTTTTAAGAAAATCTGAAACATCAGAACATTCCATAAGTAAACACCGAATTTTTTTTAATCTTCGAGAACGACTCTAAAGACTTTGTCTCAACTGTATCACATTCTAAGTTTTCAACACTGGTTAAAAATCCTAAGAGTAATAAGTCCACATGTTAAGTATTGATCCCAAAATGCCCATAAATAAAGGTAAAAATACAGCACATTATAAACTGCGTGTTCCCAAAAACCAAAAGAGAAATCCCAGAAAAAGTGACATACGTAAACCTCCGAGTGCTCTATATATAATACATATAATAACTAACCAGAGAGAGGTTTGAGACACACTGTCCCCTGCTGGTCAAACCATCCGCTATTAACCTGCTGATACAGCAGCGACGGCAAATGGTGACATAAGATCATCAACACATTGAGGATAAGATACAGCTGATAAAAGAGAATCTAAATGAAAAACCAGCAGAGGACTGAATGGATTGACAGTCACATTTGCTATTCGAAAATACTCTGAGACAATTCTGAGCTTTCACCCAACGTTTAAGGAGAAATGATATTAAAAAAAAATACTTCACAGAAAGAATACAGAATTAAAAAAAAAAATCACTTTAGTTAAAGATAGTGTGATTTTTACTCATGAAATATTGCACTTTCCCACACAGATTCGTAATAATTCACAGTTTGATTGGTCTAAGGCATAAGTTTCTCCTAGTGAGCGTCACATCGCAGACAGATTTTTTTGCATAAGACAAAGTAAAGCTTTCTTTTTTGTGTTTTTGTAAACTACTAGTCCTCAGACTCAGTAAGCGTCCTGTCAGCTTGAAAAACATAACAACCCTGCTCAATAATAAAATCACCACGAAGATGTCCTTAATTCTACAAGTTAACCTAGTTAGTAAAAGAGCTCAATCATTCAGACTCTGACCTCACTCTCGTATCTTCCCTTGTGTAATCTGTGGAATCACAGATAGACAAGGTACCCTGTGTCCTACTTGGACCCAATTACTACTTCCTCTCATTAACTAACATAACACTGTTTCAGACTGAGCCACGACACACATGGAGTTAGATTCCCGATCCTAAAATAGTGGTGTAGCCTAAGAGAGGAAAGCGTGGGGAAGCCACGAAGAAAGCGAGAACACTCAATCGACCTGAAGCAGGAAGAGGAAATTATGTCACAGCGACAATGTAATATTTCAAAATAACTCTGCTGACTTTCATATGTGTCAAAAGAGCAACGGCTGTGCAATGAATCCTCTTTTTGTAAGGCGTCGGGTTCGCGGGGGATTGTTCTGTTTTTTCCCACTATAGCAGGACTACTAGAATGGCTGTAATCCTTTCTCCCCTGGTTCCAGTCATAACCACGACTCTACAAAGCACTTGTACCAGCACTTGTATTGCAGTCAACTAACTGCACCACTATGGACCCTGATAAACTGGTCACAGCCTTTCAGTAGAGCTCCCACTTGACGGACGCAGACAGAACCTCTCCGGTCTCTTCACAGGAGGCGAGCTGATCTGGGCACCAACTGGCAAAGGGACTAAACCGCAAATGCATTTAATCCAATAGGTGCACATTTGAAGTTGGCTCAGTTTCTTTAAGGAAAGGCAGTGGTCAGGAGGACAAGTCACTGGATTTTAGAAAGTCCACTGGCCAGGAGGAGTCTGAAGGGGACGGTGGACCGTGACACAGTTGAAGGCAGCTTGTGGAGACCTGCAAAAACAGTGACAGAAAACAAAAAGGTCAATGACGTCACACACAATCACAAGGTGGAGCAACACTAAGAAAAGCTAAGAAAAATAGGGATTTAGGTAAAGTCTATTAATCACAGAACAAAAGTAAGCTGGGAGGCAATGGGAAAGTGCAAGAGAGCTGCCATGGTGCAGAGATGCTATCTGCACTGTGAGGAAGGGGATTGCGTGTATATGTGTGCGAGTTTGGCGTGTCCGTGCTTGGAGTGCTTGTTTGTGTTGGGTGGAGGGTTTACAGGGTGTGTGTGCTGCTAGGGATCTGGGGCGGTGTGCCTGAAGGTCCCCAAGGGGACCCGACTCTCCTCTTGTCCCTTTACACTTTCCTGAAAGAATTGTATTCGTTCTATCTGAGGAAGAGAGACCAGCCCATTGGGGAACTGGGCCAAAGGTGGGAAAACTTATCACACAACTATCCGAGTGCAACTTATTTCAGCACGACAAGGACAGAGGAATGCACAGATAAAAAGTGTTCTCATCTTGTTCATGAGTTGAAAATGTAAGTAAACTGACCAAAGGCACGGATGAGCTCTCTCTGAACCGCCCAGGTGACTGTCTTGATGAGGGAGGCCGAGGTGAGACCAGCGAACATCATGTTGTACAGGAAGACAATGTAGAAGTTCCCCAGCCAGTTGTAGCGACCAAAGTCTCCCAGTAGATCGAAGCGGGTGATTCCTGACACAAAGGAGGCCGAAGAAAAAAAATGTCCACATGTGAACCAGTTACTCAATCCAAGCTGTTCCTGCAGCTGCAGAATTTGTGTTACACAAACACCCTCTTGTGGTCAAAGCTAAAATTACAAGTAAAATGTTGACTAACGCCTAATGTTAAATAATAGATGTGTCCCAGTTCTACACTACAAAGTATTTCACAATCTGCTGCACACCAATCGTCCAAACTTCACAGCTGCTGTACAGCTCCTATAAAATAAATCTTCATAACATAAATACAGGAATCAACCTATTTTGCCATCATGCTTCTCGGACTACTTTCTTTTATGAATTGCACTTTTTTGGAAAAAAAAAAAAAAAATTGCGCTGTGGGAAAACAGCAGCAGCACAAAAATAAATATTTAGCTATAGATATACAAATATTTAGATGCATGCTACCTATTACTTTTCCACTGTGTACGCTGCGTGCTAAAAATCCGATTAGTGTTAGCGTGCAGGATGAAACTGGGATAAATGCTGCATTTGTCATTTATGCTACTTACTTACCAAGTGTGCGTGAGAAGACCGGCAGTGCAGAGCTCAGGATAAGCAGTGAAACACAGTTTGCAATTATCTGAAAGGAACAGAAATGTAGAGATTACTAAAAGGGTCTCAACACAATACAAAACTAGTTTCTAATGATATCTCACTGTGAGTTTAGATAGATGTTTAGCTGTCAAGTACCTGGGTGAGGTTGGTGTCCTGTGCACGAGGCAGGAGGCTGATGAAGAGAGGAGAACTATAGAAACCAACTACTGATGATACCATTAGGTAGCTGACAATCATTTTAAGGACAACACTGGGAAGAAGAGGAATGCTCTTACATAGATAGTAACATCTAGAAAGTACATAAGTATTTTTCTAATTTATGAATGAAATTGCATGAGTCGACATCTCACACGCTGGTCAGACACGAAGGACAGTCTGTTGGTAGCTGAGTCACGGCCACATGGACATGACTAGTTAACGTCTTGTGTACACACACTCGGAGGTGAATGGAATGAAAGGATACAGGATGAGGACTACTTGAACTGCAGCGCCCAGCGAGCCGAACATAGAGAAGGAGGCCATTCCCAGGTGAGGGTCCTAAAAAGCACAAAACCAAACATCCGTCAGTGAGCACCAACGACAAGCTGTTGCTCGTTTCTGTTTCTCTCTGGCAAAATCTTCACCTCCATTCCTCTGGGCATGGCTGTGTCATACAGGAGCAACTCCAACACGTTGAAACAGACCATCAGCACACACATCACCTGAAGAGACAGAAACAGAAGTCATACAATGAAAACAACCATGTGTGTTATTAAATTAAAGTTAAGAATAGTGTGGTGTCGTTGATGAATTAGTGTGTACCGTCAGTGCGAGGAGCCCAAGCATGGCCAGTGGATAGCCAAGGTTTCGCTGCCATGGGGACGCTTTCCTACGCGTCTCTGTTTGGGGGGGGGGGGGAAATGGAAAAAATGCAAAATGAGTGTACAACAATAAATGAATCAACATGTCATCACTGTGACAGAAACCGAGCAGAGAGCAGCCTGTTCAGTCCGTCTTACCCAGAGCGATGCGCTTGCCCCGCACTGTTTGGTGCTCCTTCTTCATCGCCTCCATGTTCAGCTTGACCCAGCAGGATGTACTACCGTCTTCGACCAAACAACACATGATAGAGACAAGAAGTCAGTCAGTCCGCTTTAAATGAATCATCAGAAAATGGCAGAGGACCGTGTTCATGGTTAGTCTCTTACAGTTCAGTTTCCTGGAGAGCGAGTCTTCCTCAAACGTGGTGCAGTTCAGTGTTTCATCTACATCCTCCAGCAGCTGCAGAGGACAGGATCAATAGATGATGAAGATGAGATGAGGAATCCAGAGAATGAATCCAACTAATTTGGATAATTCCTGACTTTTATTGTAGCGCCAGTACAATGTGGTTTGTCTTAACAACAACTGGATGGATTACAGTGATATGTAGTCCAGATATCTGTGTCTTCCTTCTTCCATTAACCTGACAGTCATTACATCAATATTTATTCAGTAAGCATACTCTCTGCTGTGGTTACTTTCCTAGAGTGAGCACACTTCATATTAAAAACCTGCGAAGAGTCACTGTATGTATCATGGATTTTGGACATAGTGTAAGATGTGTTTGCATTTACTATTTATGGCTGTAAAATCTAAATTCTAGACATAAGGTCAGTGACTCACCCGTGGTTTGACCAGTAGGCTGCCGGTCACACTAAACATCCGGGACAATCCAAAGGGGGTGCACACTGAGGAGAAATACACACAGATGGTGATATCAAAAGGGTCATCCAGTACAGATTTGAGCTGATCAAGTAATTATAACTAACATGTACTCACACAAAAGCAGCAACACTCCAAACAGAGAGATGCCAGAGTACAGGTAGGGAAGGTAATACTCCCACAGGTCTAAAATTCACAGGAGGACAGTATAAGCAACTATAATAGAAGAAACAAAAACTGTCACTGGAGGATCATTATGTATGAAGGAGGTGACTCACCGTAGAGGCTCTTTCTGGCGATGTTGTCATGGAGGAGGGCAGATGCCACCCACACGATGCCCAGCACGAGCAAGGCCAGCAGCAACAGCAGCACAACTGCCTCATACACTCGTGCCATCACCCCCTACACACAAAAACAGATACTCTTATCAACAGGTTCAAGTGCAGAGTCTCTATTTCTTAAATGGTTTCCAGGTTTAGAGCCACCATTTCTAACTGAATGATAAAACCTGTACCTTCTTGGACCCCGCAAATCCCTCAGACTCCGTGAAGAAGTAGGCGAAGGGCATGAGGAAGACCAGGGACAAATTGGAGAAAAGGAAAACTAGGTTCCACAAGCCTGACAAGGGAGGAAGAGAGAGATTCTCCAACACATTAGTTTTCAGTGCAAACATTCTTGATCGCATTCAAGCATTTCAGCAGTACCACTGAAAACCACAAAGGGGCATAGTCCTGCAGTCCTCCAGTGTAACATGGCAGTTAAATGCTCAAATAAACAAGTCTGTTCAACAATAACAGAAGGAATGGAATATTGTGAGAGAGATAACCATCCGAACACGAAACAACACATACAAGAAGTGTTGGAGCATTGGACTAGATCAGTGAGATCATTTTTTTAAACTGAAACACTGCAGCCAGTAAAGCCACAGCCCTCCTATCCATGATTATTATCGGTTTCTGTTTGGACAGAGGCCAGTGGAGTATTGTTCTGGAGGTTACTCCCAGTGACCCTCATTAAATCAGATCCAGCTTCAAACAGCCATGACCTCTGCGATGATCAACTGTTGTTTTGGTGTTGTCAACTGGTAGAAACATTATTAACGTACCGTGGATTAGAGATCCATTGAGCCACTGCATGTAGTAGCTCTGTGGGAAGGTGAGCAGCACCTCGTTGGACAAAATGGAGATGGGGAGGAGGAGAACAGCACACACTGCGACGGACAGGGTGAAGGTACACAACCACAGCCTGGAAGAAGAAGAAAAGGAGGCCATCAGTGAAGTCACATGTATATTTGGCCAAAGCCTGACATCACTGCCCAGGTGAAAGGCTAGCGTGTCCTTGGGAACACACGACAGCGTGTCAGGGCAAAGGGCGAAGTGACACAGTAGTGCCCCACTCCCCAACAACCACCACATAAACACACAAGCTCACACAAGGCAGGGCAATAAATTCACAGCCAAAGGGCCTCGGGCTACAACATGTCACGTTGACTAATCTGCACAGTACCTCACACTGACACCAGAGTGAGTGTGAACAGTTTGATGTGGGTCAGTTAATCATTGGAGGTTTATACTTACGCAATTTTGTTGACGGTGGCATCTTCAACATCATCTGAAAGAGCAGAGACAAGTATTTTTAGATCCATTATAATAATCTATTTGCTATCCTGAACATGGATAAGTTGCAATCACCACTTATCTTGGAGAAAGGCTTAAACACAGATTGCTGTAAGTGCAATCAGATAAAGTGTTGAAATGTTAATAGATGGTTCGAACTAGGTATAAATTAACATTTCAACAAAATGTCTGCTTTCGTGACAAAGGTAAAACCTGCCAGGGGGCTGAGTACCATGCTGTGTGTACACAGTGTGGAGGGGAATGTTGCAACAGAAGGGGTCTATATGAGGATGAAAAGAAAACACTGAGTGGGGAGTGGAACCGGAGGAGCATGTTAGGAACATTCTGTACCAGCAAAATCCAAAGTCTAGTTAAAACTAAAATAAATAGGAGGCTGCATCTTTCCGATATGCTATCACTCTCTTAAAGCAATACTGCAAGAACCGCTGCAGTGATAATATATAAACCACTGCACGATACTGTAACCTTTTCCAATGCAAATGTTGGCACAGCTGTTTAAGAATGAGGTAGAGTCAGCAAAGCAAAAACTAGTTCTTAGCTCCTGTTAAAGACTGACTTGTTAATTTGTGTTGCTCAATCGTCATTTAGCTGCAAGGCACAACTGTTTGGCACTTGTTGATGCATAAACAACGGTTACAACTGGGAGCCATTGCAGAGCAGGTTTCTGAAAAGTGGGCTTTGTTCCAGGTTACAACCCAGCCCAGTCACAGCCGAGCTGAGACTTGGCCAGTTAGACATCCGACATCTGGTTCCAATAGTGGCAAGTTATTGGATTCATTATGTTACTGTGAGCCGAGTCCCACTGCAGGTCGTCGAGCTGTTTTTTTGTTGAACAATGTGAGAATGCACGATAGATTCAAGTGCATGAGGAATGTCAAGTTTATTGAAATGCTTGTTTGTAGGCTGTAAAAGTTGTTAGGGTTAAATGCTGAGTTGAACACAAAGTATCTTCTTACATTGTCCCTTTTGTGAAAGATAAAAAGTGAGTAACTCTGAGTAAAATGAAGCAGATCATCAGGCTCTTTTTGTGACATAAGTTATAAAGTATTTGTTTGTTGAAAAGTGTTCTTTTAGGACGTTTTTTTTTTCCAAAGTAAAAGGGACCTTAAACCACGACACTGTTCATCCTGTAGTAACAGTTTTCACTTCCCCTCCACCACCGTGATCCACCAGAATTCTGCCTAAAGGGTTGTTACATGTTACATAACATGCCTTCTTCACCTCTGTGATACTCTGGCCAAGGTCCAGAGCTTTGTGTTGAAATAGGCAATGTTCTTGTGCAAACTTACACTATATTCTATATTTACATGAATGTAAACAGGGAAAGTGGGAATGATCCAAATCTCAACATATCTACACATTAATGTCTACAAACAAGTAAGAAAACTATGATTATGAAATGAGTAAGCTTTGTTAAATAGGCCATGTTCATTGTATTGCTTGTCTCAGTGTTTTCAAGCTTTCTGACGCAACTTAAGGCAAGAAAAGATAAGCAGTTATCTCCTGTATTTAGTTACACCCCACCCCCCCCCCCAAAACACCTGTGCGACAGAAAGTGTGGCCTGGGTGAGAAAAAAACCACAGCACATCAATGCAATAAGTAGGCTTGTCAACACCATCAATTCCCCTCCCGGCAATTCTCCATAAGGCATTGATAGAAATCTTTCTCACACAGTAGCTTTCATGTGGTATTCATGTGATATAAGAGAGTGACTTTAAAACTCACCTGTGACAAACTCGGCAGTCTTCTTGAAGTGGGTAAGTATGAGGTAGGATAATATGTAGAGGCATGTAAACAGGAGCACACAGATCTGCAGAAGAGACAGAAAGGAATTTGTTTTATTGCAAAGCTTGAGAACATGGAGATGGTGTTATTTGTTTTTCTTGTTTTAGCAGCAAGTCGCACGAAAAGACAGGCCGTCTTGTTCCATCCTAAACTACTGATAATCAACACATTTATTTTAGTTGGCTCATATTTTCTCACTGGTTTGAATAGAATGTTCTGTTATGTTTTGTGCTGATAGAGAGCAAGATGTAATTAAATATAATGTGTAGTAGTACAAATGTAAAACATTCCCTATTTTACCAATTCAAAGAGAGACAGCTGGACTGAATTCAAACAAAGAGTGAAATGAGTGGCAGACCAGCAGTAGTAAACTAAGACGGATTAAGGGGGAGGGGGTTAATACCAGAGAGACAGATCGCCCCAATACTGCCCGTCAAGATCACTGTCTGACAGTTACACTCAATCCACCAACAAATTTAGGTCAAACCTATATTCACTGAGCAATCTGTTGTCTGGTGGAGCTTTCAACCTTTCACTACAAAGACTACACAAATCACTTGTGTGAAAATCATATAAAACATAATATATATATATATATATATATATATATATAAAATCGCTTTAATAAAAGACAAATGAAAAGATCCCTGGAATAGGGACAAACATTGTCAATATAAAAACATTAAGATCAGTAAATATTGATAATTATAACGTTAAATGCCACATTTTCTTTTTTGTTGTTGTTTTAAGACAGATTTTTGCTTCTGAGGGTTGTGGTTTTAAAATCGTCTGTATGTCGAAATTTAAACTAACTACATGTGTTTAGGCCTAACTGCTCCATCCCACTCATACCTCTCTAAGCAATGCAATACAAAGGCTAAACGTTCTCTCATGGTTGCTCCCTGATGAGGATGTGGTGTAAAAATGTAAAAATTTGCACGCTTGCAAGACACACACGTGAGGGTCAATCTGCTCCCTTACATACCACATGATGCTCATGCACCAAAATTGCATGTTACAATTGATAAAAAAGTGCATGTGAAACTGACAGGAATTCACAATTTAAAAGCAACATTTCCACTTGTTCAAAATGTTGGTTGAAGGCCCGCAATGAACCTTGAAGTGGAAATGTTGCTGTGCTGGTGATGCTGTAATCGAATTCTTTGGGGGATACGCAAGTCTGTAATTAATTTGATGTCAATCCATTCAACAGCGAAAATGCAGTTTTGCGCTGACGGATGAATGAACTGATGTTGGTAAACCTCAAGCACCGATCAAACATGTCCACATGCCAGCTTAGAGAGCACAGTATGTATATGCTTGTATCTAAGGTAACAAGCGCAACAAACACAGAGAGGCTCTCACGGGCGTGACAGAAATGTGACAACATGCTCAGGGGTATAAAACCAGTTTCTTAAACCAATGTGAACGGAGCATCTTGAGTTCCTTAGAGAGAACAATTAATGCCCCACATCAAAAGGGTTCTGGCAAAGTGTACAATCTTATTTTTCTGTTTTATACATCTGGTTAAAATGTGATTTTTTACAGTGAGTTGTACACCAAGCCAATCCTGTAGTCAAACTGGACTTGAACACACCAAACAGGACTGCATTTTGCCTCACATTGTCACATACACGCCATTTTTTGTTTGACACATGAACGACGCAGCAGGAGATTCTCTGGTGCAGACACGTTCATAACAACAGGAAAACCTCAGGAGCATTCAGGCGAGCGGTGGTGCCTGGGCTGAGCATACTGGAGGCAGGACATATCATATAAGTTCCGCTGGGGAAATCAAATGTACTTCTTTAAAGCAGATCAACACCAGCGTCAGCCCATATCACCAAAAGCTCTCAAACCTGGTTATCTTTCCAAATTGATTCTACGAGCATGGTTCCTATTTCTCATCCTGACAAATCTGTTTTTGTTTTTAGTTTTTTAATGTTTCACATCTGTCATGTGTTAGAAACCTCATCAACTCGGTCGTGGTGAATCCTCCAAACAATATCCGGCTGAATTCTCACATGGGCTCACTCGGATATTATCTGGGTTTTGGGGGCTGGCAGGAGAAAGTCCGGAGATGGTCTGGATCCACTGACTTGGACATTTACGTTCTCACATACAGCCCCTCCGGATAATTTCAGGAGAATATCCAGAGTTCATTGCATGTCTGAAAAGAGCTTCATAGATATAATTGTTTTTCCTCCAACTTAGACATAACAGTTCCTCCGATGAGAGAACAAGAGTGTTAACTGTGTAAGTAACACTACTGGTAACACACTAGCTGTATCATGCAAATAACAATAGACCGTTCACAACAACTAATCAGCTCAGTCTGCAAAATTGTTCAATATTGCAGCACAGTTTGGAAAGGAGCTTGCAATGGTTAATCCAAGTGTAAAAGCAGGAAACAAAGGATGGGTATAGAGTGAGAAATGGATGGAGGGGCAGAATAACACTGTGCTTGTCACGTGGTGATTGGCAGTGTCAAAGAGCTGGCAGCACACAGCAGGCCACTGGGAAGGGAGTTTAAAGGGATTCAGCATCCAAAGGGACAGCTTTGTGTTGAACACCAAGTCTCAGAGTATACTTGGAGCAGTTTAAAATTCACAGAGGAACCTGAACATCTTCAAGCTGCTTCAAGCAACAACAACAACGGAGTTAAACTCTTTCCACTTCTCGCCTGACCTGGTAGTTCCTGAGAAAATTCAAAAGGAGCTGGAGGAGGCTGGCAGTGGAACAGCACGTCCTTGCATAATGTCAAATAGACTCCCTCAGAGGGGGGCTATTTCAGGGGCACCTCTTGACCAGCTGAACACGCTCAGGCAAAGCATGTCTTTGTTTTAAGAGGCTAGATTAGGCAAACTCTAACAAATTCAGGATTTATTCAAGAGCCAGAAATAACTTTAAATATTGCAGGGCATTGCCATCCTCATCCAAAAGATGGTGGGCAGCAACAGCCTGTTGTTTCGATCATTTTACTGCATGTGTTATCCATTATTTTCAATAATTCGGTAATGTAAAATTAAAAACAACTCTAATTCCAGTTAGGTAAAAAGGGCCTTGAGAATAGGAAACATGTGACAATAGTGACAATATATTTTGGATTTTCCTCCTCAAATGTCCTACAGAAAGTAATTCCTATAAACACACATTTAACATGGATTATTAATGTTTTAGTCTTTTATCAGTGATGTAGAATATGCTGGGCGTCTTTTTCTGCTGAGAAATATCTTATCATGCCCTTTTATTCTGTTAAGCATTGATCCTTGTTGATCCCTCCGGGCTCAGGGTGTGTGCTGTAGGTGTGTACGCCTGGCTCCAACGTTTATAATATCTTACAGTTTTTAAAACCTGCAACAGTTACATTTGCCTCTTATCGCAGATGATTTACAATGTCAATTAAAGTGAAGACAATCGGACTAATAAAATGTTACCATTGATTAGCTGGTTGTTCAGACAGTTGGTGGGCCCTACTTGGGCCGATGATTGAATCAATATTTTTCATTTTTATATAAAAACTAACAGATCAACCTAGTGACTAAAACTTATATAAATGTATCATGTCACATAAACACTGCCTTTTTCTGTCACAAAAAATACAAACAAAATGTCATCATTTGTCTGTGCTTCAACAACATATACTGTGTCCTAAAGACTATTATAATGTAAATAAGTCCTTCTGTCATCGGACCATGTGAGAGATAACTGAAATGAATCTACAGTATGTATCCATCTGTTCTTGTGATATGCTGAGCGTTTATCAATTCGATACTGTACGTAGCACTAGAGCTGGTACTTACACTGCAGCCACATATCAAGTCATTTTAAAATGAGATGAATGATGACAAGCTTTACATTAATCCATTAATAACCGGAGATGCAGGGGCAGCTGACCAGCCTGAGGCAGCACTGTGACGAGATGGTAAGCAGGAGACTTGAGGCCTGGCAGTGGCTTAGGAAGGGGGTGTCGACTAATAGCATTAGGTCTTTAGGTGAAAGGGACAATGACAAATCAAGGGCATTAGAATAAATATGGGCACTTCATCGATCACTTATGTAAAAGGTGCAAGTTTTGTTCTCAATTTATAATATTTACTTGCCATCCAAAGTGCCATTTACAACAACTTCCTGAAGACATTTTACATTATCCAGACGACGTCATTGAGTCTATTTGTCAATGTGGGCAGACTTAGGAGTCACTAATAACTTTTAGGTGGAAATATTTTAACCTGATGTTTGTAAACCGAACGGAGAAAGACACTTACGGTGTTTGTGGAGCCAGAAAATGTTAAATTGAGTCTGATTATACCTCCGCCAAGGTGACCCAGATCAAGGGGCGGGTCCAGGAATTTTATTTCACTTTCTTAAACATTGTCTCATATTTAGGGGACTGATATTTATGAGTGTGTGCAATTTAGTGCAGATCCAAATAAAAATGCACATGTAGTGCAATTTAATGGGGTTTCAAAAGGGGACAATAGGGCCTTGGCGAGGATATGCATTCTACTTAATGCCTTTCAAGTTCTCCTTTTAATGTTTTTACTTTTACAATTGAAAGCAACAGATCTTTTCCATGGCAGACAGTAATCATTACTAACAGGAATAACTACATGTGCAGCTTTGCTCTTATGACATGTAGGTGACTGTTCTAAAGAAAAGTATTTGGCCTCACTTTATTTATTCTACCTGATATTTGTTGCAGTGAATCAATTTCCCTAGGGGGGTTAATCCTAAATGTTATGCTCTACTGCTGCACAGTTTGTGCTCATCTACAACTAAAGTCCATGAAGAATCAGGGCAGAGCAAACCAGTAAACCAGGACCAATTGATAAGTCAACCACATGTAGCAGAACTGATGCCGTTTGTCATCGTCCCTTGTGGTTCCCTTTATCAGACATATCTGATACAGTGGGAAATGAACTGTCTGTGCAACCACACTGTACATTTCAGGCTTAAAGGTCAGTCTCCATGTGTCCTGCTCTAAAAGGACTGATCTCTGTGGCAGGTCTGAAGTTCAGCTGAGCAGGAAGTGGTGGAGTCACACAAAACCGAGACACGAATGGCAGCTTTGAAAAGATAAAAGTTCAAATACTAACAGCTTGTTGGAACAGAAAATGAACAGCAGGATGTTACTGCACAGATACAATGAGATTTGAGGCGGGGGAAGGATTGAGAAAAAGTGGTTAGAACACAATAGGAGGGCTGCAGATGCTGAGTAAGGGAGTTCCTGTGCCAAACCAGTGGACCAGCCGCATCCGTGCAGCAATAAAGTTAAGCTAACTGCTACAAGAAGCTAACGTTACCAAGACGTCCCTGTAAACGTGTTGTTACGGATACAACTGAACTGATTGAGCGTGTCGTTCTTCCTCGCAGTGATTAAAGAGGAAGGGGCTGTGTTGTTTGCGGCGACCCCCTTATATGCATATTAACCGACGGGGGGACCCCCCCACACCCACCCCACCCCCTGTTAGCCCGTCTACTCACGATGGTCTCCCGGACACGGTTGTGGAAAAGTTGCTCCCGAACCGACACGTCGTCCGTTTCCATTCTCCGGAACCATGCCAGTGTCCGCTCAGGCTTTCGAAAGCACCGGGGGTGAGGTTGGTTAAGGAGTTAAAAGACGTGACATCTTCAGAAACGCCACGAGTGAGAGTTTGTGTCTGCGTGTGTGTCTACGTGTGTGTGTGTCAGCGTGCGGCTGCATCACAGCGGAGGAGCCTCGACCCAACTGATATGAGCCGTGGTGGGAGGGGTCGCCAGGGGGAGGGGCTACGCGGAGGGGAGGGGCCTCAGAGCCACAGGTACATGCCAGTCATTATTATAATAAATAGTGTCATCAGGTTTATTTCATACATACACAAAGTTTTAGACATTAGACTTAAATTTATAGAGACAATTTACAAACACAAGTGATGTACAAGAAGCATGACAGCTAATCAAGATTAAAGAACACATAAAAGGCTTTCTGGTAGGGTTAGGGTTACAATAACTTACAATAAGTGCATTCAGCCATGAGGGTACAAACTCAGAACAACAAGAAAGTACAATTTTCTTCAAGAAAACCAAACTACAAAGTGATATATGTAAGTGCCATATAAGTGCTACTAAAGTGCAACTTTTTTTTATTTTAATTTTTTTTATTTCTAATATTTTATTCAAGGTATAGTCGGAAGAGGTGTGTTTTTACTTTGCGGTGAAAGATGTGTAGACTTTCTGGTCTACAAAGAGTCGCGATTTTGTTATTGGCAGATGCAGAGCGGAGTGGACGGGCTGGGGTGTAAGGTTTGACCATGTCCTGGATGTAGACTGGACCCGATCCTTCGCTAACATGGAGTTGTCAAAGGTAATAGTCAGGTCGTGGATGGGAGAGCCTTTCCCTGGAAGGAAAAGTAGTTCAGTCTTATCAAGGTGAATTTTCAGGTGGTGTGCGGACATCCACTGAGAGATGTCAGTCAGACAGGCAGAGATTTGTGCTGCTACCTGTGTTTCATATTGGGGGAAAGAGAGGATTAGTTGGGTGTCATCAGCATATCTGTAGTAGGAAAAGCCATGTGAGTGAATGACAGAGCCGAGAGAGTTGGTGTACAGAGAGAAGAGGGGGGGACCCAGGACGGAACCTTGAGGGACCCCAGTAGTGAGAGGACAAGGTTCAGACACAGATCCTCTCCAAGTTACCCGATAAGTGCGGTCGTTTAGGTAGGATGAGAGCAGAGAGAGAGCAGAGCCTGAGACCCCCAGATCCTGAAGGGAGGAAATAAGGATCTGGTGGTTCACTGTGTCAAATGCAGCAGAGAGGTCTAGAAGGATAAGGACAGAGGAGAGAGAGGCTGCTCTAGCAGTGTGAAGTTGCTCAGAGACAGCAAGGAGGGCAGTCTCAGTTGAGTGGCCTGCCTTAAAGCCAGACTGGTGTGGGTCAAGAAGGTTGTTATGGTGGAGATAGGAGAGTTGATTAAAGATAGCTCGCTTGAGAGTTTTGGAAAGAAAGGGAAGAAGAGAGACAGGTCTGTAGTTGTTTACTTCAGATGGGTTGAGGGTGGGTTTCTTCAGGAGAGGATTAACTCCTGCCCCCTTCAGAGAGTTAGGGAAACAGCCAGTTGACAGGGAAGTGTTGATAAGATGGGTGAGAAAAGGAAGAAGGTCAGGAGCAATATACTGGAGAATGTGAGATGGGATGGGGTCAAGGGGGCAGGTGGTTGGACGGGCGAGTTTACCGAGATAAGAACTTGATTGGGAGACAGGGGGTCGAAAGAGGAAAGCGAAGGGGATGAAGATGAAGTTGATGGAAATGTAGTTACAGAAGGTGGATTTGAAAATGCGGAGTGTATGTCATCTATCTTTTTTGAAAAGTAGTTGACAGAGTGGCTTGGTAGAAGGTGGAGGGGGACTTGGGGGGTCAAGGAGGTTGGAAAAGATGGAGAAGAGTTTTTTGGGGTTCAAAAATGAATTCTAGTTTGGTAAAAAGAGCTTTTGGCTGCAGAAATAGAGGCAGAGAAAGAGGAGAGAAGAGATTGATAAGTGAGCAGGTCGTCAGGGTGTTCAGATTTTCGCCATTTCCTTTCTGATGCTCGCATAGAGGCTCTGTCAGCGTGCACCGAGTCAGACAACCACGGAGCTGGGGAGGACTTGCGGACCTGTCGTGACGTAAGAGGACAGAGAGAGTCAAGAGAGGAGGACAGAGAAGAAAGGAGAGTGTCTGTGGCAGAGTTAGGAAGCATGAGTGAGAAAGAGTCAGTTGAAGGGAAGGCTGATAAAACAGAGGAGGCCAGAGAGGAGGTAGAGAGGCAGCGAATGTTGCGACAGAGAGGTAGGGTTGTCAGTTTGAGAGAGTGGGAGAGAGTAAGAGATAAAGGCACTGAATCTGCCTAATTTCCTATATAGTGACTATTTAATTACTTCATGTAGATTTTCCCAATAATTCTTATTTTAAGCAGAAATGCAGTGCTCTCACTTTCAAAGAAATATTTTAAACTTTGCTGCTTTACCATCACAAATTTTCATAATGTTTTCCAATATATACTTCGTATTCATAATGTCCCTTTTTGTGACTTTTCTCACCTATAGGAATCTATTATGAGGCTTTGGTTTTTGGCTCAAGGATCTTAATTTGTTTATAGCTCTATTTGCAACACATCCTTCTTTAGAAGGGGTAGAGAACAAACACTTGCTCTCTTTAAAGCATTTACAATGTCTTTTATTTCTTAAAGAGATCCTCATGAAACCTTTTATACACTTTATCAGGTACGATGATCAAGAGGCCTAAATGTTGAGGGTCATTGTGTGTTCAGATTGAGAACGCTGCGTAGTTTCATTGTCATGATCCAAAGTCCAACTATTGCAACAACGGGCAGCAGCCTCAACTATACGGAAAGGACTGGAAAAGATTTATCGCGTTAAGGATTTGAAATAATGGGCTCAGTAAGTTACCTAGTCTTTATTACACAGAACTAAATATATCTGAAATGTACTTAGAAGTAAACAATTTGAAGATCACTCTGGTGTAAATCTTTTTAAAGTGAGGATTGGCCTAAAGTGGAAGGTTGGTGCCATCGAAATTTTCTAACCTTTTGTATAAGGTGATTTGTGTAAAAAAAAGACATGTGGTAATAACATGGACAGCCCGACCATGATTTAGATCACGCAATCAGTCAAGTTAAAATGACGCTGCCCATCATGAACTAAAATAAATCTCTTATATAATGTATTATTTAACCAGGCAAGTGGACCGCAGAGATTAAAAATCCCACTGCACGGGCCAAGTTACCAGCAGCCGGCAGATTATAGGGGAAACATTGCACAACCTTGTACTGAAATCAGAAAGACTTGTATGAAAAGATGTGAACACATGAGATCAACGAGTGTGATGTTATCAAAGATGTGATGTGAACAAAATAAAGAATTATAAGTTAGCATATAGCATAATAGATAAAGAGATTCAAATATGTATCAGGTGAATAAATTGTAAAACAATGTGCCCTATAATTCTGAGCAAATGAAATATTATAGAAATTGACAGGTAGATTGGCTTGTATATAAATATATTTATTATTTAAATATGGAAGTAAGACTAAACTTGCTTTTGTTGCTCCATTGCAGGTACTCACCAAGGATGATTGATACTCGCCTGAACAGAGCCTGATTTGGCTGCAGGATGGGGAAGAGTGTAATGGTGGCCTATGCCCTGTGGGCAATAGGTGGGCCTTTGGGCCTTCACCATTTATACCTAGGAAGAGACAGCCATGCTCTGTTGTGGATTCTAACCCTGGGAGGCTTTGGCTTCGGCTGGGTCAGAGAGTTCACACGTATCCCTGCTTACATCGGTGAGGCCAATCGAGATGCAGACAGCGAGAGAAAAAGACCCTCTGTCGTGGTCCCTCCCCCTGTAAGCCCCGTCAGATTCGCTGGTCAGGTGTGCGTTGGGATCTACTTTGGCACCGTGGCTCTGATAGGACTCAACTCCCTCAATTTCTTCTACTTGATCGTCCTGCCTTTGTGTGTGGGTGCAGGGGTGCATCTGGTTTCCACTGTTGGCCAACAGTCCTCTGACCTAAAAAAAACTCTGACTACGTGTCTAGTAACTTCCTCGATATTCTATGGCAGCAGCTTGTCACCTTTGCCTATTAGTCTAGCTGCCAGTGTGACTGCTGCTCAGCACCGCAGATTCAAACCCCCGCGGACACAGCAGAGAACAGAGGAACTAGGTGAGAATCTCACAAATATAATGATTACCTCTGGTTTCTTTTTAGACATTGATCAAACTGCTTCTCTTTGGATTTCTAAGACCTACTAACATTGTTTTTCTGTCTTTTGCCCAGGGCCACGGCTTTACAAGCTCGGCCTAGCTTGGCTGGCCTTCTCTGCCCCATTGGGTTACTGTATTTTCCACAACACCACAGCCACCCTGTACTATCTGTCTGACTGTGTGTCAGCGCTGCTGGATATCTTCTGGTTTCTGCCTTGGCTCAGAGGTGCGCTGGAGTACGTTCTTTTAATGCCATATCGCATCTTGTGTGCTCTCACTGGAGGGGGGTACTACGAAGAGGCTTGGAGGAAGGTGCTGGAAATTCTGCTCAAAGAGTACACAGAGGAAGAGAAGGAGGCACTGCACGTAAGCATTCATGCATCTCTGAAAAGGTTATAAAGTGATGAGTCAGGTTTGAGGTGTATACTTTGTGTCAGTGTGTGCATATTCTGTTGCTATGGTATGATCATAATTTGTTAACCCCTTATGTTGTAGGTATTGTCATTGGAGGCAGAGGCTACACTTGCAGAGATAACTCAAAGCTATAGGGAGCTGGTCAAGACGTGGCATCCAGACCACAACCCCAGCAATGATGCAGAGGCGACGTTTCTAAAGATCCAAGAGGCGTATGAGGTCCTTCTCCGGCACCACAAGCCCCGTCATCAGTTCAAATAGTTGCAAGAGGAAAAAGGGATGTGAGACTGTGAGATTGATGAGATTGATTGGATGTGAGATTGCGTTGTTTTACATTGATCATTTTCTTAACATTATAGTGAGTGCTTACATTATCACTTCCCCTATGGTCTAACAGCCTTTGAGCAGCTTTCTGAGTGGTTACTTGGCAGCGCTTGCTGCCACCTTGTGGCGCCATACCTGTAATAACACCACAAACTATTTCATCTCAACAATTTGACTTATGTTTTAATGTCTGCTTTCATGCAATTAAAAGCTGAACCACCACAGACACACACGCACACCTTTAATTCAGATTGTGAATAATAAAAGGAACCAGTAAAAGGTGTAATAGTTGTGTAATAAATGAATGTTTGTTGCCATAAGGAAGGAGACATTTTAAAATACCCCTCCTCTCTATTTTTCCACTAGCATATCCGGAAGAGGCCTTGATCACAAACAGTGTCTGAATCATTTTTTGCAGGTTATTGACAGTTTATATGCCATCATCTCTCCAATTAGACATCCACCCGCAGCAGCCTGGTTTCCCGTGGAGTTCACGAGTCGATCTAATGACGTCGATTTCCCCCCACATCCCTCGTTTAGTTTGCCACCTGCAGAACAGCGCTGACATGCATCGATGCGTTCGACACTCGCTGGATCCAGAGCTCTGTTGTACCATTGTTGGGTCTGTATCCCAGCATGGGCCCGGAAGTTGTTTGGGATTCCCAGGTAAAGAAAAAAGAAAAAAAAATCCGGGAGATGCTGTCGTCGCCTGGGAAAACAAACAGCTACCCAGACAGTTGGAAAAAGGGGGAAACAGCGATCGGTCGCCAGGTAAGGAGGAGGCCGGTGGACTTCGCCGCGGCTGCCGGTAAGACCCATCCGTCGGTTTAGATGTGGGAGTGCGGCATGTTTGTGAGGAGTCGGTCGGGGTGAATGCCAATTGTCGTGTGGTCGGGTGCCATAGCAACGGCTCATGAGAAACACGGTAAAGGCGCAGGCCGGTTTTTGACGCTGCGGGATGACAGCGGCGTTTCATCGCACACGCAGCGGCAACTCCGTGCAACATGTCACCGCCGCCGATCGGTGCCGGAGCGGCGCGCGTTCCACCGAGCGGCCGAAACAAGTAGGCGCGGATTACACGGAGAGACATGATAGTTGGTGCGGTCGATGCATGTGTGTGTCTGTGTGTCGCCCACCTCGGGCAGAGAGGGCTGTCATGCAACAGGGTCGCTGCTGCTGCGCGTCCCCCTCCATCTATGTCTTTATTTCTTTTTTTTTGTGCCCTGGTGAGACTGGCGCGTCTCTCGGCTGCAGCAGCGCCTGTTGCTCCCCATGCGCGGCCAATGCCAGGATCTTAATTTCCTCGTGTCTCCGCCTCCTCCACGGTCTGCTCCGTCCACTGTTGTCATCCATTTGTGCAAAAAAGGTGCAGCAGCGCCCAGCTGGATCCCCTCACTCTCCTTTAGTCAACACGAGGTTCAACATGGGATTAAATAAAGCCTCACACATCACACAACATGTCTGGATGTCACAACTCAGCACAGCAGGTGTAGTCTCCACACCTCACTTTGTTGTCTGCTGTGGAACAATCATGTTGTGTGCATCCTATGGCTGGGCAATAAAACAATATCAATTAATAACAATAACAATGATAATAAAAATAATAATAACTTTATTTGTATAGCACTTTTTAATAAAAACAACAAAGCAGGCAAAACATCCAATACAATTTAATAACATGAGGATGTAGTTGAAATAAATAAAGTGCAGGTAAAACAGCAATAAACGTCATGTGATAAAAGCCTTTTTATAAAAAATGTGTTTAAAGAGTAGTTAAAAGAGTTTTTAAAAAAAGAGAGAATTCCAATGTAATTTTCAGAAATAGCAATATAACAAAAGTCCAGTATATATCAATATATTCTCATGCATTGTGGATTCACAGTGAGGAGACACATCACAAAATTGATCTACGTAAGTTTTGCTATCAAGTGTTTGTCATTCTCTGCTTCAGAGAAGAATTTAAAACCACAACCTTCACTTATCGCTATCGGCTGAACATTTACATCCCTGTGTCAATGCAATATATATAATATAATATGCTATTATATCATGATATATTATCATATATTATAACATGTCTCTGGAGATTCTCAGTCATCCAGGTCATGGTATATCCAAGTGCTAAAAACACATCAACTCAACCAAGACAAGTTGATCTGTCTTTAGCACTAAAACATATATTATAACATACATTTTAGAATATAGGACTAGATGGTGAATATCATATAATATTAATATCATATAATATGATATATAATACACATTGCATGGACACATGGGATGGGCAAAATAACAGGAATACTTAATAAACGCAAAAACTTAACAACAAAATTCACTTTTAAAGGTGATGCTTTGTGAAGCCATGCATGTATATTGATGGACAATATGGGCTAGACAATAAAGCTAGAAAATAATCTCAAGATAAAAAATGTCATTTCAGTCGATATCGTCAAATATCACAAAAATGTGTCACATTATTGTGATTTTTAATGTTAAAGGCTGATTTTTGCTTTGAAACTCTTCTTTATGGGCAGAAAATGACGTTTGATTAACAGCAAAACATTTTACTAATCTGAGGTAGATCATTAAAACCACGTGTGTTATACCTCCTCACTGTGTTTGTACAATACATAAGCAGCATATGAATATATAGATGTAGAATCTTCGTTAAATTGCCATTGATGAAAATTATATTGCTTGAATTTGTTTTATTGCCCAGCCCTAACAGGTGTATTTAATAATAACATAGATCACATCAGAAAACTGCACTCCTGATTTTTCACATACAAAAATTCACCTTTGTTGGTGTTATATTCTATAAATAGATTACTAGCGAGTTTTTTTCTAAATCTGTATATAGTAATATTTTGTATTTTTTACTTATCTGCGTTCTTTTAATGTTTAAGTGATTTTAATATCATAATATTGATACTGATTAATATTTTATTTTGAGATTTCATCACAGCTTAAATTAAAGGTGTAGTTTTGTGGTGGTTGTGTGGGACTGAATTGCTTTATAGTGTCAAGTGTTCCAGCTATTTTGTCCACCCCCTTCAAGTTGTAACTCCTCCTTCAACACTCATTACCTCTCTATAAATGTGGAGCCTCTCATATTCATGTGCAGAAGAGTCTGGTACAGAGATAGCAGGGCCCAATCCAAGTTCAATCCTCAATTAGAAGTGAACTTATTCTTAGACACTTGGAACTGAGAGGGTCAAGCTATCTGTGTCCGAGCCTTATTCCTGGACAGCTGCTAAATATATTTCATATGGTTAGTATCAAAGACATTACATGTATTTTGTTTTTGTTTTAACAATGATGATTATGAACGGGGGGGGGGAAGTAATATTCACTATCTCTATTTGAAAATGTATTCCTGCAGGCATCTGGTGAGAGAATGAATGCTGACGACTGCAATGGGAGCTCATACGCACAGGGTAAGTTTATATATAAGCCACTATATACGTTTGTGTAGTGTCTAGACCTAATGTTTACTTCGATTACATGGGCATGTTTTTGTGTTTCAGGTAATGGAGGTGAGTCGTCAACGGAACAGGATTTTTATGGCGCACTGCAGGGCCCTCCAGCGAAATCTCCAACCAGTCAGCAGTCCTCGCCACACCGCTCCCTCAGTGGTCAGTTATCATTCCTTTGTTGCATCATGGCCGCACTGAATTCTTCATTAAAATTATACATGAAAACAATTGTGTTTTTTTTCTGTTCATCCTCTCTCCACACAGCAAACTCCATTAAGGTTGAGCTGTGCAGTGACGATGAGTCACCAGATGCTCCACAGCCAGAGAACAGAGAGGCTGTGAGGGTTGATAGCGGTGGGGATGACAGAGGGGACCCCATGGAGGAAGGGAACGCAGAGTTCGCTGGAGCTGGAAGAGACAGAGCGAACATCTACGGCGAGATGGCCAGTCCCGATGCTGCTTCACCAGGACCTATCCGGCTCCCCAATGGGAAGCTCCAGTGTGAGGTTTGTGGGATGATCTGCATCGGACCCAATGTGCTGATGGTGCACAAGCGTAGCCACACAGGTGAGGAAAAAGCTGGGCAATACATAATATGAATGAAATACATTATTAATCTGAATATTGATAAATATAGGCAATACTTTAAATGACTTACCTCTTAACTTTAAAGCTTTACAAATGTGTTCGTAGGCGAGAGGCCGTTCCAGTGTAACCAGTGTGGGGCCTCCTTTACCCAGAAGGGGAACTTACTGCGTCACATCAAGCTGCATTCAGGAGAGAAGCCTTTCAAATGTCCCACGTGTAACTATGCTTGTCGCCGGAGAGATGCGCTGGCTGGACATCTGCGCACACATACAGGTAAACCCAAGATTTATCTGCAGTCACGCAGAATCTGATGTATTCCTAGAAGAGATTTTTAATCACTCACTGAACTTGGTCGATGCAGTTGTTCCATAAGAATATCATCCCTTGTTGTTATGATGTAAAATGTGTGAAACACTGGTAACAGGTTGAAGACGCGATTCATTAAAACAGTCCATTTCGCTCTTCTGTGAATTTCAGGGGAAATGGGGCTTCTTAACCAGAATGTTCTTTAAAGCACCTCACAAAATATGACATTTAGGTTTTTGTGACAGGAAATCCTGTTTTGTTCAATAGGTGTTCACATACTGTATTAGTACAGTTGGTCTCGGTGGATTTCAACAGGTCACACAGGTTCATTTTCGAAGAAAAGAATCTTGCAAACTGGATTTCAGCGAATTGACGTCAGTCTCTCCGACAGCTTACTAAGATGGAACGTTGCGGTGAAGAGTTAGGCGTGTTTCTGTCGTCACCGGTGAGAAACATGCAACGATGTCAGGAATTCTAAATCAACGGGGAAATCCAATCTTTCAAACTTAGCCAATAATAAGTTATTTTATGAAAAAAAAAAAGGATCAACATAGAAAAACAAAACTATGACACTTTACAAACAGTTTTTAGACCAGAATTGGCTTATATCCAATGACAATAACCAATATCTAGGGTCAAATGTTGTCCCTTTTATCTCACTTGGAAGAAATCAGTGCACTCTTTTTTCTTTGTATTGCAGTCTCGTCTCCAACGGTGGGGAAACCCTTCAAGTGCAGCTTCTGTAGCCGCAGCTACAAACAACAAAACACACTGGAGGAACATCTAGAGCGCTGCCATAGTTACCTGAGGAGCCTGGACCACCAGACATCCGTCAACACACAGACCACACAAGGTAACATCTCACACTGACCTGAATCCCACTGACACATAAACACAATATACCTGCTGCAAGTATAAGTAGTGATTTAGTTTGAATACTAATGATGGTGCGTTTTCTGTTTGCAGGTGAAGAGTCAGTCAATATGGAGATTATCACTAAACCTGGGCTCCAGCCATCCAGTGAAAAAATCCAGTTTGTAGATAGACTGGCCATTAGCATCACCAAACGCAAGAGGTCAACACCACAGAAGTTTTTAGGTGGGTATTTTCTTTTTAAGGAATTTACACACCAAACACCCTGTTCTTTTATTGTGTTTCATTATATTGTAATAATGATATATTTTCATCTTTATCAAGGACTTTTAAAGTACAGAAGTAATAAGATCCTAGTCAAGATGCTTGTCAAGGTCAAGAGACTGAGGTCATGTTGCAGCATGACAGTCTTCAGAAGTGGTACAAGTCGGAGGCAACAGGACTTGCTTGTGTCTCTAAGAATGTGCAGAGACATCCAGAGGAGTCTCTATCTCAGTCATTGTTTATCTCATTGTTTATGTTCTTTTCACAGGTGAAAAGCACATGCACCTTGACATACCTGAAGCACCTTATGAATTGTCCTCTGGCTCCGAGAAAGACGGGGACCTCATGAGCTCTCAGCCTGCCGGGCTGGCTGGTTCACGCCTCCAAGGCCACAGGGCTAAAGGTGACAACCACGAGTCGCCTACTCTGTCTCAGCTCCATCCTGCCTTTCTGTCGGAGCTCCGCACAGTTATGGGCTCCATCAACAGCAACGTGACTCCTCAGGGCCCCCGAGCCCATGGCGGAGGTGGACTGGCCGCGATGTCTCTCGGGCTGCCTGGCCGGGAGGCAGGCGAAGGCCGTGTCGACAAACCCTCAGCGCATAGCCATACCACCTCACCCAATGGCTGTCCCGACTCTACAGACACAGAGAGCACAGCAGAGGAGCAGAGCACAAGGGCTACAGCCCCAACAAGTACCTCCAACAACCACCACCTCCACTACCAAACCCCAGCACTGCCCCGCAGCCATCCCACTTCCAGCCCCAGCCAGGCCAAATACTTGGACCCAGAGTGGGAGAGAGCATGTCCTGTGCCCCCACCCGTAGTAAAGAGGAGCGCTGGCTCAACCCTTTCTTCCAGGGAGACTGTGCAGGTGTTAGACAGGGACGGCAGGCCTGTGCGCTCCTTCCACTGCCAGCACTGCCGCATCCTCTTCCTGGACCATGTCATGTTCACCATCCACATGGGTTGTCACGGCTTCCGTCAGCCCTTCGAGTGCAACATCTGCGGCCACCTCAGCCAGGACCGCTACGAGTTCTCGTCTCACATCAGCCGCGGAGAGCACCAGGTGGGCTGAGGGGAAGGGGTCTCGTGTGGCGGGAAGGGCGGAGAGGCAGCTACTGCTTTCTAAAGTTGTGGGCTCACGTTTGTTCTGCACCAGATCAGTTGCTTTAAATCCAGAGTGTAAGTAAAAAAAAAAAAAGAAACTGTTTTTTATTGTGAGAGTATTTATGAATCTAGAAAGTAGACGCAAGTGAAGAATCTTTCCAGCGCACCATTTAAAGTTCAGCGGGGGCTAATTACATGCTACGATTGATTGCACTCCCATATCAAATCATCCAGCAAAACTACTGGTTTTGCTTCTAAAGTGCCTTCTTGGGGGATTTCCTCTCAACGACAAAAACTGGGGTGGTGGGACAGGTGCTCTTAAATTTTGACTAGCCATCTTTTCCTAAGTGATTTAGTTAGCACCTTTGAGAGGTCATGCACAGAGGCATTTAAGAAAAGCATGGTGTGTAGATTCCGAGAATTATATTTGGTATGCACCAGGAGCTTTGTATTTCTGGTTGAGGAGGGTGTTTTGTCTCGGGTGTCAGGTAAGCTTTATATGCACTGAAGAGCTTTGTGCTTCTGGGATTGGGAGGAGCGTTTGTCACGGACGAAGCACAGAAAAGGATTGCCTTAACTCCTACACTAGTACGCTGCTGTAGGAATACATATTGTTTACAGCACGGTGTGTGAAGTCACCTCAGAAGGGAGGATATTGTACAGCTGCACAGTGAGAAGACTATCAGGACAAAGGAAAATCATGAGGGGAAGTAAAACTTGAAAATATTCACCTGCAGGGTGAAAAGAGGCGTTCAGGGCTCAGATGTAAAATAGGTGTTTTTTTGGATGTTAAAGCGAGCCTCAGAAAACTGGTGCAGATCAGACCATGAGCCATGTAGTGTACAGCCTGACTGAGACGGCCTGGGGTGCTATACCTACACAGGTTTGCACTTTTAGGTTCCCTGCTTATATATGAGCATCTTCGCCGAAGCACTTTGACGGCTTTACAATTTTTTTTGTTCTGTGATTGTTTCTACTGCACTGAGAAATCGCATCACACTCAAAAAAACTGATCACGTCATTTGCAACGCCAGTGTGTTTTTAACGGAGCTGGCCTTCTACAGAGTCCCACGACATTGCACTGGTTCCGTGAGGTCTCCACTCGAGTTTGCTGCAATGTGAGACTAATAAATCAAATCAGTTCTAACTAGAAGAATTCTTTTTGTGGTTTTGCTCTCAGCGGTTGAGGCCGAAAGGTTTTAAAACAATCTCCATCATGTAAGTGATTTAGCAAATGATTTAAAAATGAATGAACAAATCAGTTTGGATCTGTTGAGTTATCACTTGTGATTATCTATTTAGTGTTGTTTGTTTCAGCCTTGTTGTATTTAATCAGCTATATTCCAAATCTTATCCAGCATATTCCTCAAGTCCATGAAATGTTACCTCCTGCTTCTTTATAGCACCCAAATACCTTATTGCTACAGTATGGTGAGTTATCTGATAATGTTAATATTGGAAACACGAATGAGACCAAACTCAGTATTCTTACTTGTTGTTGTGGGGTTTGCTGCTTCATAGTTTAACTTGATTTCCTTTAATCGCAGGCAAAGATGTACTTGAAAGTGATGAAGAAAAAAAGAAATCTAAAACTGCACTTGGTTTGATAAGTAGAGACGTGTGTGTGAATGGAATATAGCATGTGTGCTTGTCATTTTTCTGCTTTTACCTGAACCGTGAATTATTTTTGAAATGTGAAGTAATTTCAAGAAGTGAAAATGAGGCATGGGTTTCTGTCTCCTGGTGTGGACTTTTCAATGTTCTATGATATTTTGTGAATGATGTAACATGACAAAACACTTTACCTCAAAGTTAAAGATGTACAACTGCCTCATTATTTAAAAAAAAAAAAAAGTCATGCTCCTTTCTGAGATGTTCTTGCAGTTACAAATGCGTCCCCCTCGATATTCTCAAAACTTTTTACTGTCAATAAAGTTACGTTTATTGTAAGACAGATTTTCTCTAGTTTGACTATGATGACATCCACATATTGTTTTGCCTTTTCTCACTTAAAATCCAAATAACAAACACAGTAGATATTTATGTTACTTTATTAACAACAATTTGGAAATATCACATCATACAGGTAAGACTCGGGTAAGAGTGGTCTTTAAAGTTTAATGTTTAGACACAATTCATTTAACTGTGCTTTATAATATCAAGAAAGTGCACTAAAGTGGACCATTTAAAATAAACATAAGACTCAATAAATACATAAAAACATATCACAATTATTAAAATAACTCAACAAACTTCAAACCAAATAAACCAGAGTAATTTAGCACCATGTTCATGTTTTTATTTAAATCCATAAGCCAAGAAATGTTGCTCAAATATTTATCAGTGTGTGATAAAACAGGGGGTACCTATTTTTTTTCCTCCTGTTTTCCATATTTGAAATGTTTTTAATTCTTAAAGTTAAAAATTCCCATTTTCAAATTAGAGTCACATATTGTACCTTGTAAATGTCAGTTTAAAAAAATAAAAACATTATATACTGTTTACACAGAACAGGGTTTCACTGTAATAAAATGAAAATGGTATTTAAGAGTTTTGTCTATAATGAGATAAGCTGTGTATTCCTTCTGAAAGAGTGTTCACCCTGACTGCGGTTAATGTGAAAGTCAGACCTATTTTTGCGCGACCTTTCGGCTTGTGCAAGTGACAGACATTTGTTTCAGGTTGGTTTGACCTTTTTTTTTCCGTCTGCAGTGGAAAATGTGTTTTGGTAACTCCTACATACAGGACGATTGCAGGTGAAAGTCACAAATAAACCCAAATCCTACCATGACGATGAAGAGATCAGCTGCAAAATTCCAAGACTGTATACAAGTTGAACACAGAGCCTTCTTTCTCACTCTCACATAAAGTGACCTGCTGACGGATGAGCTTCAGCGGACCCATCACCCCCTGATGAAGGCAAGACAGCTGAACACCTCTGGTGAATGAAGCATGGTGCACTAGAGAGGAGTTGTACTATGTGTTTTGATTTCAAATAGATCAGGTTGCCCGACCATTTTCTAACCCCCGACTACAAGGGCCATTCAAAACATGTCTTTGTGCATCCACCATTAGATTTGCAGCCTTAATTTCAACATCTCGTGAAAACGCAAATGATCGTCCACACCCATCGTGCACAGCCTCTGTTTTGGTTCACCGTTCGTCAGTCTGGCTGTCGATGCTATCAAAAGAACAAATGAGCTTTTACCCTTGTGAGAATATATTCTGCTTCCAATCCCTGCTTGAATATGCTGGGTTGCTAAAGGGAATTGACAGAATGGAGAATTGCCTCGTGCCCATCTTCAACAGGAAGCTTTCAGAAGACACACGCTTCTATTTTTCTGTTTTTACACGTTTTATCCACTTTGCTTCACATCTCTAATACAATATATCTGACTCTTTCCCAACTGTGTTTGTTATTTTTGGATGCATTTTCTAAAATCCCACTGATGACACTGATTAATATATTATGATTAGTGTTAGTGCAATCAAATGTAAAGAAATAACTACTTTCAAAAGCTTTCCACATGGTGCGTTCATGTGCTTGTGGGAAGGTCAGACATCACAGATATAATGAGATGGATAAAGCAATTATTTTGTACAAAATTGTCCAGTTTGTTATCACAAAAAACAACAAGGCTCAGCTAGAGAACATTACCACAAAATCATCATAGCTTGTATTAAAGGACATCACCAGATAAAGCAAATAAATGCTTACACATTCAACTAATTTTAGTAAACTAATTAATTAAATCAATTGATTGAAAGTAATTAATCACAAACATGTTTTATAGTCAATCAGTTTGATCTTGCCAAATATGAATACTTGCATCTTTTCCCTGTTCAATCAATCAACAAGTCTATTATGATTATGATTATGATTATTATTTCAAAAAGGTATCATTATTATTAAAGTAAAGCAAGTAAACATAAGGACTAGCAGCTGGCTTCTATCTTAAATATGAGAAAACCTATAGAAACCTATGATATCAATAGGCAGAAACATGAAAACAGTGTGTATATTCCCTTGAATAAAGGGAGGCAGCCATTGACCCAGTGTGACATCAGGTGCCGTTTCAGATAAGATGTTCCACAACCCACACAGGAGCAGGTGGATTTCATTTTACTCATGGTCAATCACAGTTGCATACAAAAGTCCTAAATTACAAATTCTGCTGCTTTTTTCAGGTGAAAAGAAGTAAATATAACAAACTGTAGCCAACACATTAAAGATGACCTTTCTCACTGGAAAAATGTAACTAACTGTAGAATGTGTAAAAGGTTGGGCAGGTGCCGCCCTTTGGCTCATAAACACTGTTTTTAACAGCTAAGAGTCTTTCTTTTGGAATTTTCACCACGTCTTCCTTCACATCACCTAAAGTTCAGAGATATTTTTAGGCTGTTTTCCACACAGAGCATGTTTCAGACCCACCCACAGATATTTCAATGATATTCAAGTCTAAATTTGATAAATTATCTTTCAATCTCATGTACTCTCTGACTGATTGTATTTAAAACGAACTGTCATTGGATAACAAACTCACAGACAATTTTACACGTGTATTTCGTTTTGAGACGTGTTTCCCCCAAACCATCATGTGGGTGGAGAGGGAAACTCCACCTAGAAGGGAGAACATGCTTCCACATGACACCTGTGCATATGTTAACATTACCAGTAGAGTTTATTTTAGCATATCTAGCAAGTATAAACTGTTCCAGTTAGTCATCTGCCAAGAGAATAGTTCAATCAAAACTCCAGGTATAACCGTACTGCTGATACCTATAAAGCAGTTGTGAATAAGACTTTTCATGAGGGTAACTTCAGGACTGATGTTTGTGTCAGACCTGTTCTGTCATGATCATCAGAGATTAAACCTTAAAGGGATAGTTCATCAACAAATTTAAATTCACTCGTTATCTACTCACCACTATGCCGGTGAAGGGGTGGGTGAAGTGTTTGAGTCCATGAAGCATTTTAGGAGTCTCAGAGGGAAACAGTGATGCAGCCAAAGTGACCTCTTCTTCACACGTAATAAGACAACAGCAAAAAACACAACATGCCTCCATACTGCCCGTGTGGTGTCATCCAAGTGTCCGCAAGCCCTGACGTTCATATTCGACTTGAAACAGCATCATTTGCACTGTGTTTTAGGCCTAAAAGTTTTTTTAATGTTTTCCTGTGTGTCTTTCTGTTGTTTTATTACGTCTGAAGAAAAGAGGTCCCATTTACTTCAATAGAAATTGGATTTGGCTGCAACGCTGTTTACCCCTGAAACTCCTAAATTGTTTTGTGGACTCAAACACTTCACCCACCCCTCCATCGGCAAAGTGGTGAGTAGATAATGACTGAATATTTTAATTTTTCGGTGAACTATCCTTTTAACCCCTTCACTCCTATGACACTTTTTAAAATTGGAATAAGTTAAGCTACCTTATACCAACTTCAAAGTCATTACTCCAACTATAAGTGTATCTTTTTGATGAAATAGTCTTTTATTAGATTGTACCTGTGTTTACAAACTATTTAGTTTTGTTTGAATTATCAATTTATAATGTAATTTGACCCTACTGCCACTAGATGTCAGCCTTACAGCACTGCTCAACGATACTGTCAGTGTTCGTGCCCTTAGCAGTGTTTTAAAGCAGCACTATTGAACCTCAGTGATGACCTATGATCACACAGTGGTAGTATAATAATAATAATAATAATAATAATAATAATAATAATAATAATAATAATAATAATGGCTTGCATTTATATAGCGCCTTTCACAGGACCCAAGGATGCTTATAATCCTTATCCTTATAATAATAATAACATGCAGTGATTACCACACAAGGCTTGATACAGAACTACAGAGTAAACCAGCAATGCTTTATACTAAATACTGCAATGAGTGTTTTTTATTTATCAATTAACTAAGTAAAGTGCAGTAAACTGGAAAAAAACAAAACAACTAAATAACAACAACATTTGCTGTGACAACACTTTGCCTTTAAAAACAACAGTTGTCCTCGGTGCATTTGTGCAGTTTTTCAAGGTTCTTGACAGGTGCATTGTTGTCTATAATCCCAGACTGACTTCATGATGCTTAGATCAGGGCTCAGTAGTTACTATTCTATCTGCTGCAAGACTCCTTCTTCTTCTTGTCGCTGGAGATTATTCTTTGGCGCTGGAGCTGTGTGTTTTTGGGCCAGTGTCATGCTGAGGGATGAATTTGGAAGGAATAAGATGGCTCTCTGATGGAAACTGAAATCTATAGTCATTTTCAGCAGTCATGTTTAATATCGGTTTAAAAACCTGAAGATGATTAATGTTGAAGAAGAGTGTGAGAAAAGATATATAACTCGTGAGTTGGCATTTTTGTGTTTTCGGTAAAATCAGCACAGCTAAAAGATAAGTCACAATAAAAGATATTATTTTAATGTCAGGACATGGATTTACTGTCCTTATTGTTTCTTTTCCTGGATCTCAGAGGATCATGCCAGATGCTGAATCCTGAGAAAGAAGACAGGGGACAGAAGTCCACAATTATCAGTGCAGGATGACCCCGAAACAAAAATCTGCAGACCCCGGATTATTAAACCTGGACTAATGCATGGTCACCTGACCATCTTTCCCCAAAACCACATCTCTTCATAATCTAGCTCATTAATTTTGATCCCAAAAAAGAAAATCAAGCCATAATAAAACTAACTTGTTTATGATTAATGGTGTAAACTCTCTGGCAGCCAGACAGATGCTTAGCTGGTAGCCCATCAAAACCAGACCAGTTATTCTATCAAGCTTACACACCCATTTGTCTTTCAGATGGTCCGGATGCCAGAAAACGTCATGACCGTCAGCCAAGCAAAACAAAGTTGTCCTCACATGCTTGCAGTTCAGAGAAGCTTCTCACTGCAGCTGTTCCCTGAACGCATGTGATATTAATTAATGCACTTACTGAGTCATTTCAAGTATTAGTAAAACAAAAAGTGTTTATTATTTGGTATCTGAGTTTTAACTACGCATTCAGGTGCACTCAGGCTGCATTTAATCTTTCAATGTTCTCCTCTGCAAGACAGCGCTGCAGGTTCAGTGCCCGTACAGCTGATTGTCCCATATGATGACAAGCACAGGTCAATTTCTATTATTTAACTGTGCACCTTTTGCACATTGCCAACAACATGGCAATCATTGAGCATAAAATCACTGCACTTGTGTCTGCTACAGTGTCGCTCTGTGTATTACAGACCTAATGGGATAGAAGAAGGTTTTTTAAGGGAGCAAAATGTATTGAAAGGCTGCTGGCACCGTTTTTCAGATAGCTCTGGCTCTGGAAATGATTAGAAAGCTCGGGTTAGTGTATTGCATAGAGTCAAGGGTGGGTGGGCGCAGTATTGCATGTGTGTGTGCGTGTGTTAGTATGAGTGGGACACAGAGAGAGAAAATGTGTGTGTGTGTGTATGAGTGCGTGTTTTGAGAGAGGGAGACTGGGGAGGTTCTGTTATGCAAGCAGTTCTCAGTATGCATGTAGATTGGAAATGTGTGGCTCCTGTGGTTGGCTGTCCTCTGTGTCACTGCCTTTAAAAAACAGTTGCCAAGAGAAATGTCTTCTTTACAGGCTTTGGCTGCCAGATGCTGCGGATAATGGATAGAACTGCAGCGGGGAAAGATGGAGAGGTGTGTGTGCAGCCAGCCACACAGACATGCAGGAGAGCACACACACATATTAGTACACACAAACATGCACTTTTGCACACTTTGTGGGCAGGGATTCCCATAATGCTGAAGTATGGTGTGAATAATTCTTCACTGCTGTAGAGCTGACACAGACACACACACACACACACACACACACACACACACACACTCACACAGGGAGAATTAGGCCTCGTAACTCATGTCACACTAAGTCGACGTGAATGAGCACACAGTTCGGGCCTGCTTACAGATTCCAGAGGTGCCACATTTGCGGACGTGTGCAGGACACGATAGAGGAGGTGTACGAAGGTACAATTGTGAACCAACACACAGGGCGCCAGTGTGTGAATGCGATGGTGTGTCTGCGAGCGGGACAGTCAGTGACACAAGAATGTGTCATAGCCACTCAGCTCCTAAACTGCAGCAAATAAACATTCCTCTGCTGCTGTGTCAGTGCTGAGCCTTCGCCCACTGTCGCTGTAAAACACAGCTTGTAATTAAAACCAAAAACGGAGTGTTTTTCCTTTTGTTTCCAGCAGGATTTGTAGATAATGGCCCCCATGCCTTCAGAAATCTCTCAGTGCTGTTTATTTACTCAGAGCTGCCACGGTGGGGCCCAGATAATGTCAACATGGGCCAACTGCGAAGAAAATGATCAGATTCATCTTTATTGATGAAGCACAATACAGATGGAGTCTTTTTTATGGAGCTTCAGGTCACAGCGAGATTTTTTTGAGGATTACTTTTGCGTTCCCTCACAATATGTTTTGCTTTCTCTTGCACTTCTTTGCTTCACCTCTGAATCATTTTGTGTTACCTCCCAATACTTTGCATTTCCTTGTTATACTTTTGCCTTATCTTGCAAAACTTTTAAATAACCTTTTGTATTACCTCGCAATACTTTTGCATTACCTTGCAAGTCTTAAGCATTGCCTCGGGATACTTTTGCATTACCATGCAATACTTTTGCAATACCTCGCAATACCAACTAGCATTATGCAACATCGTCATTTCCTTATATACAAGTGTTTAGTCACCTGCATCCATGCAAGTGTCCTGACTACAGTTACTGGCTCTGAATGAATCGAACAGAATCCTGCACATCAATGTACTGTGTTCTTCTGGATATCAGCATACTTCATACCCAAGTAAAATTCAATAAGCGGATCCATACTGTGAGGTTGTGGTTAAAAAAGAAGATGAGCAGCTCATAAGAACGCAGAAGTATTACAAGGTAACGCAAAAGTATCGCTAGAGAATACATAACATATCGCGAGGGAACACAAAGGTTATCCTAAAAAAAATCCTTGCTGTTACGCTTCAGGGGGACTCCGTACATTTCAGTACAATTCAAAAACGTCATACACTCCAATCCAGTGTTTCTAGACAGTTTCACAAAGATATATTTGGATGAGGAGTCGTGTTAACATTCAGTGCAGCCAGACACACATTGCTGCAATTCATCACTGACTCGTCTGTTTGATTTGGATAAATGCCGGCTTCATCCCTGCTGACAGGTGAAATTACGCAGAGGCTTATGTTGTGTCACATAAATTCCATCAGTTTGTGTTCATATTTCATGCGGATCTCAGGCCTGAAACGTCGCCGTTGCAGCACCAATACATTGTCAGATGTCTGTAAACATATTCCACTGTTGGTTGTTCCTTGCCTGAAGTCTCTCCCTGTCATTACAGCTCTGTTTACAGGAGGACTTACAATGTTTGCTAGCATAGGATCTCCCGTGGAATATACAGCGGTTTAAAGTCGCGCTCTGACGCACAGTTTTCCAGCTAAAACACTTAATCCCAGTGGAACCGGGTTTGACATGTCGCTGTATGTTTGTTGTCACTTGTCTGGTCTGCCCAGGTTAATCATTCACAGATGTGCGATTGCCGAGTTCCAGCCTCTTGTTGGATGTTGGTTCTCACCAATTTTTTTGTGTCACACAACAGAAGTTTTTATTATTGGTCTATTAATAATTGTATAAATAGTGCATGATTTTATTTATTGTGATTTTATGAGTGTGTTGGTTTCTTTGCGTGCTTTTTGTTTGAAATGGACTGTGCTTTATGTTTACTTCCTCCCGGAGCAATCACACTAATGTTGACGACATGCACCTTTATCTGTGAACTAACAGGGTGGATGGAAGGACAAACAACAGATGCAAATTGCAGAGAGAGACGGCGGAGTGGCAGAGAAGGATGTGAGAGAGACACAGAGGGAAGACATGGCGGGGACGAGACGCAAGGAGAGGACGACAGCAGACCGTTCAGTGTTTGCAATAAATAATAATAATAAACTGCATCCTCAGATCTGCTCGACATTGTTCACACTCATAAATATCAGTCCCCCAAACATTTTTTTCATCAAGATCCATGGATTATTCTGAGAAATCAACCAAAATGTCCAAAAAATGCCCTTTCTCTATGAAAGTGATAAAAAAAAAATCCTGCATCTGCCCCCTCAACTGGATCCTGAACAATGGGTTCTCCCCTCACCCATTCCGCTTCCTTCCACCAAGTTTACTGGTTTTGCATATTGTAGTTTTTGCATAATACTGCTAACTAGCAGACAAATGCAGATGATTACATAACCTCCTTGGCTCCCGGGCGGATGTAAAGATGTGGAGGATTTGATGCTGCTTGACGAGCAGCCTCAGAGTCGGGGCTTTTCCTCCTGCTCTCAGCTTTTCAGGATGAGCAGATGGAGGATGGTTCTCCAGAGAGACAACAGACTGTGACTTTTGCCCTGCTGTGATCCCAGTTGGAGAATCGACAAGTGGCATTTACTGAATGGAGCCACTGAAGGAATTCAGGACTGTGTTGGGACCAGACTGTTGCAATGAGAGTCATAAAGCAAATTATAGCATTAACCAACACAATGCGTTTCCCACTTTACTTTGGTATCATTATACAGGTGAACCCTGATCCTCTTCCACACCAACATTTAATGAGTTCTTTCCTGATCCAAAGCACATCCTTTCACTTTTCATCCTTCCAAGTTTCATGGTAATCGGTTCAGTTGTTTTAGTGTAATCCTGCTTACAAACAAACCAACCAACAAATCATCAGACAGGGGTTAAAACATAACCTCCTTAGGTAATAAACGTTTAATAGAAGAAGAAAAAGCTAAACTGGCAGTTAGAGTTCAATAAAGGCAGTTTTAAATTTAACCTTAATATCACAGGAGAACATATTGCATTATTTTGATGTGATTCTTTGTCCCAATGCTTTCACCCCTGTCCATTTGTTTGTTGGTTGGTTTGTTTGTAAGCAAAATTATTAAAAATATTTGTGTACAAATTACCACGACATCTTTAACGTTGCGAGATATGTTGTTCACCATTTGAACTGATTCATGGGTCTCGATGAGATAAATCAGGCGTTTGTAGGAAACTCTTGTTATGAGAGTGTGAGATTTGGTGAAGCTTGAATTAAGGGGACTAGTGGGCCTCGGTAAGCGCTCTACTGAGTGACATTCTAGTTTCCCTTTGGTTCATCCCAGTCAATATCAGATTTTGTTCTGGTGATTCTACTCGTGTAACTGGTTTCCAGACACAACCTACAGCAATCGCGTATTGTTATACTCCAAAATGAAGTAGATATCCTCACTTTGTCGCATTTTGGCATGTTCAGATTGCTCGCTCACAGGGGGACCAAGAGTCACATGAACAAACTAATAACGTGTGTTTTTACAGTTTTATTTTAGTTTCTTTAGTTTGAAGTGATGTTTAATGGTGATTAAAAAAAACAGGGAAGAGGCCGTCAAGCATAGACAACCAAGAGGTCACACAGTTCAAAGGGTGGTGGGGGGGATGTTCTGATAACTCAGAACATCTTTATATATGTGTGAAGTGTGCTGGCGTGTCCCACACGCACGCATGCTAGCACAGAAACCGCAAAGTTCTCTCCCTCCCACCTTAACTGCAGGCCTCGCTCTCCATCTCGCTCCGCAGGGGCACAGAGCCTGACCACAGACATCAGACTGATTGCTCACCGTGGTCGAGTGGTCTGTCCGCATTCCCACCCTGATTCCCCATGTGCAGAAAACCCAACAACGGAAAGCAGCGGTTTGAGAGTGTCTGGGATTTTGCGGACAGCAGAGTGTGTCCACCGTGTCTCTTCTGAATCTATCCTCCTCTCATCTCCTCGCCGGCCCTGCTTCATACCCCTGCAGCAACATGGGAACAGTCGAGCACAGACTCAAAACTAGCATGCATGGAATGTTTTGGACTAGAGGCCAGAGGCTGTAAAAAAGGAAGAGGGCACTTGAGTACGTAGAAGCGTGCATCTGCTGGGATGAGTGCAACCTTCCCTCTCTGCTGTGTGACGGGTTGTGGCAGGCCGGTAGATGATGAAGTGATGGAGATGTTAGGAGGCCACAGCCATTGTGATGCTGGGTGGCTGTTACTCTGGAACTGCCATCTGCTGAAAAGGTCAGTTGCTAGGGGATGATTCTCGTGGACCGTGTCTGCTTCCCAGCTGCCATCCACACACCCACACGTACTGGCCTCGGTACGCGCACAAACTCACACACACATATGTGCACACACGCACACTCATGATCTTTTCATTGTTTCCTAGAAATCTGAATTGAATTTGATTAAATTTGACCATTGGACTGACCACTATAATCCACTTGGTAGTTTTCTGTAACTCAAGGTGAGGTTTAGTTGATTATAATTATTTATGCAATATGTGTGTGACCAGACTGTAAATGCATATCTTATTACATAATAGCCCTGTGGTCACTTAATGGCACCAAACAACTGCTTCTGATTATCATATGAGCGGTGTGAGGGTGTTCCCATCAAAACAGTGCCCTAATTAATTGGAACCTGGCCGCTGATCAAACTCTAGTATTACAATGAAATGTCGGGGCAGCGCGGAAATCAAATCAGTGTCGTGTGCCAGATCCAAGCCGCGACGCATTGTCCGTAGCAACCACTGCGAGCAGCCTATCCTTCATTGCGGCGACCTTAACCCAATTTTAAATTCTTTATCATACGCCCTTCAAATTAAGGCCGGCTCCACCCAACGGGCAAAAATGTTTCCACAATTTAACAGGAATTTTAATATGAAGCTGCTGTGCCTTCATTATGCCATATCATCTTCTCTGCGTGTTCTCCAGTGATTGACCACATGGCTGCATTATTGTCTGGAGAACAATGTGGGCTAGTGAAAACCGTTTCCTTTCTTGAGCTAAAGTCATGAACACCCTTGCAAAAGATTGTTCTATTAACTTTTTTCCTCCAGTTGTTTGGCTCCTGAAGTTAGAGCTCCTGGAAAGAGCACATAATGGTCCAATGAAGCTGTCTTGCTGATGAAATGAGGAATAGATCTATCCTGAAAGGAAATAGACCACATAGCAGTTAGTAAGCCCGTGGACCAAAGTGGTTTTTTTTAGCTTATAAAGGAGATACTGCTGCAAAAATGTTGTACTATCAATCTGATGAAGTGAATGTTTTGATGATGAGCAATTTACAACTGCGTGTCAATATGTTAGTGTCGATGTGTTAACCCTAACCCTAACCCTAGCCCTAGCCCTAGCCCTAGCCGCCCTAGCCCTAGTCCAAAAATAGGACTCAACTGTTTACTTGTGTGCCATCTCCATCCTTTTTCTATCCTCCCTTTCAAACTTTCCTATACTCTGTCCCTTTCCTCCCTCCTCATGCCCTCACCTCCAGCCCGGGGCTTCTCCATGGGCCCTCCACAGACACTGACTTTTGTGTAGCAGTTGTTTTTGTTTGTGCCCTTCTTACCACGGCTGCCTGCTCACCGCCTGGCAGCCCCGTGTGTCAAAGGTGGCTGCAGCAGAACAGACTGTGGGAACAGCCGGTTAGCCTCCGCTGGTCCCCTGCTCCCCAACCAGAGGGGTAACCATCAATCCAGCACTCCCCCTGCCCTGCACACACACACACACACACACACACACTGGAGCACAAACACACAAATGCCCAACCAAACACACACTCACACACAAAAAGCCTTCAACGCTCACACCGTCTCCCAATAATCCTCGGAAGCAATTTCATCTCGACTCGGGTGGCGGCCCATTGTCGCCAGCCCCTTCAATCTTTCCTTATTAACTCTCGCTTTGTCCCGCATCCGAGCTTCTGGACTCATCTCTCCTACATTCCGATCGGTGCCGCTCCCAGCACTCCCAGGCAACCTCCATTCGCTAATCCCACTGCCTCCCCCACCAGCCGCCCCACCCCAAGGAACTCTTACTGCTTCTTTTTTTTCCAACCTGCCGATCACCTACTTACAGAGTAAGGTAGGGGCATTAACTCCATGGGTTTTCTGAAGGCAGAGTGTGAAGGCGGGTTGGGTGAAGGAGGAGGCGGCCACAAAGTGACTCCAGCCCAGACAATTAGAACAATGAGCCGGGCCTGTAGGGGGCTAACTCGCTGCGTCACGCCTGGACGGTGGGGTATTTTGTCAGTTTAATGAATTGTCCGTCAGGCCAGGGCCACATCGCAGGCTGCGCAGGGAGAGGCCAGCAGGGACCCAGACACTAAGTCGGTATTTATTACACTGCCTTTGTCACTAATTGAGCTAATTATCACTGACTCCTCAGCACTCCCACAGGCAGCACCCCCTCCACTCACTCTCTCCACCGACTCTCCCACCTCACTCTCACGCCTGCGATTTGAACCCTGCCTTCCCTCCTCTTTTTGAAATTGTCAGCCACTTTCTCTGTCTTTTGTTTCTTTCCATGATTCCATGATTGCGCATAATTTTTCTGTCAAGCCTGGGTTGTGGTTTGCTTTCACTGTCCCTAGGCCTGACTGTTTTCTCTATTTATTACAATGTACAATATCAAATTCTAATTTTATAAACCAACCATACGAAGTACAACGTGCAGTGAAATGCTTTCTATGACTCTCCTTGACATGAAGATAAGATAAGATCAAAAGATAAAAAGAAGAATTTACTATTTTGCTGAGAAAATATAGTATGAGGAAAAAAGGAAGACATATAGACAAAACAAAACAAAACAACAAAAAAATATATATATATATATATATATATACACACACACAGGGAGCCATCGTGTTTTAGCATGTGGTCGCCCATGTCCTCCTGTGATAAGAGACGGATTATTAGTTCTGTAGAGATTAGATGTGTTATTCTGTGATCAATATAAACTCGAGGTCTCATATCTCTTTTTTCACAGGCTGACCACCTCATCGGTCGCCCTAATTTGCAGTATTTTGGTTCAATTTGCTCTTAGTTTGTTTTTTGGATTCTCTTGATCTCTTGAACTCTCTCCTCAGTTTGTCACTTAACCTCTAATTTAATGGCGCAAGCAAAGCAGCCCCTCGTCCTCCTCATCACTGTCCTTGGTGCTACTGTACGTCACCCGGTCTGCCCTCGCAGCTACAACTCTGCGGCTCTGTTAATTGGACTTCTGGGCTGCAGGGTGTGCGTTGGTGGCCTCACTGCGTCTCCACTGCGTTCTGTCTGGATGACCCCGACTGCTCCTGTTCTGCGGTGGGCCCGAGAGAAAGTGCGAAGCTTTCCAAACTCCCGTGGTCGGTCAGGTTGCCAGGGGTCCGAGGGGGAGGGCGCATTCTTTTTTCTTCACATTATTTCTTTATTTCTTTCCGACATTAAACAAATGAAGCAAAAACCTTCAATGCAGTAAAATCCTGTATAAAATAAGGTATGTGGCTGGATAAGCTGGGGCCGTCTCTGTGGTTGTGGGAGCACAGATGCAGGGATGTTTTGTGAGCCGGGGGAAAGAGGCTGCTTTGGTGGTGGTAATAGGATTAAGCAGAGGACACCCAGGGATAGGCTTATATGTTCACTTTGTTGGTTGTCAAAACTATCTCAAACACAAACCACAACAGGCATAATAGCATCTTTTGACACATTCAGGAGGGCAACTTAATTGAAAATATAGACTTTATTGTTCTATCATACAATACAAAACCAGCTGGCACCTAAATCTTTTGATTAAAATCTAAAAAAAAAAAGTCTTCTCTTACATTTCTCTATAAAAGTATAAAAAAATCCCCAGAAATAAATATTTCATATTTACAGTGATAAAAAGGTAAATATTCAGTGCATGACCAAACACAAGGGTTTTTACAGGAAACAAGCAAAAAAAGTGATAATGTTCTGTTTCTAGTAAGAGTCGGATTTGTGTCAGCTACATTACACCAAAACAGAAAAAGGCATGAGATCCAAACATCTCCTGACTCGACGCTAATGATAGAATATTCTCCAGCCACTGACATGTGCATAAATCATACAGCAACACTTACAAGAGATGTCATTATAAATATATTCATATATTTTAATATTTACAGTATTTTGGTTCTCTTAGCTGATATACAGTATGATTTCTTCTGCACAGGCTCCTTCAAAATAAAAGGATTTAACTGAGACGTGGCCTGACGTAATACACATTTTCCTACTAACTGGACTAGCTCATTAACTAAGAATTTATTTGTATTATTTTTATGTACATTTTTATGTTGGCTCCTCGGTTTTGCCCCACTACATGCAGTGATATTCAGTGTATTGATAATACATTCAAATGAATTTGCCTCTCTCAGTTTCTTGTTTTACGTGGCAAGCACCGGTCCAAGTCGTGCAACATCAGGACCATCCTGTGCGAAGTCAGAGTGGCAAGTTATGGTTGAGGTGTTGTTTAACTCAAGAGAAATCTTAATAAAAAAAATTCTAAGTGGTTCGGCTGCATCCAGAACCGAATTACACAATTTGGGAACAGAGAGTACATCGCTGGAGATTAACTTCATATGAAAACAAAAAACTTCAGCAGAAGAAAACAAAACATAGATTTGTTTTTCTTTTTAAATAACTTCCCTCTGTTTTGAGGTCTCCACCAGTTTATGAGAGAATGTATGTGGCTCTTGTTCCACAAAAACCATCTGTGAGACTTTGTGTCCAGTTTCCTCCCTCAGCAGGGGAGAGGAGGTTTGTGGTACCTGGTTACAGGTGCAACCTCATCCTCATCACTATGTCCCTTATCTTCTGTTTCTATTTGTGCACTACAGTGCAAACACTCAAGAGATGTGGATGATTTCCCTTCTACATGGAGAGTTGTAGTGTTTAAATACCTTTATGCTTAAGAGCAAGCACATGTTCTCCCACTGTGACCTGTTGTATTTGTGCTTTTCTCCATCTCCTCCCTCTTAAAAACTACTGATTGCGTTTTTGTGCCAAAGTTTTCCCTGTAATAGTTCACCAACCTGGAAGCTTCTCTAGCTTCTACCTAACATCTCCAACCACCTGCCTGCTAGTCGCTGTCTCAACCAAATACCTGTTTTGCAAAGACCTTCTTCTTTGCCCTTCATATATGCCTGAATATTCACTTGGTTTTCCACCTGTCATCATAGACACTGGTGAAACGTTCGTGTGCTGGTGCAGTTCAAGCAGCTGACATGGCAGCACCAGTGGAAGGTGCAGTTGCAACGCTCAGTCACAGTCTCAGTCCGGGTCTTAAACCCACGTCCGCAGCACAGCAGCTCACACCCATCCAGGCCCGGAGATGAGCTGTTGCATGTTCTACCAGAGGTTCCCAAAGTGCCAGTTTTGCCATTGTGGGAGCAGAAGTTTGGTGATTTCTCAAAATAGACCAGGTCCATGGCAGAGGGGGGTTTGTGAGCTGGGTTTTCAGGTTCCAGGTGGCGGGGGTCGGCTCGATGAGAGGCTCGATTGCTTCCCTTGTTGGCGTAAATGACTCTGGACGCTCCATCAAAGCGGTCTTTAAGGAAGTCCCCCACTGTGCGGAAGCTGGGCAGGCGCATCCAACAGGTACGTACGGTGCAGGAGCCTGACATGCCATGGCACTTACACTCCTGACGCATCTCCGAAGACACAGTCTGCACAGAGGAAGAACAAAGGCTACTGATGAGATCGCACACATAGTGGAAATCACAAACACTTTTGGGAATTCTGACAAAACAAACAAAACATGGCAGGTTGGAGTATCAAATCCTTACCATTCTTCCAGCTTCGTTATTGTGTAGGTTGGTGAGGTAGCGCAGATCTCTGCCTCGCTCGCTGGAGTCCACGAACTCCTGACTGAACATCCTGCCAAAGTCCACATTGTCACTGCAGCCCCCCCAGTGCCAGTCCGGCCCTCCAGGACCTCGGCGGCGGTAATCGCATGTGCACGATTCAATTGCTCCTTCTGAGCATGAGCGAGCCACAGCATGGGTCACCCCTGCGCTGGTAATTGCGAATACAAATGCTGTCTCTCGGCAACCTGAAGAAACAATATCACGACTTACCATTAGAATTGATCGAACCTTTTTCGCCCAAAATTGGAAAATATTTAGCAAACAAAACTTTTAAAATGCACAAAAGTGATTCTATTGCATCCTGCCCTAAATTGTCCAATATCGCCTGGTGAGAAAGACAAGAAAGTCTTACCACGATTGAGGATTTTGCCAAAAACTGCCGGGCTTTGGGTGGTCGGGCAGTTCCAGCGCCGGTTGCGGAACTGCCACTTGCACTCCTTTATGGCGGTGTGCAGCCCAGCGGCGATGGCATGCAAGATGCCAGGATTCTGGCGAATCAGCCGTCGCTGGCGACGACTCAGCAGGGCCAGGCTTGGATCCAGGACCAACTGCACGTTCTTGGAATTGGTGAGGAGGTTGGATGAGGAGGCCACATTGACAATACCCCTGGCACAAGACAAGGACAAGGACAATGAAGAGTGAAGGAGTGAAGGAGCTGGCAGTGTGTGCATGTAGCTCTCTCTGTGACCTTCTAAACTCTCAAACTGAAGTGTCTTGGCATCTCACGTGCCTTTTTAAAATTACTGTTTTCATTATGTACTACAATAACAAACAGTGACACATGCTGTTCCAAGACCATGAGGAGACAGTGAGTCTGAGACAAAATGCAGGTTTCTGGCTTGGCAAATAACATGAAACTGAAATATTTTCACCTCTGGCTGCATTAAAATCACTTGACACGGGTATAGCTCGAGTTTCCTCTCAATTAAACCAGAATGTTTATTTCTAATTATTATAATATTAAGTATCAGTCATGCACTCATCAGGACACAGTTAGAGTGCTCACTTCTCCACGGGTCCATATCTGTATTTTCCTGTTAAATATCACTTGTTAATTTCTTGGTTATGAACCAAAAGCAGAAAACAAGTGAACTAAACTCTTCTGCACATTGACCACAAATCTACAGATTTGTCCACACATGGTATACAGTATGATTTCTTCTGCACTGGCTCCTTCAAAATAAAAGGTTTTATCTGAGACTTGGTGGCTTTTTGTAGCCTGGCCTGGCATAATACACTTTTCAAACTTGGACAAACTCATTAACAAAAAAATATGTTTCGTTATTTCAATGTTCAAATGTGTCCAGTCAGTCAAAATGGTTGGCTATTCAATAAAAGAAGCATGCTGGAAATTAAAAATCCTCTTTGCCAAAAAACTTAAAAAGAGTAGCATGTAAAAATATTGATCACCACTCAATCAACAACTCAGTTTGTGTTATAAAATATTATATTATAAGTGTCCAAACCTGTGCTCCTTTAACTTTTTACAAATGTTGGATCACTGGCTCTCTTCTCTGTGATCGAACAGTTCTAGTGTTTCCGTTCACAGGCTGTTTAATTTTCCACTTAACTCGTTGGCATTTCTCTGTGAGATTTCTGTGTCAACATTTAATGGCTGTCTCCTGTTAAGCATTATTATCCGGAAAAGCGTGCGAGTCTTGGGCCTGTTGAGAGGACTGACCCAGGCAGGCAGTTGTGTGGTGAGTGCTTGGAAGATTAATAATGATCTCGGATTTTTTGGGGTGTTTTCCCTCATTCCTCATTCCCATTCTTTTCCTTTTCTTTTCTCTCTCTCTCTCTCTCTCTCTCTCTCTCTCTCTCTCTAGCTGTTTTCTTGGATTTCAGCTGAATCTTGAAATATTTGAACAGGGACGCTGTGCGCAAAATGCTGCCCATCTGATGGCACCGCAAAAACGACAAAAACTTTGTTGAAATCATTACCTCAACAAACCCAGCCCACAGTTTATGGATGTTTAAACAAGCAAGACAATAATCCCACTGAAGCAAAACTACACAGATCGGATTTTGGTTTTGTTTTCTCGTACAAAATATTGTGCAACTGGCTGGTTGTAGTTTCAGGTCGCAGTATATGGACAGAGGAATGCAGGCTACAGTATTAGATCAACACGAGCATGGCTGAAACCTCGTATTCCTTTCAGCTGGGCTATGAAATAAATCCATATTTAATTTGTCCCACATTGGATTGAAAAATGTCTTGTGTTCAAACCACATTGTCCAAATGACGGGGAGGCGGAGGGGTGGGGGGGGGGGGGGGAATCACACCAACCACAAAAAAAAAAGGTAAAACTGTAATTACACTTTTAGAAATTTAGTTATGTTATTGTCAAATAGAGTCAGCTGCAATCTCATATAAATGATGCCAAAATATAAAAAATTTAAAAAAAAGAAGTTGAATAATTTATAGCTGTGCTCGTGGAGTAATTTGGAAATGAAATCCCACAAGATCATGTGGTGGCTCTTTTTTTCAGAGGCTGAACAGAAGTTGTGAGCGGTGCCAAAACTAGTACATTATTCCAAGCGCGCAGCAATAAAGGAGCCTGTTCATATGGTCTTCCCCATCTCCAGCCAGCGTTTAACTGGAGATTTCTATGGCAGCATGCTGACATGTGAATGAATACATCATCATCATATCTATATATATATATATATAGGCTCATGCAGGCCTCCGAGTGCCGCTGAACTCACCACCACCGGCCGCTGTTGTTCACGGCCCCTGTGCCTGAGAGCGAAGACACCAGCAGGATGCAAGCGGCTTTCACCCCCAGCAGCAGCGCCAGACTCCTCATCGTGTCTTCAGGAGGAAAATATCAACAATCAGCAACGACACTCAGGCACAATTACGCAAAAATAAAAATAAAAACATTAAATAAACCGTCAGCTTAAAAACAAGAACAATTAAAAATAGACATTTAGGTTGTTTTTAAATTGCATAAACTCACTTGCTTATTTCTAATAATGTAAGTGTTGCGTGATTAAAATGACCGAAGGTGGATGAATACTCACCACAGAGTCCAGTGAGAGGGCTTGAGAGGTGAGACAAGCAGACAGCCCCTATGATTGGCTTGAATGGATGTTAAGTGGAGACAGGTTGCTAAATGATGTGAAGTGTCCGGGCAGGATGCTCCCGCTCCTGCTGATCCTGCTGCTGCTGCTGCTGCTGCAGTCCTCCTCCTCTTCTTCACTCTGTCTCTCTCAGTGATGCTCTGCGCGGCGCATTGAACGCGTGGGACAGTCCCGAAGACTTGATCCCCTCGGTGACTGATAGGCAACACATTCTTCTCTTATTGAGCGCTACGAGGGGAATAAAAAAGGGATTTGCTGCTCTCATCTCCCTCTGTTTTTTTTCGGAGCCCTTTCAATAGGATTGGAGGGAGGGATAGTTAATGCTCTTCATAGGGCGCACAATGAATAAGGAAACACAACTGGGCAGAAAAGAGAAAGGAAGAGAAAAAAAAAAAACGAGGGCAATCCACAGTGTTGCGCATATTAGGCTACTGGTGGAATCTCACGGTCATCTCATCACAGAATCGATTCCATGCAAATGTGTGCGGCGGCTGAGAGTAGTTTCCCCCCTCTTGCTTCCATGCACATCCAGTCCTGCGTGCGTAAAGCAGAAGTGCCCCGGGAGCAGTGATGTGTTGGTGCAGATGCTGCTGTGGGTGCGCCCGGGGTTTGGTGCTCCGCCGCTGCTCAAAGTTGGTGTCACGGTGCAATACAGTTACAGAGGAATATGAGCCATCTAAAACTGGCCTTTTTTACCCGGTGGTTGGAATAGCCCACTCCCTAACCGCATCTCCTCCTCCTTTCTGCTAACGCGCTCTGAAAATGTGCAGTGACTAATAGCTTCTCTTTTCCGTTTGAGACTGATCCTACTGACTACACACTTTTTAAAAAACATTATTTTACTCATCATATCTCTAATGTTGTTAATACTTATGTATTATATTGTGCCTTTGTGACTGTGTCTCTATATATTCAGATACAAATTTGCAGGGGCCCAATAAACAAAACTATTATCACCAGTCTTTACAGACCAAGACGCGCGCGCGCACACGCACAACAACTCTTGAATGCAGAAATTAACCACAATAAGCTCTCAGTTGTCCTATAACTCACACATGCCTGCTGGGCTAGAATTTTTTTTTTTTCTGAAACGCGGGAGAGATTAAATACGGTCTCCAATCAGAAGTTTGATGTATGATGAGCAGGAAAAGATGGGGGACGAGTCAGAATAAAAACCATTCCAAACATCTGGCCTGCAGACCTCCCTCGACGCACATGTAGCCCAGTGTAATCACAGCTTGAGCCACTTTGCGGCATCTCCATCTATAAGCCCCAGACTAGGAGAGCAGTGTGCGTAAATGTCCCCAAAACTCCTCCATGTTGGTTCTCGGGTGAAATGTTTCATTATGTGACATTTATCTGCTAATTTGCATGTCCCACATTAGTCACTGCAGCGGTTTGCACGTTAAATAATCTCCCTCCCCCTTCCTCGCCATCTCTCTCGCTTTCCCTGATGACAGTAAAAGGAAGTGGGCTTTTGTAAAAAAAAAAAAGAGGCTTTAATGACAGCCGCCCTACGTTTATACTCCAGTCTTATATGAAGGTGCTCAAACGGGCTTCCTGGAGCAGTCATGCGACACCGAGCAGATTAAAGCCTCAATCCGGATAAAGGGGGCCTTTTATATACAAATCAACTTCAAATCACTTTTTAAGCCACTTAGATATACACGCCAAGCCAGAATGCTAATGCACTTTTCATTGCTGCAGCTTAGGGAATGGAAGGAGATTAGATGAATTGGTGTCACTGTGCGAACCGTGTTTGAGGGGGGTTTTAACTTAATTTTATGAAAGTAACCCACATTCTGCTTATCGGTCCCAACAGCAGCGCCTGTCATTGTTGGAGATTTGTTCGAGAAATCCCAATTAATTCGTTGGATAATAAACATTGTTACTGATGACCTGTGGATTCAGTAGCTGCGCATATTGCGCGTATTAACTGAGATCAATATGCTGATTGATTTGATGCGGAGCTGCCACATCCTCATCAACGTCCGTGCAGAAAGGCCTGAGCATCTGGTTCCACAGGCCTGGTCGTTACCGAGCATGACAAACGAATTTAAATATAGGCCATAATTAATATAATCACTTTTATTATGCGTAAAAGTCATTAAAACTCAATTCCCGTAACGCAGCATACTCATTTTAACGAATCCACAACTGTAACTTGCAAATAGTTTTCGTGGGAGCGTGTGACACCACAATTTGATTAATAATCACACAAAAATCCTGTCTCTCCCCTGATTTATGAATAGAATTTTATACCCTGAAATAAAGACTTTGGCGTGACAAAGTGAAGTTGTTTCAAACACAACAATGAAGAACAGCCGCTGTGGTGGAGGTGGGAGGATGGAGGGGAGGAAGGAGGGGAGGGGGGGACCACATGACTTAAAAAACAGTATTGTTGCAGGGTCTGTTAGCGGAGCCGCCTGCCTGCTGCTGCCTCCCTGTCGTACAGTGGAACCGGCCGCTCTACCCTCCCCCCATTCATCATTAAACTCACCCCTCTATGAACAAAAATCTTCTGTTGACTTTCCATATTTCATTTTGCGGAGCGTTTCTTTTGTTCTTGGTCCCCAAAGATCTATGCCACACAGTCTACAGCCGCCCACCCAAACAACACAAATCAGCAATAAAAACATTTAGGTAACAGTGTCTTATTAATATTTTGCAGTATTTTAAATTAACCACAGAAGCTGAGACACGATGTGTGAACGGTTATTGAAAGTGGTGCCCGTGCGTAAAAGTTTGGAGACGTCTTTTTACGCATGGACCAGCGACCACGTTTAGAAAATAATAAAACGATCAACTGTTGATCCGCCTTTGATATTGGCCAATATTTTGCAAACAGTCGCCTGTGGAGGCATCTCCTCCCCTCCCCTCTGTCTCTCCCCCCTCCCGTTTACTCTCGCCCCCGAGCTCCTCTGTTCTCCGTCTTCACTCTTCGGTCGTTTGGCGGTGCATCGATAATACTCCACTCGTCTTCTTCTTGCCCCCATATATTCTTTTCCGGTCCAGGACTTCATCACGAGTGGTTTAATGTCACGTCTCGAAAGACGCTTAACAAAATGGAGCTATCAAACAAACTCCGTTGGGACCAGTTCTTGATTTTGGCAGCAGCACTTATGTCACCTGCATTAACGTAAGTGCACTTGAGAGCGCCCAGGAGAGCTGGTGGTACATGCGGGGGTCCGGCTGCGTGGATTTCGGAGTTAGTGAAGTTTACTGTGATGTGTGATTTAAACCAACATTTTACAGGTTCAGTTGAGAAGTGAAACATCTGTCATCTGGGATTCAATGTTTGCTGATTTTGTTGCCTTTGACAAGTTCGAACTGTGCCATACAGAATTCATCCTGAGTCCCACTGTTGTTATTTCTCCTGAACATGTATTTGTCTATTTACTTTCTGCTTTTGGGACTGCTCGGCTGAATGATCTGTTTAGCATTATATTTTTTCCAGATTCAAGCAACATCAGTAGACACACAAATACGTGTGCAAATGATTAACACGTTTTATTGCCAAGTGTATCCAGCAAATCCCTTGGAGGTGAGATTGATCCAACGAGATTCGTCGCATATCCTTCTTAAATCAGACTGGTTTTTCAGATTTTCTTAACTTTCCAAATCCCCACACATTGCTGTGGATTTGACTGATGAACTCCTGACCACCCCTGACTATCCATCAACCACCTCTCCCTCCCTCTCTCTCTGCAGGGTGCTGTGTAATGATATCCTCAGCCTGAAGGTGGCAGGAGATCCAGTGCTAACCCCCAACTCCGTGTGCCTGAGGCTGGCAGGCCTCAGTAAGCGTCAGATGCGGATGTGTGTGCGGAGTCCCGACGTGACAGCCTCCGCGCTGCAGGGCATCCAGGTGGCCATCCACGAGTGTCAGCACCAGTTCAGGGACCAACGGTGGAACTGCTCCTCGTTGGAGGGCCTCGGCAAGGTGCCCCACCACAACACCATCCTCAACAGGGGTGAGAGTCCTAGGAAAGCTAATGGTGGTCAAAATGTTACCTGGGGTTTGTGAAGGAAATGTTCATCCTAGTGTAGAGAGTAAATATTATATTATGCATGACATTTACGCACAGTCTCTGGACGATTTTAGAGCTACTTTGTTGACCATTTTCAACTCCTGCTCCCAGGTTACCGCGAGAGTGCCTTCTCCCTGGCCTTACTGGCAGCGGGTGTGGCTCACTCTGTGGCCACGGCCTGCAGCATGGGCAAGCTGCGGGGGTGCGGCTGCGAGGCCAAGCGTCGCCAGGACGATGACAAGATCCGACTGAAACTCACACAGCTGCAGCTGCAGACCCTGCAGAAGGGCGGGGTAGGCATCGGCATGACACGGTCATTACCCCTGGAGTTAAACGGTCGCCATGGTGAACTGCCCGCTAACCTGCGCTCCACCCACCCCTCCGCCCTGCTCAAGCCTTTACCAGATGAGCTGAGCCCCATGCAGGAGACCTGGGAGTGGGGGGGCTGCAGCCATGACGTCCGCTTTGGGGAAAGGTTCTCCAGAGACTGGCTGGACTCCAGCGGGTCTCCAAGAGATATCCACGCTCGCATGAGGATACATAACAACCGGGTGGGAAGACAGGTGAATGATGTGCTTATCTACAGTGTACTCAGTGCTCCTCAGAAAGCAGACTCACTGTTCACTGGCATTTATAATCAAAAAGGTCATTTCTTTTTTTGCTGACATCACTTACCTTTCTCCACACAGACAGTGAATGACAACATGAAGAGGAAGTGCAAATGTCATGGCACATCCGGGAGCTGTCAGTTTAAGACCTGCTGGCACGTGTCTCCAGAGTTCCGGCTTGTGGGTTCTCTACTCAAGGAAAAGTTCCTGTCTGCCATTTTCGTCAACTCGCAGAACAAGAACAATGGGGTTTTCAACCCTCGAACAGGAAACGGCGCCGGCAGGAGCACGGGGGGACTCAATGGAGGCCACCGCCGCAGCATGTCCAGAGAGCTGGTGTACTTTGAGAAGTCTCCTGACTTCTGTGAGCGTGATGCATCTGTGGACTCCCCTGGTACACAAGGACGCATCTGCAACAAGACCAGCTACAACACAGACAGCTGCAGCTCACTGTGCTGCGGCCGCGGACACAACATCCTGAAACAGACACGCAGCGAACGCTGCAACTGCAGATTTCACTGGTGCTGCTACGTGTTGTGCGAGGAGTGTCGACTCACGGACTGGGTCAACGTGTGCAAGTAGATTCAAGTTCACTCTGCAGTCCCAGCTGCCTTTGCCCATCCAGGACTCAAGACTGTGAGCCTGTCCCTTGGCCCACTCCTGTTGTTCGAGTGTTTGTTTTGCTCTTTGTGTAACTCTCCCAGAGAATCTGTTTACCCCCTACTCCCCCACCTCTCCTTTTTTCACTCCATCATCTGGGATCTATTTTCTCTTTGTAGCCGCTGTTATTCTGAAAATGCCAAGTCAGAGATTGAAGAGGTGATTCATGACATTTGTCTTGTTTAGACGCTGCCCTCTCAGCCATGAAAACCGCCTCTACGCCATCTTTTCTATCCCACAAAACAAAAACGAGCAACAGCAAAAAAAGTGTTTCTGTTATAGCATCACACTTAATCATCTCTTTGAACAATAGCTGTGTATTTTACTGCGTACATGTATATTTGTAAATTTGTTATTAATATTAATATTATTATGGTGTTGGGGCCGGTCTTTTTGGTTCTTGTTAATGACAGCTTGATGCTGGCTCAGGATTGTGAGCCTGTGCTGTTGTAGAAACAGTCTCACTGCAGAATATATCTTATGTTACTCGACAATATTCTGACCTGAAGCTCAGACAGAGGAGTCAGTCTCCAAATCTGCCTAGAGTAGAGTTTTATGAAGGCAAAATAGAGTAGAGTGGGTTTTTGTGATGTTTGAAGCACTGATACTTGTGATAGTTCTCACAGAAGCAACAAGACGGAAAGCACATGCATGCCTTTTCTAAGCTTATCAAAGCTTGATTACCTGTAAGACTCAAGATGAGATGACACCACATGCGTTCTTGGAGACAGATGGAGGCCTCTAATCTCTTAACGCTGAATAAACTAATCGTTTACATTTATTTATATCATTGTATTATAGTTATTACTTCACAAGAGCGATCACTAGTCCTGTTTTTATGAATTCATGTCAATATAATGATATAAATATGCTTCGTGGCATAACTGTGATATGTCACTTTGCTATGAAATCATGACTGAGACCCTGTTGCTCTGTGCCTGCTTTTGTCTGTTTCATCAGTTCAAGCACTCCTTAGATTCTTCCCACATGTAGTACATGTCAAAGTGAGAGATGGACTTGCTTTAGTCCTGCACCAGTGCTGAGGGTTGTGTGTATGTTTGAGTGTGCGTCTGTTGCTGTGTAAATGGGGGGTAACCTCTACGCACTGCAGATTTGGGAGGTGAGAGCCTATTTTATGGCCACTTCATGCTGAGAGAAGGACTTTTTATGGCCCAGGATATTGTTTCCTTAAAGTATGACTTTTATTACTGGAGAGAAGCATCAAGAGAGCAGAGAGTGGGGGTGACTATACCAGTCTTTGCTGCGTGAGTATCGGAGGGGATCATCTGTCCAGAGTTCATAGCCGAGGAAGGTACTCGCTGAACCACGTGCGGTTGGGACGCTCAGTCCCTGTTACCTGGGAGACAGACTGCACAAACATAAACACACATGGCTTCACATACAGAGACACTCGCATGTAGAAATGCTGGCACTGATGCACAATCAAAAACATGCATGCTGGTGTGTACACATGAACTGTCAGAACTCCTGGTGACCCAAGTGATTTGCACTCTCATTCTAGTCACACAGCAAAGCGCTAATGTCAGCACCTGGCTGGATTTATGATGGCAGCATTCCTAGATATCTTAGATGATCCAAACTGTCTCCATGCGCGGCCTACTGGGAAAACCTCTCCTGCTATATAGGATTTAATACCAATTAAATCCTGTTTGTATGGACTAAGGTAAATATCCCTTGACTCCTGAGGAATGGCAGTGCCAGTGGCTGAATCAACTGTTCTGTCTGTTTGGTATTTAGCGAAGGAATAAAAAGGAGACAGTGACTGGTGGGGAATAATAAGGACTGGATTTCTGGTTATCATTTCACCCTCCAGCTGCTGCAAAAGGGAATTTCCTGTCACTCTGTGACATGTGTGAGACAGAGGTTGGTGGACAGCCTGGGATTGCTTTCTCTCTCCCAAGCTCTCCGCACTCTTTTCCTCCCTTTCCCATTCTCCCCCTCATCGCTGCAGACACAGACACATGCATAGCAACACATTGACTGCCCCCCGAGTAATGACAACCAGACTAGGCTGAAATTAAAGAGAGGGAGGCAGAGAGAGGAAGTTAGGAGAGATAAAAGTTACCCACTTTGATTGACAGGATGATTATATGTATAAAGTAAGGCGATTTAGTGTGTTTAGTTGGCTATAAAGATGGAGAGATAGATCATCGCTGTACATAGAGCAGGGATGCCAGAGCAAAGGACAACTGGGGTATGGAGGAGGGGGTGAATAAAGTGTACTCTGTATAAATACATGCCTCAAAACATCTGCTTCTCAACTCCCCTTTCATTTTTGATGTGGGACAGGCAGAGAAGGAGAGCGGGAGAGAAAACACAAGGAGCCAGCTACCCAGAACATCAAAGCCCCTGCCCTCAACGCGCAGGCCCTCATTAGTTCAGCTAGCAGAACCAGCGAGACTTGTGATTGTGTTTGCTGGGGTGCACGCTGGCAGACACTTCAGAGGAAAGGCTCCTTTAAGTCATAACTCCCCACCCCACCTCTCCTGCCACCACCCGAGCCCGCTGTAACCCTCGCGAAACTCCCCGCGCACACAAACTCGGCAAGCTCCCCCACCATCCACTCCACCCCGTAATCTGGTCTGCAGCTGCAAACATCTGCTCCCCTCTTTATTTCCCCGGCCTTCACCACTGAATTGATAAAAACATCCATTACTGGACCACTGGCTGGCTGACACGCAATAGAGAGGAAGAGGGAGATAAATGTTGGATTCACCTATGACTGTGGGGCTGTAGGTCACAGGTGTGTGTTCTCGTAACAATGGTCGATGCTCATATGTCAGGATGGACGATATGGCCACAAACAAAATCGTAATATCCAGCGATAGCAATGTTTATCATATTCAATGTCACATTATTATTTATTTCAAGTTTAAAGACATATTTTTACTTCTGAGCGAAGGTTGTGGTTTTAAAATCTTTATGGGCAGAGAAGGACAAACACCTGATTAAAAGAAAACATTTTACAAATCTGAGATAAATCAATTGTGTTATACCTCCTCACTGTGCTTGTACAATGCATAAACATTATATGGATCATGGACATTATATCCCTCCATTCATTATCTTTACAGTTTTATCCTTCGAGGGTCACCATTGGGTTGGCTGGATCCTGACACTGGCCGAGAGGCAGGGTACACGGCAGAAAATTACAGGGCCATTTTATTGAGACAACCAACCTATGGTCAATCTAGAGTCTCCAATCAGCCTTACCCCAATCTGCATGTCTTTGGACTGTGGGAAGAAGCCAGAGTCCCTGGAAAAAAAACCCACACAGAAACGAGAAGAGCAAGCAAACCCAGCCCAAAAACCAACACCTTGGAGGGAGGTGACGTTCCTTCCTGATTCCTCAATGTAAGAGCACATTAATGTAAAGCATCACCTTTGGAAAATACATTAAATCTTAAAGCATCCCTACCCAAGGTCAGTAACCTGCTACAATATTAATTCAACTTGTGTTTTCTTGCCTCCTGTCACCTCATTATCAGTGACACAAAGACGGGCCACTGCCAGGAAGTATCACTCAGCATCCTATTACAGCGAGTCGTTTACTTATTCATTAGGATGATTCCGGTTTTAATTATTCAAGCAAGTTTGCCTGAAGACTCACAGTTACATTTCATATCGGTTTAGGCGTTGGGCCTCTGTAACAGCAAGTAAACATTTAAACACTAGAGCTGTTTCAACTGTATTTCAACATCATAGTGAGTCTCAAATATCTGGAAGCCCAATTCACCAGTCGAGTCAGAACTATGAGATAGTAAATCATTGTTTTGTTAGTTAGTCATTATTTTGAGATACAAAGTCGTAATAATGACATACTAAGTTATTATTTTAAGTCATTATTTTGAGTTAATGGGTTAATGAGTTGAGAAACCAACTCATTATTTTGAGATACAAAGTAATTCTTTTGTGTTATTTTGTGTTAGTAAGTCGTTATTTTAAATTAGTAAGTCATTATTTTGAGATATTAAATCATTATTTTGAGATACTAAATCATTATTTTGAGTCAGTAAGTCATTATTTTGAGAAACTATATTATCATTTTGAAATACTAAGATATTATTAGCAGGAAGCTTTTCATTATAATGCCGTACAGGAATGATTTTTGTAAACAAAGAGGCAGAAATGGACTTCCATACTATCCAGCTTGATGGCAGTTAGATGACAGTGGTCCTGCAGCAGATATCAAGTCATTATACTGAGATACTAAGTTATCTTTAGGAGAAAGGTTTGCATTATAGTGTCTTACAGGATTTATATTAACAAAGAGGCAGGTAAATCAAATGTTTAATAAGGAGACAGTGGTCCTGCAGCAGATAGCAGGTCATTATACTGAGATACTGGTGTACATCTGTTAACACTAAGTGTTTATTAAGAGAAAGTTTTTCATTATAATGTCTAACAGGATTTATATTTGAACAAAGAGGCAGTTAAATTAAATGTTTGATAATGAAGCAGTTGAATGTCGGTGGTCCTGCAGCAGACATCAAGCCATAAAACTGAGATACTAAGTTTTTATTAGGAGATATGTTTTAATTATAATGTTGTATAATATTATAATGTTGCTCATGATGCCAGTATTGATGTCAGTGGTCCTGCAGCAGATATCGAGTCATTACACTGAGATACTAAGTTATTATTAGGATACATTTTTTAATTATAATGTTGATATTATAATGTTGCTCGTGATCACAGTATTGATGCCAATGGTCCTGCAGCAGATATCAGGTCCTTAAACTGAGATACTAAGTTATTATTAGGAGAATTGTTTTAATTATAATGTTAATATTATAATGTTGCTCATGATGTCAGTATTGATGACAGTATTGATGTCAGTATTGATGACAGTATTGATGTCAGTATTGATGACAGTGGTCCTGCACCAGCGCCTCTGGCCTCTTCGATCATCCTGGAAGACGGACGCGAGCTCTCGCGAGAACACGCCGTCTCCCCGCAGCGCTGTGTCATCGCGAGACTTCACCGCAGTCCCCTGCCTGACTCCAGCTGGTCGCGCTGCTTCCTGCCGCGGACGGGTGAGTGTGAATAATGGTGTGAAAGGGTCCAGAAGACGTGTAACGGGAGCTAACGGTGACCGCGGCGGAGTCAGCGCTGTTTAAACGGCGCGTGACGCTTCCTGGTAAATTGGCGGTCGACGACAAGAGGCCGACTGGTGCCGCTCGTCGTGACCGCACGGGGGGGGGGATTACGGGAACACCAATTGACCCGGAGGGATTTTTTTTTCCGCAACACCGAAGACACCACTTAATGTGTTTGCTGGGTGTAGTTATGTCATCGAGCCGTGATTTGCCGCATTTCCATCCCCGGGCTGTGCAGCAGGAGCCGTCATGACAGGTGTACACGGCCGCTGCAGCTGTGACGGGCTAAAGCTAACAGCTACACTGCGTTTGATACCGAATGAATGGGCACCGAGCTAATCAGTGAGCTCGACCCACTGGGATGTTCAGTTTGACAGAGAAACGTGTCCCAGAGAAGAGAGTGATGCTCAGCCTGCCCCGCAATGAACCCTGGTGCTGCCTCTCCTCTTTCAGACCAGCCACTCACACAGAGTGTGTGTGTGTGTGTGTGTGTGTGTGTGTGAGCACAAGTTGCCTGCAGAGTTGGCCTGTTAAAGAGCCCACAGCAGGCTGGACCACAGACAAGTGCTCCCAGGCTGTGTGCACAAACACACCCTCGGCAGCTGAGGTTGCGTGTCACATAATGTGATATGAATTGATTGCTACACCGGTGTTTATTCGGCTGCCAGCAAACAGCATATAAAAGGTGGTTACCCTGCACCACTTGAAAGCTGATCCACATAACAGAGATCCAGTGCGGCGGGCTGTTTCCCCCAGTGAGTTGTCAGTGTAGAGCAGCAGCCTTCAAGGCAGGTCAGCGGCCTGCCGAGGTGTGAAGTCTGCCTTTTGCTGGCTGCTCCTCTGAGGTGGCTCAAAGCCATAATGAGGCTGCGATGTTGAGGGCTGCCTTTGAAGAGCTACTGCATCTCAATGTGTGTTTCCTTCTCTGTGTGTGGTTTTGTCGACTTGGCTGCTGTACGGAAAGTGGTCCTTTCAGCTCGCTGTTCTCACAGTTCTGTTGCAGTTGGGTTGAGAGCCGCCAGTCGTCATGGGGAACATCTTCGGGAACCTGCTGAAGAGCCTGATAGGCAAGAAGGAGATGAGGATTCTCATGGTGGGGCTGGACGCCGCCGGGAAAACCACCATCCTCTACAAGCTGAAGCTCGGGGAGATCGTCACCACCATCCCCACTATCGGTGCGTCAGGAAACAAATATGTGCTGATGGCTTTAGAGAATTCAATAAAATGTTATTGTATAGCGCCAAATCACAACATATATTATGTCAAGGCACTTTACATAGTAAGGTCAAGACTTACTTGTAAAAATGAATAGAGAAACCCAACAGTTCCCACAACAAGCAAGCATTTGGTGACTGTAGAGAGGAAAAAACTCTTTAACAGGAACAAACCTGTAGCAGAACCCAACTCATTGTGGGCGGCCATGTGCCTGGATCGGTTGGGGGGGGGAACTGAGAAAAATGGGGGAGAGAGGAGAGATGAGAGGGGGAGACCAGGAACAGTTGTGAAAGATACAAAATTTGCCTCTTGAGTTAATCCAACTTAATATCTTTAACTTTTTTTTACAGGTTTCAATGTAGAGACGGTGGAGTACAAGAACATTAGCTTCACCGTGTGGGATGTTGGTGGCCAGGACAAGATCCGTCCCCTGTGGAGGCACTACTTTCAGAACACCCAGGGTGAGCCACTCCAGCAGCCTTTCACACAATGCACCGGTCGGCCATGTTTTACAAGGCCTCTCCAGTCCTGTGGCAGATCCTGCAGCACACACTCTCGCCCCCAGCACCTGAGGACACAGCTGACTAATGCTTTGGATGAAGTCATTTGCACACAGCCTCCAACTCTTTCAAATTACCCTCATCTTAGTCATGTTAAAAGCCTTGACGATGAAAAATCTTGATTAAGCAATGTGTTTTGATGGTTTTGTAACTTGTAAAAAAGATCCTTCCACCAGCTTCTGATCTCTCCCCCCAGGTTTGATCTTTGTGGTGGACAGCAACGACCGTGAGCGGGTGAATGAAGCTCGGGAGGAGCTGATGCGGATGCTGGCGGAGGACGAGCTGCGGGATGCCGTTCTTCTCGTCTTTGCAAACAAACAGGTAAAGTCTTCTTTGCATCCCTGCCTGTGCATTCTCTGCCAATTCGCACCTGCTTCATCACCGCCTGTCGATTGACGTTCTCTACCCCGTGATTTCAGGACCTACCCAACGCCATGAACGCTGCAGAGATCACAGACAAGCTGGGCCTGCACTCCCTACGCCACCGCAACTGGTACATTCAGGCCACCTGCGCCACCAGTGGTGACGGCCTCTACGAGGGCTTGGACTGGCTGGCCAATCAGCTGAAGAACAAAAAGTGAAGGGTTCAAGTCAGTAAGAGTGGGGAAAGGGCCTGGGTGCCAACTCCAGGTAGTGGTTATAGTGGATCCATTGTGTTTACATGGAGAGGCAATGCAGACAAGTTCCCAGGGGGTGACTCTCAATGGCTTTCTCCCCCCAAAATAATTCGATTTTATTTCTTTGCTTTGATTCATTTCATTTGTTTGGATCTGCGGTGAGATCTGCGGTGAGCGTTTTTAATTATTTAGAAATCAATGGTGTGGAAGTTGACCTAAATGACTTACACTCTATAAGCTGAATACATGAATATCAGGATGTTATAGTATAATATTACTGTGAAGGCGTATATGTATTTCCCATACTTTGCAGTCTATGGCCTTTGAGCTTCTATTAATTTCAATTTGTTCAGAAAATGTGATGAATCTAGACTCATGATGGCAGAGCAACCTTCCCTCAAATACTTGATGTAATCTAGGATTGTCATAATTTCCTAAATTTCTCTCGGGATCAATAAAGTATCTATATATATCTATCTATTTATCTATCTATACAATATAGTGGGAGTACCATTATTATCTCAGACATATTATCGGAGTCACATTATCATTTTCCGTCCAAACAGATCGCCCATCACCGAATTTATATTTTAAATTTAATTCCTCAAAACTAAATCTGCTAACATACTGGATAGTCTTAAGCAAATTTGTATTTATATTTATATATTTGTCAACTATTTATTTATTCACACGTTTATTTATTGAAATCCATAATTTGTTCTCTCCCTTTATTGCAATGTGCATTTAATGGTAAGGCAGCTGGTTAAAAAACAGAAAAGAAAAAGAAGCCTCCGTATCCAATGTATAATACTGCTTCCCAATGTGCATGGAGATATCCCAGTATTGGCTCGTGGGCTTGTAAGAGCTGTGAACTGCTGCAGGCCGCTGCTGTAAATAAAGATTTGTTCTTAAATCCAACTTGCTGGGCTCAGTGAGGGTTAAAACAGTTTGTCTGGCGTCAGCTAGGTGCGACAGCCGAGCTGATACAGATGACAGGACAGGCGCACTGTGCCAGCTCTGTGGCTTAGGGGGGAAAAATTGCTGCTATTGGCCTGCAAGCAATTGGCAGAGTGATGCAGCAGAGCATGTGATTGGCAATATTAGAGAGCTTACATGGTTTTCGAATGTGTCTTTTTTTAAAAGTCGGTTTGTGCAAGCAGCGACACTATATCTGTCAGAAGAAGTCACATTGCTTGTCACCCTGAGTTATTCATCTCTAATTGGCGTGACATCATACGTGTTTCTTGTGTTGAACTGTGGACCACGTTGCACAAAATAACTCTGGATGCATTATTGTTGTACAAAATGTAACGTCTGATTTATTTATTTTTATTTTTCATTTGTATTTCTGGATGGAGTATTTATTTATTTATTTGGGATCAAAAGGCAAAGTGTTGACTTTATTGTTGTTTTTAATTAATTTGCTAACTAGATCAGACAGTCGTCTTTTTGAGTGTTCACAAATCACATCATTTAACACTAATAGGAGAGAGGGGTGATAGTAATAATCCTGCATCATAAGGCATGTTAATACTGTACAAGATCTGTAATAAAAGTGAATTATAATAGCCTGTTTCCTCAGACTATATTTGTTAGTCTAAATTACTGCTGCTGGTTGGAACAACGCTGTACTGATAAATGTTATGGATTTCGTGTAAAGTTTACCAAACAACCTTCTAATATGCAAAAGCATGCTTTTCTATGTCAGCGCAACTGTATATATGTTTATGTAACAAGAAAAGTATATCATGGTATTCGCGGTCAAATTGAAAGTGCTGTTGATACACCCTGTAGATATTGGGTTCAGTGTGTTGGCAGATGTGTTTAAATGACAGCAGCTTGTGTGTGTGACGTGCCCTCTAGTTGGTGTGTAAATTGTTTTATGTGGCCTTATATTGCCAGTGGTTCATTTCTCTTTGATAACAGGTTTGTATGTAGGAATGTCCAAACATTCAAGTATCTCACCTACACGATCTGTAACACTCATGCGCCCGCGGTACTGTTGTGGCTGAACGTCTATTGGCAAATTTTAACTTTAAGAAAAACCAGACTGCACAACATTCCAGCTGATAATGTATGTTCACAAAGGAACAAAACTGAAAATGAATTTCAATCCACTCAGTGGAATCTGATCAAGTGGAGGAAAATATAAACAACACAAACTGGTGCAAAAGTGTTGAATGAGTTGATGATTTCTGGCACTTCACCGATCAGTCAATAAAAAGACCAAAATACAAATTTGCTTTGCTTTACTTGTTTTTTTACCATATTTATTTACTCTTTGCCATTTTACACCTGGGTTATGATTTGACTCCTCAGTGGAGGCCATCTAGCTAAAGATTGTTTATTTGTTTGAAAGCAATATAAAACAAAAACTGCTAAATGGATTTCCACAAAACATGGCGAAAGGATGGGATACAGGCCGTGGAAAAATTCTGATAAAGGGGAAATCCAGGAATTTTTATCACACTTAACATTGTGAGATAAGGCGTCTGCTGCAACTTTGTTATTTTCTCTTGGAATAATTATTGGATTTGGATGAAAAGAATCAGGCAAATTTAGGTGGTTGGTATCAACAATTGTGTAAATACACATCTAGTGGATTGAAATGTGTTTTCAGAAGGGGCCTGTTGGGCCTTAGCAGAGGTGTGAACTCTAGTGGCATTCTTCTCTATTCATTGAGATATCTGCCCTTTCCCTGCCCCTTTGTAACAGTTTCTAAACCCTCTACTTGTTTTAAAATATCAAAATACTCTACTTTGAATATTAATTTGTCTGATCTACATAGTGAAAGTCAAACATTTAAATAAAGTAACAACTACAATGTCACTCATTAAGGGAATTGTTAAGTTGTTATAGTAGAAATATAAAAGAAAAAATGAAATGGTGTGATACGCTATGTTATGTCATAAAACATAATTAAAGAAAGTGAAATAAAAAATCCTACAATTTATTTAATTTTTCCATTTAATATGCATCCTCACCCAAATGTAATTTGGCACAATCAGGTAGTTTTCCTGTCGAATAGCTTCACAGAGAGTCGTTTTATCTGAGCCAATCTGAGGTCCGCGCAGGGGAGAGTGCCGCTGTGTCTCCAGGGGTGTGACAGCAGTATGTGGGTCAGAGCTGCTCCCGGGGCCACCAGCCCCCAGGGCCCCCTGCAGGACGGCCACAATAGTAGCCCCAGGGCGGATGCCATAGCTGGGATTCCCACCCGTAACCGGGACGCCTTCGCCCAGTGCACAGACACACTGGCAGCAGCCCTACAATCAATTCATCAATCTCTGAAGGGAGTGGTAAATGCAAAAGGCCACATCAGTCGCCCCCCCACACCTCGCGTTGGAAGGGACAGGGCCACCAGGGCAGACACTGAGGCTGACACCAAAGTGCCAAACTCTCCTCTCAGAAACCAACGAATCATTGGGCCTTATGGAAATCACTTTTGTTGACCTGAGCACAGGGAAACTCAACTGAGAATGTGAAATATGATCAATGTGTTTGATATTACTGTAGTTTCATTTCCACCATGATATTTCCCCTTTTCACAGTTTTAATAAGCGAGAGAAAAAAAAGCCAAGTCAACTTGTGAAAATGTCGTCCAAAGTTCTGCAACATTTTCCACCATTCAAAAGGCGAGTAGATCAGAGCTGATCAGTTCATTAGTGCAGATGACCGCCCGAGAATATTGATACAAAATTGAAAAAGACATTAAGCTGCAAACACTTGCTGAGAGTGCACTTCCTGCAGGCCCTGCAGCAGCTCTCATTAAATCACCAACACTCAGACTCTGGCTCCTCCTGCTGGAGGAGTCCATCATTCACTTGTAGGTACATGTACACACAAAAGGCTTAGTATTCCCCTGTTTGGTGTTTTTTATGATTAGCGAACACATTACATAGATTTAAAAAATCAACATTAGAATAAATTCTCCACAGAAAATCAAGTATGATGTTTGAATAGTCTCGCTGTTATTCAAATTTCTACATAATTCCAAACAAACACCCAACTGTTCAATTCGCTGGCTCTTATTTAGAGAATCAGATTAACAGTCCATCTGTCAGGAGCAGTTGCCTCAGTGAGTCGTCTGCCTTTCACTCGCAGCTCCATGCTCTGGACATTTGACTGCTCTGTGTCCATTCTCTCAAATTAAGCATGTTCTTGCTTTGGGTTCAGAAGTCACTTGACCGTCCTGACAATGTGCCCATTGTGTCAGGCTGCTCCATGCGCATCAAAGAGGTGATTAACCAGTTGACAGGGCTGCGGGCACAATACTGCTCTTTACAGGGGAAACAGTGCAGCCACTCACATCACTGGGTGCTGACTGAGAGAGCAGAGCGTCCACACGCAGCAGCTGACACCACCAAACCAAAATAACTGCACAGTGAAAGTGGACATACATGGTGTTCACACTGGTGCTCATGTAAAAGGTTTAGATCTCAAGTATTTGTTTGGTGATTATATTTATATTCTACTCTACTCTGTTCTATTATATTATATTATATTATATTATTGTTGTTATTATTATATGTTACATTTTTATAGCCGAATTTAAATTCTGCTATAATAAGGCTCAGTGCTGCATAATATAATATAATATAATATAATGATATATATTATATTTATCATTATATATATTATATAATATTATATTATATTTATCTCACTATTATTATTGTTGTTGTTGTTATAATCATTATTATTATATTACACTTTTTTATAGCAGAATGTAAGTTCTGCTCTATTAAGGCTCAGTGCTGCAGCTGGTTAAAAAAAAAATGACGGACCGACGTCTGATTGGTGCATAAATCAAGCTCCTGGCCAATCACACGTCCCGTTCTGGGAGGGGAAACCCAGCATCAAAACAAACTGCCACTTGTTCGTCTTTTCTCAGTTTTACACTTGGCGCGTTTTATCTGCTCTCTTTACTACACTTTTTAGTGAAGATCTCTTCCCTTTGACCTCATGATTTTGGATTTGCTTTTTTCAGAGTCTGGAACCTGAATAGTTTTTGTTTGCAATCTATGTTTCCTTAATTGTTTTTTTTTTACACCCTGCACATGCTCGGCTGTTCGGAAGACAAGCCAGACTTGTGTTTGATATGACATTATATCAGTAAATAGATAAGACACCAACATGAACCAGTGGGGAGTCGTGTTGCTGTGTGTGATGATATCTTGGAGGCTGCAGACTTCATCAACCCAAACCCACGACGGTAGGATGATTGCATAACAGACTATTTGTCCTGTTTAAAGAGATGTTAAACGTATTTCTACGTTAACCCTACTCTACTTAAATCCTTTTTTAAATGATTATGTTTCTGTTTGAATCACCTGCTGGCGGTTGCTCCTCAGTGTTACCTGCATTGATAGATCACATGTAACAGCTAAGATGGTGAGATGCAGCTACATTGGAGAACAGAATAGATGGTATAGAGACTTGTAAATAGAAGAGAACACTTCTGTTCACCCTCATGTCTTCTCTCCTGTGTCTCAGATCACACACTGCCCTCTGTGTTCTTTTCTTTTTAATAATTGGCTGTTATCAAGACTCTTCGCACTTTGTTTACTGTTAGTGGGGAATGGGAGTTTTATTAAATCCCTGGTGGAGGTTAAACTTCCTTGTTTGTAAAACATTTCTGAGAACTACACTGTAAGAAACCACTGCTTTTAAATGATGAAGATAAACCCCGGGGACTTAAAAAGTAGTGTAACACTCTTTTTAGTAAAAATGACAATTAATCATTCACTTTTCAAAAGGGGTTTGAGTGTTTTTTGTTGTTGTTGTTGAGGATTACATGTGTTGTTGTTTTGGATTACATGTGCGTGCATATGTACAATAAATTGTCCCGATAGTCAGAGGTATCAGGCAGTATGTAAGTGCATTAGGATATGAGGGTTGCACTGTGGCGCAGTGGTTGGCACAGCAAGAAGATTTCCAGTTCGAATCCTGGTTCGGTCGATATCTTCCCTTGTGCAGTTTGTATATTCTCCCAGTGTCTGTGTGGGTTTTCTCTGTATTTGTATACCGTGCACTTTTTCAACGGCACATCCATCAGGGGCAATTTGTTCAGTATCTTGACCAAGGACACTTCAGCACACAGGATGGGAAAGACTGGGATCAAACGCAGACCGTCTTGTTAGAGGACGACCCGCTCTACCCACTGAGCCACAGCCAACCTCTGGCCGCCCTCTGGCTTCCCACCGTCCAGAGACATGCAGTTTGGGGCAAGGTTAATTGGAGACGTGTAATTGAACATAGGTTTGAAGGCCACTGACCCAAACATCAGCCCATGACCCTAAAAGGATAAGTGGTACAGATAAAGGATGGATGGATGGATGGATGGATGGATGGATGGATGGATGGATTAGGCTGCTGTCATCTGTCAACATGAAACTCCCATGTTGTGCATAAAAGTCTCAAATAGGGTGAATCAATCTATAACTCAAGAGATTTATACCTCTGCACGTGCCTCGATGAAGACAGAAACTATGACTGTTTATGTGTTTACTGCTGCAGGTGCAACTGTTGCACATAAAGGGCCAGAACCGCAGCTTCTGTTGCTCAGTGCGAGATGGTGTGTATGTCTCCTTCCGTCCACGATATTTCCCTTCCCTCTGCCAGAGCGTCCAGCTCACACTCGGCCCATTGTCTGCTGGTATGATCTCAGCAGCGCAGACCCCTCAGACGCACACACATACGCACATGCACTCACACAGAATCACTGTCTGTCACTGCGTCGCTCCTCACTCACTGGGACACACTGACCACATTTATAGCTTTATCACAATGAGTCACTTTGTCTGTGAGGAGCCTTGTTCCCTCGACCCTTGGCCTCTTCTCCGTCAGCCCCGGGCCTGTAGCTGCTACATGTAGCGAGGTGACCGCCCGCTTGTCTTATTCTGCTTCACATCCAACTCTGCAGCACAGACATCATCAGGGAAGATGCACCAGAGACAGAAATACTGCAGAAAGAATGCAACCCTATCACTCAGACATTCTTCATCCGTTCAGCTTTAAAGGATCAAAGAGGTGGGATACCATGCCCAGTCAAGTGCAGTGTAATTGTCCCACAATCATTCAAGTATATGCTGCAAAGTTCTAATGTATTTTTCAACCACTCCAGCCTGTCATTAGGTTTCCATTAATTTCTCTCTATCATTATGTGATAATGGAGTGTCTGACAAAGAGGTTAGGATTTCACCCCTGTCCATGTGTTTGTTGGTTGGTTTATTCGTTTATAAGCAGGATTACGCAAAAAATGCTGAACGGATTTCCATTAGAACTGTGATATGGATAAAGAAAGAGCACATTAAATGTTGGTTCGGATCCAGATCAGGGGTCAGTTTTGTTTTTCTTTCTTTGACATTGCCGGTAAGGACATTTTTCAACATCTTTGTTTATTTCTCAGATAATGTATGGGTCTTGATGAAATAAATCAGGCATATGAAGGGAACTGATATTTAAGAGTGTGTGAAATTTGGTGCAGATCCAATGTTCACTGAGGAGGATTTGACAACTCAATATATTTTCACAATATGGATGGAAGCAAAAGGTAATTTGACACAGCAGGAAAACATTCAGAAATGTTAAAGACACCAGCACTGTTTATTATTAGGTTAGTTTGGATGCAAAGTACTGTCGCCTGGATTAAAACCACTGTGGTTTTACACGGTCCTTTAACAGGTAGGATACAAGGAAGCGGTAATGTACTGACTCACAGTTTCTTTGTAATCCAGATAAGAGAAGTTCATTCAGGTGTTAAAGCGCATTTCCTTTTCACCAGCTCTTACAGGACAGACTCACGTTTTTTCAGTTCTCTCTAAAAACAATAACAACATGTCCATGAAAGACTTTTTGTTTGCTGAAGTTGTTCCATCTGTAACAAAGAGACCCCTTCTTAAAGTAACTGGAGTGGAAGTGAAGGGGCAAACAACTGATCAAAGTTCCCCCTGAAGCTCAAGTGGTCAAATCCCACTTTGTGTTCCATCCCTCTGAGAACACCAGAGGAAAGTTAGCACTAAAAAGTCTCCTTTGGAAAATGCCCTGATTTGATCTTGGTGTCCAGCAGAAAACTTTGCATTCGGCTGAAAGTTAGTCATCATTTTTACACAGAATAAGGACTGTGCATTTGTCTAAATTCACTTTACTTACATCGAAATCCCCTGAAGAAGAGATTGTCTCAATGTGCATATTGTGTGTATTTGGGGCAGCTGTGGCTCAGTAGGTAGAGAGGGTTGTCCACTAACCAGAAAGGCGATGGTTTGATCCCGGCTCCTCCAGTCTGTATTCCATAGTGTCCTTGGTCAAGATACCTAACCCCAAATTGATCCTGTATGAATTTGTAAAGTGGACTGGGAAAACATTACATAAAATACGATCAATTTACCATTTTAGTATTGTTTTATTACATGATTAAAATATGTGAATCTGTCCTTTAAATCCCCTCCCTATGTGCCAGAGGTGTGTCCAGGTACGCAGAACGGACTGAGCTCCACGGGCTCTCAGGAGAATCAGTACAACCTGATTAAAGACCGGTACAATGGCTGTGAGATCATCATGGGAAACCTGGAGATCACTCAGATTGAGAGTAACTGGGACTTCTCCTTCCTCAAGGTAAACACCATCCTCCCTCATTCCCTTCAGTCACTCTTGATTGTATAAGTTGTGGATGCTGTAGTTTCCTGTTGTATAAGTTGTGGATGCTGTAGTTTCCTGTTGACGTTCTTCATCTTTATCTTCACCCCAGACGATCCGTGAGGTGACCGGCTACATCCTGATCGTCATGAACCACTTTCAGGAGATTCCTTTAGGGCAACTGCGGATCATCAGAGGGAACAGCCTCTATGAAAGACGCTTCGCCCTCTCCGTCCTCGTCAACTACCCCAAGGACGGATCCAGTGGCCTGCGGTTGCTGGGGCTCGCAAATCTGACAGGTGAGCGGGGTTACTGGGAGAAGAGATATCAGGAAAACAGAGTAAGATGCCATATATGCATCTTAGTCCTATGTGTTTTACTGTGATTTGCTCAAGGGGCCCAAGTCAGTGAGAAGACATGTTAACCCAGTAGCTCCAAACAGAGAATATACAGTTATCCTAAACAACAAAATCAAATATACATTTTTGACAGAAAATTCAAATATATCTCACACGTGAAATGGAAAATGAAATGTTTATTTGGGATGAGATGGTTGTGTTTCATATCTTGTAGAGAGAAAGTTAATGAGTTTTAAAAAACGTGTCTTCTATAGTCTTCCAACAAAATGCACTGTGTGAATCTTGAGATGCAGCGGCTGCAGGAGTGGAAAAGAAGATAAATGTAATATCAGTAACACTTTATTACAGCCCACATATACAGTGTAACTGTTTAGTAAATATGGGGTAGGGGAGTTTAGGGAATAAGGGGATAACAGCTGGAAACCTACATTTCTCTGTAAGTGCTTCAAAATTATTGACCTAGTTAATAATTGCAGGGAACATTTTATATTGTTCATGGGCAACAAGATAGGAAAATGGATAGAAAAAAAAACACTTTGGGGGAATTACATTGTAAAAGATTCCTAAATAGCATACACACTAGTTATTATTTATGGCGAAGGCTACGTTGGTGTGGCCAGGGAACAAAACATTAAGCCAAGCCTGGGAATAAGGGTGTTACTGCTTCAGACATATAACACGGACATGTTTATAATGTGATTACTAGGATGGCACTCAGTAGAATGCATACCTCAGCTAAGGCCCAACACTCTACTTATGAAACCACATTTAGTTGCAGGTCCCTCCTCAATACGATTTGTTACTCCCTTATCGCCTGTACCCGCTATTTATATTTCACCCAGCATATGTGCAGAATATTTAGAATGTCTGTTTTGTGTTTATTGCGTCTCTCATGCCTCACCCTGTCTTCACAGAGATTCTGAAGGGAGGAGTGCAGATCATCAACAACAAGTACCTGAGTTATGGCCCCTGGATCTTCTGGCAAGACATCATCAGGAACGGCAGCGCTACTATTGACATCCAGCACAACGGAGAGAGAGGTCATTGTCGGGATGGCCCTGTTTCCCAAATCCCGATTTATCTTTCCAGATTGTCCCTTTTTACATTCTCAGTCTCTTCCCTCTATTTTAGGCCCGTGCCACAAATCTTGTGGCGATTACTGCTGGGGGCCAAATAAGGACCAGTGTCAGATCTGTGAGTGGCCAATTGTTCTGTGTCCTTTCATTCATCTCCCTCGGTCTCTGACTCCTCCTCATCCCTCTCTGAGAAATACGCAGAGACAGGGCGGACGTGCACACACTAGGACATAAAGACACAACCCACACACACACACATCGGTGACCCCTGTTCAAGCCATGTCTCCTGTGTTTCAGTGACTAAGACGGTGTGCGCTCCCCAGTGTAACGGCCGCTGTTTTGGGACGAGCCCCAGGGACTGCTGCCACATAGAGTGTGCAGCGGGATGTAAAGGCCCTCTGGACGTCGACTGTTTTGTAAGTGCTCCGTCTTTGTCTCGCTGCAGGAATGTGCCGATAAAAAAAAGAAAGGGAAAGTCCGTCTTTGCAGACAACAAAGTGTAGTTTTATCAAGGATCTCATTCCAAATGACTTGGTCTCTTTTAAGTCCATTTCCAATCTCATTCCAATCTCCAATCTCATTTGATCAATGTCAAAGGATCCTCCCTTATTACAGGCAGGTGTTGGTATTTATTACATTAGTGTTGTTGTAAAAATCTTTTTCACTTACAGAGTAAGTACAGAACATTATCCAAATGCACCACAGCTTTGTGTTATTTGAGTCCCTCTTATTGCAGCATGCATAGGACCCAAGGTTGAGTTATGAAGCTAAATAAATAACAACTGGATGAAGGTAAATTAAGGCACTCAGTAGAAATCATACAAAAACTCAATAGGATTAAAGACCGTTGAAGAAGAGACACCACACAATCCTGTGGATGTAGACAGTTACGGTCAAACGGTCATCTTTGCTTTTTATGTGCTAGTGATAGATACTTTATTTACCCATAATGTACTTCAATAGTGTGTGTGTGTGTGTGTGTGTGTGTGTGTGTGTGTGCACAGGCATGTCGTAATTTTAACGACTCTGGAGCCTGTGTGCCTCAGTGTCCCCAGACTCTCATCTATAATAACCAGATGTTTCAAATGGAGACCAACCCTAATGCAAAGTACCAGTATGGATCCATCTGTGTCTCTCAGTGCCCCAGTGAGTAGCCCCTGTGTGTTACTGTGCATTTGGACACATGTCGGGCCTTTCTGCCGTTCATCACCGGTGTTTATCTTTTCTTTCTCCTCGAAGCAAATTTTGTGGTGGACGGCAGCTTCTGCGTGAGCGTCTGTCCCCCCCCCAAGATGGAGGTGCAGAGAGAAGGACAGAGGCAGTGTGAGCTCTGCAATGGACTCTGCCCTAAAGGTTAGCTCTAATAAACGCCGTCCATCATCTCACGCTGAGCTTATTTGTCTGTCATCAAAACCAATTATGCTGTCGGCTCGTCCCTGCAGTGTGCAAGGGAACAGGTGCGGAAAACAGACAGACCGTGGACGCCAGCAACATTGACAGCTTCATCAACTGCACCAAGATCCAGGGCAGTCTTCACTTTCTGGTCACAGGGATTCTTGGGTAATTGTCTGGCCTGCAGTCTGAAGAATCTCAGAGCTCAGTGTCGCACACTCAGCAGTTTCATTTTGTGTCTTTATTCTCCACAGAGATGACTTCAAACAGATCCCTCCCTTGGATGCCAAAAAGCTGGAAGTGTTCCGCACCGTCAGAGAGATAACAGGTTGGTGTTGTAACATTTGTTGATCATAAATAATAATAATCTTAAAAATACAAATAATTTATAACACTTTTACCATTCCATCATTTTATGAAGTTTGCTACAACAAAGAAACATAGGGAAACACCATAGGCCGTGTATAAAGAAGGATGAAGTGACAGCTCCCCAAAAGTGAAGCCAAAGCATTTTGGTCGCCCTCTGGTGGCTGGCTGCAGTATAGGTCATAAATCCAGCCTCCTCCGTGTTAGTGGATGGGACATGGATAAGACTAAAACGTCAAAATATACGTAAAATAAACGTTCCTCAAAGATGGTTTCCGTCACGCTGATGTTTTTTCAAGTGACATTTATTTTTTCAGGTTTGATTTGATACTTGGGGGGAAATGTCATGATTGACAGCTGCGATTGGTTCATCTGTGTATTGGTGGAAGTTCAATATCGTGGCTACATCCCCCGATTGTTACTGCGCAAACTCCAAATGACGTCATCGGCTCAAGATGGCAGCGTTCGTATCCGGAATATTTTGGCTTCAATTTTTAATAGTGTGGGGAAGAGGAGACCAAGTGGAGACACGTCGTCCATCTTTATATACAGTCCATGGGATGGACCCAAATACAGAAGTGGCACAGATTAACAGTTCACAGCTTTAATAACAATTAAATAACGTTTATCCAGCTAATGATCTTTGCTTGAATTTGAGAAACTGTACTGTCGGTACCATATCATCCAATATCATGTGTTGATATAATTACTGTGTTTTATATTCAGATATTCTAAACATCCAGTCGTGGCCTAAAGAGCTGAATGATCTGTCGGTTTTTTCGAGTCTCACCACCATTCAAGGGAGGTCGCTCCAAAAGTAAGTGTTGTGTAATGCATTTACTTGACAAAACCATCGGACAAAACAAAAAATCTGAAACAGTGAAACTATGGATAACTTAGAACTTATTAACTAATATCTGTGTGATATTTGTGTTGCGTGTTTCTGCTCTGTACAGTGCACCTTCCAATCTCTCTGCACGTCAAGCCTTCTCAACTGTTTCTCCATCTGAATTTAAAAGTCATTTTATTGTCTGTATTTTCTTTTTCTTCTTTTCTTCCTCCAACCCTCAAACCGAAGGCGTTTCTCTCTGATGGTGATGCGCATCCCCACTCTGACCTCACTGGGTCTGCGCTCCCTCCGCGAGATCAGCGATGGCAGCGTGTACATCAGTCAGAACGTCAAGCTCTGTTACTACCACACTGTCAACTGGACACAGCTGTTCATAGGCCGCAAAGTTCGAGTCGACAACATCATCAACAACAGGCCACTGGCAGAGTGTGGTAAGGCAGAAAAAAAACACTCTATTTGAATTTTTGTTTTGTTAAAACCTAAACAGAACAACCTGCATGTGAGTCATTTAACAACTGGTGACTTCTCTAAATCTCATATAGGCCCATTGTCTTCTCCTTGTATCTTACGCTTGCACCAGAGAGAAATGTGATACATGTTGTTGCACACGCTGCGTGTCCTCACATTGTTCTGTGTGCAGTTGCAGAAGGCCACGTGTGTGACCCGCTGTGTTCAGACTCAGGTTGCTGGGGCCCAGGGCCCGACCAGTGTCTCTCCTGTAGGGACTACAGCCGAGACAGCACATGTGTGGGCAGCTGTCATTTTTTCAAAGGGTCTGTAGATGCAGTATGTGTTCACGTTCTTGTTACTGGTGCTTGTCTGTGTGTTGAATATGTTCCTGTTGCCTGACTGTATTTGAATATCATGTCCACAGAGCTCCAAGGGAATTCGCAGGCCCTGATGGTGAGTGTGTGGCCTGTCACCCAGAATGTAAGCCTCAGCATGGGAAAGACAGCTGCACTGGACCGGTAATAACTTCCTTTAATAATACTGCACTAATACTTCCTTTAGTAATACTCTGCGGTGCCTTCATGTGAACTGTTGTTTACATTTGACTCTTTATTAATTCATAATACTGTGTGTCTGTTGGGGGGGGATTTTACATCTGTACAGTACAGTTTGAATGTATTATGATGTCGATACTGCTTAGACAATAATCATATAACAGTGGTCAATAAAATTAATGAAAGATCATAATCAATAACAGCCAGAGGCAATCACTCATTTTTTATTAGAATCAAACTTTAAATCGTTACTTGTACCACAGAGTAATACATAGTGTATAGTATATATTATTTATTTTTCTCTCTTTCTATGTTAGGGTGCAGATGAGTGTGTGGGATGCGCCAACCTTCGAGATGGTCCTTACTGCATGTCCTCTTGTCCCACTGGAGTAAATGATGGACAGAGGGGTCTGATCTTCAAATACCCCAACAGGGAGGGTCACTGTGAACCATGTCACCACAACTGTACACAGGGGTGAGATTACAGGCAGAGTTTATATATATGCGTTCGTATTTCCACATGTTTCCATCCATGTATGGCTGTTACACATCTATGAATGTTCTCTTCCAGTTGTTCAGGCCCAGGATTAAATGACTGTTTGGAGGCAGGCAGACTGGCAGTTAGCAGGTGAGGGTTGCCCCCTGCTGGTAAATAAAAAAGACTACGCTACGATGTGTGTGATCCCTCCTCAGCTCACTGCTGCCAATCGAATTATTAAGTCCGGCCTCACACGGCCTGCATTTCATAACTTCACAAACTGCACGTGTGAAGCTTTTCATTTTGTAGTTAGTCATACAAATGACAAAAATAAATTGTATCTTCTAAGTTGCTGATAAAGTAAAATTAAGCCATTTTTAAACATTGTCATGTATGTACTCACTAATTGAGAAATTGATTTATCCTGCTAGAGGACCTACACAAAGCAATTGTATGTAACATACTGAAAATGACATAACATGACATGTTACATAAAACCCTTTGTTAAATGCAAAATATCATACCAACCCCCTGCACTTACAGTTATTAGCCTTAAATTCGTGAACTTCCTTAATGCCCACAACAAAATCTGTGTTCTTTCTTTCTAATTGTGAATTTGATTAATTGTATCGATTTTTTCCAAACCATGAAAGTCAGAATCTTTTTCCCACACCATCATCTCTCTCTCTTCTCCACTGTGCAGTGGTCAGATCACAGGTATAGCTTTGGGTGTGCCGGCTGGCTTGATTTTTTGCCTGGTGTTGTTTTTCCTGGGTGTGCTGTACCACCGAGGGCTGGCCATCCGTCGCAAGAGAGCCATGCGGAGGTACCTGGAGAGTGGAGAGGTGAGACTGTGGAGACATCCAAACCCCATGACCTGCATCGGATTTGAGTGAATCATGTGTTGTCCCAAATCATGTGGGGAATAACTGTTTGTTTTTTTGCAGAGCTTTGAACCTCTGGGTCCTGGAGAGAAAGGCACCAAGGTTCATGCCCGTATTTTGAGGCCCTCAGAACTAAAAAAGCTCAAAGCCCTTGGCTCAGGAGTTTTTGGAACAGTGCACAAGGTAGAAATTAATATCAACCTGCCCTTTTTTTAATAAAATTCACAGATCATCCACTAATTTGTATATTTGCTTTAGTTTTAGTCTCTTTTTTATACAAGTTTCAGAGATTCCTGATAATTTATGTGATTGCAACTGCACATTTAATTTGTGTTACAGGGATTTTGGACTCCAGGGGGAGAGACGGTGAAGATCCCAGTGGCCATTAAGACCATCCAGGACAGCTCAGGCCGACAGACCTTCACTGAGATCACCGATGTGAGAATCTGATCCTCTTGCAATAGAGCGCTTACCTCTGCCAAGGTCCCAGTAGTCCCCTTAGTATCAATCAATCCGCACCAAATTTCACACACCCATAGATATCAGTTCCCCAAATGCCTCCAAGCCAGCAACAGGCATCTGATCAGGCAGTGATCTTATATGAATCTGGAAAAAAATGCATGTAGACGAAAAGTGCTCTGGTTGTCATACAAATGCAGTGCAATTGTGGTTTTAAAAAAAAAATCACGATCCATGCATTATTCGCTGGGAAAACAGATCCAAACCAAAACTGAATAACAATAATAATAATAATATCTTTCCATCAAGTTTCATGGAAATTTGTTCTATTGTTGTTGTGTAATCTTGCTTAGAAACAAACAAACCAACCAACAAACAGGGGTGAAACATAACCTCCTTGGCGGAGGTAATAACAGTTAATCTGAAACACAATATTATAGAATGATGAGATGCAGGAGAGAAATGTTTTGATAATAAAATTATACCTATAGTTTATATCTACCTCATCACCTTTTTCTCTGTGTAGCACATGCTGTCAATGGGCAGCCTGGACCACCCCTACATCGTCAGGCTGCTGGGCGTCTGTCCAGGTGCCAGTCTGCAGCTGCTGACCCAGTTCATTCCACAGGGGTCCTTACTGGAGCACATCAGGCAGAACAAGAACAGCCTGGACCCTCAGCGCCTGCTCAACTGGTGTGTGCAGATAGCTAAAGTGAGTGAACCTGCAAATATGGATAAACATGCTGCACTGTTCTTTATGTTGGTTAAACACGAGAGGAGTTTCTGTACGTGCACGCTTCAGCTACCTTTTTATTTTGACTGTCATGAATAAACTGAGTATATTCACAGTATGCATGTTCATGTCTTAGGGTATGTACTACCTGGAGGAACACTGCATGGTCCACAGGAACCTGGCTGCTCGCAACATCCTGCTGAAGAATGACTACCAGGTCCAGATCTCTGACTATGGTGTAGCTGACCTCCTTTATCCTGATGACAAGAAATACGTCTACGCCGACACCAAGGTAGATTTGACTCGTTTATTTCGAGAGGCGCTTTGAATTGCTAAGTCACGATTAAGTGGTTTTCTCCGTCTCTCCGTGTAATGAAATCTGTTTGTCTGGCTTGTCTGCAATTTGTCTCCTAATCCAGACGCCCATAAAATGGATGGCCCTTGAAAGTATCTTGTTCCAGAGATACACTCACCAAAGTGATGTTTGGAGTTATGGTAAGACGCTGCCTGAGTGTGTGCAGCTCTATAAAAGCCTGTACTAGCAAATAAACATTCCCCTGGAAAGATGTGAATTTGGTCAGGGAGAACTGAAATGGGCCGTCTCTCTTCCCGGACAGGGGTGACGGTGTGGGAGATGATGTCATTCGGGGCAGAGCCGTATGCCCCCGTGCAGCCTCAGGAGGTGCCGAGCCTGCTGGAGAAGGGCGAACGTCTGTCCCAGCCGCACATCTGTACCATAGACGTCTACATGGTCATGGTCAAATGTGAGTTTGATAAATAAAACAGTGCACCTGTATGCACACAGTCATGTTCGATGTGGATAATGTGACTTCCTCTCTTAAGGTTGGATGATTGATGAAAACATAAGGCCGACCTTCAAAGAGCTGGCCAGTGATTTTACTCGTATGGCAAGAGACCCTCCTAGATTCCTCGTCATCAAGGTGAGACTGTGGACGAGGAAGTGTCCCGAACCTTTACTGAAATAATAATAGGAATGAGAGCCCGACTGATGTGGACATTTGGGGGCTGATGCTGATATTAGGGAGTAAAATGCTTAGATTTTTATTCATATCGATATAAAATGTTAAAATAATTGAAAATCTTTTCAGCATTGATATGTCCGTGAAAGGCTCGAACAATAATATTGCAATTGTATTTATATATATTGTGATGAGTCAAGTATTTTGCATTTCATTTTCACTGAAAAAATAAAAAGATAAGATGATGATGGATTCTTGCTACCAAACATGTATATTCCGTTTGTGTCTGAACATGGTGTGTAAGCTGTGGCACCACAATGCTTCACATGTAATGGTATCTTATATAGACGGAAGGAGGAGAAGCAGCCTCGTCCGAGATCCATCGCAGAGAATCAGAGCGAGGGCTTCTGGATGCAGATTTGGAAGACCACGATGAGGCGGGATTGGAGGACGGTCTGGCCACGCCTCCTCTTCAGCACTCTCCATCTTGGAGTCTGTCCCGTTCGCGGATTAATTCTTACAGGGTAACGAAATACACATCTCAGGTTTGATAGATGAATAAATACGAGACAGTTAAAACAGTGCATAAATCTGTTTTTCTTCGCTGGTTTGAAGAGTGGAGCGTCTCAGACCGGACCTATTGGATACCTGCCAATGACCCCCAGCCCTGTGGACAGCTTCCGCCAGGTGTGACAGACTCACACACACATAAACACACACACACACACATGCATGCAAACACACACATTCCCACCTGTTGAGACTAATGTTAGCTGATTCTTGCGTTGCACAGGATTTGGCTGCAACACTGTTTTCCCCTAAATCTCCAAATGTGTTTTGTGGACTCTTTTTGGGGTGAACTATCCCTTTAAGAATCAGCCCTATAAATATATTACCTCAGGAAGTGAAACCCCATCTCAAGATTGATTTCTGTGAGCTGTCTCTAAGTCTCTGCTTCCATGTCTCAGCTGTGGTTCCAGAGGTCTCGGCTGAGTTCCGTGCGGACGCTGCCTGACAGGTCAGAGGTCAGGGAGAGCGGCAGAGAGGCCGAGCAGCGTGAGGAAGGTTTGCCCAGCGGGAGTCTTCACAGGGCCCGGTTTGGCTCGGAGAGGGGACATCCTCGTATATCCATCGGCCGGCACAGGAAGCTTTCAACCGCGTCAAGTCCGTCCTCATACAAGGTGTGGACGGCGGAGGAGGAGGAAGAGGTGGACCACTTCGGCTACATCCTGCCTGGCTCACCTGGCACTCCAGAGAGAGGTAAACGTTTATCACTAAAACGAGAGCAAGCTGACTTGTCCTATTATTTGCTTGGTTGTAAAAAAATAATGGCAACATTTCTGAATCTATTGTACATGTAATCAAGGTTTCCTCTTCCTTCTGCACATTTTGTCTCGGCTTACAGTCCCTAGATTCTCTCATTCTGGCCGAAGAAACTTAAAACTGAAGAATAATCTGTCTCTCGTGGTGATAAATCCTTCCCAGGAGTATGAAATCATGAGCAAAGAGTCTCCTCCTTGTTTAACCAGAATTGCCTCATCTCAGACAGCTTCCCCTTCAGAGGCACTTTGCAGCAAAGCCTCACCTTTGCCTTCTCGGACCCTCATGGCTTCGTTATCTGCAGAGCACACGGCAGGCGTGGAAACACTGACACCATTAACAGCTGTGAGGAGGAAGCACGGAGATGAGGGTTATGAGGGAACTGTAGCAGAGCAAAGGGACTCCACAGAGAGAAATCTGCTATGTGGAGATCCTGAGAGAGGGATCAGAGCTGCAGAGGACCAAGAAGAGGCAGCTCAAGTGAGAGGCAGGTACGAATACATGGATATCAGGCGCTCCGACTCCACAGAGGGAGAGGATTCAGCCTGTGAGAGACGTGGGAGTCAAACATCTGCAGAGAAGGCCGCAGTGACACAGGAAACCGACCCAAGTGTGGAGGTGTTGAAAACAGAGCGCGAAGAGGAAGAGGAAGAGGAGAGGTGCCACGACACAAACAAACAACCCCCGCATCAGGAGAATCTGGGCGGTGTGGTCGTGCCCACGCCAGATGCGCTCACAGCTGGAGGAGAAGAGGCGGAGGAGTATGAGGAGATGACCACATTTGGAGTGGTGCCCAGAGGGTGGGAGCAAGCAGACTACCAGAACCTCCCAATGAAGGGGAGAGCTGTTTCTGAGGAGGTGGGTGGCGGCAGGTGTGCAGGGATCGGGGGATACATCAAGGTGTGCGCCGGCATGGGGGAGCCTGGCAGCAACACATCCTTTGACAACCCAGACTACTGGCACAGCAGACTGTTCCTCAAACCAGATGCTGTACGCACCTAATAACGTGAACTGCAGAAACACTTACTTAAACTCCTCTCATGAATCTTGGTACCTTTGTAACATTTTACTGCTTTTTTTTATATCTGAGTCCCACATCCAAGAAGATTTGAAAAATTAAAATAACAAATACAAAATGTGTTCTCATTTCACAGTTTTATGGTGCAGTGAATAAATGTGTATGAACTGTGAACTGGTACAAAATGAGAATTTAAGGTTATATAGGCAAACTTCATGTGCTTCAATGTTACAAGTTGTAACATTGGTAAGATTTATGATAAATACAATTATTTTTGCAAGTATTCAGTCATTTGTGTTTTTGAGTTGTGTAGAGCAGACTTTTACATTTTCTTACAATGTGTTTCAAATGAATAAAACAATGAAATATCACCTTGTCTTGAAAGTGCTCATTCACTCATTTATTTAATAAGAAATTATTTTTATTCCACCTTAAATCATTGAATAACACAAACCAACACAATGCGTTTCTCCAGCTTGAATTCATTGAACGTGACACGGAACAGCAGCAGCAGAAACTGAGATGGAGGCACGTGAACGCATCAGTGACGCACTCGACTACGACTTGGTAAAAGGGAGAATCAAAGCTGATGAGAGAAGCGAGAGGAACTACTGCGTCGTTTTTCCGTTTTCGTTCAAATCCACTTAACAGTCTACTGGTGGGTTCACTACAACATTAAGCCAAGTCCTTTTAAATGATCCTTCACACTTCACACAAGAAAATAATTAATGTGAACTTAATTATGAATGCGTTTCAAACACGCATATTCATAGCTATTTAACAATTATTACCTAGACTTTATTATTTCTATATTTTATCCTGTCTGTGATCTATTTATGCATCTGTCTCCTTTATTTTATCTGCCAAACATTTCTGATTCTTAATAAATAGGATAAAGACAGGAATCAAACATTAGCAGCTCTATTTATTTCAGACTGTCCAAATCCCTTATTCGTGGTGACAGTCTCAGTGGCAGAAGGAGGCTTCTTGTATAATAGCAATTTGAACATTACATAACTATTACTCTTTTCTCATCTATGTAATTTATATTGTTATATTTCTGCAGTAATGTGTGATGTTCAAACTGTGTTTCATTGTTTACCTTCAATTCCTATATTTTTGTTTGTGTTTTGAAAGGCGCTAATATAAATAAAGTTTATTATCATACTTTGAGGGTCATGGTGGAGTTGGATCTTTTATTATTAATATTATTATTATTACATTGGTAGTAGTAGTAGTAGTAGAAGTAGTAGCAGTAGTAGTAGTAGTTGTAGTATTCGTCCATGCATACATGATCTATACAGCTTATACTTTAAGGGTCACAGGGTGGCATTATTGTTATTATTATGTTATTTTTATTTTCATTATTATTTGAAGGTGTAATAGTATTTGTTGTAGTAGTAATAGTAGTAGTAGTATGCATTCATCTATCCATTATCTATACCGATCATCCTTAGGGGGGCACAGGGGGGCATTATTATTATTATTATTTTGTTGTTATTGTTATTATTGTTGATGGAGAAGATGATCGGAGTTAGCTGCAGTCCTGCCCTCACCGTCCACGTGCAGGCGGGGAGCCATCTTGCGCTGGCCGCGTGTCTCGGGCAGCGGGCGGGCTCTGGGGCTCTGGGGCTGCCGGTAGTAGAAGTGGTTCGCGGCGGCGCGGAGAACAGCGTGGTCCATCCTGTGACTGACTGACACCCGCCGGGGAGGGAAGAAAAAAAAAGTTACTCTGAGCTCTCGGACTCACTGCCAACATGTCTGGAGACGACGACACGCAGGAGCAGACCATCGCCGATGACCTGGTGGTCACCAAGTACAAGATGGGCGCGGAGATCGCGAACCGTAAGTGGAACGAGCCGTTTTCCCCCCCGAGCGTCCGTAAGATCCTGCTCATGTTAGCTAGCCGTGTCAGCTAGTACCCAGCAGCGAGTGTGCCATGTGCCGCAGCCAGCAGCGGCCATAGGTCACAGCAGAACGCGGGCCGCCGTTTAAAACTAACAAAACAACGGGCTCTTGTAAATAACAAAGAGGAACCTCCATTTCCAATAGACCGTGTTTGTTTCATATGTCGTAGCTGTCACATTAGCTCAGGGAGCTAGCTGGCTATGCTACACACCTAGCAGGCGGTAGCTAGCCGTAAGAGCTAACGCGAGAGATAACAATGACAAGTACAAAATGGAAAGATAAAACGCGGCTGTTCCGAGCAGCGTGTCCCACATTCACCGCTAATTCAAATCCCCACTGATGCAATCGTCACGTAAGAGACGTGCCTGAAGAGCTGGTTGTAATTTAAAGGCTCAATAAGCAGGAGGCAGTCAACACCCGACCTACTATGTTCAATTACGTCTATTTATATTCCTGTTGAAAGAATGAAACTAGAGCACAAAGTCATTTTAACATCGCCACCATGAATCTTAGACTTAACACGCAGTTACTGCTTGTGGTTGAAGGTAGTACACGACCTAATGTAGCCGTTGTGAGGCCACATGCCCTCAGTGACCTGTCTTGATAACGGAAGTTGGGCATGAACAGTCTTGGGTTTGCACCTGTGCGTCTTAATGTTTTTTTTATAACTTCTGCAAAAATGATCCCAGATGCACTCTTTTTTTTATTCTCGATTGAACAAACGAAGCAAACAATTCCATTCTCACGTTTCACGCACACCTGTTAAGAACAGTCTTTGTCTGCCTGTCTGGAGATGAACAGCCATGTTGAGTTTCCATACATTCAGCTAAACCAAAACATATTTAGTAGAATCATGATCAAATATAATCACTAATTGTTGATTTGGGGTAAACTGGTTATGGTGTTTTTTTCGGGGATCAGTTCATCAACTGTTTAATTAAAAAGTTCCTCGGAATATCCAAATATAATATGTAGGTTCTATGATGTGTGACCAATTCATCACATTCAACTCATAATATATTGGAGCACAAGGTGAGGTGACTGAACATCCACAACTACATAGATTAGAAAATATTGAATTTGCAAAGCAGCAAATTCTAAGATCTGAGAAGCTGCAACTAAACCTTGTTGGACCGTTAGTTTGAAAATGACTGAAACTGAGTGTTATAGTTATTTTCTTTTGAATAAAATTAATACAGATTTATTCAAAATTTCAGTTTTCAGTGTCCGGTCATGTTTCCCTCTTTGCAGTTGCTTGTACTCCCTCTAGGTAATTTAGATGACCACATGCTCAATACACACTATTTGTTCTATTATGTTGTCTTGTACTGTAGCTTATCACAGCTGGTTTTCCGAAGACACCTATCTTACTAGTAGTATTATGCCACTTCAAGCTGATTGACAGCTGTCAGACATGCTGTCAAATGTTTATTTAGCTAAATCCAATGATTAACTGTAATTTGGTTTCAGCGATCTTAAGTCATTAGGCCTTGAACTAGGGCTGTGGAACATGTCAATATATATGTTATCATTCTTTGTTGTTTATTTCTTTGTCACAACTCGCTCTTTACAGCAATATTTCTCATTATTTGGATAATGCTTTGCGTTCTTCCAAACAGCTCGGATACAGGCAGGAAATGTGCGCTACGGCAACACAAACAAACATGGGAGATAACGTGACACAGAATGGTGCTAATACCGAACAGGAGAAAGACTCTGAACAGCCAACAAACCATGAGATGCTTGTTGTACTTTCAAGAGGTGCTACTTCCGTCATATGGCAGTCTCCGACACCACAAGCCACTTTTACCACCTACACAAGAATCATGTCAAATAGTAAAGCATGAGTCAAACAGACACAAAAGTACAGTCGATTGCTTGAAAGAAACCCCAAACTCAGACATTGCAAAAAGCTTTTGCCCACAGCAAGGAATAATGAAGATGGAAGAAGATAACAGCTGCTGTTCCAACTTAACATGTATCGCTATATATAAGTAAAATGATCAATTGTTTCCATGCACAGTAGTGACGGTCTGTTAATTTAATCAGAAATGTACCACAGTAGTAGGGCTGGGAATCTCTAGGCTCCTCAAAATTCATTTTGATTTCAATTCAGAGGGCTACGATTTGATGACAAAACGATTAATAGATGCATCAAAGAATTTTATTTCTATACTTTATTTCTTTATTTCTGGCCCCTTGGCAGCATCGAGGCAAATTACTCCACTGGTCAACAAGAGATTATGCTCCTCTGCTCTTTTCTAATCACTCACACTTAGAGCTGATCTTTTAAAAAAACTGCTGAATTCATATGAATTTTCCTTTAAAAAAATGGGCGTCGCTTGTTCACATGAAGTTTAAAAATATCTTAGCCTTGTGTGATAATCTGCAGGAACTTTTCTCGTCTGCAGCCTGTGTGTGTCTCTGTCGCTCGCAAAAACTGATCACATTCATTTAGTTATTAATTGACGGTGTCTGATCATGAATCCGGATCATTACGGTCACTTTATCCCTGTGTGTAGCAGATAAACTATGTATTAAACAGGTTTAATTATGTGCCTCATACACTCTAAAGCTAATCAACAAACTACGTACTGTTCAGGTCCTAAGAACTTCTGAGTCTTCTAGTGTCTGTGTTTTATTCTAAAAGTGAGCCCAGGTCAGCGGGAGAGTGGAGGGAGGACATCGCTTAAAAAATTATTGTAGCTGAAAACATGAATCGATTATGTTCTGTCTCTGCATCGTGATGCATTTTCCCACCTCTACATAGTAGTGCTTAAATAATTAGTTGAGTATACAATCAAGAGAAAGTTAAAAGGTGTGATTTGAACAAAACAAAGAACATCACATCTTGAATGTTCTGGTTTATAGTTTCTCTATTTTCTTAACCACGTGATTTAATGAGCTGACCCAGAAAATAACACTGAATGGATTCATTGATAAAGAAAGTAATCATTAGTTGCAGCCTTAACTGTATACACTCTGTCACTGGTATGCTTTCTTAACATAAGGCTCCATTTCTTGTCTCCCGTCCTGCAGAGGCTCTTAAGACGGTAGTCACGGCAGCTACGGCTGGAGTCTCCATACTCAGCTTGTGTGAAAAGGGCGATGCCTTCATCATGGCAGAGACTGGAAAAATCTTCAAGAAGGAGAAGGACATGAAGAAAGGTGAGTCTTCTGTTGCATTTCATGAGTCGTTTTCAATGTCTGACTCAGCACCTCCCTCATTCACTCTCTTTTCTTTCACAGGTATCGCTTTTCCTACTTGTGTGTCGGTGAACAACTGCGTATGCCATTGCTCCCCTCTGAAGAGCGACACTGACGTCATACTGAAGGACGGGGACCTTGTCAAGATGTAAGCTGCTCAGTTCATACCTGTCAACCCTGTGCGCCAGATAAATTGTAGTATAACATTTTATATGCAGTGCACACTCACGTTTTCTTGTTGGTTTTTTTTGTGCAGTGATCTGGGTGTGCATGTCGATGGCTTCATCTCAAATGTGGCGCACAGCTTTGTTGTGGGAGTGACCAAGGTATGTCATCAGTGTCGGATTAAATGACTCTGCAACACGTAGTGATTTATTCTCGACTGGCACGAGCTGTGATTTACTTGACAACCACTGATAGTCGCACCATCGATGGCTCATGATACTCTTGTTCTTTTGACTCCTGTGTTACTTCAGGACAACCCACTCACAGGAAAGAAGGCTGATGTCCTCAAAGCAGCTCACCTCTGTGCTGAGGCTGCCCTGCGTCTTGTCAAGCCAGGAAACCAGGTAAAACTCCTTCCATGTTGAGATATTCTGATTCCATTTTTCCCTTCTCCATACCAAAACCTAGACTTTGGATATTGTATTTTTATCCTGATGAAACTTTAAAGTAAATATACTTGAAAGAGATATGTACTTTATATATACTTGTAAATATACTTGAAAGAGAAGGTATTGGATCAGTACATAGTTTTTGCGTAATCGCCGATGCCCAACCCAACATTTTCAACTGTATCGGAGGCCTTTCCAATGCGATCACTGCTCATACTCATATATCGTATCATATAATCATAACCACGTATCTTCTATTAGAACTCACAGGTCACAGAAGCCTGGAACAAGATTGCAAAGTCATTCAAGTGCTCTCCTATTGAAGGTGGGTGTTTGCAACCACATGTTACCTTCAAGCGCTGTGATTCCAATGGTTTATATTTGCTAAATGTAATTGGACATGCCTAAGTCAGTTGATTCCTTTACTATATCCAGGCATGCTGTCCCATCAGCTCAAACAACACGTGATCGATGGGGAGAAAACTATCATCCAAAACCCAACGGACCAGCAAAGGTCAGTCACTCCAGCGTCCCTCAGCAAGAGCTTATTATTACTGACCTGATGAGTGTTCTCTTTAACCAGTGAATGCACTTTGTTGTTGTAGGAAGGACCATGAGAAGGCCGAGTTTGAGGTGCATGAGGTTTATGCAGTGGATGTGCTCATCAGCAGTGGAGAGGGGAAGGTGAGAGGAAATCAGATTTCTTTTCTTTTCTGTATAGCTTTGAAAATGGACAGAATCTAATAATGTATGTTCTGTTTTGCCCATTAGGCCAAGGATGGAGGCCAGAGGACTACCGTGTACAAACGAGACCCCAACAAGGTGTACGGCCTGAAGATGAAGACATCTAGGACGTTCTTCAGTGAGATGGAGAGACGCTTCGATATGATGCCTTTCACTCTGAGGTTGTATCTTTCATCTTCAGATATTTACTTTTTTCATTTTGTCTTCAAAATAACATTATGCAACGATTACATCTGTAAACTAACTTCTCTTTTCTTCTTCGTCTCAGAGCATTTGAGGATGAAGGCAAGGCCAGGCTGGGTGTGGTGGAGTGTGTCAAACATGAGCTGATGCATCCATTCAATGTGCTGCATGAGAAAGAGGGTGAGTGCTTAAATGAACAGGTTTGATTTATGGGATTTGATGACCGTTATAATTCTTGAAAGTGTTTTTGGGTGAACAAACTGAAGTGAGTGCTGACATTTTTTCCTTTTCTGGAAGACGAAATATGTTCAAGAAAAATAGGTGGTACTTATAAGATTGCACAATAATGAGAATAAAACATATTTATTATAAAAGACTATTACACTGCAAGAGAGGAAGGAAGTCTGACAGCTTATCTAGGTCCTCTGCTTATTTATGAAATAACAGTAGAACAAACTAGAAGTCAGTAGAGTACTTTCTTCTGCCTAGGGCCAACAGTCCACTTAAATTCAATCACTCATAGATATCATTCCCCCTTAACATGGCTTGGGGTTTTTCATCAAGAGTAATGCAATGTTAAAAAACATTCTTGTCAGTAATTCCTGGATTCTCCCATCTGGCCCAAAATTGAATTGATTCTGTCTTTGCCCTTGTCCCATCCTTTTAAACAAGTTTCATGTAAATCTCTTCAGTACTTTTTGTGTAATCCTGCTGACAAACAAAACAACAAAGAATCCAACGGACAGCGGATAATAATGAAAATCTCCTTGACAGAGGCAATTACCTACCTAACAAGTAACACAAGCAAAAAGGATTTTATTTTTGTACCCCACTCAATATAATCTTTTAAGCATTAAAACTCTGCAGTGACATCACCTCACTGTTGCCATCCATTTTAATCCGGGCACTCGCCCTTATATCTGAGACATTTGTCCAAATTGTACAAAAAAGAGCTGTTTAATGCAACTTTCATCGTGTCTGTGTTCAGGCGAATTTGTCGCCCAGTTCAAGTTCACCGTGCTGCTCATGGCGAATGGACCTCTGCGAATCACCAACAGCCTCTTTGAGCCAGAACTCTACAAGTCTGAGCTCGAGGTGGAGGACCCGGAGCTGAAGGTAAAGTGTGGTTAATGAATATATTGGCATTGTCTCTTCTACTTGAAAAGAAAATATTAGACTAATGAAAGCCCTTTTGCATGTTGTTGTACCCCATGAGGTCATTGCATTAAATTGTTTGGTTTTTTTTCTCCCATAAAGGCTTTGCTTCAAAGTTCGGCCAGCCGCAAGACCCAGAAGAAGAAGAAGAAGAAGGTGGGATACGACGCAGTGTGTTTCATGATACAAACAAGAATACGATTCCAAATGTATCCACTAACTTCAGTCTTTTCTCCTTCTTAAAGGCCTCAAAGACCGTTGAGAGTGCGACAGGACAGGCGATGGAGACCGAAGCTGCCGAATAGATTCTCTCTCCAAGAAATTCTGACAGACCTCTGATGACCCAAAGAACAGACGTCACAAATCCTTCTGTCCCAGCTGTCCGAGGCACTTGCTGGTGTAGCCGCTGTGATTACCTCTGAATCTAACTGATGTCAGACTGGGATGATGCTGCTCCTAAATTGTCACTCCACCTAAAATACACACACACACACGTCCCTAGTAAATCTCACTGTCCTTGAGACAGCCTTTTGTCTTGATAGTGAACACAGCTCTGCTGCAAGGGCATTTACTCACTGGAACATTCACCCATTCGACTGATCTTGAGCCGTTTTTCCACATTAACTGTAGTGAAAGATATGGAGAATAAAATGAGTTTGACAGAGCGGCCAAGGATGATGAATGCACAACATCGTGTCAGCGTATCTGTGTGGCATTTGGATAACTTCCTTGAGGTCATAAGCCTGAAGTTATTAGTGATAACTTGTCACAGAAAGAAATGTAACACCAGACTTAAACCCTGATTTTCTGACGTTCACACAATTTATCATTAATTCAACATTATTGTTCAGTGCAGCCGAATTACCCCATTTGTACTGCTCCGGCTTAAGCCTAGTCACTGTGTATACTTCTAGGCATCTGCTGTAGTTTACTAATAATAATTTCTAAAACTGTTATTTTACATTCTACCGGTTGAGGAATTTAACAAGTAAAATAAGAATGATCCTTTCTCACTTGTGGATGGTCTAACTTCTGCCAAGGGTTCAGCATTCAGTCTTCTGGTGCCACCATTGAGTCTGACAGTCTGTGTTTACATAAGAATTCCATACCTGTTAAATATATGGATACTTTTGTAAAACAAATCCCACTTTCAGAGACTATTTTTGGAAACATTAAAAAGCCACCTGACATCATTTGTGTCTCTGTTTTTTGTGTTGTGTATGTTCAGATGATTGTTTGTTTATCATGAACATGAACGAGCATGAACGAATCACCATTCTCAAGTTTCTTTACTCATTTAGCAAATTACAAATCATGGCTTGCAACAGAACACCTGAAACCTTGTTGAAAGACCACCTTAAGAGTAATGCAAACTTAGGTTCAACAAACATGTCCATATTTGACAACAGTAGCTGCTTGGCACAGGGGCTTGTGTCCTGGATTTGACCTGATGTCCCACTCACCGCTTTTATTCACCCTCTGTATAAAAAAACGACACAGGAACTGGTTAACGGACAACTGGCCCGCTGCAGGGTGTACGAGAAGAACTTCATCTGAGACGTCAGGTTCGCCTTCCAAGGAACTTTATTGAAATGTAAGATGACCAGTTGAGGTGGAAATGGTTCTGCAATATGAATAAATACAGAATTTACATTAGCAGTACTCTTATACAATTATACAAGCAACTGTGTGTTTATAATATCCCAAGTGAAACGCATGCATACATTTGAACTGGGGTTTAGCGCAAGATGGTGATATGCACCTTTTAAAGTTGGTCACGTGACCCTAATCCGTCTCTGTAGTGCTTATGTCTATTTAGTTTCATTTAAGGGTCTAACAGTGGCAAATAAAACTGCACAACTTGTAAAATATGCTCACATCCATCAGCAATAGACTAAACACACAGCAAACATAATACTACCTCACAGTGACAACACGCTCTCTCATTTAACATGGTCCAGAACCTTCTATACATATTTACTCATGATTCACAAAGACCACTTAACCTTTCTGTTTCCATAGATTGTTAGGCATTAAGACCCATGACAATTATGGACTGATTAGGTCACACACATAACTTCAAGAAGTCCCAACATGAAGGAAAAGAGCGCTTTAAAGTCTGAGTGGTGTCTCCAGAGGGAGAGGGAGTCTTTTTTACACTCTGAAAATTGGAAGAGATGTTTTGTTGCTGTCCTGATTTATTTATTCAAATAATTGATAATTTGTAATATCAATACATGTTACGCTTTTAACTTTTTTTTTGTTAAGCAAGTAACTAATAAATTGATATAAAATACACAATCATACATTGAAGTATGAAATACATGTCATAAACATTAAAAGCAGTTTTGAGGAAGGACAGTTTAGTGCAGTGTCAGATTTACTAGTGTCTAAACTTTATTTTTCAATATAAGGATCCCTATTCAATTTGAATAGGGATGCTGAAGCATTAACATTTCATTTCTTGTTGACTTAAAAATAGTAAACTTGGAGCATTTTAAGTCTAGAAATACTGGAATGGGCTTTAAATCGCTACCATGCATGGTTGAACCACATGAACTACTGGATATAGACTGAGGGACCAAGAGGTCAGTCTCCACAGCCACCACCCTGTGTATTTGACCTTTAATGTCTGAAAGTCACAGAGCTCAGAAAACAAAACAAAAAAACACAATAAAAAGATGTATTGTTCTTCTAGTTTTTCTTTTAGTGTAGGTTCTCAATGACCTCTTTTCTGTATTTGCCATTCTCTTCAAATCTGCCCATGTTTTTCCCCCCAAATCCACATATTTTTAAGTTTTGAAAAGAGCTCTACAGACAAAGATCATTATTATTATTATTATTATTATTATTATTATTGGTAGATAGGGGCACAGAGACACCATATCAATTAACACTGTATCAACCATCACATGAATTCAGTTAATGTGTAATTCTTTATTTTAATATAATAAGATAAAACAAGATAACAAAAGATAACATCAGGTAAGACTTTATTAATCCCGTAGGGATTCTTGTCCCAGCTATGTACCAATATTTTTATATTACAATAAAACTATAATATATATATATATATATATATATATATATATATATATATATATATATATATATAAGTCTACAAATATAAGTCTGAATAAAGTGTATTAGAAGTAAATTAAAAAATAAAGTGTATAGAGAGTAATGATATATAAATATAAGGTGTATACGGAGAGATAATATATAAATATCATCAGTTTATCATGGGAACAGAAAAACTGAATTCCTGAAACAATGAACCTTAAAGCTGCAGTGGAATAACACCGTGTTTCCCACGAGGCTCTGATCTTCTATAACACCAGATTTCCCATGTTTCACTGCGTTCCAAACAGGGTGACGTCACAAACCCTTTAAATACGACGTCGCGTGGTTGTGACGTTCTTCGGGAACACACTGGGTTAACGGTCGGTAAGTGGGATCTTCGCCATCGGCATCAGAATCCATGTTAATCACCTTGTTTTTAAAGCAATCGAGCTAATTCAGTACCTGTGCTCCTCTGTTTTCAGACTCTACTCCTCGACATGAGAGCCAAGGTTAGTGTTGAACGTCTCTGTTATACGATAACCGTGCTTTGTACTCATGCTAACACCTGTTAGCTAGCTAGCAGGCCCGAACAGCCAGTCCACGAGAGTTAGCCTGTGAATCTGTTTCTTTGCTAAGTCATCTCAATTCAGTTATGTGTGTTTATCCAATGAGTTTTTACATAAATGGAAACAAACGGCAAAGTAATTTAATGTTTTTTTCCCCTTCCACAGTGGAGAAAGAAGCGCATGCGCAGGTGAGATTGTCAAACATGCTTCCGTCTGCCTGAATTTTTAAACTTGTTGCATTATATCGTGATGGACACGTGTCATGCTCATTTAATACAAATTGTCTTGATAGAAATGTTGGTCAAACCGTCATTTAATGCACGATCACATTGACTTAAATATCAGATCGTATACACTGCTGTGAACTACTCAAATCATACAGGCTATCACCTTTACAGAGTTCCATCATTTAAATCTTATGAACTGCAATGATTACTAAACTGTACAGTAGTCACTAGGGCTTGGCTATAAATGGGAATCAATAAAAATTCACTTTAATAATGTAACAAAGGTCTTAGGTATCTATATTGTGCAAGTGCAGTGAGGTATAACACACTTGGAAAAAGGTGTTTTTACAGTTTGCCATTATCTGCTCATAAAGACTTTATGACCACAACCTTCACTCGAGAGTTTTTTATCTCATCGCCCAGCTCTAGTAATCTTTCTTCGTCCAGTGTGGTGATATCTAACTGGCTCTTTGATCGTCTTGCAGGCTGAAGCGTAAAAGGAGGAAGATGAGGCAGAGGTCCAAGTAAACTGTCTTCTCTGCCATGGCTGTGACTTCCAATGTTTGAAACCCGACCAGATGAGCACAGCCAGAGACCCACGACCCCCCCCCCCCCTCCCTCCCAACATCTAGTCTTGAAGCCAGCGGTGTCCAAATCGACCTGATGCAGTGCAGCAGCTGATTGATGCCACAGAGCTGATCCAGGACCTGCTGGATGTCAGGCTTTTCCACTGGGACTTTCTGAACTCCTTGTTCTTAATTCCTCAACTTTTTTCATTTGTTGTTGTTTTTGATTAAAGGTTTTTGGTTTAAAAAAACAAAATTTGCTGAACTTTTTTTGAATTTAAAAGTACAAATGGATTCAGATTTCTCAGGAAGTCCTGTAAATAATCGGGTTAGAGATTGTTGAGTTATATTTTAGCTTCAGGGTCCTCATGATCATGTCGTTCCCTTGTCGTGTTACTGTGACATTTGCATACGTCAATATAGCTGCAGTGTAATTATACAGGTTAACGTTGACACAGTATTCAAATAAACTTCAATAGTATCCAGATTCTGTTTAGAATATTTGGTTTCAAGCAAAGGAGCTACATGCAAATTTGTCAGGTTAAAAATTTCTTCAAATGACTTACTTAAATTTGTGTGCATAAATGGCCGCAATTTTATTTTTGTAGATTAGTCAAAAGCTAATTTCAACCACCTAAAACTGCAGATTGTTACAAACGACAAAAGCACATCTCATTGTTACTGATGTTTGATCTTAAAATATCAAACCAACCATGGCAGCTAAAGCTCATGTTGAAAGAAGTGAAACCAGTAGTTATAATGTAAGTAGTATTCAATGAAAAAGCATCTGACAGATACTGGGCTTCACATCTAGAGTGCACTGTTGACAAACAATCATGCTGTAAATTATTGTTAGTGTTGTCATATTGTGATGGTCAGAATCAATACATATTTCAAGGCCTGTCATCTGATTCGCTCTTCATTATAGATTTTTAACTAACAATGAAAATGTAATGTTTTCTGACAAATGCATGACTACTGTTCGTCCTTTCTATTCAATGACCCAAAGAGTGTTGAACACGTTGCACTCGTCGTGCAGACTCACAATGCAAAGGGAAGTTGTGGGCAAATTTAATTTCTTAACAAAATATTGCAGTTTCTGTGCTTGTCCTGTGACTAGAGTGGGCGTCTGTAGCCTTTCAATAGAGCCCATTGCAACTCATCTGGCTTTTACTGTAGAAGGCAAATAACCCAGCCAGTCCTTACTCAAGGTCAATCAGTCTTAAATACAGTCAAAGGATTTGTACTGGGATTGTATGATTTTACAATGTCACAAATAACATCTGTCAAAAGCAGTTGAAAATCAGGCAGTAAAAGCCTTTCCTGTGGATACATGTTTTAAGAAACAACTTAAAAACAGGTAAAGTGCTGGCAGGTTCTATCTCCTCAGGCAAGGACATAGAGACTCTAGACCCTTATGATAAAAGCCAACACAATTGTGGTTACCAGAAACTATACTATAAGTGTTGATTGGAAGATTTTAGCTCATGGTTTAGAGCAAAGGGAGTTAGTAGCTGGGGGCCAGATCCTGCTGAGCTTTAAAAGTCATTAATAGCATCTTAAAATCAATCCTCAATTTGAGTAAAAGATGTCTGCTTAATACAAATCCAATCATAGCACAGGTGGGCTAAGGATCAAAGGGCCCTGCATGTCAGAATATAGTCGATTACAACAAGAGATGCACAGAGTAAATTAATGAAGTATAAATGTAATAGCATGTGGGTGTGGGACTGTAACAAATCCCTGCATTTAAATATTTTTTTACATCTTTGATTTGTCATTATCAAATCTTTGTTTTTACAGATACATGTTTATATAAAAAAACAGCAAACTTGGAATCACAAAACCACCTGGAAATAAGGACAATTAAATTAAAGTACAGGCAGAAGTACCTCGATATATTGTGAACCCATTTGAGTTAGGACAACATGGATACTTTAAAAGCATTTCATTCATTCACTTGTTTCCCTCAAATGACACCGATAACCAAATAGACTTTGCTACCTCTCTATTTGGTTTCTGTTGTAAACCTGTTACAAATTCTTGGATCACTGTAGTAGGACCTCATTATTATTGCCCGACTTACTGCATGCGCTCTCTCTCTCTCTCTCGTCTGTTTACATAAAGGATCATCAGTCTGGGAGCAAACAGGCCCGCAGCTAACTGGCTGCAGCCTGCATGGTAACGGGGGAGCAATGTCAACCTGCTCTCCTCGGTGACAGTTGCAAAGCATAAATCAGGCTTACAGAATCGTGTGGATCACCTGGAGATAAACGCATCTGAGTGACAAATAGGTTGTAAGTGCTCAGTGTATCTAGGTTTACATGGTAGTGGTGCGTAAACACTGCGTAAGTGGCCAACTGGCGCATATCCTCGTAGTGTCACGACTCCCCCCCCCCCCCCCATTCCCCCAGCGGCTTGGATCCTCTCTGGGGAGGAGAGAGCAGCTCGGTGGCTCATAGACGTGAGAGGATGAAGCTGATGCACCTTTTCTGTCGGTGAACCTGTTGGTGCTCAGCTGCTGCAGTGGACATGAGCGCTTGCGCACGAAGACGGATTTTAAATAACGGGTTAAACAGCCGGTGCGTAATTACAGTAATCTGAGCGTAGTGGTTCCACGGTGTCCTCTGCCTGTATGTGCGACCACCGTGCACATAAAGCTATGACTGTGCGAGTCCCTGCAAGACGCCACAAGTGAAAAGGTTTTAGATGCGTGCAGGACTTCGTGTTGAAGGAGGGATTCGAGCAGAGCCCGCCCTCTCTGCTCGTGGTCCGTGCTCGCCTTCTGAGGAGCCTCACACGTCAATGGAACACGGAATAGCTCATTTTGGTGCCCTGCGGAGCTGAGCGGAGGAAGGGGGCGGCGACAAGGACCCGTGATCATGCTCTAATCAATCGATTCCCTAACCAGCACTTCACCGGTGACATCTCCATGGCTTCCACAATACATCGGTGGTAAGTCCCCACTGGCCACTGCCACCCAGTCACTCACAGAGGCAGAGCGACGCAGGAGAAGGCCAGGTCGATCCAGCGAAGACAAGCGATGCCAGCCTCGGACGCAGATCCGGGCTCGGTGGCCGCAGCCCCGGCCCCACCGGACCAGCTCCCCGGCGAGCGCGCGGTCAGTGTGCTGTGGTCGTTTGGGAAATGCCTGGCTGCGCTCCTGCCCGTGTACCTGGCCGGATACTACGGCTTCAGCATCAGCGTGGTCCTGTTCGTGCTGATGATCTACATGGGATGGAAACACGGTCGACTGGAGAAGATGCTCAGGCTCAAATCTGCCATGTACCTTCTGGAGAACGAGACGAAAATCACCACCAGTAAGGTTTTCAGAACCAAAATGGATATGCCACCATGGGTAAGGACCCAGCCTCACTTTCAGCTGACCCACCAAGCCCATCCCAATGCATATCACCTGTCTCATCTGTCACAGGTTGAACTGCACCTCAGCTTTTTCATCATCCCATTCATTGCACAGGCTCTTAAATACACAGTTGTCATTAGCTGGCACTTGTTAGACTATTTGTTCAGAAAGTGAACTCATGAAAGACAGAGACACTAGTGTCTCACTGCAACACTCAGATGAAATGAATATGTGCATTCAGGACCCTTTTCTGCTCACTGTGTCTTCCTCCTGTCCCAGATCAGCCCACATGTTCAGACATTTCTTCTGTGCAATGCCTGCAGGGAGATTAGTCTGATCTGCTGCCACATGTCAGATGAGCTCTTTGTAGCGTTAAGGAGTTAAAACATGACTCCTGCAAAATTCCTCGTCTATATACGACAACAATAATAGAGATTCTCTGAGTGTTTCCTCTTCCTTTTCCCATACGCTGCCAGTAAGAATCTGAAAAACGTGATGACTCATAAACATCCCTCACATGCAGCAGAGCAGAGGCAGCGACCACGACCACCATATCTGGAGAGAGAGAGGGAGAGAGAGGCAGTTTGTGTTTTTCGAGCAGATAGGCCTAATCTGAGATCTCAAGCCTCTGTGGTTTGGAGGAAAGTCATATTTGCTGAGTGTGGTTAATTGCATCCTGACATTTTATCTCTATACTTCTAATTTGAAGGATGCAAACAAATATTTAACAGCGATTGTATTTGCAACCAAGTAGAGCTACTAGAATTGCTGCCTTGCTATTACAAACTACATGAGGAATATATGGAGAAAAGTAGAAGTTTACAAAAGTATACCCAGGAAAACATTGGGTCTTTTAAATGAATCATCTCATGTATTTAAATTACTTTTTTCATATAGTTCTATGTCATTTTACACCAACCTGTCATATTTGAGTTCATGCCTGACCCATTTTACTGGTCCACAGGTCAACTTTCCAGACGTGGAAAAAGTGGAGTGGATCAATAAGGTTTGTTTTTGTTTTCCTCTAAGACTTTGCATGTGTGCAGCTGTATTTTTTTATATTGGGGAACTTTTTAAAATACAATTATCTAGGTCACAATGCAGCACATTGTACGATTAAGGAAAGCTCTAACTTACTTAGCTGAACTCTCAGCAGAGCAAAGGAAACGACACATGATTTGAAGATAAGGTGTCCATGAGTCACTTGAGTCTCTCCAGCATCAGTAGCTTCAGTGGCTCACATTTGATATTAACATAAAGAGCGACTTGTGTGGACTTGAGGTGACCCGCTGCAGCCCCTCTCCATCAGAGAAGAAGATCTACTGGTGTAATTAACAGGCGGCGAGAGTGGATTAGATCATATTGCAGTCTCTCTGTCAGTACAGTAACTTCTCATCAGCACGGAGCGGGCGTGGGTGTGAATACTAATAATGCGAATCGCCCTTCTGGAGGAAAGAAAAAAAACAACCCATAATGAACTTGGTGACAGAAGCCCAGATCGTGAGATGATTATTCGCTGGGCTCATCTTTCAACGAGCCTATGTCTCTCCTGTGGGTTTCCTGACGTGTGACCCAGCTGCTCACTCTGACCCGCCTCCCTTTCAGCCATTAACGCACCTACATCAGCCACAAAATGTTCTCATAAAAGGAGCTGATGTGGCTAAAGCATGCGAGGAGCTGCGCTTTCCTAAATGCACGTTCATAACTGTGCCGTAAATAATGTATAAGACACGTAGAAGGAGCTTTTTTCGCATCACCAGTCCTGTGATTTGTTGAGGTGGAGGTCAGAGGATTGGTAAACAGCCGCCGACAGGACTGGATGCCCCACTCTTTACAACTCACACTGACATGCTGAAGCTAACACAAGTGTGAGGCTGCGGCCGTGTCGGGTGAAAACACTGACACACGGATTCAATTCACAGTTTATTAGATTATCAGTGTAAATGAATGAATTCAATCAAATGCATTGCTCTAATGCTTCATTTCACGGTTCCACAGTTTCTTAGAAATCATAGACTCCTGGTCGCAGCTATCCAATTTCATACTAATTGTGAGAAATAAAATGCATTTTCTTTTAAAATATTCTCACGTCAAACCCACGTTAATATTTATTCATAATTAATCAACTATTAGAGACCTTATACTGTAGAAATGTTTAATTATATTCTTTCCTTTAGAGAAATATCTCATGTTTGCCTTTTCTGCTGACCTGCTGTGCACCGAGATACTCTCTAGGTTACACAAGCAATTCATTTTAATTCATTAATTTCCATCTAATCAAGGCCAAAGTACATCGTTCTTTCCTGGGAAATTATGGATCGATTAATCAAAGCATTGCTGATCATTTTTTTGACTTATAACTGCAGGGCTCCGGATTCATTTCTTTGATAAACACCATCGCTGAATTATTGATGGTTGAGCTATTTCAATTTAATTTCGAATCCCCTGTTTGATGGATTTCTGTTAAACCTTCAACAAAAAGCCTTTCAACCTGGCTGTGTGCAGGCTGTGTTTGTCAATGGCTGTTAATTATTCTTTGTTATTTGCTGACATGTTTTGCTAAACGTTATTTTACTCAAGGGAAGGGTAACTCAAATTGTTACCCGCAGAATGAATTTACTATGGATACAAATATGAAATGCACTAAGTAGTTCATGATTATTCAATGTAAGTTCTATGCAAGCTAAGTGCATGGCAGTTTTACTATTTCTAAAAATAGAAAATAATGAATGTCCTTATGTTGTGTCATGTAGACCCTGCAGCAAGCTTGGCCCTTCATAGGCCAGTTTCTGGAGAAGCTGCTGGTGGAAACCATTGCCCCTGCGATCCGTGCATCTAGTATGCATCTGCAGACTCTCAGCTTCACCAAGGTCAACATAGGAGACAAGGTAAAGGAACTGTCAGCCATTAAAGCAGCAGTCTCTCTTGTTACTGTGTCACCCGAGTAATATTTACATGACTACTCTCGCTCTCCTGTTCATTGCGAACAGAAAGAAGAGGATTTCTTCCCGTGAATCTTTGATGTCCCTACGAGTCTTTGTTTGCTTTGTTTAATAGCAGCTGCTTTGTCCACAGGCTCTGAGGGTGGCTGGTGTGAAGGCTCACACGGAAAACGATAAGAGACAAGTTATGCTGGATTTGTACCTGAGGTAATTCCACTTTTACCACCTTGTTTTATTCTGCTGCTCGCGTATTGTTAGTCCCTCCTGAGGGTTTGTCCTTATCTGACGAAGCAGATCAATATTTACTCAGCAGGAGAAAGAAATCAGCTTTATCGTAGCTCGTATTGACTGCCTCACTTTGTGACTCTGGACTTGTCACTGCTCTTCTATTGCAGCTATGCCGGGGATGTCGAAGTCAACGTTGAAATCAAGAAGTACTTCTGCAAAGCCGGAGTGAAGGGAATCCAGGTAAGAAGAGATATTGGTACATTATTAGTTATAGTTATGTTTAGTTGAATCTTGCAGTTAAATCTTTCTCTTCGTAGCTCCATGGGATGCTGCGTGTGATCCTGGAGCCTCTGATCGGAGACATGCCGCTGGTTGGAGCCGTCACCATGTTCTTCATTCGCAGGCCTGTGAGTGTTTCCTCTTTTTCCACTGTGTTACATAGAGTTCTTGTTTATTTTCCGTTACATGCATCTGTATCGTATGTTTGATGTATGTAGAAACTGGACATCAACTGGACTGGGTTGACCAACCTGCTGGATATCCCTGGACTGAAGTGAGTTGATGTCATATTATTGCACATGATTTTTAATGAGAAGTGCCTGTTTAAGTCGTAGTGCTGCAGAAAAGTTTGGGGGCTGCCCTTTGTAGAACCGTTCCGACTGATACTACAGATAATTTACATTTTAGTCAGCAACTGCAATCACAGAGAATCTGTTATATAAGAGAAGCGCTTTCTCTATTTACATTGACAGATCTTTGCGATCACATGCTAAAAGGAAAAGGGAGGCAATATTCTTCATTTTTGCTTATGTCAAGAAATCTCCAAAACAACACTGATCTAATCCTACAGACTACAGAGAGCTCTTTCCTCTGTGAGCGTAGAACATCCAAAAAGAGTTCCCAAAAATACACTATTTTCTTCAATCAGAATTTTTCAGATGTTAGCACATTACTGAGCATTTTTAGAATAAAATTTTATAAAAAATTGTTTGTACTTGTTCAGTTGGAACAAAAGAGCTCGGAGCTGAGTAACATAGACAGACTAGGTCAGAAAGTATTGAAACACATTGTTGGTTTTGTTTTTTTCATATACTTTGTTGATGAATGAAAAATATCTAAAAGTGCTAATTCTTTGTCAGAACTTTATGTGGTTCTGGTGTTCTTGTATTCAACAAGTAATACTGTGACTCATTATGTAAATTCACAATGTGTGTTTAGATCTTTGTATAATAAAGCATTGTCAGAGGTGTAACTTATATCAGTACCTATCAGTCCCCTCTGGCAATACTTTCAATGACAGTTTGTCATTATTTGATGATTATCTTCCTCCGTTAGCCAACATTATTTAACAGGAAACTGTCCTCTTCTTTAGATCAGAGGAGCTTCCTGTTGGTTCTGTTGCCATGAGCCTGCATATCTTGTTATTAATGCACGTTCATGCGGTCAGCGGTAGTATATAGCCTTTGTTTGTTTGTCTGTGTGTCCCTTCCCTCTGTGTACCCAATGTCACCCTTGCATTCACTTGCAGTGCCATGTCGGACACTTTGATAATGGATGCAATTGCCTCCCACCTGGTGCTCCCCAACCGTCTCACTGTGCCCCTGGTGGCTGACCTGCACGTTGCACAGCTCCGCTCCCCTCTCCCAAGGGTAACTGTCTCCATAACGAACGGCCTGGGGAAAAAAACCTGGCCCCACATTGACTGAAGTAGCTCCGCCTGACAACATTAGCTGCAAGCAGAACACATAGCCTGAAGGTCATACAGCAAATTCCCAATATGAATGACAAAACATCTTCCACTCACGTTTATATTTTGTATTTTGTGTGTGTCAACACTAGGGAGTCGTCCGCATTCATCTGCTGGAGGCTGAGGACCTGACTGCCAAGGATACAATCATCAAAGGCTTAATCGATGGGAAATCTGACCCATACGCCGTCCTGCGCGTCGGAA